>NC_065922.1:17830408-19043647 GCF_024586455.1 Bactrocera neohumeralis | reverse complement strand
CTTTTATATTATAAAAATATTAAATTTTTATTCAAAATGCTCTTGTTAATTTGTTAAAATATTTAATTTATTTATTTAAAAAATGTACATTTATTTATTTTAATTTTAATATAAATATATTTACAAAATTTACTTAAAATAAAAAATTATTTTTAAATATTTTAATTGTAAATAATTATAACTATAATTAGCTATGTAATTGTTACTAGTGTTTATGTAAAAAAATTTAAAAGCGTACATTTTACCGTAGTACAATCCGGCAGTGATGTAAATAAGTAGCAAGAAAGTTTGTAATCATAAATGAATTCACATGTGGGAAAGCTGCAATGGGAAAATAAAGAAAAAAATGTTGTTAAAAACATTTGTTTTTATTACTATAGTTTTTTATATATGCAATTATTGATAAAATCTTTTTTTTCAATTATTTGCTATATATAAGCAAATTTTTTTAAAACTTAAATATGGTTGATATTTTAAAACTCTTGCCAACATGTTGCTACAGAGTATAATAATTTTTTTCACCTAACGATTTTATGATATCTAAAATACCAAAAGAGTAAAGATATAAGGTTATATATATATACAAATGATCAGAGATGAAGAGACGAGTTGAAATTCGGCAAGTCCGTTTGAGTAAAAATTTGATATCTCGATGAAACCTTGCTATGACTGGTTTCGATAAAGCTGAATTTTTTCAAAAGAATACCGTAAAAAGGTCTCTTTGGACATATTTGATCATGCGAATTCCGATTACAGATTCATGGAGAGTGTTATAACTTCCGATGAGACATGAGTTTATATGTTTGACATACAAACCAGTCAATAATTATCGGAATGGAAAGAAAAAAACGTTATAGATATTTTTATTAGCCAACGGGAATTGCTTTTTTCGATAGTTAATGGTTTGGTGGCGACAAACGTCTTCGGATGGAACAGACAAATAAGAGTTCTATTTGTCAAAAATGGCCTAGAGCAGGGTGGAAGAACAATTCATGAGATTTCTTCAATGATAATGTCACCATTCGGCAAGATTACGAATTTAAAGCCAAAAACGCAATGAATACCATCAATCAACCACCGTAGTCACCAGATTTGGCTTTGTGTGATTTTTTCTTGTTCTTCAAACATTCCGTTCCGTGCAGCCCGTTTTCAGTCGGTCGAAGAGATAAAATAAAATTCTTCCAAGGGGCTGAAGACTATTCCAAAAGTGCTTATGAAAAGTGTTTCGAAGACTGGAAAAATCGTTGGCATAAGTGTATTACATCTGGTGGGAATTACTTTGAATTTTAGGTTACAATTTATAATTGAAATTCAGAGAGATTTCTTTATAACTGCCTGCTAAAAATCAATCATCAATAATTCCGTTAGCTTCCATCTGACCTCAGATTCTTTAAATATTTTTCCTTTAATTTTTGTTATTTTTTATCTTTCGTTTGCAATTGATTTAATCCTTTTATGATTTTATTTTGTTTTCAAAAATTATCGGTCTTTGTCTACTAAAGTCTCAAAACAGGTGAAATTTCTGCCAGATACCATCTAACTAATTCGGATATACCCGAACTTAGCTCTTCCTTATTTGTTTTTTTTTTCTTCTTAAGTTTATATTTTCTAGCTTAAAAATTCAGTTTTGAAATAATTTCAAAAAGCTCACTAATCCATAGAGTATAATTAAATTTTTCCAAAAAATACAAAACATGGTTATTTAATTTTTTGACAAAAATATATGTCCAACAAAACGGGATAAACTTGGAAATGTTAAAGGGATTGAAAAATACATTTGTTTGGGTAGTTTGGATTGGCACTCATACATAGTAAATTAGTTTACAACATTTGATTTGACTACATAATTTACCATCACACACACATAGCTCTTTTATGGCAACAGAATATTGTCTCACCTACCTTATTTCATATTTATTTTTAATTTATAGACACTATATTCGAAGACATATGGAGTATTCGATTTCTATTACCATTTGATTGACTTACTTTATTGTGAAAAACCAAGTACATTTGAAGTTGCACAATATGCCGTATGGCTTCTTCAATTGCTCCTTCTTGTTGACCATTGTGCTTTGTAAATTGTAGCCATCATAACGACGCCAACAGTGGTTGAGGTCACCTGAAATAGGAATTTAAAAAAAAAGTTGAATTTACCTATATATAAAGAAATATTTGCATATATTGAATTTCTAAGGAAACAATGTTGATAATATTTTTTTACATTTATAGATTTGCGCATATTAAGTTATATACAAGAAATGAAAGACGGGAGATTCGATTTTTCAAATATCAATGTTTTATCTATTAGTAACTTTTTCATTTTTTCTCAATAGAAGGAATAGATTGACAACTTGATTCCAGACAAAACTTTTGGGTGGATGCATAAGAACATACAAATATTTTCCAAAGACTTATTTTTGGCAAATAACTTCGATTAACATGTTTTATTGACTTACTTTGTTGTGAAGGAACACAATTTCTTTGAATTGCACAATATGCCGTATGTTTCTTCAATTGTTTAGTTGACCATTGTGCTTTTGTAAATTGTAGCCATCATTCTTTTAACAGTTTGGGTCAGCGGAAGAAAAAAAAAGTTGATTTATCTATATATATACATTTAATGAAATAAACATATAGAAAACCAGCATTTGCAAATAATGGTGGTCAAGCATTTTACATTTATTCAGAAAAGAATCGATTTTGTTGCGACACAGCAGTGATTTACGGATGGATATTCGTGAAGTTTTTTCTCCTTAATTCGTGTCGTACTCATATATCGAGCATAATTTTATATCACTCCTTATTTAAATGGTTGTAAACATGTTTTGCCTGAGTGTTATCCTTGAACAATCGAAAAAGTACAGCTTCGTTTATATGATCAATATTTTCGACAGACTTACACCAGAAAAGCTTTTTATATACATTGTGAGAAAAAAAGAATTCAAAAATTTTAAATAAATTAATTCGTCGGGTAAAGGATAAAGGTTAACGGCGATACAGTTTTATCAAAAATACAAGCCTACGCGTAGTGCAAAGTCTTCTTGACCTCTTTAACTGATGGAATATTAAAAAAGATATGGTGCTTGAAAATAGTCAGACAAGTGTTAGAGAAATGGCAAGAGAGATCGACATCTCTGGTGAGTCCGTTCGAATGATTTTGGTGGATATTTTGGGTATGAAACGCGTTCTTGCTCAACTCGTACCGATAAAGCTGAATTTTTTTCAAAAGAGTACCGTAAACAGGTTCTTTGGATATGCTTGATCGTGCGAATCCCGATTCCAATTTCATGGAGAGCACTATAATTGCCGATGAAACATGGGTTTATGAGTTTGACATTCAACCAAGTTAACAATCATCGGATTGGAGGGAAAAACCGAGCCGAAACGAATAAAACCACACCAAAAACGCTCGAAAATAAGGTGATGCTCATTGTTTTTTCGATATTCGTTGCTTGGTGGATGAATTTGTTCGACAGGGACAGACGATCAATAAGGAAATCTATTTGGCGTATTGAAGCGTTTGCGTGAGAACATTCGTCGAAAACGGCCGGAATTGTGGAAGAACAATTTATGGATTTTACACAATGATGGATTTTACACAATGATAATGCCCCATCGCATCGAGCTATATTATGACAATTTTAAAGCCAAAAACGCAATGAAAAATCGTTGACCATCGATCAACAATTTTGATTATTATCTCTAAACTCGAATTTAAAAATATACTACGTGGTTATTTATTTTGCTATGAAAATAGCGAAGAACTTATAGGGAGGACTGATATTGATATCATCGGCCTCAACACCCGCGTCGCTAGTTTTGCTTTCTCCAGACTGAACAAGGAAGCAAAGCAAATGGGTCTGGCAGTGACCGAAGGCAAGACGACATATCGCCTGTCATCAAACAAACAGACGTCGCACTCGCGACTTGGCTCTCACGTCACTGTTGACAGACATAACTTTGAAGTTGTAGATAATTTCCTCTATCTCGAAACCAGTATAAACACCACCAACAATGTCAGCCTGGAAATTCAACGCAGGATAACCCTTGCCAACAGCTGCCACTTCGGACTGAATAGGCAATTGAAGTATTTCTCAGAAGAAACAAAGAAGTTAAGTCTTCTCTCGACAAACAAAAACCAAACTCTATGAATCGCTCATAATTCCCGCCCTGCTATATGGTGCAGAGGCTTGGGCGATGTCAACAACTGATGAGTCGAAGTTTTCGAGAGAAAAAATTCTGCGAAAGATTTATGGTCCTTTACGCTTGGCCACGGTGAATATCGCCTTCGATGCTCAGGAACGATGATCTGTACGAGATATACGACGACATTGACATAGTTCAGCGAATTAAAAAAAGCGGCTACGCTGGCTAGTTTTGTCCGGATGGACGAAAACACACCAGATCTGAAAATATTCTCAATACCCAGTTTACTAAGGGGAAGCAGAAGAAGAAAGACCTCCACTCACCTTGGAAGGATCAGGTGGAGAAGGACCTGGCTTCGCTTGGAATATCGAATTGGCACCACGTAGCGAAAAGAAGAAACGACTGGTGCGCAGTTGTTAACTCGGCTATAAAAAATCGCGTATTTTTTAGCGGTGTCTACGCCAAAAGAAGAAGTTTTTGAAATCGTTGGCAAGATTTCTCGAGAAATACTCTACCGATCATCATGCTATTTTACACAGGTTTTTGAGATACTATTCTTAAAGACTAGGACGAAGACTTTTTTCTCGATTACAACTATTTGAAAAAAATGTCGCGAAATTTTCACTGAAAATTTAATTTTTTGCTAAAAATATCTGCCAAAAATTCAATTTTACGTTTTTCTTCCTGAGTCCAAGTTCTGGAAGTTACGATTTTTTGATCTAAAACATATTTTTCATATATATATATGTAAGGAATTATTGTAAAAATGCGGGCGCAATGGCCATTTGAAAATGTTTTTTTTTTTTTTTAATTTCAGTTTCTTAGTTAATAGTGTGTTTATGTAACAATAAAAAGATCAACAAAATATTTAATTTTTTATGTGAGAAAAAATTTGTTCAAAAAAGACTGTTTTTTACTTGAGGAAACCATACAGGAAACCATAATTATTTTCATGACGAAAGAAGTATATCTTTTTACAGCAATACCGCCTTCATTGAAATAATTGGAAACTGTAAAAGCATACGTTTTCACAGCCTTACTATTTCATGGTTACAAAATTTTAGTTCGTTTAAAATTATTATTTGAAATTTAGTCCTTTTCATCTCATAAAATAAGCATCTCACTGAAACTAAGCACCACACTCACGTCTTATATGTCCACCGCGCTCGTGATGATGTCGATCCCGTCCTTCCAGCTGGCTACCGTGTCCGTTTGTCGCTGCCGCCAGACCGCTGCTGCCACCGCCACCAAGCAAGCGTGCATTTTCATTATAAAAGAACAACGAATTTATGACCAAAAAGTAAATCACCAAACGCGCCATTGAACGAACACTCAGAGACTAGGAAATATCGGCAGCTGATTTGATTTAATTTTTCACTTTTAAATGCTGAGCACTGGCACTTTGGCGTGAGACACTTCTTGCACTATGCTTATCAATCCACACTATAATTTATTGTTTGCTAACACTTCAGATTATTTGCCTTTTCGTTTTAAGCTTTAATCTTCGAATATAATTCTTTCTGCTTATTTTTTGAACTTCTTAATTTAAAATTTTTTTTTAATATTTTCTACTTTTTTCTATTTTTTACGCGTTGAATGTCACTACTTTGAGTTTATCAGCGTGTTGAGGTGTGTTCCTGCGAATCGCCACATTAACCGCCTTTCCGGACATTTATGCACAGCGAGAGCCACCCCTGTACTGAGCGGTGCTTTTCAGCCAACATCGGTGTTGTGTGTGCTTTGGCGAGCCAACTGCGGCGACGACTGCTTCTGCGGTTCGATGGTGGCATCCAAAAACCGCGAAACGATTTACAACTGTTAAACGCCATCAACGCAAATGTAATTGCTACAACGGTAACTACACAGTGGCGACAACAACAAAAACATAATGGCGTTGCTCGTTAGCAAGGGTGAACAACCACTCAGACCGCTGCGCTTTAAGTACAAATTACGACACGATGTGGCAAGTGTGATATTTTTAAAAATAACCGCAGCGCAAACAGCAACAAAAACAAAATAAATTAAGATAAAAATCGCTATAAAATATATATTTAATCGGAGCGTCGAGCAGCAACGCAATTTGTATACCGAATTGTATGCGAATCTTTGCTGCCTGCCACGTCAACAGTTAGCGCTGCTCATTACAACAACCACTCACTCTTACTTTCGCGAAGAGCGCGCGCCTTGCATAGCCACCGCGCCAAAGCTGGCAAACGACTGTCGGCGACGCCGCGCTTTGCCTACTTTTCAATGTGAAATATGCTTTTAATGAATGAATATGCCTGTGTGTATGTGAGTGTAGGTCTGTGTGTGTGGTTAGCTCGGCGCGAAATTAGATCAAGTGTAGAGTGCGCATAAATTTTCGCGAAATGAACGTGTGATCTGATATCCATGGCAGGCAGGCAGCACTATGAATCACTACCAAACACACACACACCCACATATACATGTATGTATGTATATGTGTGTGGGTGCTTGAAGTTTACCCCTGTTTTCTGCTGCGTGTGCAGAGGAGTAATTGAAATGACATTGATAGTGGGCTGTCGTCATCAAGCGTGGCGATAAGTGCAAAAACAGCGAGCTGCATAATGAGGCACACACACACACATACACAGACAAACACACCTACGCATTCATACATTCACAAGCATATGCGCTTACGACCCACGTTGCAGCAGGTGACCTGTGTTTACATAAAAGTAAGTGAATGTGAGGTTATGCTAGCAGTTGCATTCGCACACACACACATGTGTAGGTGCAGGCGAACTTTAGAAATGTTGCACTTTTGAGTGTTTTCAAATGCACTCAGGCTTAGATTTGCAGTTGGATTCGTTATGCATGTGGGGCGAAATGCGGTTGTGTTGATTTTTGCTGAAATAACTTCATTTGGCGAGCAGTTGAGCAGATAGTACAGGTGCACATAGCCCTTACGCAGCACCTGGATTTGATTTTAGCAGTTTAAGCTAACGGAGACTTCCCTTCAATTGTATTTCTGATAAAGAACAGCTTTGCAAGATTATATATTTTTGCAACATAGACGAGTTCTCCGAGCCGTTTTACATGTCACTCATCATCCCCGTCCTGTTATATGGTGCAGAGGCATGGACGATGAGAAGGTCGGCGTTATGAGATTTCAAGAGAAAGAAAGGCGGTAGATATACGGAGACATTAACATAGTTCAGCGACTTAAAAGACTAGGCCATGTCGTTCGAATAGATGTAAACACGCCAGCTCTAAGGGTATTCGAAGAGGAAGGCCTTCACTCCGTTGGAAAGATCAGGTGGTGAATGACCTGACTACACTTGGAATCCCCAATTTGCGCCAAAGAGCGAAAAGGAAGAAGAGGAAGAAGAAGAAGAGGAAGAAGAAGAGAAGACAATGGTTATTTGCACATATCTAACTCTCCTTAGACAATGCATGATTTGGTTAACCATTCGCATGTCATCCACTCGATTGGACGTTGGAATGAAATGGTGGAGCCACTTTTCATCCGTTGTCACATATCGACGCAAAAACTCGGGTTGATTGCACTTGAAAATCTCCAAATACTGCTCCGAATCATCAACTCGTCGTTGTTTTTGGTAAAAAGTGAGCTAGCGCGACACCTACTTCCACAGAGCTTTCTCACACCCAAATATTCGTGAATGATGTGGTGTACACCTTTTAGTTGATTTCTTTAGAGTGTCTGCTATGTCAAACAACTTCACTTTACGGTTATTCTAAATTATTTTGTGGACTTTTTTTGATGTTTGTGTCACAATCTCCTTTGGGCCTTCACCGTCTACGATGCTCATTTCAGCACGTCTAAACTTAGAATGCTAATCTTTGCTGTTATTTTTGCTGGCGCAGTGTTCGGAAACATGTCATGTCTCACTACATTTTTTCCTTTCAAAAATCAATATTTTGTCAATACCTGAAATTCTGTTTAACTATTTTTGCACAATAACAACAGCTGCTTTACTCAAAATGATATAATATAGAAACTAATGATCCGACAGCTATCAAATTTATACATATGTACATCCGTCTTTTGAAGGTTAGGACTAACATAGTTCGGTGGTACCATTAGAAGTAATGGTGGTTTGGCAGGCACTGAGTACATGGTACCACTTTTCAAGTGGAAAAGAAAATTCGGAGTAAACTTAAAAAGAGATGGTTGCCGTTGAGGAATGATAGCTTTGCACAACCCATTGTACATTTATACGGATGGTTCGAAAAAGGAGGAAGGAGTTCTTCGGTAATATATTGTGTAGAGTAAGCCCAGCCTTTTAAGCTGCCAGAACACTAAAGGATATTTCAGGCAGAAGTCTTTGCGAAGTTAGCCTCTCATGCATCAGCAGTCAACTCCAGAATCAACATCTGCGAGCACTGCCAAGCATCAATCAAGGCAATAACCTCGTTTTGCATATCGGCCAGAAGTGTTTGGAGAAGCAGGGCAGCAGTTGAGAGTGTCGCCAGAAACAAGCGACTTCACTTCTATTGGGTGCTAGACCATAAATGCATCAATGACAATTAGATAGTGAACGATATTGCCAAGGTTGTACGGCTTTGCACCCAGCACTGCCATCTTAAAGTATGATTACTTACTTACTTACTGATTTACTTTGCCTTGAAACTATTGAGAAAACTCCTATAAAAATATTCAAAGCAATCATCTTTTTCATTTCTCAGGACTATCAGTGATAAAGACGAACAATTTCTTAAAAAAAAAAATTGAACTTAAAGTCCTAGGCCATTCCGTTAGATGTCAGCACTTCTATACACTCACATGCACACAAATATTTAAACTTTTTGTATCGAAATAGGATTCTATTATTTTTATCTTTTTTGTCGTTCTCCATAGAAATGTGGTTGCAGTTGCTCGAATGTGAAAAGTTTATCAATAATTAAAAGTTTGCAAATGAACTCCAGTTGCGAGCAATTAACAGGATACTGGAATTCAATGAACTACGAAGAGCAGAAAAATAATGGAGAGAGTTTGACAATTTGAATTCTACGACAACTTTATAGTACTTCCGGTTATATAGTGGGTAATTGAGTTAAATGTAGAACAAACAAGTAAGGAAGGGCTAAGCTCGGGTGCAACCGAACATTTTGTACTTTTGCAACTTGGAGGCATCAAAGACAGGGAAATAGCTTAAGGTGTAAAACGTCAAAAAGAGGATAGGAATTCAAGCAATTTTATATATACATACATATACTATTTATAACTCATATACTGACCGACATTTTCGGTATTAGGACGAATAAACCACGTCCAGCATGCAGTAAAGAAAATATAGCAGCCATAGCTGAGAGTGTACACGAAGACCGTCGAGAGTCGATTCGGTGCCGGTCTCAGCAACTCGGACTGACATATGGAACGACTTGGCGCATTTTACGTCGAGATCTTAAATTGAAAGTGTACAAAATACAAATTGAACAAGAACTAAAGACCTTCCCAAGCGACATCGCTTCGCTCTATGGGCTCTTGAAATGTTCCAAGAAGACCTGACGTTTTCGAACCAAATTTTGTTTAGTGATGAGGCCCATTTCTAGACCAATTCTGGCTCAATGGGTATATAAACAAGTAAAATAGCCGCTTTTGCGACGAAGAGCAACCTAAAGAGATTCAAGAGCTTCCATTTAGTCCGGAAAAAATAAGGGTTTGTGGGCCGGTGAAATCATCGGTCCATATTTCTTCAAAAACTAAGCTGGTGAGAATGTAACCGTCAATGGCGATCGCTATCGCGTCATGATAACCGACTACTTGAGGTCTGAAATTGAAGCTCGTGATCTCGGCAACATTTGGTTTCAACATGGTTTCCCATACATCGCATCAATGAATGCATTTATTGAGAGAACACTTCGGTGACCAGAAAATTTCGCACCGCTAGACTTTTTCTGTGAAGATATGTAAAGTCTAAAGTCTATGCTGACAAGCCCGCTTCGATTCAGGCTTTGGAGCATAACTTCACGCGTATAATTCGCCAGTTACCAGTCGAAAACCTCAAACGAGTCATCGAAAATTTTACTCAATGGATGGATCATCTGAGAAATTTGAAATTTCTGGATCACCTGGGGAGTTCGAAATTTTTTTATCAGGTATATAAGGGCTTAGTGAAGTACTGAACCGGTATCTTTTAGGTAACTTTTCAGGTAATATTGTGCATTATCAGCTAAAAGAAGGTTACCTGCTTTGTTTGGGACATCTTATCAAATTGAGTCAGCCATTGGCCCCGATGGGATTGAATCTACATAACTATTTCGCGGGGTCAAGCCTGAAGATCATTTGAGGCAAAGCTTGATGGTTAGTCGAAGTCAAACTAGAGGGCGAGTGGCGTCTAGCAAGAGGTTAAGGAAGTCAATTTACGCTCAAGGGAGTTCAAATTTGGCTAAGCTGAGGCTAAGCAACTTCTAGCTTTCTAACTCTAAATCTATCTCGCTTATTTTTTAGTGTTATCAACCACCGTTAGGTGTACCTAACTATCCTACACTGTAAAACACATTGATGTAGCGTAAAGTTACGTTCAGAAGGCAATTCAAAACATTTCCGTCAAATGCATAATGGGAGACAAAGAGAAAGCAAATAGCGTTTATAACACAAAACTGCTTTTTTATGGCATCTCTTTAGTGTTTAGATAATATTTTTTACAAAGTCATAAATGCATGCCCGCAGTCAGCTCAAGAATTCACTTTAACGTGTACAATTTACCGCTAAGCGCCAACTAGGAAGCGAGCTAAGTATTCCAGCAACCTAATAGTGTGCTTCGTAGTAGCGGAATTTACGCGCTCGGGTCATCACAAAGCGCCGGCGGGCGCTTCGCCTTTTTCACTTAGTTTTAAGAGCGCGCTTACTTTATTGGCAGCGAATAGCGCTCGCAACTTTCAAAGTCACTAAGTGAGTGGGGCACTTGAAAAATGTGCAAGGCAGAAGAATGCAGGAGAAAGTGGATGTTGCAGTTGTAGTTTTAGTTGTAGTTGCTGTTGTTATACATAGTTTTGGTCGTAGTTGTATTTATAGTTGTAGTTGTAGTTGTAGTTACAGTTGCAGTGTTAGTTGTAGTTGTAGTTGTTCTGGTAGTTGTATGCAGTTAACTCAGATTAAGTGCTACTGTTATTGTAGCTGTTTTGTTTTCACATTTTTCGTCTCTTAAATTTCAAAACTGTTAGTTAAATAAGTTGACATTTCATTTCGTGCTTGACGATTACATTGTTTCATATTTACCGCTACTTAAAGCGTGCTCGCTGTTTATTTGTTGCATATTTTACAACCGTTATTATTTGCTATCTGTTTGTATTGTTGTCGCTTTTACTGCAGTTCTTCACTGCTTTTATTGTTGTTATGTTGCATGCAACTTCATGTTGGCGCAGCAAACAAATGCAAATACAAGTTAGCATATGTCCGACATTCATGGAAGCCGGTTGATGTGTAGTAGTAACTATTTTTGATTCCTTTATACTTTTAGTTGCAATTCAAGGAAGTATGATTTACAGCAGTATCTTCTATTTACGTTGCCTATGTTTCTTGCTTTCGTTTTTTGTTCCATAAATAATAGACTCTGCTTTATGCTCTTTTTCTGAGAATGCTGAAAGTCATCTATCAATCGAAACCTTTACAAGTTTTCATACTGAGAATTTACTTGCGCTTTTTAAGCTCTGGCCTATATATTTATGTGTAGATTATGGGAGCTTTTTTTGATTGGAATCTGTGTGACCATACTCATCTAAAACAAATCCACAGAAATTTTTTTGATTTTTTCTATATACGTTTTTACTCGTACTACTGTGAGCCAAAAAAGGAAAGATATTTAAGTACTAAAATTTCGGCCGAAAACCCATTCGTCGAAATATTTTTTTCTACGTTGATATGACTACCAGTGACGTCTGCGCCAAATGTCACATCAAACTAGTAATTAGTGTTTAGTAAATGATTGTCATTCTGAAGTGCATTAAGTGCAATCGACGATTTTTACGATGAGTGAAAATATTCTACCAAGAAGTTCCATTAAAGTTTGTGTTTGGAAACACATTTCTCGAGTCGAATTAATCAGAATGTTAGAAAAAGCCTTCGGTGATAATAGTTTGCCGCGAGCAATATTTTTTTATTGGTGCAAATTATGGTGGGTGCAGTACGCGTTAACGACGTATCACGTTATGGACGGCCATGGATATCAACTGAACGTCAACACGTCAATAAAACAAAGGAATTAGTGCTTGAGAATCGACGATTAGCAATCAGAGATCTTACTGGTATCGTTGGTATATCGAAAGGATCAGTGGAAACCATTTTGAAGAATCCTTCGGGCATAAGAAAAGTGAAAGCACGATTGGTTCCAAATCACTCAATTTTTCGTAAAACAACGTCGCGTTAACGTCTGTGAAACAATTCTGCCCGACTAATAGGAAATCACGAATCGTATTGGTACTGGCGTTGAGTCTTGGATCCATGCTTACGACCCGGAAACAGACAATAAATCTGCCGAATATCGTGTGAAAGGTGAGCCGAAGCCGATAAAACCATGTTAAAGCAGTTCAAAAATCGGGTTTATGTTGACAATTTTCTTTGAATATCGAGATATGGTGCACTCCGAAGTTCTGCCGACCAGCCAAATTGTCAACAAGCAATACTATTTGGGTATGCGTTGCTGACAACTTTTGGCTTTGGCATCACGATAATACATACTGCAGTTTTTCGCCAAATTTTCTACTAATATCTGGTCGCAACCACCATGTACGCCAGATTTAGCTCCGTGTGACTTCAGCAAACTCAAACGACCGCTCCGAAGACACCGTTTTGAGTCAATTGAAGACATTAAACGAGAATCGCTGGGCGCATTGAAGGCTATTCCGGAAGTTGTTAAATTGTTTCGAAGATTGGAAAAAATGTTGACACAAGTGTTTTGGGGCTAAGAGGAATTGTTTTAAAGTGACGACGTAGATTTTGAAGAATAAGTTAAGAATTTTAAAAGCATGAACAAAGTCTTACTCTTTTGTTTGCTCATAACAGTGTTTAGAATCTGTATTATTTTTAGCTCCCTTCATTGTAGAATATTAACCAGCATGTGGCAAGTTCGTTAGCATGATTCTCTAGTCGAGAGAGGTAACTACTATTAAGTTCTTCTTCAGCCTGCATTAAAAATAAGTCGTCAATCGCAGCAGTCATTTCGACCTTCTCTGTCAAAGAAACTTGAAAAAAGTTCTACTAGAAGATATTACATACATACAATTACCTACGGTCAAAAATATACTACAATTGACAAAATGCTATCCAAAACTTTTATCTTATTTTAGTATTAATTCGATTTTGATCAGATTAAGGAACTGACAGATCATTGTTTGGGGAACTTTATAGTGCATACGTATATACAGAACGTTCAGAAAAAGTGCGTTAGTAACTGGAACATTTGTCTCTACTGCTAATTGAACACTTTGAAAGGTTCAGAAACTTAAAGGTATAACACATCGAACTTACTTTCTTAAATGGGACAGGTGTGCCTTTTAACTCTGGTCGTCAGTATTTCGTGTAAGATCGATGAACGGAGCTTAGTCGCGTCGATTGCATGTTTTTAAGATCCGTCTGAATCCGGGAACAGAGACAGCAAGGGGTCCTGTAAATAGTTTGCACTCCACGCGGTTTATCTTGCGCAAGTTTTCGGAATTTAAACTGAACATCCATTTTACTTTTACTTTTCTTTGTGACTACAAATGTCGAGCTTATTTATACAAGAGAGAGAGAGAGAGAGGGACAAAGTAATATCAGCACTTTCTTTTGAATGATTTAGCTTTTACCAGACCGACTTGAAATATTTTGGATCTCATAACTTCAATCATTCTGGTAAATGCAGACTTAAACAGCAGTCTTTAAAGTTTGTTTGTCTTAAGCGATTTGGAAAATAAGCTCAAAGCACTTTGTCAAAATATGAGCATTTTTACATATGTATTTTCCTAAGAGTTTTTATACGGATCACAAAATTAGCCTTAATACCTAACTTGCAAAATATTTTTGTCTGAAGCGTATAATGATTACAAGAAAATGAACATAAAATTCGAATTTATATGTGTTACTTAATATTTTGTCTGTAAATGCTGTCGCTTAGATCTTATATTTCCATTAAATGAAAAGCAAAAGCTTTATTATTGATTCAGAGTTAATAACATGCCGCTTATACTCTGGCTACCGGAAACGCTTGCACATTGTTCATTAATTTCCATTATCTCCTCTAGCAAAATCGATAATATTTGCTGGCGATGCTTTACATTACGGATAGTTCAAAGGCAAATTGAAAGCTTGCTGTAAGCTGATGGAGAAAGTATAAGAAGAAAATAGTAAATTCCGCGGATACGCATATTTACTCCAATAACAATCAAGGCCTTCAGCTGTTTGATGTTGCAGTGAAATTAAGAGAGAAAATGCTTGCATACGACTTCATTGGTATTCTTTCTATTTTACTATATTACCGTAATCCGATTAGTTGTAGTATATGTATATGAGTAACACTAATAGCAAGTGATACGTCGGCGTAAATTTACAACACTGAGAATATTCGCCACTTTGTGTAGTCAACACCCAGAAGGAAACGCCGGTGACCTTGTATAGAATGTACTATACATATATACTATAAATGATTGACATGTTGACCTGAGCGATTTAGATACGCTCATCTGTTTATAGGCGAACTAGATCACCAATCGTTCGGAAATTTTGTACGGGTCTTTTCCTCCTCAAAGGAGTTGAACATTTGTCGGAAGCACTGATACCGGACCACTACAGCATATAGCTGTCATACAAAAACCTCGATCAAAATTAGGTCCATTTCCATTCTCGAGATATATTGACGAGATATCTCCACGAAACTTGGCAAGGATTATTTTCTAAGTTGACGGCACAATCTGTAAAAAAATTTTTAAGATCGGACCACTTTGGAATATAGCTGTCATACGAACATCTTGACCAAAATTAAGTTCTTGTATGAAAAACTTTTCTATTTGACGAGATATCTTCACAAAATTTGGCAACACTTATTTTCCAAAGCTGAGGTACAATCTCCAATAAGATTTTTCAGTTGGAATCACTATAGCTTATAACTGCCATACAAACTGACCGAGCAAAATTATGCCCTTCTTTGAAAAGTTTTATATTTAATGAGATATTTTCACTAAAAGTGGCATGGATGATTGTCTAAATGGACAATATAATCTGCAAAGAAATTGTTCAAATCGGAATATTATAGCATATAGCTGCCATACAAACTGACCTATCAAGTTTAAAATAAAAATATTTTCATTCACTTTCAAGCTATAAGATATCGAGTGTATTACAAATTCTTTGTTTTTTTTTGTGTTTACGCACTGAAATTTTTTTGTTCTAATCAATTCGTTTGTAAAATATGGTTGCGCTTGGCGTATAAGCAACATTTCAAATATTCGGTGGTGGCGTATGAGTAACATTTCCATGTATGAAATAAGAAGTAACTATTTGAGCACATTACCAACATTAGATATATGACGAAAATTGATTGTTATGATTATAGTAATAACAGATATCAATTTAGCAAATAAAGGGTGCATTTTTTGGAGGTTTAAAACTTTTATTTGTAGTAAAATAGGAAAAAATTCAATAAAATTGCTAAACTTATTGGCAACTTTGATGGTAGAAATGCATCAATTAGTAAGTAAAGGGTACATTTTTAGAGTTAACTACAATAATTTTATCCTAAACAATATAGGTATTGAACATTTTGTAACAAAAAATGCCAAATTCATTTGAACCGATGTAAACTGCTTGACAACTTGTATTAAAATCACATGCCACACCAATAAATTTTCCGCGTTTCAACAAGCCAACACGTGTAAGTACAAATTGTTTGCTATAAATAAATATGTAAGCATGTTGCCACGCATTGTTGTGCAAGTTGTTTGGATGGCAAATTCGTGACCGTAATAATTCATTTCATTATTTTGCTATTAAGTTGCTGCTCTGCAGGCGATCTGAAAATAATAGTGAAACTCGCATATAAAAAACACACATATGTAAAACTATTTGGCGACATGTGCGCGCACACACTTGCAGTTTGGCAGTGTTTGCATAGTGCCAGCAGACTGTTACAGTCAGTAGTTAATATATACTCAAAGTTGCTTATTTACTGTAAATGTATATATCATGAACGTATGACACTGTCAGCCACTTTGAGTTACTTGCTTCAAGTATTGTCAACTAAAGCACGCTTATATAACATATGCAGAGTTATACATACATACATATATCGAAATCGGCTTTGTTGTTTAATGTGACTTCGTACTTATGTTTCATAGACACACATACAAAAATATTTGCAGAAAACTATATTTATGGCAAAGTGAGGAAAAATTCAATATCATTTGTCGGAGGAAATTGTAGTTGAATTGTTGGCCATTCAAATAAGGAAAGTTGTAGAAAAATAGCTTAAGATTTGTGTCAATCTAAGTCGATACTGGCAATAAGTAAATAATGCAATAAAAGGTATTAGTAAAGGGTATAAAGCATGAATCGATACATTTCACTAAAGAAGTAAAGAAGTAAGGCAATCAATAAGACAAATTTGTTGCCTACCTTTAGGCAGAAAGCGCATAATTGGTTGTGCCACTAAACCAGAGAGACTTAGAGATTAGCCAAGTGCTGAAGAGTAGCGTATCGAATACATTAAAGCAGATTTTCACAGATACTGCAAGCACTTTACAAGAAATCTTGCTGCAATAAGCCCTCCAGCCACAATTTATTTACCGAAGAATTGCTTCTTTTCGTGCTTATTAATATATTAGTAACCAGAGTACTGTCATTCACTCCTATGGATGAACATCTAGCCACAATCCCCATCAAAACGAAGTTTCCGATGGAAGAGAAGGACGATGTGTCCAAAGATGCATTTTATGAGCGCTTGGCGACTTTAAGGCCAGGGTGGGCCAGGAAGGTATCTTTGGCACAACAGTCGGTAAGTTCAGCCTCCACGAGGAAACATCCCCAAATGGGTTGAGGCTGATCGACTTTGCCGGAGATCGAAATATGGTCATCTGTAGTACTAGATTCCAGCATAAGAAAATTCACCAAGCTGCTGGCTGTCTCCGGATCGAAAAGCCACCAACCAGATCGATCATGTTGTGATAGACGAAAGACACGTCTCCAGTGTTTCAGACGTGCGTATGCTCCGAGGTCCAAACATCGACTCCGACCACTACCTCGTTGCAGCCAAGATACGCGCCCGGTTCTATGCAGCAAAAAACGCATGTCAACAAACAAAACAAAAGAAGGTTGGTTCGACGACGTGAAGCTGCAATCACAACAGACAGCCCAACGATTTGCTACTCGGCTTGCACTCCTGCTTTCTGAGAGCACTCATCAGCAACTCGATATAAAGGAACTGTGGGGTGGCATTTCAAGCTCTTTACGTATAGCTGGAGAGAAAACAGGCTGCCTACCTCGTAACGTTATGATCGACCGCAACACAAGTGGGATGGGATGGTATGGGATACCGAGAGTTGAAGAGGGAAGCGAGACGCATTTGCAGACAGAAAAAGAAAGAGGCCGAAATGCGTGAGTATGAAGAGCTTGGCAAGCTGGCCGAAATGTGCTAGAAAATTCTACGAAAAGATGTCGCGAGGTGATCTAGTGACTGTTGCCCAGAGAATACTAAAATTATGGTGGGAAAACTTCTCCAGCCTACTGAATGGCAGTAGAAGCTTAACATCAGGAGATGATGAACCCGATTCCTAAATCGATGACGATGGAGCAGACGTTCCATTGCACGGCCATGAAGAAGTTCGAATAGCAATTACCCGTCTGAAGAACAACAAAAATCGGCGGGGCTGATGGACTGCCAGCTCAGCATTTGAATAGCTGGCGGTAAAGAAATGATAAGGAGCATGCATTAGCTTCTTTTTAAAATATGTTCGGATGACCTGAAGAGCCTAGAAGAGTTCATGGAAACTTTTTAATATTAAACACATTTCTTTCATAGCAACGACAGCAAATCATATCAAACTCTTACTCCACAAGCTAAGCATTATTTAAAATATTAATAATAATATATTCAACGATTTTTCAGTCACTAAATTTTTTTCCAAAATCTCCTAAAAAGAGCTCCGTTTATATTGCAAGAAATAAATCAAAATTTCTAAGCGCCAAAAGCCAATTCACCTACTCTCCTCGTCAGCATTTTCAATTTCAATACATAAATCACAGATGCAGAGCACTTTTCGCACGTTCCAAGTTGTCTTATTAATAAACCATAGTATATCACTCATATCTGACAAATATGCATTTGAGTTGCCATGTTCTATTTATATTATTTAGATGCCAGGAGGATTATGTGAACATGACTGTCGAACACACAGCTGTCACTGATTGCCTAGACAAGTCCCGCTGACCGAGCCCATAAACACATAAAGCACATAAGCGCCTAGTGGTACATAGCCAAGTGCATATGCTTACACACACATACATATGCACCGACAAATTGTGTGTGTAGATAAAACAGCGGAGAGCAAAAACCTTTCAATACAACTGTGCAGTGACACAAAAATCCTGCGTCCTTCGGCCATGTTGCACAAATTTCTCAACAAAAACTCGCACAAATTAATCGTGACTCACAGACATTCCCGATAAAAGCGAATTCGCAGACATTTATATAACAATAAACGTCGAGATTTATCTCAGTTACATGTTGTCGATTATTCACAATGAAATTGCTGGGCCAAAGCATTTGTGCGCACATAATAAATAATTCATTTTCGCACTGGCTGCTAGGTATTAGGTAAATCATTGTTGCTGTGTGCAAACAATGTGGCACAGCGAGAGTCAAAGGTGACGCTTTAATAATTCGAGGTGATTTGTAAGAATGGCTACTTGATATGTGTAAGTATTTCTTTGATGTGCAAGTAGCTTTAAGTGGAGATTCATTGATTTTAAAGAAGTGTTGTTGATGAAGAGCCAAGCAGTTTATATACAAGGTGCGTTCCAAAGTAACACGAACACAAACAGAACAAATGTTTTTTTCGGCAAAATCAATTTATTTTATTCAAAATTGTCTCTTTCTGCTTCAATGCAGCTTTTTGCACGGTCCAAAAGCATGTCGAACGAGTGTTTTAGCTCGTTGGCCAGTATAGCCGCTATATGCCGGTGCAAACCTTTTGAATGGCCTCTACGTCTGCATAACGCTTTCCCTTCATGGGCAAATGCATTTTTCCGAAAAGGAAGAGTTCGCACGGTGCCATATCAGGTGAATACGGCGAGTGGTTCATGGTTAAAATGTGATTTTTGGTCAAATAATCGGTCACAAGATGTCCTTCGAATATTGGATTTTGAGCAATTTTTGGTCGTCAGTCAATTTGTGCGTGCAAATGACGCCAAATTTTTTCTCGCTCTTTTAATATTTGTCTTCAGTAAAGTTTGCCATTTTATCATGGAAAGATATACGATCCAAAAACAAATCGAAATTTTTAAAATTTTCTACCAAAGTTCAAAGTTACAGGTAAGAGCGGGTTTTTGAATAAGAGCGCAAGAAAAGTTTTTTTTTTTTAACAAAAACGGTATATTTCTGTGACAATACATACTCACGAAATGGCCCTGTCAATTGGCCGCCTAGTTCGTGCGATTTGACGCCGTTAACGGCTACGTCAAGTCTATGGTCTATGCCAACAAGCCAGCGACGATTGATGAACTTGCTACGAATATCGAACGTTAAATTGCAGCAGTATCGGCGAATTTATGCTTGAAAATCGTCGAAAATTGGGTTCAGCGTCTGGACTTCCGCAAGCGTGCCCTTGGTGGCCATGCAAAAGAAGTCGAGTTACATATGTACATACATAATGGCATCGAATGTACTTTCACAGGAATTTCAATGATATTCCAAACAGTTTTTGTTTTATTTAAAAAAACTATTGTAGCGCTCTTATTGAAAAACCCGTTAGAAATAACGAAGAAATCGACGGATCAGCATTTATACTTCTTCTTTAATATGTTTATGAATGCTTGGATATTTTTGAAGCTGCCATTAGAGTTCCTACCGAGTTTTTCTTCATCATATTGTCAAAATCGATAGTACATATTGAATTTTTCTTCACCGATACAGACGCTAAGTGTGATGATATCCAAGCCATCAGCTTCTGTTTCAATCACAACACTCACTCTCTAACACATTTTATCATTTAAAACGTTTTTCTTGTTTAATATGAAGTCTTGCCAATACTTGTATAAAATGCTCGGCTTCACCCGACTTTTTGATTGCTTTTTGAAAATGTTCCATACTTCTGTTTATTTTAAATTAAATTATATTAAGCCTTTACATTTTTTTTTTAATTTTTGCTTATTTTCTAACTTTTTAATCTCCCTTAAAGCCTTTAATCGCAGCACGCAACATTCTCAGCACTGATTTCCCCTGCTATTGCAGTTTTTGTCGAGCAGTAAAGCCAATTTAATAATTGATTTGTACAAAAAATCAAATAATTGAATTAATTTAATTCATTAAATTTTTTGCCAGCGTGAAATAGCTTTTCAACGCCTGTTTCTCTCATACATTCACAAATCCGTGCATTATTTTATATAATCCTTAAATCAAACACACACACACAAGCATTTGCCGCAGTGCGCTTCATTGGCGAACTCATTAAAAGCAATACAATTGCAATTGGCTGCGAGATTAGCGAAACGTTACAAAGTCACTGACACTGTTGACTCACGACGAACCCTAACACACACACACACATACATGCATATCACCTATACTTATACATTTATATCACACACCCATACACACCACTTAGCATTGCTAATGTGCAGACAATAAATTGAATGACATTATTTTAATGCTTGGAGCAGATCAAGCGCAAATCCCTTGTCATCATTAATTAGTTGGAAAATATGCATTTCAATTGTACTGTAGTCAAATATATGTATGTGCATAATGCATATGTAGACACGCATACACACATACATGCAAAGAAAGAAACATGCAAAAGCAGCAAAGTGCGCACAAATGAAATTATTGTCAAATGAATCTGCTACTCGTACATATGTATTTTTTTATGTATGGATATGTGTGTATGTGAAATATACATATGTTTATATATGTATATGTGTATGCATATATATATGAATATGTATCAGTATGCGTCTCGGCATTTCAATCTCAGAGCATTAGTGCGTGTGCGTGCTTAGCATGCAAATCACTTGACTTGTCTGCGTTCAAAATCGAGCCAGTGCGATGGCTTTCCCCGATTAGATCCGTACGCTCTACTCTATATACTTATGTTAATAATCTGTCTAAGTATGTGTTTGTTGGGCCGTCATATCGTAACAAAGCCAAATTCATACATTTATTTTCGGTCGCATACCAACAAAGCTAGGAAATTTAATGCAAATAATAAATGGTTTGGTCTCTTCTGTCTTGCAAAGCCATAGTCATATATGTAGGTCATCTCTTTGATTGAATAAAACAATTTTTGTCTAATATTAAAGAACAAAATAGAGTTATTTGAACACATTCGGATATACAGCAGCATTTGTCTTCAATACTCGGAACTTGTTAACGATTTTTCAATTTAGGAATCAATTCGGGTATACAATTAGGCATATCAGCATCGACGTATAAAAATATGGATATATTTTAATGTAATACCGTCTTTTTTAAACAAATTTAGATAATCTCTAACATTTACTAATAATAGGTTGCCAAATATCTGCCTTCCACCTTTTTGCCTTTTGAATTTCGAGGCTATGTATAAAGCGCGACAGAGCTCGTATCTGGCAATACTTTACATCTTCGAAAGGTCTTGACATAACCTACAAAACGAAGATAGGAGTTAGTCACCAAACCATTTTAAACCATCTGCAGAAGGCTGGATACACAATAAAACTTGATGTTTGGGTGCCGCATGATTTGACGCAAAAAAACCTTCTGGACCGAATCAACGCCTGCGATATGCTGCTGAAACGGAACAAACTCGACCCATTTTTGAAGCGGATGGTGATTGGCGACGAAAAATGTATCACATACGACAATATCAAACGAAAACGGTTGTGGTCGAAAGCCGGTGAATCGTCCTAAACAGTGGCCAAGCCGGGATTGACGGAAGGTTTTGCTGTGTGTTTGGTGGGATTGGAAGGGAATCATCCACAATTAGCTGCTTCCATATGGCCAGACGCTTAATTGTACCATCTACTGCGAACAACTGGACCGCTTGAAGCAGACGATCGACCAGAAGCGTCCAGAATTGGCCAACAGGAAGGGTGTAGTGTTCCACCAGGACAACGCCAGACCACACACTTCGTTGAGGACTCGTCAAAAGCTACGGGAGCTCGGATGGGAGGTTTCATCACATCCACCATATAGCCCGGACATAGCACCAAGTGATTACCACCTGTTCCTGTCTGTGGCGAACGCTCTTGTCGGTGTAAAGATGAACTCAAAAGAGCTTTTGAAAAGTGGCTGTCCGAGTTCTTCACAAATAAGGAGGCGGGCTTCTACGAGGGAGTATTATGAAGTTTCCGTCTAGATGGAAACAAATTATCGAACGAAACGGCGAATATTTGAGCTAAATCCGATCTCTGTAACACTTTTTATAAAGCATTGAATAAAGAGCAAAGAAGCGGAAGGGAGATATTTGACAATCTAATATATATACCCAGCTGGTTTTCAAGGAATGCATTTAAGACAAGAGACTTTATCTGCATACCATAACTTATGTGCCGCGCCGTAGTAAGGGTGGCCCTCATACTTTTATCTTTGCTTTCATTGCAGTCCCTTTTAGGTAAATGAATGCATCAGCCGCTCATGAATGTTTTCGAAACTTCAACAAGCTGCAATATCTTTGAACGGATGGCGCTGCTGTCAAAACTGACGACTAAAAACTTTTGCCGATAAAAAGAGCTGATGATGATTTTTAACCAAACAAGAAGAAACGAAGTCATAATACCCTTTACAAGTACATTTCATATAGCAACTAAAGGTATAACTAAATCTGATAACCAATTTTTTTTTTTCTTTTACGAACTTACCTTCTTATATGTCCCTAACACACTTTATTTTTTTATTTAAATTATTTATTTTCTTCGTTTGCCTCTCACCCACCCACTTACACTAATTTTGGTTGACCAGGTGCAGCATTTCGGCTCTAATTTCGGCACTGAATGTTATCGTTGGACTCCTGCAACGTAGCTGGTTGAACCTTTGATTTGCTGCAAGATATATCCATTTATCGGAAAACTGTAAACCAAAAGAGGTCATCTAATTTGATATAACGAACAATTCTGGTTGATTTAGGGTCTTGCAGCAAATTATGTATATCTATTTGACGCTGAAAACCAAAAGTTTCTAATTTATTGGTTGTAGGGGATTAGGGGAATGTATGGACCTACTCCACTTTAAGCATCAACCGACACTAGGTATGTCTAAGATAGAGTAGTATAAACGTAGCTGTATGCGGAATAAATCCAAGTTTAGACCGAGCTCGGAAATTCAGACATTCAGCTACACTGCGGTTAAGAAATCGTGTCTGCTCAACTTGAACTTGAAATATCACACAAATTAATCGATCGATCGCATATAACGGAGGTCAGCATTATCTATTTCGATATTTTAGTGCTGAAGAAAGGGCTTGACTGATTTCACAACATGTCTCTAAGCAAACTTACCAATATAACTCACACATTTGAGATATATGCGGTGTACTGAAGAAAGAGCCAAAGGATGTTTAAGTTCTAAAAATTTTGCTATTTAGTTAAATACTAAAACTGAAACCGCTAATCTACAGATTACCTAGAAAAGTAAAAATTTCCATGAAAAGGCATAACGAGCCCGCCAACAGCTTGCCTGAGTAACGGAAGCGGAAGTTGCATTCCTGCAGTGCAGCGAGAAACACAATGGCTACTTGGAATCAGCTGATCGCTAAGCGCATTAAATCACACTCAATTACAGCTTATTATGTATTTGAATTTAAATAATTTTGCAGTGACTGTGCAATAAAACAAAATTTTGAAAATGGAAATCTAATTAAAAGCAATTTCCGAAAGTAAACAGCGTGTCACCAGGGTAAACACTTTAACTGCAACATAAAACCATACTTGTTTTAGCTGCAATAGTAGAAATGACGTAAATAAATAAATATTGTCCATAAATATTAGCAACAAATACAGAAACGAAAAAATTCCACCAGCAATCCATTATTGTAATAAATTATTGGTCACTAAAGTGCAGGTATGGCGGTCACATAACTTTTTACTCTTTCTCTGCTTTGCTGCTTTTCTCGGAAATCCTTAACATTTGCGAAATAAATGAACGCTGTGCAATATTAAAAGTAGGAAATTACATTTATATCGCAGGTGAAAACTCAATCGCACCCAAGTGACCTTTGTGCGAAAGCAAAGCTTGCAGTTAATTGACATTTTCAGGTTCAAGCAGGATTATTTCGCCATTATGTGTGTACTTAAACGCAAAGACATATTTATAAATATTTTACGTGCATGTCGTCGGTGATTTTGAGTATAATATTTCAGTACGCTGACTTTCCCATTGGAAATCAAATTTGAAAGTACTTAATTACATGGATAAAAAATGATCGGTAGTGTGGTGCAAAGTTCCAAAAAAATATGTGAATATAATAAATATTTTAAATTAAATAAATTTATAGAATTTTCATGAAAAATATGCAGGAAAATCAAAAAATATGTATATAATTAATGAATATTTTTAAATAATATTTAAAGTCTGCCTGTCTTGAGAGCTGCTAGTAGCAGTTAATAATATACCTATCCTTCATATAAAAAATATAGCTGCCGTTTGTCCTTTATTATTATTTTTTTAATTTAACCCTAAATAAATATATTGCTTTCCAATTGAAAATTATTTAAAAAACTTAACTTCAGCGGCACCGAAGCCGTAATACTCTAGACAGATGCATTTGTTATAGCATAAAAGGGCATTAATATCATTTATCTTGATTTCGGTCGGTCAGCTTGTATGACAGCTATATGCTATAGTTGTTCGATCTGAAAAATTTCTTAGCAAGTTATAGCGATGTCCTTGATAATAATGCATGTCAAAATTTGTAAAAATATCTTTTCAAATAAATTTTTCCATGCATGGGCTTGAGTTTGATCAGGCAGTTTGTATCGCAACTAAATACTATCGTAGTCTGATCTGAATAATTTGTTCGAATATTGTATCTTTGCCTTTGAAAATTACACACGCCAAGTTTTGTAAAGATATCTAGTGAAATAATAAAGTTTTCCAAACAAGAACTGGATTTCGAATCTTCAGTTTGTATGATAGCTATATGCAATAAAGGTCTGATATCGGCGATTCCGACAAATGAGCAGCTTATTGAGAAGAAAAAGACTTATGCAAAATTTCAGATCGATATCTCAAAAACTGAGGGACTAGTTCGCGTATATACTCGTCATGCTGAGGTCACTGGCGGTTCCTTATTAATATACCCTCTTTAGAGTATAAAAAATTAATAATAAAATAAAAAAAACATTTATAAAATAAGAAGTTTCATTTGCTCATATAAAGACGCTGTTGATAATTTTTTTTACACAAAATATTTTTTCGTGCGGTTTTTATGCATCATTACGCCTACATCCGCCGTTGGTTCAACTCAAACATCCACGCGCTAATGCGCTTTTAATAAAATGAGACCAACCCATGAGACCACTGCTTCTTGAAAAGCAAAACAAACTCTTTCTTGAAAAAAAAAATAGCTAAGTAAACATGCTAACTGTTAAAATCGAGCTTTTCACCATAAAAGCTTCGCAAGAGGCACGAATTCGTTTTAGATAATTACATATATGCGTTAAAATAAAACTGTTAGCTGTATGTACGATTGTTAATATACCGCAAATTATTTTAACTAAGATATGCAATCTTTTTATAAGTGCCAGCATTTTAAGCAGTGGAAAGCTTTTCATTCATAAAGCAATTGAGTAGATAATGAGATACATTGTACTGTGGGCAAAAAATAATAAGACTTTTTAATTGAAATTTCGAAAACCCAGTCGTCGAAATAATTTCATTTTATGGGTTAATATAACTCTGAGTAACATCTGTTCACATCAAAATAATCATTATTCTTTAGTAAACGCTTGTCTTTCTGAAGTACATTAAATGCTTCTAGCGATTTTTACGAGGAATTGAAAATATTCAACAAAAAAGTTCTGTTAAATTATGTGTGCGGAATCAAATTACATTCAGAATTTTGAAAAAAGCAATTGTTTGGATTAGTACAAATTCTTCCAAGGGGGTCCGGAACGCGTTGACGACGAACCACGCCTAGGACGGCCATCAACATCAACTGATGATCAACACATCAACACAATAAGGGAATTGGTGCTTGTGAATCGACGAGTAACAGTCAAAAAACTTACTAGCATCTTTGGAATATCGGAAGAATCAGTGAAAACCATTTTGAAAGATCGTTTTGGTAAAAGATAAGTGAAAGCACGATGGTTCCAAAATCACTAAATTTTTTCGAAAAACAGCTTCCCGTTAACGGCAGTGAAACAATACTATCCGTATCATTTCTGGTAATGAGTTTTCAATTTATGCTTACGATTCCGAGACACTGGATCAATCGGCCGAATATCGTGGCAAAGCTGAGCCGAAGCCGAAAAATCCACCTCACAGCAGTTAAAAAATCAAGTTTATCTTGACAATTTTCTTCGATTATCTAGCTGTTTTGTACTCTTAATTCCTTCCTATCTATCAACAGGGAATACTATTTGAGCGTTATGTATCGTTTGCTCGAAGGTATTCGTAAAAAGAGGCCGACACTAAACGTGAAACACTACGAGCATTGAAGGCTATTCCAGAAATTGAACAATTGTTATGAGGATTAGAAAACAAGTAGGCACAAGTGTGTTGTGACCTATGAGAATTACTTTGTGGGTGCGACTTTGATTTTGAATAATAAATTAAGAATTTTAAAATTATGAAGAAAGTCTTACTATTTTTTGAGCTTGTAGTATCGTTTGAACTTACTCTAGTAGGGGAACATACACTAGCTTTATATTATTTTGTGCAATTTTTCACAAGTACATTGATTTTTTTCAACGTACATATTAGTACTTTATCCATGGCCATGAAAATGCTTCTGAAACTTTCTAAATTTTTTATTATTTATAAAATATTATTTTATTTATAAAATTTATTTGTTCTTAAGAAATATAAGCTGTCTTCGATTCCGCATTTATCCGCTCGCTTCCGCTTTCTTGACAAAAACATCACAAGAAAGAGCAACAACAAAGTTATTGAGTTGATTTTGTGAAAAAGAGTACGTGAATACCTCATTAAACTGGTATCATCGCTACCTTCAATGCTATCAAGTTGCATATTTTCGTTCAGTTTTACCATTGTGAATGGTTCAAGTGACAAATGAAAAAACAAATTTCTTTTTTTTTGTTTAATTTATAAAACTTTAAACTCAAAATCTTTAATAGCGTTTGCTTGAGCATCTGTTGTACCTAGTTTGTTCGATTCGCTGGAGAGCAACGCTTGGCGAATCGAAGGCAGTTTGTTTGGAGGCACTAGTTATTTTATCTGAAATAATCATATACTTGTATATATAATTTTATAACGTCAGTAACAATAAAATTTAAATTTTGGTTTTCAACTTGACTTATAACAGTTAACAGTTTTGCTGGCAGTGGTAAAATGGAAGCAACTTGAATATGCTATAAATGCAGAAGCTATAAATTTATGGTATGTTGCTGCAACATTGTGGCTATACAATAAACCGAAATGTTTTACTATAATAGTGGTATTTGTTAAGCATTAATTATGGCAGAAAAAAAAAATATAAATTATTGTTATGAACATACACACATATACATATATTTTATGATTGTTTATAGCACAAAAATACTTGGAAGACATATGGTGTATAAGTAGTTAATAATGATTAAAATCGCAAATAAAAAATATTTTAATAAAAAAATATTAGTAAATTTTTCAATAATAATATTTTTAATTTTCAAAGTCAATGTTTTAGCTTACCTAGACTTGTTTTGCTTTAAAAAGACATTTTCTAGCATTACTTATTTATAGCCTACTAAAATTTATATACTTATTCGTAAATATTTGAATAGCACTGGAAGTACTTGGAAGTATCTAAGAGCACAGCTTAAACCCTATTGCTAATTTAGTTTTGATAAGTTCACAAGCAGTAGTGCCCTCAACCGTCTAGAAAAGCTCTCAAAGTAGATAAAAGCCTTGAAAAGCCTCTGTAATTTACGTATTTTGTTTATACATATGTACGTGATTTTGATGTTTTAGAAAGCTTCCGCAGATATCCCAAAAAGCATTAGCGTGGATTGCTCTATATGTTTTGTGGCTTTTTTTAATAGGTCACCTTCATTTATCAGGCGATAACATGAACAAAAAGTTTTGAGATTTATCACAGATAGAATATAATCCATATCAAAACATACCAGGTTCTGTGATGTGTGACAAACCAGTACCGTACGGAAATTGTAAATAAAATGCAAAATATTTAATTGTTTTCTTGGTTTCGGCTCGTTTTTTCCCCTCCATTCCTATGATTGTTGTCTAGTTCTCATAAACAAAGCTCATAAACTCATGTCTCATCGGCAGTTATAATGTCCTCCATGAATGTGGGATCGGAATTCGTACCATCAAACATGTCCAAAGAGAACAGGTCTCTTTTTGAAAAAATTGAGCTTTATCGGGACGAGTCGAGCAAGAACGCGTTTCATGCCCAAAATATCAACCAAAATCATTCGGATGAACACGCGATAGATGTCAAGCTCTCTTGCCATCTCTCTAACACTTGCCTGACGATTTTCAAGCACCATATCTTTCAGTTTTTCCTTATATTTTCGAAAACGTGCAAAACCAATTATCGAATCAAGTTCTTACTAATCTGACAAAATTTGCCAATAAATAAATAAATAAGGAAGCATTAGTTAAATTAAAGCATTTGTTAAATTAAATGTATGAATAAAGTCTATTAAAATTTATTTTATTGGAGGAAGAAAACAAAAACAAATATTAAAAGAAAGATTTGGAGAGATCATAGGAATCCACTTGATCCCAGGGGAATCTCAAACATGGAATTGAGCTTGCATTTACTTGTATACTTGTACGTATTTACCATACATGCTTCCTTTACATATTTATGTAAAATTTTTGACTGAATGGAGACAAATTTTACCATAAACTCAATAATTATCTTAGTTTTTGAAACGGCTGCCGAGTCAGTGTTATCTTCAATTTCGAACATTGAGCAACGAGGGCGCCTGTGTGACCAATAGAATCATGGCTACGAAATCGTTGAAAATATTGTAGACATTTTTTCGATGAGTTGATTTTATCACGAATACAAGTATCTAAGCACTCAGTGACGGAAGGTCATCGAAAGCTCGTCTCATGCGAATGTCCGAAATTACAAAGTGTAGAAAATTAAACTTGTGTATCAATACTCTAAATAAAAACAAGAAAGTCCTTCACAGGTGCATTTCTTTTAGTAGCTATGTGTTCAGTTTGTATGGAAGCTATATGCTATAGTAATTCGATCTGAACAATTTTTTCGGAGATTATATTATAACCTTAAGCAGTAATCTTTGTCAAATTTCGTGAACATAGCATGGTAGCTATATGCTTTAGTGAGCCGACCTGAACAATTTCTTCCGATATTCCATTATTTCTATGAACAACAACTCATACCAAATTTCGTGAAGATACATTGTCAAATGTGAAAGTTTTGCATACAAGAACTTGATTCCGATAGTTCAGTTTATATGACAGCTATATGTTATAGTGGTCCGATATCGGCAGTTCCGACAAATGAGCAGCTTTTTGAAGAGAAAATGACGTTTGCAAAATTTCAAAACGATATCTTAAAAACTGAGGGACTAGTTCGTATATATACAGACGGACAGACGGACAGACAAAGCACTACAATAAAATAATTTCTAACATCTACATTCAAATAACTTGGCAATTTCAAAATAGCCGACATAACAAGCATAAAGACTGCGCATGCGTAACACGGCGGCATTGAACTTTTTCACTGAATTGAAATCGAAATACTTTGTCAGCGTTGCAGGTTGAATTCTAGGTCTATGGTTTCACTTATAAAAATAGAGATAAATTAATTCATAATAAGGGCTTCACTTGTATTTAAAATCTGTCACCGAGTTATTCTGATAACATAACCGAACAAATTGGTTTCGATGTTGGGTGTAATTTTTTTTATCGGTTTCAATTCTAATTCCGACAACCATTAGCCTCTACAGCACCCCTCTTCTTCTTCTTCTTCTGGCTGATCTTATAAGCTCATGAGAAAGAAAAACAAACGTCAGTCCATCGTTTTTGTTGACCATAATGCTGCCGTAGTGGGTAGTGACTCGTTGATTTTTTCCTACATAATTTTTGGTTCGACTTCTGTTCTCGTTGTTGAAGTGGAAGAATTCTGTCGAGTTAACAGTCCTTGGTCGGCTAAAAAGTTCCGGTTACGTAAACCTGACTGTCATAGAAATGGCTCGACCTCTTTATCTTCTCTCAGTAGTATATTTGAAATTGAAATGAACTTTCATCAAACAAGTTCAGTTCTCAGCTATTGGTCAAAAGATAATGCTGTTCCCGATATTAAAAAAATAGTAATAGAAGAAATCCAGAATGCCTTCATGGCTTTTCAAAAAGAATTGTTAACATAACAGCTTCTAAATCAGCGATGGCACTGCAAATTTACCAATGTAGATGCTCGTCTACAATATTAATAAATGTTCATCGTTTAGGTAATGACAACAAAATAATTGAGTGTAGGTGGCTCAAAATTGGAAAGGGAAAAACAATGAATAATGAACGTTTCAGTTTATACTTTTGTTTCGGCGGTGTTTTCGCGGTGTTTATTGCCATCTGTACTGTAGAGAAGTGGAGCCACAATGATATTGATTCAGTGGAACTTAAATGAACCGCTGACTACGCACGTAGGTTGGTTGTTGTTATTTTAACGATTATCCAGATCACGGAAAAAGAAAGCTATAAGTTAGCTGTTATCGAAGTCACTTAATGGTAGGCCCAGGAAACGAGCTGTTTCGACGGGATCGGAGACATCAAGAGGCATCTTGTTGTAGTCCGGAGTGCAGAATTCTGACAGGTCCGAAGCTTGCTGGTCTACGTTTCACTGCATCCAGGCGCCATATTGGTGCGGCGTTTAAGGACTGACGGTCCGATTGCCTTGTAAGTTGCCAACAACGCTTCTTTTTCCTTTCTCCATGTGCTGCCGGCTAACGAGTTGAGGATTTTCTTGCGGTTCTGTACTTTGGCGATAGTCGCTGTCGTATGAGGAGTGAAGGAGCACGGGCTGTTAAAAGTCACACCTAAAACTATAGGAATTTTGATTGTCAAAATCTTAACGTCATCGACTGCAATATTAAGGTCAAGTCTGTACTTATTTGTTCAGTTTATAAATACGGTCGCTGTGTAATTAGTTTACCTTTGAACACATGCCATTGATTTCATTGTCCGACGTCAATATCGTGCAATCATCAGCGTACTAGGTGATAGAAACTGGTGGCTGTGCGTGTTTCGAGATATAAAACTTAGTTCTTCTCAGTTTTGAGTTTTTTTTCGAAATAATACGGATAATTGACGACCGCTCAGGTAGTTCATGGTCCACCTCTTCGGTCCTGGCGGAAGCTTAGTTTTTTCGATGTCCTGCTGTAGCGTTGTGTGATTGACTGTGTCAAAGGCTTTTGAAAAGTCCAACACTACGAGGATCGTTCTCACAGTGTGGTTTCTGGTTAAGGCCACAAACTATCTGGGCGTTTATGACGCTAAGTGCTGTAGTGGTACTGCGCACTTTTCGGAAGCCATGCTGGTGGCTTGCTAGGCTCAGGTGGTGACAGAAAGTCAGGTGTTAGCATCGAAGTCACTTATCGGTAGGTCCACGAAACGCGCTGTTTCAACGAAATCGGACCATAGAGAGGGGGGTTAAGTGAATATTTTTTATGTTTGCTTGTATATTAATATAATAGTATTTCATTGGCCATGCAAAGAGGTGATTAGCGTCATTCAGGAACTCGTTGTATGCAAGGCATAGGGTTTGTACGTCAGGATATAGTCTGGATAGGTAGGAGTTTAAGCTGCTACAATACCCAGTGCGAACTAGCGCTCTTTGCATCGGTAAGTACGCCAGATCTTCAAGATCTGCTCAATATTCCAATTGAATAATTATTGGGTGGTGATTTATTTATGTTTATGAATACCAACAAGTCGCAAGGTCGGCTCTGTCTAAATGTGGTGAAGTTTAACAGAGATTTACCAGTAGAACTTTTTATGTGTTTGCTGACATTTGAGCTTGATGTGCGCTGTATGTAGAGCTGTATGGATTTATTAAGAGTACCTAGAAGACAGTAAGTTATTAGTGTTATCAATAGTTAAAATCAATTTCAAAACTCACCTGGGAGGAAGATGTTGCTTTAGAAGGCATCTTAAAGGGTAGTCAAGTAAAAGAAGGACCAACAGCAAGTTACTAGTTATATACCCATAGGCATACCTTAATATTAGTGCATGTTTCTGTTGTTGTTGTTGTAACGGGTTCCTAATCTCTGTTAGGATGCTAAGGATAAGTTAAGTTGTCATCGACGTTATCCAACGGTAGGCCTAGGAAACGTGCTGTTTCGACGGGCTCGGACCAAAGGGAGTAGGGTGTCAGATGTGTGGTGTTAGGGCAGGGCATCTTTCGTGCTTCTCTACGTTAATGCTGAGCGTTTTAATATCCTTATGTATATGTTTTGTGGAAGAAGTGGTTCTCATAGTACTGATCATATTCAAAAGTTATGAAGGTAACACAGGTCTTCTTTACTATTTAATTACAACTATTTTTAGGAGTTTTTAGGAGTTTATAAGATTACTTGAAGTGAATACTTTTTCTGTTTGCGTGTATATAAATATTGAATGTAATTTTTAATGCCACAAAAATTTGGTTCAAAAATAGTGCGAACACCCTTTGTGGTTTTTTGGTTTAGTAAAAATTATTTTTTTGTTTATTTTTAGTTTCTCGAAAAAAAGCAAAAAGTATTATTTTTATAAAATTCTGTACTTTAGAATTTTTGAATTTTTTCTAAAAGTATTTTTTTTTTCGAAACGGTCATAAAGTCGGTATATTTTAAGTTAGCTATATAAGTTTTGCACAAGAGTATACTTTTTTTTGTAATTAAATCTCATTTATTATTTTAAAACTAATTTTATTTTTTATGAGTACAAAAATTTTAGCGAAAAATAACAATGACACTAATACACAGACATTTACATGCGCGTACACATTTTCATAATTTATTTAATATTAAAAACACTAAAGACTAAATGAAGTAAGACAACATTACTTCGGCATACAATTAGCCCCACAACACTTGACTTGCCAACACCACAGAAGAAACGCTGCGTTAATATACACAAATACAAATATACATATATATATATAGATGCATGTAGCTAACTATAGCTTATCACTGGCGGCAGGCTGACTGAGTGCACTAAATCGTATAAAAATCGTGTAACAAAAACACTTTTCGTTACATGTCAACTTCTCTCTCGCTTCCAGCACTTCCTCGTCATCATATACGCAACGCACAATAAATTAATTATAATTATTCTCCTCCTCGCCATAGGTCCACGTCGATTCGTCGTCGTAATCCTCAGCAGCGGCGGCATTCTCCTCATCTTCTGGACACGCCGAGCAGCGGCTTTCGTTGATGCCATAACTGAGACAATTGGCGCCCACACACTCACAGCAGCCATCATGGAACCAGCGATAACTATTCGCGCCCATATTCTCGCAATCTTGCGCACACTTGTGAAACGTTTTGCACTCGTTGAGATAGATCACTGTACAATTTAGTTGCGCCGCCGCCGATGTTGCTGTCGATTGTAGCTTCTGTAGCGAGGCTTGGCGGTCAATAGCATCACCATCGTTCCCGGCACCCACCAAACTGACACCGAATCCGGCGCCATAATGACGCCGTGAACTGGAGCGCATGGGAAAGCGCATCACCGTCCAGTTGTCATCATCTTCGGTCAGCGTCTCGAATAGTTCGGGTAAGCCTTCGAATTCGCCATATTGTGAACGTGGCGCGGCGGCGTCAAGTGCATCCGTGATCTTCGGACACATATCCAAGCAGCTGCAGCATTCCGTATACAAATCGCCCAAACAGTTGAGACATTCTTGCAGACAAGTTGCGTTGCTTAATTTACACTGACAGCTCTGCGTTAAGAGGCACTTGGAGACGATGGAACCGCAAACGAACTCATTGCAGCCGTCGCGCGTGACGTCATTAGCAGTGGTGAGCAGCTGACAGCTGAACGCCAGCAAAACGATAATGAGAATTTGTGTGGCAGCTGGCACTGGCGTCGCTAGCCGTTTATACATGTTGCATATGATAAGAAGACACTCTACGAATTCCAAAGCAACGAAAATGAAATTATTGACGACGTTGCGTTACTTAACGCGTTTCCACACACGTTGTACTATTCGCTTTAAGGATCAGAGATAAACTGTTCAAGCGTGTGTACAAACAAACTGTTAACTACGTTATTAAACAAGTCGCTCTTTCGACGCGTAAGAGAGTCTTGCTTTCTTTGTTTTTTTTTTTTGGTCTTTTTGTAAAGAGCACGAAAGTGAGTAGTATAGTTGGATGGCGTGTTTCTTGTCTTGTTTTCATATTTATTTACTGTCTGCTTTGAAGCGTCAGAAGTTAAGAGAAAAGGATACAAAAACTGCCAAACTCGTCGCACAGGTAAGTTGGACGTCGTTTGTATAGGCTTGTGGACATGCTCATACATATTTCTTGGCTCATTATTTTTTTATCGTCACTTTTTGTTTGTGTTTCTCATATCAATTTCACTTGAATTTGTGTAATCTCGTTGCTGGGAAACAAAGGATAACAAATTAAATGGGTTCGGAAAACCACTTGACCGAGCTATGCGACGCCGAGTGCATACTGATATGGCGTTGCTATTGACGTGCTAGATTTGAGACTACACTGTAAAAAGATGACAAAGCAAATGAAGAAAGAACAGCTAAGTTTGGCTGGTAAAAAACAGTTTTTGTTAGTAAAGAATCAGTAGACCCCACGCTTAAAAGAAGTGTAGACAAAAGTGTAAAGAATTTTCGAAAATGGAATGCTTATTTGATTTAGAGTTATTTAGATTATGACAAATGCTAAGCTGACATCATAATACACCACTTTTGACAAGAAAAGGGAAGAAATAGCTGTTAAAAAATGGGTTTCTTATTAATGAATCAGTAGAGTGGCGTTGGAGGCTCAAAATAAATATACAAGTAGACAGGGGTGTAAAGAGCCTTAGAAGATGGAAAATTAGCTTTTCATAAGAATTGTGTGTGAGTATTTAACTTGTATATACTTCTAAATAATCGTAAAGCCGAAAATACGGTTTATTCATGGGCAAAACTCCCAAGTCCGGGTTCTCAAATGAGGAACAAACAGGCTATTCATGGAATTTTATATTTGAACATAATTAATTTTTGATCGAGCTTCTCTTTCTCTTCCTAATAAGTTTTAAAGCTTTAGTGTTGTCCGATAAATTAGCTTTTTAAAAATTTGAAGTGCCTTTTGAAAAATGAGGGAATGTTTTGAGACTATTTTACTTAACAGAGTATCGTTTTTGCCCACCAAATCCTATACGAGCTTCTCTTTCCCTTCCTAATTACTCTTAAAGCCTTAGTGTTGTCTGATAACTTCAGGTTTTTGAAATTGCTAAAACCCTTCCGAAAAATTAATAAATGTTTTGAGACTATTTTACTTAACAGTGAATCGATCGTCTTTGCCTGCCAAATCCTAATCGAGTTTCTTTTTATCTATTATCTGAAAAATTCAGTTTTTTGAAAATTTTGAGACCCTTTCGAAAAAGTAATAAATGTTTATTTTACTTAACAGACCTTTGCCTGCCAAAGTCACACAATAAGAAAACATCTTTAAGTAGTTTGAAACAGGGATCGAATCCATATCTTGAAGAGTAATAGTATACTCCTCTAATCATTATATTACCACGTCCACCAAAATAGACGCTACCGGGCCTTTATGACTCTTATTGGCAAACATCTAGTTCTTCTTAATATGCATAAGTATCCAAAGGTCTCATTAAAGTAAGTATGTGCTACCAGCAGTTCTAACAAACACAATTTATTTCTGTGCATGAAAAATCTTAGTGTAATTTTATCTATTGTCGCATTCCGTTATGCTCTGTTGATCATTACCAAAGTGTCTCTTATATCGGGCGCACACATCTTTGTTGAGCAAATGGTTAATTTAAGATGAATGTCAGCGAAGCATATTGGTGGGAACACTGTGCGTTATTATCGATAAACGATAGTTTTCGATACCGATATATGCCGATATCTAAATATTATCGATTTTAAGGAAATATGTTTCAGAAGAAAAATAACTGGAAAAAGTTGATTAAAGTGTCTTTAAAAATTGTATTTATTATGGAAAAACAAATACTATGCAATTTATGTCGTAAATTGGGTGCAAGAAAACATAAATTGAAGCATCTGAAGGTTAAGCATCGATTCATTTAAGACCGATTGCTGATAGTATGACCTCTTCGAAAGGTATTTGTAAAATTTAGATATAATTCTGCATTGAATTTGTTGTAATAGTAGGTTGAAAGGATAGTTTGAGCTGAAAGCCCTAAGAGTGTGAGAGATTATCGAGAATTGATAGAAGTATAAAGTTAATTGGCTTGAAAGTCGTATATACCTACGCATATAAAGTCAAGAATTCTTAGAACATTAAAAAAAATTGGAAATATTTTCTCATCTTCTTTGACAAACGTCTGTTCATTTTATGAAAAATTTAGGCGTCTTCTAGAGGACAGTTGCTAAATACTTAAGATTATCAAGTCATTTTGACTTTGGGTTACGGAAGATTTATCGAATTAAAAATTACTATGCTAAAAGTTATCGAAAAGATACTATTGCTAATTTTCTAAGCTTGATGAAATCTTGCTGCTGGTGTTGATATTATCAAGGTTGTAAATTACTATTTTAATCGATAATTTGCTTCTAAAAGGTTATAAAAAATCAGGAATTTCAATCAATAATTTACTTATAAAAAATTACAAAAATAAAAAATTTACTTATAAGAAAATAATATTTACTTTTTAATTGATTTTTTCAAATTATTTTTGCCCAGAAAGTATTAGAAATTATTGAATTTTGATTCTGTTAAATCTTGGACTGGAGAGTGGTCTATAAAAAAAAATTATTGAACCCAAAAAATTTAATAATTTTTATACAAACATGTTCGATATGCGATTAATTTGTTGAGCATAACCATCAGATTATTGCTCGTCACTAGCAAGCATCTGTATTCTGGTGCCTAAGTCAGCTCTGCGGCATACACTGTTGAAGCGTTGCTTTGTTATCCAATGCCAACGCTGACTGCTGAGAGATTACGAAGTCACAAAAATGCGCAAACAATGAGAAATCAACATTGTTAGGCTCCACAAGTGACAAGTGTGTGTTTGTGTGTGTGAGTGCGACTTTGTCATTTCAGCATTTCTTGTTGTTTAAGTATTCGTACACACTTAGGTATGTCCCTAGGTTAGTATGGATAGATGTGAAGTGTTTTTTAAATAATCAACTTACAAATGCATAACATTACATACAAACATGTATGCATACACATACATAGTTACATTTTTATTCGAATATGCATACACATATACCAGGCCTAGCAATGATTTCTGCTGTTACTTGGCTGGTGGATTTCTGGTTAGTTTAAGGCTGTGACTGGTCTACACATGAATATGTACATATGGTATATGAAGATAAATAAATAAAATAATATAAATTTAGGTACATAAAAAAAGTTCAACAATTATTTAAATTTTAATTTAATTACAATCTGTTTGATAATTGAAAATTTGAAATATTAAGGGGCACACCTATGTAGTATGACAGACTAAAAAAAATACTGTATCGGTTGTAAAATTTTAAAGGCATATTTATTAGGGTGGGTCAAACGAAAATATTTTTTTTCCTTGTGTTCTTAAGCAACTTTAAAGAAATCTTTCCAAGTATGAGCTCTTAATTGTAACGAAAAGGTCTTTTACTTTAACTTATTTTCTATTTTATGTATCTCGCTTCTAACTACTACTAAAGATATCTCAATTAATAGCTTTTGAAGGAAATTGAATGCTCAACAAAATCGTCTCTTATCATTTTTTTGTAAACCTAACCTTTTAAAATATATTTAACATTAAATTTGATTATTTTTAGGCAATACTTTTTTCTCTGAATTTTTATAATTCAATGAAAAAACATTTTATATTGCAAAACCCATATCTTTGTGGAAAATTTACTGGTCTACAAGATCTTTGAAACGAAGTATTTTTTCGAGCAGTTGGAAAAGTAAATAACAATGAGAAAAAAATAGAGAGGCTTTTTTTGAGGTATCGAAGAAAAAAAATATTGTTTTTTGACACACCCTAATATTAAACCATATATTAAGAGGTTCCATAGGTTTACGGGTCTCAAAAAATCGATTTTATTAATTGTCTTATTAAATCCTACAAACACTTCTAGAATTTTGTCCTTAATTTTCAAGTTGATCCTATCTTTGAGATACAAACCTTAAATACTTGGACGAAGATTTTTTTCGATTACAACTATTTGAAAAAATATGGCGAAATGCTCACTGAAAATTGCATTTCTTTGTAAAAATGTCGGCAAAAAATCCAATTCTCAGTTTTTTTCCTTCGTCGAATTTCTAAGTTAAGGTTTTAACTAAAACATGTATTTTTCACTTTAGATTATCCTGTAAGGAGTTATTCTGCCAACGCGGGTGCATCTTTTTTCTGAGGGGTAACTGGAAATGGCGTAATAGCCGAATTTAAAATATTTTTTCCAAAAAATTCAGAATTTCTTTGTTAATAGTGAGAGTTTGTAGCAATAAAAAAATTCGAATAAAATATTTCTTTTTTTTTATATGAGAAAAACATTTTTGAAAAAAGGTTCTTTTATATCCGAGGAAACCTATGTAACCGAGTAATCACTAAAGCAAATATGAAAATTTAGTTTTGAAAAAAACAAAACGCTTTTAAAAACATACTGACCGAGCTGTTTGAGCTAAGTGGCTACACATTAGAAGCCTGTAAATATAAAATTTTTAAAATACTAGTTTGAAATTTTAGTGTAGTATTTAACAGGTATAAGTTATAGAAATAGAAAATAAAATTAAATTTTTTTTCAATATTTTTTGAAAATATGATTTTTTTCGTTTTTTATAAAATATATAATATAGAAATATTAAAAAAAAATTGAAATTTTTTTTTTCAAAATGTAATATTTTTCGATTTTTTACTGATTTCCTAGCAAATTGACTCAAAGTAACCACTTTCGGGTACACTTCGAGTACCACTCACATAATGCATTAAAAGTACCAATATTCTCATATGTATATATAACCACTTAAGTGAGCAAAAACACAGGCATACATACATACACACAACTTATAATGCCCACACAAACACACACACTCGCATAAATATACTTAAGTGATTACTGAATATATTATTAATTAAATTGACATTATAGATTCTGTTCATTAGGCCGCTCTTTGCTCGATTGCTCTTAAAATATTGCGCTCTTAGGTGCTCTCTTTGCTTTCGCACGCTCTCCTAATATTTTCTAAGCCATTTGCTTGTCTCTGTTTGTTGTGCTGCATTTCTTGCGTTTTAGCATTTGTAATATCGACTTGGTTTTACTTTTTGCGTCTCACACAGTGTGACTTCGGGAACAGGTTAAGCAGAGAAATAAATTTTTGCATTATTATTAGTATGGGCGCTCGCGCACAACACACACAAACACATGCGCACGTGTATAAATTTTCTATTATTATTAATTGTTGTTTGTGGAGAAATCAGGTTTTAAAGGCAGATTTATCGCTATTTGCGGATATCAAACTGTAGACAATACTAAAAGAGAAGAATTATTATTATTTTTTTTTTTTTGGAAAAAAAGTTGGGTTGTAAAAAATTCCACTACGATTGAGTTTTATAAGCTGGCGTATATACAAAAATGCTGAGTAAACGAAATTGATGAATAAAAAGTGATTTCAGCTTAAGAACGCATTAATTTTTATTCTGTGGAGTGTGGATATAAGTTTGCTAAGGTGTGCTGACATTAGGGTGGTATGTTAGTTGTTGGTAAAAGTTTTACTCGATTGTGCTTAACACCTTGGCTGCCAGTATATCAGCGGTGATCAAGACAAAAAACTACCCCCAAGCGCCAATGTATCGCCGGTGATGATACATGCCTAGGCCAAAGAGCAATATATATTTTTTTGCTTGGCACCTTGGAGTAAATTTTGTTGTTGTTAATGTAGCGGCAGAAATAGATTTGTAGATTTTTGTCGTGATAACCGCTGATATACTGGCGGTCAACGAGTTAAAAAATTCTTCAAAATCAGAAGAACAAGGTTTGTTTTCGAATTGCCTTGGCTTTTTATTTAATGTCTCGAAAATTTTTGATCGGAAAAAATCTTCCATTCAAGTGAAAAAAATCTGTGTTTATGAATTTCTCAGTTTTGAAGAAAAATAAAACTGAAATACATATTTAAAAAACAATTTTTTCTAACTAGTAAAAAAAAATTTCTTTACTTCCTATTCTGTACTATGTATTAAAGTATTTTTTATGATTTTTTGGATTTTTTTGTATGGTTTTCATGAACACCAAACCTTCATTCACAATAAATCTGAATTATATTTTCACTACATAAAGAGTTACTATATGTATAAATATTTTTTCAAGCCAAAACCGAACAACACTGTTGGTCTGTTGATGGCTCCCATGAAGCACAGTGGTGTAGTGAGCGCAAAAATTAATGTTGGAATAATTGTCAATACAAATATTAATATTTATTACATTTCAATACAAACAAAATTTATATACAAAATTTTAAATTTATAACAAAAATATTGAATTTATAATTATTTTCCTTGAAAACATCTCATATTTGAAATTTTTTATTAAATTCATTTTTATAAATTTTTTTTTGAAATAAAGCTACTAATATATTCATTACAATTGCACAATGACCCTTTATTCGTTCACGCTCAATCCCTCCTTTCGTTAGCCGCTGTTCTTCTATTAAATTTCTGCTGCACTTGCAGTTGGCCCAGCTGTTCTAGCTTCATTTCGGCGGCGCAAAAGAGTTGCAATGCCTTTTGCATAACAAAAACAAAACCCACAAAAAAGACGTTGCAGGCGATCGGATGATTTTGCAGCAATTTCAACATTTTCGTTTTTTTTTTTTATATTAATTTTGTATTGTAAGTAAATCGAGTTTAAGCGGCGCGTACGCACTAGCACTGGTTTTCTGCGGCGGCGAAGAGTGACTGATATTTGGAAGTGAAGTGTTGAGGGATTAAGAGCCAAAGCAAGCAGGTACTTTATGTTTTAGGTTAGGGTGCATTCGTTTAGCTGCGCTGTGATAATAATAGATAAATATGGGAGGACTTATTTTTAACAACACATTAGTAGGTAAACAACTTCATTTTGGTGACAATGTCTCTTGTTTGCGGGGCGTGCTGTGGCACTTAAGTATTATTTAAGCGATAATCACTTCACAAAACTTCTTTTGTTGTTTGTTTACAAATAATTTATAACAAAAAGTTGTTTTTAAAATATATATTTTTAATTTTATTTGGAAAGGCCTTGTTTCATGGAAGTCGATTGTGTGTTATTTAGTGATTTGAAATTATATTAAATTCAGGAATAGTTACAGTGGCGGATATTCAAATCCAGACAGCTAAAAAATTAATGGTTTTTCTTAGTTTTTCGAGTAAGTGTCTTAGATTTTGATGTTTAAAATTGTGTGCGCTTATTATATTCGTAAATAAAGTTAAATCAGAGAAAACAGTTTTTTCTGCAATGTTTGTGCTGCGATTTCTTTATACCAGAAATTCTCGAAAATTTTATCCAACTCAGCTAAGCTACTGGGTCTCTTCTTTGCGACCTTTGTTTTAATAATATACCAAAGGTTCACAATGGGTTTAAATTTGGCTTGAAACCTGTCCATTCCAAAGTCGAAACTCCATTTTCGAGAGAAGGTCTTCTAGCTAGAAAAAATTTACAATTAATATCACTAATGAAATAAATTGTGTAAACTGCAAGCATGAAAAAACATAAATAAATAAATAAAAATAGGCACGCTGACATGGCGCATAATTAGCTTGGGAGATAAGCCCGTTTTCTTGCGAAAAGTGCTCTTCAATTGAAGGTCTTAAATATTCCTCCAGTGTTTGTTGGCACTTAATTGCATTTACTGTTCCAACTATTAGAGCCAATCTTCCAAGTCCATGGGCAAGAAAAGCATCCCCAACCAATACTCCTGCCTACCTACCCGTTCTTCGTAGGCACTCTTCGCTATAGCGTTCACCAGTTTTTCTTCTTACGTACGACATCCCGACGCTACATAACATGTTGAACTTGAACTCGTCAGAAGATTACTTTCTGCGTATCGACTTCATTCCAGCTTTGGTACTTAATAGCCCATCAGAGGCGTTGTTGAAGCACTTTCTTAGTCAAAAGTGGCTTTTTTTGCGGGTCGCCGAGCATTCAAATCAGCATACCGTAGGAGTGATTTCGGCTTCAGGGTCTTCTATGATCTCTATACTGATGTCCTCAGTGGTTTTGCATCGATTCTTTAGGCTAATGCATTGTATTTGCCGACCCTGCTCACCCTTTCTACTCAGAGACTCTTTGAATTTTTTTCAAAAAACTCCCGACGGCAGACTTCTTGAATCCAACTCCTTCACTGATCTTCCGTATGCTAAGATTTTCTTTTTGGAAAGTTAAAATCTTGCTCTTATCCATAGTAGTAATTTTTTTAAAGATTTGACATGTTTTATACTTTTTTCACTTTCTTAACTGTATGTCCCAAAAAAAAGGAATCAATAATTAACGAAACAGCACATATTTCTTCTTTTTATACAAAATAAAATAATTTCAATTTCCGCCATTGTATTGAAAAATTACGTATAAAAGTGCATGTATAAAATACCACTATAATACCAGTGGCGGGTTCAGAGGGGAAATTGGGGCACATTTCCCTCCTCCAAGGGAGGAAAAAAATATTGAGTAACAAAAAAAGCAACGATACTTATCGCAGCAAATTTAAATTTTTTTGCCTATGTGATATTTCATCTCTAACTCATTCACTCAGCGTGATTTTTCAGACAGAATCGATCGATCTGGAAAAGCCATAAAACATGATAAGCACACTGCTTGTAACATTCTAAATTGAAGACAAAAAGCTGAGGAACATTTTCGATCCATTTATTAAGATACGAAAAAATGGCGGCAGAACTGAAAGTTGACGAAGAAAAACCAAGAATCTGCTGCCGAGAAACAAAACGTGAAAATGTCTGCGTGAGAACTTGCGAAGAATACTACAGGGTCTCAGTGTATATTCCTCTGTTGGCTACAATCGGCACAAATTTGAAGACGCGCTTCTATAGAGAAGTATTGAATGGATTTCAACTGAGTTTGCTGCTTCCAGAAAAAGTATATGCTTTGAAAAAGATAACAAGTTACCGACTACTGCATTGGAAGCGTTGAAGAACTGCGACTTAGACCTATACCCTAATACAAAGGTTTCTTCGCATATTCTGCACACTTCCTGTGACGAATGCGAGCTCTGAACGCTCTTTTTCGACATTTCGCCGCATAAAAACGTGGCTGAGAACGAACATGCTTCAAGATAAATAGATTGATCGGCCTGCACACGCATCATGACATTGATGTCAGTGCAGCAGAAGTTCACGAAAGATTCTCAAAACTTGGCCCACATCGTTTTGTTTTGTGAATTTTTTTTATTCTATACACAATTGTCCCCAGTATCATATATTGCAATAAAGTATGTCACCCGCACGTCTACGATTTATAATCTGTTTTTTCTATTTAGGAGAATTTGATATTAGCAGGCAGATTTGAAATTTTTCCATCATGACCCCCAAAAACGGTTTCTGGATCCGCCCCTGATAATATTCATTACTTTAGAGAATTAATTTAAAGTTTAAAAAATCGTATTACAGATGTCAACAGCAAATTCTGGTTCGACTTTTTTTTTTATTAAGGGATCATCTCATTGTGACCCACTGAAAAATCAGTGATTTTTGTGATTTTTTTAACGCTGAAGTTTTGAAGAACATTCCTATAAATTATTCTTAGGATACATCTTGTATTAACAGATTTGAATATTATAGATAATCATATTGAAATTGAGTTTTATGAATGGATCATTTATATCACCAATTTAACTAATTGACTAATTTCAACATTTTTCTTAGATTTTTGATTTTTATAATCCGTTATTAATTTATGTTCTCAACACTACATATTTTTTCGAAATTAATTCAATATTCTGTCAAGTATTGTTTATTATTCAACATATGGTATATTTTATTTCGTTATTATAATTTATTTATTGTGCGACACAGACCATTTATATTAATAAATATTTAGTTAACATACAAATTAAACAGATAACGTAATATTTACAAGGCAACTTAGACCTAAAATGGGTAAACATATTTCTTAATTTAAAACTAAGCAAAAAATTTACAAAATCTACAATTCTATTACTAGATAGATACGCTAATTATATTCGTCTATTCATTACAACAGTATATGCATAGGATTATAAGAGAGTTTACACGATTATGTAATATATATATATATATATACGAAATATATATAAGGACGATTCGTTATACATAAGAGTGCGAGCTATAACTTTAAGCTTGAGTTTCATATGAAATTATTTTCAAAAACAAACTGTTGGACTGTACTTTTAGAAGCCACAAACAAGTAGTTATTGTATGAAATTACTAAATATGCGCTCTCTTAAAACATTCTTCGCTAATACTCAGTCCGAGGCTCAAGTTAGAGTGAACTCGCGCCTACTCATGCCATATTTCATACACTCTATAGTATGCTACACAGAAATTAATGGCAATGCCTGCCCAATGGAGCAGCATGCACTGTAGTACGAAAACAAAAATAATGAAAGAGCTGGAAGAGCCCCCAAATTACTAATTTAAATGCTCAACATGAATTTAGCACTTAATTTATGTAATATTTATTAAAAATAACCACAACGACGTGCTGACTCGGCGGTTCCGCATGCTGCTCATCGCACCGATATGCCGTTTATGGTGATGACATTTCCGGCCGTCGGTTCAGGTTCGTAGACCTCGTCGTTGTTGCGCATCTCATATGGCGCATCGTAGAATTGCTCGCTGGGTATTTGATCGTAGATGTTCTCTGTGTGCCAAAAACAAAAATTGAAACGGAAAAATTAATTAATAAATTTTGTGTTTCAACGTCACTTTTCACCCACCTGGCTTGCGGCCAATGGTCCCATTACCATTACGTCCATTCACTTGAAACGTATTAAATGTCGCCGGTGGTCCATTGTCCAAATGTAGGCGGTTATTGGCTTCGAGCGTTGAGTAAGACATCACCGCCGCATTGCGTTCATCTTTGGTCTCGGCCGCCTGCACATTCTCGGTATTCTTGACCGGTCGCGCTTTGTTGCGATGCAGAAATATCAGACCGATAATGAAGAGCAGCAAAATGATGACTGTGGCGCCGATTGCAATGCCGGTACCTAAGCTAGAACTTTCTTGTGCCTCGGTGGCGGCAACTTCACAACGCGGCTCATCGCCACTCCAGGTGCCATCCTCGGTGCACTTGCGCAGATACTGCCCGATGCGATTGTAGCTCGGTATGCAGTGATACTCCGCAGAGCCGCCATATAGCGTCGACTCATTCACAACTATGACGCGTCCATTCTCGATCATCGGCGGTCGGCCGCAGTCCACAGCTGTATGGAAGTAATATTTCATTGTTTTCCAAGAATAATTAAATATCAAATTCTACTTACGCTTGCAGCTTGGGCTCTTCCCCGCCCACTTGCCGTTCTTTAGACAGACCCTGGTATCATTGCCGATCAGCGTTCGTCCTTTGGCACATTTGAATTTCGCTTGCGAGCCTACTGAGTGATCGATAATATCGACAATCAGATTTTCGCTGATGTCCGGTTCATCACAAGTGATCTCAATGCATGCTGGTGTTTCGTGACTCCAGGTGCCGTCTTCTGTACACAAGCGACGTGATACGCCGTCGAGTTTGAAGTTAGGATTGCACTCGTATAATACAGCTGCGCCATAATATGTCACATTTGTGGCTAGAGTCATCTTGCCATGCGTAATATTAGCTGGAATACCGCACTCAACATCTAGAGGAGAGATGAAAAGTTTCAGGGTATTTAGTTGAGACTTCATACAATAGAGGTAAGGATCTTAAAGGGAAAACTATTTGATGACGAAATATCGAAGATCTTCAGTCAAAAATGTAGCAGGTTAAGTTGAGATTTCACCAGAAAGGAAAGCGGAAAGGAAGACTCAAATAATAATCAAGGTGCGGACAAAAAAAGGCGAAGCACCGCCAACATCAAGCAACATTAAGTCGATGAATCGAAGTTCCCCTCACTTTGAGGTTAGGCGAAGAGAATGTCTTTATAAACCCTGTTCTTGTTGTCCAATAGAATTCAAAAAGTTCTTTGTGACATATTTGTATATATGAAACGGGAGACCTGACAGTGCTTAGAACCTGAATAAAAGTGAGGTGAGCACTCCACTCTATAAGACACTCATTATTCCCTTACTATATGGTACAGAGGCATGGATGATGACAACATCTGATGAGTCGACGTTACGAGTTTTCAAGAGAAAGGTTCTGCGGACGATTTATGATCCTTTGAGCATTGGTAACGGCGAATATCGCATTCGATTGAATGATTAGCTGTAGGAGATAGAGGATGACATTGACATAGTACAGCGAGTTAAGAGACAGTGGCTGCGTTGGCTAGGTCATGTCGTCCGAATTGACGAAAACACTCCAGCTCTCAAAGTTTTCGACGCTGTACCCGTCGGGGAAGTAGAGGAAGAGGTAGACTTCCACTATATAGGCAACGGATCAATCTTCCAGCAATGATAAACATCATCTGAACAATACTTACACACACATTCCGGTACCGCGCCGCTCCATTGGCCATTATCTTCACATGTGACCAGAGCCTCTCCAACCATCTTATAGCCGCGCTCACAACGATATTTAGCCAAAGCGCCGATCCTAAGTAAAAAGTAAATACAGGTATGAGGTATACACAAGATCAAGGAAGTAAAGAAAGTCTTGGTAACTTACTTATATGTTTGTGCGCTGTTCTGTGTTGAGTCCGCAGTACGAATTAGAGTACGTCCGTACATGCGATCATTGCCTGTCACCGAGAGCAAACTGTGAGCGGCCAGTACAGGCTCGGAGCAGCGGATCTCTGCAAGTCGAGAGATAAGTTAGATTAGGATAATATATTTAAAGAGAATAGACTTACCTTCACACTTCGGTGAGGCATCGCTCCAAACGCCGGACTCCAGGCAAACCCGTTTAGGCACACCGCTCAGTTTATGGGATTGCGTGCAGCTGAAGGTGACCTCCGAACCCACATATGTGGTATTCTGTGTATATTTTATGGAGCCATATGGTATGGGTGTGATAATGCCGCAGTCGATGTCTGAAAAAATGTTTGGTTGATAAGAGAATATTCTTGAAATCTTACAATAAGGTAGATTGGAAGTAGATACACCAGTAAAATGGTGTAAGGGTTAACCCTGAAGTTTGTCTTGGATTAAACTATTAGTTTTCTTCGCTAGTTTCATACTCACATTCACAGAACGGCGCATCCGTATTCCACTCGCCGGTTTCCAAGCACTCCAATGTCGGACTGCCGCGCAGCACATAACCCGGATCGCAGTTGTATTGGATCTTCGAGTGCACATTGTAATCATAACCCACCACAAAGGAACCGGCTGGCACATGCGGCGTATCACAAGCGACCAACTCGCACACCGGCGCATCACCCGACCATTTACCCTCTTTGGTGCAGTACAACTCCGATGGCCCGTCCAACCAGTAGTCTTCTTCGCATTCATATTTCACCATCGAACCAACTGTTGTCGACGCGTTCACCAACACTGCATGACCGCGATCGGGCCGCGCCGGCGCGCCGCAATCGACAAAACGACATGATGGCGGCTTGCTGGACCACTCACCGCCGAGGCCACAGGAAATTATCTTCACACACAAATAAAATGCATAAAATATTAGTAAATAAATTTACATTACAAAACCACCAAACCAGCGCATAAATCAAATTACAGTGGCTTGGCGTGTTATTGAAAACAAAAGTCGACTCACCGGTTCGCCCACCAGCACATAACCGGCCTCGCATTCATAGGTGGCCGTCGAGCCGGCGCGCCGGTCCGTCACACTAACGCTGCCGCCGGCGATGCGTGGCGGCTCAGGACACCAATCAACCAGACATTCCGGCTGTTTGCCCGTCCAACCAGTCAGCTCGCAAGTGCGATTCTCATTGCCAATGAGCGTGTAATTCTCGTGACAAGTGTAGGTCGCCTGCACGCCATAGCTGGTGCGCTGCTCCGACAGTAGAATGGCGCCATGCTCCAATTCCGGCAGCGGACCGCAATCGACATCTGTGTGGCGAGTGGGGGTGCAATGTAGTTTAGCAAGTATGGTAAATATGGTTAAATAAAAATATTTGCGACTACTCACATTTGCAGGTGGGCGCGCGTCCGCCCCAAGTGCCGTCCGCGCGACAAGTGCGCTCTGCATCGCCGAGCAGCGAATGGCCCTTCGGACACTCGTATATGATTGTGTTGCCCAAGGTGTAGTTGCGGCCGATAACTGTAGTGTTCTGCTGTGAGTCCGGCGAGCCGCAGGAAAGGGGCGCTGCATAAATGTGGAAGAGGGAGTGAGAAAGTTAGTGTGGGATGGCGATAGAGTTTGAGTAAAGTTGAGTAAAATAGAAAGGCAAGCAATTAGGCAGCAATTAAGCACCACTGCATTACAACAACAAGCAGTTTTTGCAACAAACACTCACAATGCTGACATATGAAGTGCAGGTAGTCCAAATTGCAGCCCACATCGTTCCACAGCCAGTTGCGCCCGCCATCCAGCACCACACAATTCTGCTCGCCATTGTAGTTGTTGGGCTGATCTTTGCCCCAGGCCGGTTTCTGCACCACTTCACCTGCAAGTTTTGTATTTATTAAACACCGTTACACAATAACATTTATAATTTAGTTGAAAATTTGCAATGCTGCAAGGTCATAAAGCGCGCCTAACGCTCGTCGCATTGCGGCTTTGCAGGCACACACTTGTTAGCCCGCCTTAAAATATGCCATTACACCAACACTGTCTAAGCTTATATAATTAATTGTGCTTAATCTCACTTTTTCCAACAACAATGCATAGAAAATGCTTAATTAAAATGCGGCGTGGCACGCAAAAGACTTTCGTTTTTCAAAGAACATTTTACCGTTGACCAAGTATGGACGCCTTGGCCAACTGCATTTGCATACAACAATTACTAAACACACATATGTGCATGTGTGTATGCCAGGTCTTGTGGCATTAATCACGCCCCTTATAGTTAGCATGGCATTCAATAAAAGTTGGCCTTTTCCTTTTAGCGCACACTGTCTGCATTTTGTTGTTGCTTTAACTGGATTTTCTATGCGCTCAAGCAAATATTTTTACATGTCATTAAAATATTTATAATATTGGTTTTCGCTTTTTATTGTTTTTGTGCGCTTTTGTTGTTACTGTGCCTTTGTTTGGCGCAGCCGGTTGTTGTGTCGAATTTGTATGAAATTTTGGTCATCAACATTGGTTTTCAATGCCACTTTCATAGAGACTTGCACTAGGTATAATACATATGTATGTATAATACATTGTATATGGTCATTTTAGTTTCGCCAGCGCTCATTGTATACAAATGTTTTTTCACAACAGCGAAGACACCCAAAAATATATTGGAAAAATGTTGGAAAGAAAATATTTTCTAAATGCAACTTGGTGAAATATTTATATATATAGTATATATATATCCGAGTTTTGGTCTCATTAGCTCGACACTATAACTGAACTAAAATTTAAAATTTGCTTCCAAAAGATCACAACTTTATTTGTAATTTCTGATAGAATTTATTATAGCAATGTATGCCTATTTTATACTATCAGAAAGTAGGGATCTCAAATAATATAAAGCTCATTGACATAAAAAAGAATTCTGATATTTTATCAAAAAAAAATTTTGATTGAAAATAAGAGTTTTTTCCGAAAACCTCTAAATAAGATTTCTTCCTTAATATTTTTAATAAAAAAATTTAGTGTTCGGGACATAAGAAAAAAAATTTACACCAAATTTTGTGAAACAAATTCTTTTTGTACAAGATAAAAAGATAAAACTTGAATATTTCAGTTTTTTACATAAATTAATCTCAAAATTTGGAAACGGTGTTAAATAAGAGTCTTTGATTCTTTTATTACCTACCACTTTGCCATATAACATTTTTCCTGTAGGACTCGTAGCTTTGCCCGAAAGCGAGCCAAACCATTTTTAATCCTTAAAAATGCTCTCACGCCCCTCCCTTACCTTTTCTAAGTTTAGATAGCGCGTAAATTATTTTTATTTTTTTAATTTTTGTTATTTTATCTTTCATTTAAAATGGGTTTCAACCGACTATGATTTTGTTTGCTTTCAAAAATTATCTGTTCTGGTCTATAGTAGTATAAACAATAAAGTTGAAGTACCTATTCAGTTAGCCAAAATTAATTTAAATCTAGCCTGACTCAAAAAAACATTCAATTTTACAGCAATAATCAATAAGTATCAAGTATCCTCTGGGTAGCCTAAGGACATCCGTTTGAAGGCGAGCTTAAGTGAAAAGGCGAAATATCCCCTACAAAGGGTTGTGCGCTTGGTTTGGGACCCGCCACGTAAAAAAAAGCACCCCCAATGAAAGGAAGCAACAAGCCTCGGATGAGAGACCCCCCTTTTGATGAAGACCATGGCAAACGAAATAAGGACTACGTGCCAGCCTGGAAATCCAACGCAGGATTGCTCTTGCCAACAGGTGCTACTTCGGACTGAGTAGGCAATTGAAAAGGAAAGTCCTCTCTCGACGAACAAAAGCCAAACTCTATAAGTCGCTCATAATTCCCTTCCTGCTATATGGTGCAGAGGCTTGGACGATGACAACAACCGATGAGTCGACGTTACGAGTTTTTGAGAGAAAAGTTCTGCGAAAGATTTATGGCTTGCGCATTGGCCACGGCGAATATCGCATTCGATGTAACGATGAGCTGTACGAGATATACGACGACATTGACATAGTAAGTATTTTAGACGCAAAAAACTTCCCATAAAATAAGTGGTTGTAAAGAAAAATTCTAAAAACTTAGGAAACTGTTCTTTAGAAAACTCGAAAAGTTAAAAAATAATAATAAGTGAGGAAATTATTTTCTTAAGTCCGATAACTTTAATCTAAAAACAAAACTTTATAAAACAACCTTCGAGACTCTCAGTTAACGAATCATTTAGTTTGATTGATCTTTTGATATTGAAAGTTTTAGCTTTTCTAGCTCAACATAATAGTCGCTAACAATGTTGTTCCAAAGTGGCTGCCTCCCTTCCTGAAGCTACATGTGGATATTGCGATGTAGTCTTAAGTCAGGGAATAAGACTAGCAATCGTTCTTTTTCGGAAAATATTCCTTGAATTATTCGTTCCAGTTATAATATTTATAGGCTCTTTAAAATATACATGTCTTATGAAAGCGCTATATTTTCATATCTTAAACTATAGGTGTATACATATATGTATATGTTTTATATGTTTTGTTCGTCTACAAATTTTAGGATATTTTCTTCGGTTTCTACTCCATTTTTTCAAGACTTTTCCACATAAAATTGGAATAAGATGACTCAACTATTTGTAAATATGCGACAAGGAATGAAATGGTCATAAGGTTGCTTTCTCTAGACTTCTGGTTTTCAATGTGGAAATACCTTGGTATTTTTGACAGCTGTTATTTGATTTAAACTTAGTTTTTATATTGCTTTATTCATTTTATATAAACAAACTTACTTCGGACCAATGCTTGCACGTTATGCAAATTTATTAGCAAAGTATAGGTTGGGTTTGTATCAGAGCAGAGTCAGAATTCAAGCAATTATGGATTGATATCGAACCACGTTACTCTGAAGGGTCTTAGTTTGCGAGCATATAATGGGTTGTCAAAAAAGTCTTGCGGTATTTTTATTGATTTTTTTTTTATTGAAATTGAAATGAATTTTTGATGACTCATGCCCAGCTCTTGACCGATGCTACGGCTGCTACAATGCCGGTCTCTTTCGACCAATTCAGCTATTTTATCTCAATTTTCGACGACGGGCGAAGTTAGCGCGTGAAATGAGCTTTCCAAAAAGGTATAGCATGACCCGATGCGACGAATAAAATTAGAACTATGCGCTTTCAGCGCCAACTAGCGAAAATACCGCAAGACTTTTTTGACAACCTATTATAATCTGACTCGTTCCAAAATTGAAACAGAACAACCATCAAACGCGTTAAACGTTCAGTGAATGGGCCTAAAATGAGATGGCTATCGATCCCAAGTTGCAAAAGAACATTTTTTTAGTGATAAAACCCAATTTTGGGTTAAGTGACGTGATAATAATCCACAAGCCTTTGTTAAGTCGCTGTTACATCCTCAAAAATTCACTATTTGGTTGTTCTATGGGCAGATAAAATCATTAATCCATATTTCTTCAAAACAAAGCCGTCTATAATGTTATAGTTAATGGAGATTGTTACATGACTAATGACTTTTTCGCACCTGAATTGGATAATGTTCTTGTGGGCGACTTTTGGTTACAACAAGTGGGCGCTACATGCAATTCAGGCATAGAAAGCCTGTAGCTGGCCTCCAAGATCGTGTGATTGATTACCGCTGGAGTGTTTATTGTGACCTTGCAGAAGAATATTCGGCGTGGCGTTTCTGGCATACAGCCCCAATTGCTACAAAAAATGATTGTTCTCGGCTGGTATTTACTTGTATATGAGTCAGCCATGGAGGTCAGTTGCCCGAATTCATTTTTAAAACGTAATGGCGGACACTTATATCTATAACAAAAGCTAAATTCTTGACCATATCAATAAGTTATAGGTATTTTATTTCTTCTTGAAACCACATCTAAAGAAATGCTCATTATATTTAGCAACTGCGACGTTTATTTAGTAGACCATGTGCCATAAATCACTCGTTAGTCGAAGACTTCACAAAAAGCTTATTTGTTGATTATGTGAGCTGTTATTTTTGAATTTTATATTCCAAAAAGTAAAAAGGACTTTGAAAGAAAATTTTTATGACTCGTAATATCTGGCAAATAGCTACCGCGACTGCATTTAAGGAGGTCTATCTTGTTGTTTTTAGGTTTTGACTTTGTTCTGCATTTAACTTAAATGGTTTCGGCTGGATTTTTGGTACCTCAATTACATATAGCAATTATGTACCCATTTAGATAGAAATATATTTAATTGCCCATTTCCAAATTATACTGAACGTAAAAGTTTTACATTTGTGCCAATTTTGGCAGTTGGTTTGACAGATATTCCTCTAGGAAAAGGCTGCCATATGTAGCACATATTTTTTTTTTACTTTTCAAGTTTAACTTCATTCGAAAACTACTAAAATTCTTTATAGTATCATTGAAATAATTTGTCAACTATTTAAACCAAGTAAAGTAACTACACATTACAATAGCAATCAGCTATTACCCATACCAAAAATAACATTGAACTTCAATATTAGTTTATTATATAGATCAATATATGCATATAAAGCCTTTTCATAATTTTTCCGCCTGCCATTCCCCCGTGTATGATTGATCGCCTAATGTCTTTGCGATCCATTGACCAACAACGCCACCGGACTGTTGACTTTCGTAAGGCGTACAAGGTTTTTCGCCATAAAGGCGGACTTATTTAATTAAACTGGTCTAATGGCGCTACTAACTATCGAAACAAAAACAAAAACAAAAACCACACAGAACTGCAAGTCGAGTTCTCTTTTAAGGCGCGAGTCTGCATGCAGATCACAATAAAATGGAACCGGTTTTTTATGGCACAAAAGTTTAAACAAATGAAATATTCATTACTTCAATAAAATAAAAAAAATAACACTAAAAGAAAAATGAGTGCTGGCGAATGAAACGCGCAAGCGCGAAGAGACATAACAACACAACAACAGCATAATAAATTTTCATTTCGGCGAATTTACACAATTCGTGACAGTTAAAGTATTTTTAACTGGTTGGATGTAAAATATTATATTTTCAGATTTTTTTGCATGTTTTTCTTTCAATTTTGTTGTTAATTGCAGAAAACACGCCGTCGAAAATACGTCCATGTTTCCGTCAGTGAAATTCGCAACTCAATAAATTAAGGTTTAATCAACACCTATGTCTTACCGTTAACCCATTTCCAGGTGCGCGAAGTAATGCCGGGTTCTTTTTGCGCACCAATCCACACCAGCTGTGTCTTCAGTTCGGATTTGCGGCGTTCCAATTCGGCGAGTATATAATCGTTGGCGGCACCACGAAAATCGTGCACCAAATTGCCACCTAAAAACAGTAAAAAAGAGGCAAGATAAGTAAGAATAAGCACAGAAAGATAATAAAAAGTCGCAACAAATTCTTGCTAATTAATAAAACAATACTCCTACGACCCCTCATCTACCGTACTCACCCGTTGCTTCACACATCTGCTGCGCCTTCTCGAAATTCTCACCCTTCGTCACATGAAATTCGTAGCAAGTCTTCGAGAATGTCGTCAGCACTGTGTCCACACTCAGATTGGGGCTGAGACAGCGATCGACGGAGAATTCATCGTTGGTGAAGACTTCCACTTCGCACAAGCTCAAACTGCCCTCCACACCCACCAATTGTATGGCCACATATTGGCCGATGAGTGGACGCGCACAGGAGAATGTTTTCGTAATGCCCTCCTCCACAGTGCCTGGATACCAGGCGCAGAGTGGATTACGTTGTAGATCGGCGCTGCTATTGCCAACACGTATCTCGAGATCCTGCAAAGGCTGGTGGCCGCAGCAGCCACGTGTGGTGATGCGCACTACGCGCACAGCTTGTGGTGCCAGCAGATCAACGCGCCACCAGGGTGAAGGTTCTTTCTGCGTTTCGGAACACTGTTGGCCATCGGGGTTCTGTAAGTTGGAGTAATAGCGTTTATGAATGATAGATTTTTGAAAGATGAGGTTTAACGAAATAAAACTATTGATAAATTTCAATATAGACAGTATCTTTAAATAATTTATAAAAACCAAATTTCAATCTCTGAACAAAAATGATACTGAGGACTCAATATGTTTTAGGAAACTCTGCATTTTAGATAGTTGTTAAAGCTCAAAATTTAAACGATTTGATCTACTTTGCACTGGTCCTCCAGTTTCGTCGAACTTAGGTGATAAGCATTGGTCAGAAAGCAGCACTTGTATCGTTGCAAAAACTTTTTGAACCAGAGCTCTTAGCAAAACCCACATCGCCGCAATGATGGGCGTTCTAACTGGACACTGTTTCCATTGGCACTCACACTGTGAGGCTAAAGATTTAAAGGAGGAAGATGAGGTGGAATCTAGACCTTTTATTCTCCACTGTCCAACTTTTACCAAACTAAAGTTGAAGCATCTCAGTTGTCATATTTTCAATAAAATTGTAAAAGACCCTAGGCGGTTTGTCAAAATGCGAAGGTCTCTTTGACACATCATTCTTTCTAATTCTTCATACTTACGAGCTCTGAGATCTCAACGGACAGGCGTCTCAAGCAGTCTAAGTGGGTTTATTCGTGGACTCACGAGAAATCAGCTCATTTACCCAACTTAACCTAACCTATTAGGCTAATATGTGGATTTATGCAGTTTACCAAAAGATGACTAAACTTGATTATTATTCCATTATTCTAGTTTTCCGAACAAGAGATGTATGTTCTTGTGCGTATTTTTCAGTATACATATGTCATGATTATGGCTTGGAAGACGAATAATATCTTGCGAAGCAAAAAAAATTTGAATATGACATGAAATTGAAATATCTTTAAAAGCAGCCAGATACATTTAAAAGCAAAGAAATTGGATGTCATATGACTTGAAGTCAAGAGACGTTGAAAGACGTTTTTCCATGCATCGGATTGTGACTGATGATGAAAAATGGGTCCATTAGGAGAACTCTAAACGCAAAGAATCATATCTGAAACATAGGCAACCAAAGCCAAATATGCGGCGAGGGCAAGACTACAAGGTATGCTCTGCTGAGCTTCTAACGGGTGATTCAAGCAGAAGTATTTTATTCAAAAGCGCTTTTTTGGCAAATCACGCGTCATTCGTGTCAAGCTATGATGTTATTTTTGTTCAGTATCGTTTGGCATTTCATCGTGGAAAGATTTACGCCAATAGTAAACATTCCCGTTTAAATTTGAAGTTTTTGAGGTTCGTTAAAAAAAGTAGGGAACCCCGAATGGATCACCATTTAGAACCTTGTGATAGCACTAACTTGGAACGCTATCGGTAATCACTCACTAAATTGAAACGAGCGGTTGTCGAAAAATACCTGGAACTTGTTACTAGACAGGAACTATTAATTTTCCATCGTGACAGCGCTCGGCCTCATGTGGCAGACCGGTTAAGAAGTATTTGAGAAACAGCGGATTCCCAGCCCACACCCCTTATAGTCCAAATCTTGCTCTTTTTATTTCGGTCGATTCAAAACGGACTGACTGTAATATATTATGGTTCACATTAGAAGCCAATATCTGATGATTCATTCTTGGCTGTCAAGTCAGTGCAACTCTTTTAGCATGGATACCACAAATTGTCAGAGTCATGGAAAAGTATTATAATTTGAGATAAGAAATACTTTGTATATTTTACGTGTTTTTCTTAAATAATCGTTCAAATATTAGAAAACCAACAATCCAAAACCATTTCCATACAAATTTTGTTACGAGGAGTTCTATTTTAGGTTAACTACATTTTTGATTCAGGAAAGGTTTGGTAGAAACAGTGAGGTTATGATCCAAGTCGAAATATACATTGAATTTTTTTAATTGAGGCGAAAGACTCGTAAGATTGCTGATGACTCTCAATAATAATACTCTTAAGATCTGTAGTCAGAGTCCCTGTAATTTTAGTAAAATAGTGTTACGGTCTCAAAAAATAGATCCGTAAAACCTGTTTTAGTGTGTTTGATATACAAGTTTTATTTTTATTTTCGGTCCATTGGATTGTCAATATGACAAAATAGTTTATTCGCCTTTGGAAGATAATGCTTATACTTTACTTTTATTAGAAATTGAATGCTAGGACTCAATAAAGAGGAAAAAAGGAAAGTGGTTAGCTTTCGGTTTATGTTATTGGTTATGAATTGGTTAAATCTGACATATGTATATGTAGCTGATTTTATGCTACATATTATATATGTATGTATGTAATACGATGTACTGAATCGTAAGGGATAATAAAATCATTTTTGATTTTTTTGATGATTTTTTTGATGATAAATCAACTCATCTGAAACAACTGCTGTGACTTAGTCTCGATAGCTTTTAATAATATGAGTTTTTAAAACAAAATTCCTTCAAGTATTGATTTCAAAAATAATCTAATTAATCACCAATAAAATCATTTTATATTTTATCAACATTTACCTTATTCCCCGGCTTGCCATCGTTGGCGTAATTCGCCGGTCCCGCACGCGTATATGAACTCTGATTGACCGGCTTGCGATAAGCCACATTCGTGCCACAAAATGGCAACTCACGCTCCCAACCAGACCGCGGATCACATCTGATAGACTTTGGGCCGAAGAGCTCATAACCGGAATCGCAATCGTATTTGGCCTCTATGAAACCCGCATCGCCGGAGATGGTCTGTACTTTGGCATTAAGCGGCACGGCAGGTTGGCCGCAAACTGGAATTGCAAAAAAAAAGAAAAATATTGGAATTACAAAAATAACATATAAACTTAAATTAATAAATAAATAAATGCGATTAAGTTAGCAGTAAATTGATAGGAAATAAAGTAAATATATATATTTTCATTTAGACGCGCTAAAGAGTGAAAAATAATTAAGTATGTGTGAGTTATAATGTACATGCATATATGTATGTATATATGTTTGCGTCTACTTTTATGTTTTTGTATTGTTAAGCGCAAACTCGCTAAGCGTGATTTGCTAAATTAGAAAAGTGTCAACGCGCACACAAAAACGAAAAACTAAACCAGGTTGCCGGTTCGATAACACCACGCCGCTAAGTAGTTAGCAAACAAGTGCTATTTTTAAGCTCTAACGCTTTACAAACAACAACACAATACAAGCAATGGCTTTGTATTTAATGTAAGCGCATAAAGTAACTGTCCGGCTGACAGGCGAGCTTGTGACAGGCACTGTTAATTAACCATAATTACTTTACAAAATTTACACAATTCTGATATTTTCGAAAATAGTGCGCATATTTGCCCTTTAACTAACGCTAAGAGTGTAATGATATAGAAATTAAAAAAGGAAAACAAAAAATAAAAAAAATAAAAAAATATAAAAAAAAATTAAAAAAATCAAAGAAAAAACAAAAAAAAATATAAAACACTTGAAAAAATATTTTTTAGTTTAGTCTTTTTTCTACTTATATTTCTGTGCTACCGCAATAATTCCATTGATTGGTTGTAAGTATGTGCTTTGTACTTATTGTAGGCATACATCGTCACCTAAAATGCCAAACAACGTAACATCAAAGAATCGAAATTGAGTTGTTTATTGCTTACGATTCACTAAATTATATCACATACTTATACGTATGTAGCATAAAATTTTCAGCTTCCGCTGTTAGATATAACCAATATATAACCAATGAATAACCAATACATAACCACTTTATAACCAAAACCCAAATTTTATTCCTTACGATTTACTACATCATATTACATACATATAAGTAGCATAAAATGTCAGATATAACCATTTTATAACCAATATATAACCACTTTATAACCAATATATAACTATTGTATAACCAATATATAACCACTTTATAACCAAAACTCAAATTTTAATTTTCCTTCGCCCGTAAACTTATGAAAAGTGCTGTTACGTTATTTTGCATTTTAGGTGACGAATTGCTATATATGTAGTAATACACAGACACTAAATAACGCATAATTTTTCTTGCCAGCACACAGTTAATACGTAGTATATAGACTTTTTCTCCACAGTTTGGGTTATTGAACTGTCACGCAACATTTCTTGATGAATTACTACAACTACTTGTTATGGCTTTAAAGTCTGCCACGGTGAAAAAGTGCCTACAACCGTTATAGATGCCGGTTGACTTTGTCAACTGAACGCTGCATCCGTCTCACACACTTTGCGAGCAACTTAAAGACGCTTCACATAAACAAACACACAAATATACTTATGTGCACTATTCTATGCGCCACATGTGAAATACTTGTATGGTATATATGAGTATATATATATACACATATTTGTACATATATTTATCTTTCAATATTGGTATGTAGGCGCATTTGTGCGTACCTTTTTTGCATTTTGCATTTTGCTCGCATTGTTGAGCCGCCATTATATTGATGGCTTCACCTCAACAGCTGCGTATAAGCTGCGCTTGAGCGTCTATTTAAGATCTGCACTGTGGGTGTAAGTAAGTGTGTGTGTGGGCCGCAAATTTAGTGCATGCGCTTGCAGGGGGCGTTAGCAATATACATACGTAATTAAGCGTAAATATGTTTGTCAAATCCACAAGTGTACGCGGCGTTGTTCACAAACCATTTTAGCATGACTTAATGCCGTTATTTCATATATCAAACGCATCGCGCCGTTGATCGTAATCGCTTTTGCTTATTGAATTTTGAACTTAAAGCGATTTTGCAGTTTGAGTGGTTCAAAAAATAGCATGACATAAAAGCAGGAAATGTTATGCGATAAAATTGAATTGAAATTATTTTCACCAAAAAATTTTAATTGATTTTAAGTGCGTATAAAATAAACACTAAATACAAGTATATTAGTTTAAGAAATCATTTGGAACACAATTTTGAAATCTCAAATATTTAAATAGAGTTGCCACCGCTCTTGTAAATTAAGATACAGTTTTTTGCTATGTATGGGTAAATGAAATAATATTTCGGAAATTTTTCTGGAAATCTTCAATTAAGACATGTTTTGAAATAGAGTTGCCGGGTATAGAAAAAATTAAAAATTGAAAAAATTCAAATATTTTATCTAAATAAAAAAATACAAATAAATTGCAGAAAACTGGATGAAAAATTATCCTGAAGTGGATACATATTTAATTTCGATAAATTTTTTAGCAGAGTTGCCATCTATCAAAAGAAGTAAGATTACAAAAATTTACTATCACAAAGATTTTAAATTAAAAGACATAGCAAAGAAAATCTGCTAGAAAGTAAACAATAAATTTTCAATTTCGATAAATTTCCAGGCAGAGTTGCCAAATATCAAAAAAGGAGGTTAGAGAAAAATTTGGTTTGATGTAAATTCTAAATTCACAAAATATACTTTCGAAGAAATTCTGAAAAATCAAGAATTTCAATATGTTTTCGAATAGAGTTGCCACCGATAGAGAAATTGGAAATGAAAAAAATTAAAATATATTAACTAAATATATTTGTATACGATTAAGTAAAGCTTCTGGAAAGTCAACAAGAAATTTTTAAATTAGATAAATTTTTAAATAGAGTTGCCATCGATCAAACAAGAAAGATAGCGAAAAATTTGGTTTGAAGTGCATTTATTCATTTACAAAACATACTTTCTACGGAATTTTGAAAATCTATAGTTTAGATATGTTTTCAAATAGAGTTGCCAACTATAAATAATTAAATTATAAAATATTAATATCATATTTAACTCAAAGAAAGTGGCTGAAGAGTAGAGAGTAGTATGGAGGTGTCTAATTTCATCAATTCTTATATAGAGTTGCCATGGATAAAAAAAGTTAGATTGAAAAAATTTCCTATTTTGAATTTAAGCACTTTTTAAAACATTAGTGCGCATATCGGAAAATGTAAACCTGGAAATATTATAATATTTGGATTTAATATTTTAGTTTAAAAGAGCTGTTGGAAAACAGTCAGCTAGTTTTTTTAATTCAAAAATAAAAAAAGAATTTAAATAAACTTGCCGATATAAAAAAATAAAATTGAGGAAATTTAAAATTTTGAAAAAATTTTCGAAAATCTTGATATTAAACATACTTTGGAATGGAGTTGCCGGATGTTCAAAAATGTGAAAATTACAAAATTATAAAATTTGTGCTTAATTTATACAAGTTTTGCAAAAGTTTTTGTTAAGCGAGGTAGAACTTTGTAATTTTGAGAACTTGTGAAACAGAGTTGCCGCATATCAAAAAAACGTAAAAACTGAAATGTACTTAATACACACATATAATGTTTGAAAAGTTTTTTTTTAAAGTGACTTGGAAATAATAAACATAGAAAAAATTTAAAAAAGAGTTGCCACCAGTCGAAAAAATAATAGTAAAATTTTTTTTATTAATAAGTGCATAATAAAGACTTTTGGGAGAGAGTTCAAGAAGTCTTAAATTGAGTCAAGTATGGAAACAGTGTACCGAGAGAAGGAAAAAAACAGCCAGAGAAGTGAACAGTGCTTCAAAATAAGTGCCAAATACAATTTCCCTCTTAGCTGATCTGTAATGCAATAATTGCACTCAGATCTATTTTTTAGAATAACTTTATGTTCCAATAAATTTTGATTTATATTTTTATAGTTATGTATTTTTAAAAACTGTTTTGAATAAAATAATATTAATTTTAAATTTTTTATTCACCCCTTTTGATATAAGTAATTTTGATCAGCATACGAGTCTAAACACATATGCTTGTTACTATTTGACTATAAGCTATACTTTGACGAATTTTTGGAGCAAGACATCACGCTTCATTTCAGCCACACACGTATTTACATTTGTGTTTTATGCATCATTTTGAACAAATGTATGTAGTTATGTTTGTATATGTAGAGGTATTATACAAAATATGAATCATATTTGTAGGAAATACTGCGCAAACGAACACAGCATAACAACATGGATACATGCTTATATAACTGACAATTTACTCTATAATTTCCTCAAATTATGAAAGCTCAATTTGCTAATGGCTAAATAAAAAATTTAATAGTTTAGCACTAAAATTTGATTAAGTAGTTAATTGAAATTTTCATTTTAATTTAATATTTCCTACTTCTGATTTTCAAAATTACTTTTTGTGGGAAATTTTTATTAAAGTTATTAAAATATTAAAATTTTCTAAATTTATTCCATTTTAATTTGCTCTCTTCAACTGTTGTCTTCTAAAATGTTGCCTGACTTCTAGATATTTTTCTAAATTACAATGAAAATTTATATTATTTTATGCACTGTCTCATAATTCTACATATGTGACCTTACTATTTTTTATATCAATTATTTTTTATAAAACATTATGATATCTATTAAACTATTTTTATATATACATATTAACATCACAATAACAGCGAACTGATATTCCAATTAAGTTTACTGTGAGTACCCCGAACATTCGATAATTCCAGTTGTCTATGCAACATTGAGTAGACATGAACAAACATTTTTATTAATCGGTGCATAGCAATAAACATTTAATTAAACTTCAGCCAGTATGCTTTAAAATTAGAATGAAAAAATGTTAAGCGTTATGAATAGCAATTGTTTAATTGTGTCTAGTACAAATATATTGCAGCTGTTTGCATTTGTTAAGGTACTACATAGAAAAAGATATTCTAGTAATAAAAGTACACATCAGAAAACAATTTTATGCATTCAAATAAAAAACTTAACGTGACTATCGTGAGAACATAAGAAAAATTAATTACTTTTACATAGCAGTGTGTGAAAATAACTATATTTAGGCTTATAAATGTAAGCGCCTTTATATGCAAATATTTACATGCTTGGAAAATACCCGAAATAATGTTTAGTCGTTTAAGCGTAAAATTAATTATACATTTTCAAATTAAGTTCAAGATTAGCTGGTTGTGAAGTGAATTCATTTTCATAAAAAAAAGTCTCTCTGTTCTTAATATCCGCTAATATTCAACGTGTTTCTAGTAGTTTTGGGTAATAAGAAGAAAGCAGGAAGTTTTAAGCGCAATAATATAGAAAGTAATGCTATGAAATTGATTTCTGGAGGCTTAACAGAGCAATTAAATTTTAAAATTTATTATTTTCGGCATGAATAAAAACATGTACACCGAAAATTTTATTTCTATTGAATTATCTGCAAATTCATAAATACTCAATCTCGTTTACAAGTTTTCTTCAAAACGTATATATAACTACTCAATGCTGGGTTAAAAAAACATACACAACACCAAAATATTTTTTTTTTAGAATAGTAAATTACTCTGTCGAATATATTCAAGCGCGATTTTTTACCAGCTTAAAAGCTTATTTTGGAGTGGCGTTGTGATGAATCAAAGATAATCAGCTGAGATACCAATCCCTGATACAAGCCTCTTTTTCATTTGTTGTAGATTGTTCAGTAAGTAGACGGTAGAGAAATATTCGAAACAATATTCATTTGCGGAAAGTATTAATTTTCTTCATTCAGTGCGAGAAACTGCCGGCTAAAGCACATCGGGAAATCCAAAAAGATGCTGTTTCAAGTGAACCGTGATTGGTTTTGTCTTTATAAAGCCGGCAATTTCGCTATTAACCACCGTCCGCGTGAAGGAAGTCTAAAAACCTTCGAAGACGGTGAAGTTGAGACGTTGCTCGATAAGGAGCCGTGTCGAATGAAAGAAAAGCTTTACTCAAGCTTTAGAAGTCACCCGGTAAGCCATTTTAAAGTGACTAAATGCGGTGAGAATTATTCAGAAACAAGAAACTTGTATTCCTTACGACTTTGAAACTAGGAGAGGCACGCAAAACTGATTCTGATGCATGACAACGCTCGGTCTCACCTTGCCACACCCGTTAAAACCTATCTGGAAACGCTTAAATATGAAATCCTACCCTACAGGCTATATTTTACAGTTCAATTATTATTTGTTCCGTTCGATGACACAAGGTCTGGCTCAGTAGCAGTTCCACTCTCAACACGACATAGAAAAATGGCTTGATGCATAATAGCATCACAAGATGAACAGCTTTACCGTAATGATATTTGAGATTTATTAAACAGATGGGAAAAATTGTAATTAATGATGTGGAATACTTCGAATAATTCATTTGTAATTATTTCCTCACAATAAAATTGCATTTTCATTAAAATAACAGCGAAAATTTAGTTGCGCATTCCAAATATTTTAAGGAGTTCTAGTTTGAAATTTTGGTAAATGATTCTTACTACTTCTTTAAATAAATAAAAGTTTAGATATGTTTCTAAATGAATCAAAAATTACGTCGCGGTTTTAGGACAAACAACCAAATTATCAATCAATTCGAGTTTGTTGCTTAAGTCTTTTGAATCTCCCTCAAATAGTTTCAGTAGCTCAAATATTCATGAATATGTATCAATAACATAATGAGTAGTTTTTATTTTTGGGAAAGCAAATAAGGAAATAAGCTTTCATATTTTTTCTTAAATTCTCACTTAAAAGGGGTTTTCAGCAGGGATACTGCAAAAGTAGACCGATAGGAACAGCAAACGACGCCCTCTTTTTTTCCGCGCTTTTGACATTTCTCTTCAGTAAGGTTTGCCATTCAATTATGGAAAGATATACGATCCAACAACGAGACGAAATTATTAAAATTTACTACCGAAATTCAGAGTCAGTGGCCTCAACTTTAAGAGCGCTACATCCAATTTATGCTCGTCATAATCGTCCTGTCAGATCAACAACTGACTGTCTAGTGGAAAAATTTGAACCCACAGGCACAGTACAAAATGTTTCCGTGCCGGTGAGACAAAGAACTGTTCGTGGCGCCAATAATATTTTTGCCGCTAGCACATCAATTGAGGAAGACCCAAATCTGTCTCTCACAAGTCGCTCTCAAGCGTTGAGCATCTCTGTGACGTCGTTGTGGCGAGTTTTGCGAAAAGATCTTGGTCTACTTCCTTACAAAATCAAATGGTCGTATGTTCGTAAATTGGGCTGAGCAACAACTTGAAAATGATCCGGATTTTTATCGAAAAATCATTTTCAGCGATGTGGCTCATTTCTGGCAGAATGGCTTCGTCAATCAACAAAATATGCGTTATTGGTCAGGTACCAATCCAAACGTACTCTATGATTCACCATTGCATCTTGAAAAAAATTACGGTTTGGTGCGGTTTATCTGTTATGATCAAGACCGGCACGTTACTTTGAATGGGAACCGCTATCGCTCAATGACAACCGAATATTTTAGGCCCAAATTGGAAGGTGTGGACATGGACAATATATAGATTGAACAGGATGTCACAATCGATTTATTGAAAACCGAGTTTGGTGAACGAAATTGCCCAGTCCATTGGCTGCCTAGGTAGTGGCTACGTCAAGTCTATCGTCTACGTATATATATCATAGAATATTTAAGAATTTGTATGGCAATAACAATTCCTACGTTTTTTGATAAACATTAAACAAATACATTTAAATTTTTGGTGATTTTCGTATTGACACTGGACATTTTTATTATGATTATTAAAATATTTTTTCAACATAAGTTCTAAAAATACAAAAAATACCTATCATACAGTAAATGAAATTGTCTATATATCGCTAAACGATAAATAGAATGAAACAAATTACATAAACATTAATATTATGGCACTCATTACACCACAGCTATTGCCACAACAAAGTCGTTGAACGCAGCAACCGCACACTCACGCGCTTTAATTAACGAATGACAGTTCATTATATGTTATACAACATAATAAGTTTAATTGCTTATAAATAGACGCCTTCCCATGCCATATTTCTAATTAAATATATTTCTATTGCAAAACGCAAGCACATAATTATAGACAAGAGAAAAGTGAAGGCACAAAATTCAGGCAAGAAAATAATAGTTTTAATAAATAACTGGCCGCAAATGAGCATGTATACATTATATACATATATATAAATATATATATATATTTATTTATCTAAATTATTGCTATCATGCAATAACTCTTTCGATTTGGCTTTCCTATTACACATTTCAGTGGGTTATTGCGAATTTTAATTCACCCTTTTGCCGGCAGCGGCACTTCAACCTTAAAAGCAAAGGCAAAAAAAAAAAGAGGGCCAAACGGTTATTAAAAGAAAAACACGTGAAATAGTAATTATGTCATTTTCCAGCCCAAAATAAAAGAAATAAATAAAAATTATGCAACACTTGTGGCGGGTTAAGCGAAAAAAAGCACACGCCTAACAGTAAATGCGAATAAATATGTACAAGTGCGCTTATGAGCTTATGTAAATGGAGCGGCAGCCGGCAAAGGTTAATCCACCAGAGGGAATGCGTGTAATGCGGGGCGTAAACACAGCCACCAGCAGCGCGTTTGGTGCTACTGCAACGCAGGCACGAGTGTATTTGTATATACAACTACATTTTGGCGACGCTGCGCGCCCACATGAGCGCAGTCGTTTAAGTGCACACAATTTAGTTTTTATTTACATATTTCACGTCTTTGTTCGACGCAATTTTCTGAGGCGCGCATGCGTAGCGTATCGCCCGCGTTGCTGCGCCGCCAACAGCTGTTTCGTCTGCGCTGCTCTAGCAGTGTTTACGCATTCGCAATGTTTTTCCGCCTAGTTACACTTTCTTTCACCTTTCGCGCCTTCTGTCTACCACACTACCAAATATAAAGATGTAATTATATGCTGCAAATATATACATACATATTCACATATTTATACATATATAATGTTAGTAGCATATCATTTTGGGTAGCACCTCCCTAATATGTTTCACTAATTTTAATTGCACCTTATGAAGAGTTAATTGTGCGCATAAATGTGGCTCATCAATTGCATACCCGCTGGTGGGCATGCGCAAATGCGAAAGTGAAAGAATTGGCATCAGGCACATTCATAAGTTTTTTTGCTTCTTTTATACTATATTTTGCATGTGCTGTCGAATTGCTAACGTAACCAAAAGTAGCGAAAAAATTAACTATTGATATTACATTTATGATTAGGAGGAGGTCTCATTAGCAATTTTTTAAACATTAATAAATATAAATTAGTTCATTGAGTTGTGAAATTTGAGGCAGATATTATTACGAAAGCATACATATTAATTTCGAAATCAGTTTTCACCAGCAAATATACCTTTTAATCCTTGAAAATAAAGTTTGGTTGACTCCACTTCAGAAATATTAAAATTTAACTATTATATTATAGGAAGATTGGTAAAAAATTTACATAAATCATTTATAAATCAAAATTAGTTTCTAAATTTAACCAGGAACTGTCAAAGAGCACATTGCTTCCAAACATTTAATAATAATTTTTTTGTAATAAGGTGAAACATCTAAAGCCGTTGCTTTAATCCGCTAAACCTCACCTACTCCCAACTCAAGACTCTCCCACGGAACCACCAGATAAGGTATTATTTCATGGGAGTGACAATATATTTTACGTCTCCTCTATAGCACAGACGGACTGACGTCTATTCATTCGGCCGTTATCAGAAAATTATCAGAAGAAAATTTAGTGGTATGTAGTATGTAATAGTTTGTAGTATCTTACACAGAATTAAAATTACATATGTACATATATCAGCCAAGATAGCTGAGGTATGAGAAAGCGTTCTCATTCAATCTGAAATTTGATCATAACTCCATTCCCTTCCAATATAACTTTTACATATAGGATATTAATATTATTTAAATATTATAATAGAATAATTGATCGTTTTATTTCCCTTCCCTCTCTCTTTAAATAAAAGAAAATTACTTACCGAAGCCGAGACTCGGAACAACTCAAAGAAGAAGAACCACTGAACTGCTTGCTGGCGACTTTTTAAGCTCTTCGACTCAGATATATAAATATATATATATGTTAATAGTTCTTTTTTTAAGATTTAAGCACTCAAATAAAAGGAAAGTCAGAGCATCGGCCAAAGCTAACTCAACTAGCTATCGAACGTGATCAAAATTTTGTAAGTTAATAACTGTTTGTGCATAACATCTTGTTACGAATGTGATTGCCTTGTAGTAAAACTCTATTGCCTATGCATACAAATGGGTTGAACCATTCGCCTGAGCAAGTTAAAGAGGAGTGCATAGACAGAGCTAGTTAGCGGGGTAGCTGAGAGGTGGATATATGAGAATACAAGTACACGCATTCCAACATTTTTGACAAGTGAGGTAACTGGGATTTGTATTTTTTATTTCAGTTCAACTGAATATTATGAAATTATGTGCTGAAAAGCTATTAAAATGAAAAGTCTCAATTTTGATATTTCATGATAAAAATGTCTAAAGTGTTATACAAAAATATCAATAGGAAGATACATATCGTCATCTAAAATGCAAAATAACGTAACATCACTTTTCGTAAGTTTACAGGCCAAGGAAAAACGATATAATAGAAATCATTAATTTTGAAAAAAATTTGAGTTTTGGTTACCAAATGGTTAGGTATTATTGAATTTAAACTGCGCGCGTAGAAGAATTATTTTTTTTTTTTAGGTTGGTAGTACTGTCAGTCACATTTATGTCAAATTTCATGTCAAAATATTTATTAGTGTTTGAGATACGTGTCGTTTTGTGAGCTGCTAAAAGTCAGTTTTTCGTTTTTTGCGATGTCGAAATTTGTTGAGCAAAGAATTTGCATTACATTTTGCTTACGGAATCAATTTTCTGCTGCGGATACGTTGAGGGTGGTGCAGAAAGCCTTTGGTGATGAGGCTATGTCTAAAGAAAATGTTTACAAGTGGTATAGTGAGTTCCAAGCCGGCCGTGAACGTGTCGAAGACGAAGAGCGTCCAGGGCGACCATCAACCTCAACCGACGAAGCTCACGTTCAACAAATCAAAGATTTGGTGTTGAAAAACCGTTGATTAGCAATTAGAGACTTTGCTGATGAAGTTGGCATATCGAAAGGCTCAGCCAATACCATTTTGAAGGATGTTTTGGGCCTCAAGCGCGTCAAATCTCGACTGGTACCGAAAACATTGAATTTTTTGGAAAAAAGGTGAAACGATGCTTTCCGACTACCAGGGTGTCACGAAACGCATTATAACTGGCGATAAGACTTGGATCTATGCTTACGACCACGAAACAACCGATCAATCGAGCGAATATCGTGCCAAAAGAGAGCCGAGAACAAAAAAATCGCGCCAAAGTCGCTCAAAAATCAAGGTCATGTTGACTGTTTTCTTCGATTATCGTGGTGTTGTGCATTATGAATTCTTTCCAACCGGTCAAACAGTCAACAAGGAATATTATTTGAACGTTATGCGTCGTTTGCGTAACGCTATCCGCCCAAAAAGGCCGGAATTGTGGAAAGACAATTTTGTGCTACATACATATATGTAATAAGATGTAGAGAATCGTAAGAAGTAAAAAACTCAATTTCTATTTTTTAAGATACGTTGTTTTGCATTTAAGGTGACCATATAGTTCTTTTTCAATTAATAAATATTTATCACCTTATGAGTTTTGTTTTTTTTTTTGTTTTGATAAAAATATATTTGTAATCAGAAAAATTTCAATTTACTCGCAATTGCCAAATAAATTTTTTTTCTAAAATTTACTTATTTTTTTTTAACGATTACTCCACTACATAACATTATAAGCCTCTAAAAATTCAGTTTTTCTCCACAATAACGCATTACTTAAAATTACTTTCTGTCTCTGAAAACCTATTTCGGCCACCATCAGTACGCGCCAGACCATTATCTCACCTGTCTATTTCGCGAACTGAATACAGAAATCGCCAAAGTAGTCAGCGCATTATCCATTGATACCCGGACCAATTAACGAAACAACCAGCGAACGAAACAGCTAGCATATACACAGGAATATACTATGGTATATATACCGATATATAAATATATAGTGTGCACTTATATATGAATATACGTACTTCTAGCGTCACTTATGCATACATAAATAAATATATGAGCACATCGAACGTTGGCTGATTATAAATCGTGACACAATTCAGCCGGCAATTTGGAGCGACGGGCGCAGTGCTTTTCCTTATTTGTACGGGTGTGTGCCACTTGTGAACACTTGTTTATAATATATTCATATATGTGCACTCGCATTACATTACTCCTATATATAGGCACGTCTGAGTAGCGAGCATAGTGCAATTGGACATTAAAATAAATTTATGTACAAATTTTGTTGTGTCTAAGCTTCTACTTATAGAGTAAGTAGTATGGTATATATTTATTAAGTGATACTAAAACATTATAGGAAATGCTATTTATTTAAAAGAATGAAAAAATAGTAGTATTAGCTAAAAGTCATTAACTTCCCAGCAATAAGACGGGCTGCAAAATGGATATATCACATGTGATTCAAAACTAAAGATATTTTGTGCTCTTTTTAAAGATATTAGGAAACTTATAAATCAGCTTTGTCTAATGGGAAGGTCTTTCTCGGCCAATAAAACATTTCTGTCGGAGATAGCACTGCACCATAAACTAAAATAATCTCTCCATTTAATGATGCAATCGCCGATTCAAGTCATTGCACTCCCAATAAGTAATGTTAGGTTAGGTCTTAGGGTTGATTCTAGTGCAAAAACTCTTAAAAATGGATAACTAAATCCTTATAGATTGACAAAGCTTACCACAAATAGCTTAAAGCGGTTAGTATTAATCCCAGCCACTTCGCAAGGTGTGATGACCAAAGGTTTGTCCAGCTTATTCGTTTGATGAGAAAAGGAAAGTGTAATTTCGTAGTAATTGGTTTAGCAAATAATGAACCACGTAACTTCGTACTTAGAGTTTTAAATGAGCTCGAAAATATGGCAGGGATTGGAATAACTTTTATTAAACAACTTATTCTCTCTACTTGAAAATGGTTTTGTTTCTCAAATTTTTGATATATTTATTTCTTTCAAAATCTTAAATCTGCTGCAAGCTTACCATTTGCTTCCAAAGCGCTAGAAATATTCCTTAGCTTTGCCGAGGTCGTAGTTACTCTAACTCGTAACGCTTTTCTATTGATTGGCTACGCCTCACAAGCGCTTGGCGGCTGTTAGAACTTTATTAGCATTTGCACTGTCATAAGTTCGCCCTCAGTAATGTTTGCCTTTCGCAGTTTAAAAAGCTTTAAGCGCTTATTGTCAAATCTCAATTCTTTCTTCTTGACCGTTCTACATTTGCGAGATCACCCTTGTTTTATGTTTTCACAGCCTCACATATTCAATTGGTCTATCGGAAATTGAAATAAAACCATCTGCAGACTTGTTATGGGTTCAATCACTTGGTCAATATATAAGATCCCATTTCCGGAGATGGATTAGCTTATACTAAGCAGTTTCAGTATTCACGTATATGTATTTATGGTCTGTGTTACTAGCCAAATTGCTCCATAAACAAATAATATGCAGACATTGGATTGACACTGTTTTTTGGATGAATAAATGAAGATAAAATCCACTCCTAAGTGTTAATGACTAGCTTTCTAAGCTTAAGATGGTAAGGTCGGCTTGGTTGGCTGATCGCCAAAACCATATAAAACTCCTTTAGTCGGATTTTAACTCGACAAGGCGCACTGAATCTATAAAAAATGTACTTTGGTATTAAATTTTATAAGAAACAAAGAACTTTGCAATCATTTTCGATTTTAGCTTTCGTGATGTTTTGCTCCAAGGTCTGAATCGAACCGGGATTGTCCGCTTAAACTTTAGACTTGACATATTCCCACAGAAAAAAATCGAATGGTGTGACATCACACGATCTTGGTGGCCAATCGACCGGCTCAAAACGTGAAATTATTTGATGACTGAAGTCTTTTCTCAACAAATCCATTTATTGTCGGCTATCATAGCGTGAAAACGGTCGCCATTGACGTTTACGTTTTCACAGTCATCATTTTTGAAGAAATATGAACCGATGATTCTACTGGCCACCAAACCTTTGTTTTTTCTGGATGAAATGGCAGCTTTTGAATATCTTACGTCCTATGTGTGACAATTTTGCTTGTTCACATACCCATTAAGCCAGAAATTGCACTCATCGCTGAACAAAGTTTAGCTCGAAAACGTCGGATCTTCTTGGAACCTTTCAAGAGGCCATAGAGCAAAGCGATGTCGCTTGGGAAGGTCGAGCTTTTTCAGTTCTTGCACAAGCTGTATTTTGTACGCTTTCAATTTAAGTAAAATACACCAAGTCGTACCATACGTCAGTCCGAGTTGTTGCGAACGGCGCCGACTACCCGTACACTCTCAGTTAAGGCTGCTATATTTTCTTCACTGTATGATGGACGTGGTCTATTTGGTCTAATATTATCCAATAATGAATGCTGGGTCTCTAGATGGATGATGGTGTTGCAAATAGTACGCTCAGTAGATTATGATAACATCATCATAACAAGTCTGCATTATGTTGACCATAAGGCAGAAGATGGTTTCAACGGTTCAGTGATAATGATTTCGATGTGAATAATGAAGAACGTGGAAGACCATCAAAAAAGTTCGAAGACGACGAACTGGAAGCAATATTGGATGAAGATGATACTTTGAGTAAAAAGTCCCTTCCTTTCCTTTTATATTTACATATATTTTTTGGATGAAATTTGTTAGTATTTCCCAACATAAACATATTTCACATTGAACTCAAACAGTGTCTTAACTACTTTCCCATGCACTGCGCCGAGCGCGGCTCCAACAACTCATTTCAATAAAAACAATCATCCCACATTAACATAACTAATTACAACAAAAAAGGCAAATAACATGTAAACCGCTAACTGTAGTTTGAAATTAACCGCCAGCATACACTTCCGTAATTTCACTTTCGCATTGTTTTCCGATAGTTGTACCAATTGACTTGCGCATTAGCTTGTACAAATAAATCGACGATTTCCCTTTCAACCAAATGAACTTCCGCGCCGATCAAAAAGCGCCAAGGCAACATGCGCGCCTGCGATTGACAACATTTGCTTAATAGTGGCCATTTTTTCTAAGTATTTCTGGGACATTAGCAAGCGAGCAGCGCATTGGCTGTGTGATTGATTGATGTAAGCAAATGCGCAAATGTCCGCGCAAACTTTGGCTGGCCAGCGTTGAACTATTTGCTTAATAAATGCTTGATTACCTGATCACTTATCTGCTGCTTTATTGCATATCGGCGAACGTTACAGTTTGTACACAAAACAAGCGCTTGCCTCAGCACATACGCGCATGCGCAATACACACGTAGACACAAAATATTCGCATGCCTTGTCGTCCATCGCGTCCGTTAGCTGTGTAGGCCTTCTTTTTTTGCATTTCTTGATTTCTTGGGAAATTCACTGGACGCCATCGCTGACTGGTTCGTCGTAAGTGTTCAACATTCACCCATCCGTCCCACAATTGCCTTCATCCGGCCAGGCGATTGCCTATGCGGTCGGCCGCCTTCGTATCTTGTCACGTTGACTTCTTGCCGTTTTTTTTGTTGGTTGGCTTGGGTTTAAACGCGGTCGCTATAGTGCAACACAACGTCACATAATATGTCACATGTCGGTTATTTATTGTTATTAACTGTGGTTCGCAACAGCCACAACAAAAGCAACAATGTGCCTTTACTCGTTTCGTCAGCAATTTGTTTGAAAGTGAAAAGCGCCAACGAAACAAGCGCGTACAAGTACAAGCGCCAGTAAATTAGACATGAAAAACGAATCTAAGAAATTATAAATTTTAATCGCGCTGGTTAATTAAAAGTGCCCCTCCACCAATAAACAAGTCGTTGGCGCTAGACTGAGTGATTGTGGTTGAGTGCCGGCTTGTGATAAGTGAGTTTGGTCATTTACTCGATCATAAAGTTGAGCTCTTTGCTTTTATTTTGTTTCAAAACCTTTTTTATCTCTTGTTGTCTTCAATAAAAGTTTTAGGTGAGAGATAAAGGGTCTTTCTTAATCATGATAAATGCAACCATAGATGATACAAAGCAACTATATCATTTTGTACTTGCAACTCAAAGTCTTTTCTTCGCGCAGTGTCAGCGGAACTCTTCACATTTCAACACCACCGTGGATCCGCCCCTGTACAAAAGTGCTCTGATGGTCGTGGATTTGATGGATCTAGGATTTGTTGCTGTTAAAATGCAACTTTAAAGGTCGAAGGAGAACGATTGCCGTATTTCAAAAGGTAGAGTTTTTTTTTCAAGTCACTAAGATCAGGCATAGTACATGCAAATAGTGTTATTCTGAAACATTTTACTATTTATCTTCAATCATACAGTAAAAAAATTTCTTTTACTTTATTATTTCGACTGTTGGTAAATAAATTTCTCACATTCCACCATGAACTAAGTAGGGTTATCATCATTTCAATATTGTAATCGGCGACTCAAGGCATCGCACGCCCAATAAGTTAGTTATTTGGATTGATTCTCGTGCCGAAACTTCGAAAAATGGATCAAAAGTTCCTCATAGACCGACGAAGCGTTTCGAATAGGCGGTTAGTATCAATACCAGCCACTTCGCTAGGTTCGTGAAAAGATCTCTTCTACCGAAATATTGAAATCTTAGTTTGGTAAATGCTGAGAAATGAAGGACAAAGTTCTTAGATGATTTTACTTTGCCTTCCTCCATACAGCTTTGGCAAAAATCATCCGACAAAATATTTAACTGCAATTTTTCGTTGCCGTACTAAGCTGGAGTTGATCTTTGGCGACGAAAAGGCTAGTAATGCCGCCTGGCTGCCTGTGTAAATAGTCGCTTTCTGTATCCTCCCGTAGTTGTTCAGTTGAACTCCACGGGCCTTCTCTATGCCTAGTACTTGCGCTTGGCAGATGTTAGCTCAGTTTGGCCGCCAGAAAGGCAGAGAGATATCAAGATTCTCGTGCCTACGCCGCAATACATTTTGGAATCGTCGGTATAGATTAAGGTAGTATTCTCCTTTCTTTACTTAATCTCTTCTCTATTCTAGTCGAGAGGGTATTCTCACTTAGAAGTCGCTTGACAAGTACAAACTTGAAATTCATTTAGATTATTTATGTGCTGGTTCAGAAGTTCGCTTTATCTCTTCCTGTTCCAACCATCAATCTTCTTAATACTTATAGCAGAGAGAGTTGTCACTTTCCGTATGAAACTGTCTATGGGCAGTTGGTGTAGGAAAATAAATATTTCAAAGTAAATTCAAATCTTAAAACATTCCAGTGTGCACTCAGTGGGTGCACGTCCAAACAAAGGTTCGTCAAAGCTTTTTACAGTGTTGCCATAACGATGTGACTGTCGCCACCAAAAACCACACTTGCGGCTACAGCTAGTTACAGCGTTTAAAGCCGATAAGCATGACCTAAATAAGTGTTAAGAAAGAAGAAAAGGCAGGCCCAAAACACAGATAACTTACATTGTAAAGCGCAGGTGTATTCATGTATGTACATACATATGTAGGTATTTGTATGTGTTGGTATGCGTGCGCAACTTTCTACACGAATAAACATTGGTAAACGTTTACGATTCTATAAAAAACAACAAAAAAGAGCAACAACACTAATAATAACAACAAGAACAACAAAAATAACAACTACAACAAACAGTAATAACTACAGCAACAACGAGAATAACTACAACAACTAAAACAACACTAATAATATATACAAAAGCACTAATAGTAATAACAATATTAACAACAACAACAACGAGAATAACTACAACAACAATAAAAACTATAACAACAACACTAGTTATAACAACAACAAGGCTAAAAATAACAAACACCAACTACAACAATAACTACAACAGCGCCAAAATAACTACAACAACACTAATATTAACTACAACAACATCAATAATAACAACTACAACAACAATAAACAGCTTTCCATTGCCAAGTAAGCGCTCAAGCGAATGAACTGCCGCTGCTGGGCAGTCGACGGAGCAGTAAAAGATATGGGAGGAAGAGACACAAAACAAAAAACTGCAGCAACGAACTTAAAATTCAAATGGCCACGTCTCAGTCATATGCGAGTAAACATTTGTTTGTTATGCGGGTAATTTAGGTTCTTTCTCGCCGTAAGCATGTGAATGAGTGGATAAGTTGGCTCGTTTCTGCTTTTTGGCATTTTTTCTCTTTTAGCTTTTGACATTTTTCCTCGCACATAGCCAGTGGTTGCGCTGCGCTGACTACAATGTGAAGTCGCCACAAGCCGTGCGGCGACAATATGTTGCAATTGTGACACACTTACAAAAGTGGCCATAAAATAAAAGCTGCCGCGCTGCCTCATGGCATTACGCCGAAATTTCGCAAAGCCCCAACGAACCGTTATTTCAGCTCAGTAATGCAATTATGCGCACATAAAAATTAATAAACGAAAAGTTGATGTTAATAAAATCACACGAAATCACATCATTTTGCGAAAGTTAGAAGAGATTTGTGTGTGGCATTTAATTGCGCCGACACTTAAGTGCGAGAATTTGCGCATTAAAGTCCAAAGAAATTAGTAAGTGTGCCACGAGTATTTTGCAATTAATGCCATTAACTGCCTTGGACGTGTTTGGCCTTTCTTTAGCGCTGTGGAGCAGCTTTTTTTTGGTATTGAGAAATCTTCCTAGAAGCAAGCGCACAACTCGCTGACAAATTGCCCAAAATATTATGTGTGGGGAATAAGAAATGTGACGACAACATGACAACGACACTTGTGACCCCACAAAGTGCGCATGCGCAGCTGTTGCAACATGCCTGCAGCCACAGATGTCGGCAGCTTTTACCAGCTGAACTTCAGCGCTGCATTGTGAAATCTTTTTGAATTCAGGGAAATCGCTGCGGAGTGTGGCTAAATAAGTAGAAAATCGGAAATGATGAAAAAACTCACGAACACACGCACACCTACGCTTATAAATGTAATTATGTGCTTACAAATCCACTTTTATTCTTGAAATGTTTGCTAAAGTCTAAAAAAATAACAATAAATTTATCTCAGCAATAGTTTATTCAATAAAACAATAAAATATATTTTTTTATTTTTTTTTCTTATTTTGCTTCCCACAGCACTGCCTGCTTGTCATCGGCCTCATCACCGGTGTTGTCGCTCGCTGACGTATGCTGTTGATGGACATTTCAATTTGTTGTGCACTCATGGCATCATATAAAGTCTGTCGTTCAACCAAAATCCGAAAAGTAAAAAAATGTTTTTGAATGGCAAGCAATTAATTACATTTGTCTACGTTTTGATTTACAAGCCTTCGAACACAGTCGTAGGGCAAATGCTAAGCAAATGGGTGTTGATTTACTCTGAAGCTCGTTAAATGTTAGATGAGGTGTTGATATAGCTATATATAACTTGGTAGATGTCCTTGGTTAGATGATTAGACATATTTTTGTAGTAATATTATACTTTGACGTTATTAAATTAAAAAAAGTACATTGTAGCAAAGTATCGTTCATTTTAGGCGAATCAATTATAAAGTAAATAATATGATCTTTTTTAACCGAACTTCTCTAAAATGATTGAAAGAATTTGAGTTAAATTTTGGAAGACTCGACAAAGTTGAAATATTTGCTCGCTGAGTATTGCTGCACAGTCTTGCAGCCCATAAGCCGAAAATCAAAAAATCCTTCAAAATTGTTTAGTCAAAATATATACAAATGGTCTCTAAATTGTTGAATATTCTGATTTGTAAACATGTTTCCGCTGAAAATCTAACGGTGCTTTATAAAAATTAAATTAAAAGCATGAAGACGTGTTCAATTTTAAAACATATCTTAGCCTTGGTGAAATATTTCGAATCAAGTGCGCATTTCAAATTGGTGTGGTATTTGTTTTAGTGCACTGAGACCAGATATTTAGAAAGATCACTTTTCTCGCATGTTTTTCAGAATATGTAGAGAGAACTGAGGTATACTTATCTAAATCGGCTTCATTACTCTAAACTGCACTATGACAGACCAGCATAGTTAACTTAAAAAAAAAAAACAATTTCTCGAAATCGCTCCTTGGAAACATAAGAAAATCTTAAATCAATTGGCTTGCAATGTAAGATTTCATATACAGTGACCTCGCTACTATTTAGAAACGAATTTATTTTATATATTATTTTTCATCCAAAAAGGCATACATTTTCCCTAAAAGTCTCCCAAGTTTTATTGAAAATGTTTTTGTTTGAACTACTAATTTTGAGTTTACTTTGAACGGTATAGAATATATAATATGTTGTCAAAAAAGTCTTGCGGTATTTTTGCAAGTTGGCGCTGAAAGCGCGTAGTTCTAGTTTTATTCGTCGCATCGGGTCATGCTATACCTTTTTGGAAAGCTCATTTCACGCGCTAACACGTGTTTGATTGACTGTCGTTTCTTTTAAGTCGTTCGTGAGTTATAGCGTCGCAAACATGGAGCAAAATAAAGAAATAAAGAGAGAATACGGCATATTTCACAGTACTACTACGATAAAGGCAAAAGTGCATCTCAAGCCGCCAATAAAATTTGTGCAGTTTATGGACCCGATACAGTTTCCATTTCCTCCGCACAACGATGATTTCAACGTTTTCGTTCTGGTGTAGAGGTGGTCGAAGATGCGCCACGCTCCGGAAGGCCTGTCGTCGAAAATTGCGACAAAATCGCTGAATTGGTCGAAAGAGACCGGCATAGTAGCAGCCGTAGCATCGGTCAAGAGCTGGGCATGAGTCCTCAAAAATTCATTTCAATTTCAATAAAAAAAAAAATTCATTAAAAATACCGCAAGACTTTTTTGACAACCCATTGTGTAGCACATATTTGACATTGCTTGCCGAGAGTTGAACGCTATTGCAAACGTTTTTTTATAATTTGCTTTCAGAATAGACTTGAAAACATTCATGTGCTTCGCACGTGACTAAGACGAGTTAAAAAATAAAAGTTTAAATATTTTCAATTTAACAAAAGGAATATAGGATGCCACTTTATACTCTAAACCAATGCTAAGGATGCTAAATTTGATATGATTCGCAGTAAAGAAATTATTAATCTATTATTCGCTAAAGAAACCTAATATTTCCCAATATAATCCACTTCTCACCATTTTTACTTCCTTCAATATTTTCTTAAATTTTTTCGCGCGCAACAAAGCGAGCTGTGCCTATTCACAGTACGAAAGATTTTCTGAAGGATTTGGAGAAGGTTTGAGAGCTTGTAAAATCCTGTTCGTATTAGAATGAGATGGCCATCGATCCTAATTTTCAAAGGAAAATTGTGTGCAGCGTTGAAGCTCACTTTTGGTTGAAGGGGAACATTAATGAATAACTCTGTTGCATTTGTAGTAATGATAATGTACGAACCATTGATGGGAGGTCGTCACTGTTTGCTGCTCTAAAGCCAGAACGAATCATTAATCCACATGATATAAATATAGAAATATTGCAAACAAAAGAAAATATTTCTTCAAAAAGTAAAACGGCCATGATGTTACAGTCAATGGAATAATTATAGAATCATGGTTAATGACTTTTACGTGCCTTGATTCGAGGATGTTGATGTGGACGATCCTTGGTTGCAATAACCAACGAAACAATAAATTTTTTAAAGGAAACTTTGGTTATCTGGCGTCGTGGGCGTGTGTCGTGGTTTCCAAATTCCTTATCGGTCTCATACTAGGAAACCCCTTGTTGTGCAAGACTAAGTGCGCCGTCTTTAGACGCGTTTTTTTCGAATCTGTGTTTTTGGTTGGCAAAATTTATTAAGAACTACTCACCGATCTTCATGAAATTTTACACAGATGTTTGAGATAGAGTTCTTAAGGACTTGGACGAAGGATTTTTTTTCGATTACAACTATTTGAAAGAAAATGTCGCGAAATTTTCACAAAAATTTTAATTTTTTTTTGTAAAAATTTCTGACAAAAATGTAATTTTCAGTTTTTTGTTTTTTTCAAGTTCTAAGCTAAGGTTTAATTAAAACACGAATTTTTTCACTTTAGATGATCTTATAAGGAGTTATCCAGCCGACGCTGGCGCATCTTTTTTCCGAGGATCACCGGAAATGGCCGAGTTTGAAATATTTTTTTCAAAAATTTCAAAATTTCCTTGTTAATACTCGTAGTTTATGTTTGTAGCAATAAAAAATTTTAGTAAAATATTTAATTTTTTATATCAAAAAAAAATTGTTGAAAAATTGGCTCTTTTTTTACCCGAGGAAACCCATGTAACCAATTAAGTAATCACTTTAGTTATAATGTCAAGCATAGGGTTATATTTTTCTTCAAAATTTATATGGAAAAGTATGTTTGTAATTAGTTTCTTGAAAACTCTTATTTTTTATTATTTTCCTATCTTCCAAATCTGATCTTAGGGTATTTCCACGGAAATTTCGTGACGGGACTGAAAAAAATTAATAGTTCCAAAAAAAAAACACCCTAATGTATATATATAAATGTATGTAAAATATATTCGTAATTGAAAATTTTGCAAGAAATATCTAAACATAGTGGAATTAAATTTAATATTTCGAACGTGCTTTGCATGAATTCGATTACAACGGTGTAATTTTACATGCAACTATTTTCAAGTTATCTAGTTAGCCATTGGCGTTAAACGAAGGTAGAGTTTACCCAATTGTTGTAAATATATATTAATATGGTTTGCAATTAACTATATATGAATATAAATACATTTAAATGTAAAACATATGCGAGCAAATATGTAAAAACGCTCAGGCGATTCCCTTTTCAAGCAACCAACCAACCAAATATGTAAAAAAAAATTTCAAAAATATATAAAATATAAAAATAGCGTGCAACATTTATTAAAAAATTTTGAGTTTATTTTCGGTACAAGAACATCAAAAAAAGTTTACTTTTTTAGGGCGGTTTATTGATATGCGAATTCAACATTATTTTAAGTTTTCACTTTTTAACTACTTCTATTTATAGACGCAAGTAGCCAAAAGGCTGGGAAGTTTTGTTTTAATATTTATAACATCATAAAGATACATATAAGTATATAATTACATATGTTTGTAGCGCGAGTTGTTTGATTAAACTGATATGTACATATGTAAGCTGAAGCACACGCACGCTGACGCACGCATCTGGGCGATTAGCGATCGGCCAAAACACAACGAGACACCCAAATATGAGTAGCGCGTAGCAGCGAGATAAAAAATCACAATACAAGCGTTTGCCTGCGTGCGTAGATAGCGAAGAAGAAACCGGTTGCGCAGCGCAACTGTGAGATGTGTAACCCACTAAACGCTTGAATGGCGAATTTCCATTACCGGCGACCTGAAGTTGGTCAATAAATATATTTAGCGATTTTTATGGTTGCTTCTTTTTATAAGCGGAGTATAATAGGCGTCTTGGCAAAACGGCTTTTCAAAGGTTTTCATCATTTTTATATGCAAATAATAGCGAAAAGCTTTGGCTACAATAATAGAAGTGTTGGTGAAGCGAGCCGTTGACCCAAGCTGTCAAGCCGTCGCTTCAGACAAATCACGCGCGCCTTATTTGATTTGGCTTTCTTCACGTTCTCGCGCAGCTGTGGCGCTAAATAATTGTCTGTCTGTCTGGCTGACCGATTGACTGACAGTTTGGCGGCGGCAGCTAACTCAATCGGTTGCTGTCTGAAGCGACAGCAGCTCACACAGACACACTCGAGTATTCAAAAAAAGAATACAATGTGAAAACAAGTAAGGAAGGGTTAAGTTCGGATGTCACCGAACATTTTATACTCTCGCATGATAAAGTGATAATCGAGATTTCATTATCCGTTATTTACATATTTTTCAAATACCGTATTTGTGTAACGTTTTATTCCGTTATCATCATTGGTTCCTAATGTATACAGAGAAAGCATCAGATGGAATTCAAAATAGCGTTATATTGGAAGAAGGCGTGGTTGCGAACCGATTTCACCCATATTTCGTACATGTCATCAGGGTGTTAAGAAAATATTATATACCGAATTTCGTTGAAATCGGTCGAGTAGTTCCTGAGATATGGTCTTTGGTCCATAAGTGGGCGAGGCCACGCCCACTTTCAATTTTTAAAAAAGGCCTGGATGCAACTTCCTTCTGCCATTTCTTCCGTAAAATTTAGTGTTTCTGACGTTTTTTGTCAGTCGGTTAACGCACTTTTAGTGATTTTCAACATAACCTATGTATGGGAGGTGGGCGTGGTTATTATCCGATTTCTTCCATTTTTGAACTGTATATGGAAATGCCTGAAGGAAACGACTTTATAGAGTTTGGTTGACATAGCTATAGTAGTTTCCGAGATATGTACAAAAAACTTAGTATGCGGGGCCACGCCCACTTTTCCAAAAAAATTACGTCCAGATATGCCCCTCCCTAATGTGATCCTTTGTGCCAAATTTCACTTTAATATCTTTATTTATGGCTTAATTATGACACTTTATAGGTTTTCGGTTTCCGCCATTTTGTGGGCGTGGCAGTAGGCCGATTTTGCCCATCTTCGAACTTAACCTTCTTATGGAGCCAAGAAATACGTGTACCAAGTTTCATCATGATATCTCAATTTTTACTCAAGTTACAGCTTGCACGGACGGACGGACAGACGGACGGACAGACGGACGGACAGACAGACATCCGGATTTCAACTCTACTCGTCACCCTGATCACTTTGGTATATATAACCCTATATCTGACTCTTTTAGTTTTAGGACTTACAAACAACCGTTATGTGAACAAAACTATAATACTCTCCTTAGCAACTTTGTTGCGAGAGTATAAAAAAACAGCTGGCAGCCAGCAGCTTTGAACTTCTGAATGCTGCCAGCACATTTCCGTAGTTGTTTTTGTGCGCTTTCGTTTACCTTTGCTACCACTTACTTACTTGCCACCGCCACCGCGGCCTGCTGCCGGCTGGCCACAACAATAACTTTCTCCAAATGGAAATTTTCTAATTTCGCTGCATTCATTTTCGACTCTGAGTCACTTGGATTGTTCTGCGTGCCATTCAAACGCAACAGCATACACAGACACTCTTACAAACACACATACATACACTCACAAATATATTTGATATATACTCGACTGTATGTGAGAATATGCGCTTCAGACAGAGGTACTTCACATCATTTTCAATTAAGCTCTGCTAGTTTCAGAATTGCTTCTTTGCCTTTCACCAGTTTCACTCTTTTCTTTAATAATTTTCGTGTTTGCATTTATTTATTGCCCGTAATTGCCGAAATTGCCAACGCCAACATTCTTTGTGTCCACTGATCTGGCGATCTCACATAGCGGTAAATGCGGAAATCACACTTTGAGCTTTGTCGCTTAGCCAAATGATCGCTGGCGCTGATAATCGGTGCTTTGTTTGCGCTTTAACTTTCAATTTTTCTTTTATTGCCACTTTTAATGGCAGATTTGTGAATAAATGGCTTATCTTGTGCCATTTACTGCTTGTTCTTTTGCTATGGAAGTCGTTAAAATAGTTGCTTACTTTCAGCAAAACATTCCAAGTTTCATTATTTTGCATAGCGTTGCATTCGTTGCTGATTAAATTATGTTTGTGAAAATATTTATCAAAATGGATTAAGAAAATAAACGCGCTGCTTGCGAAGTGAACTTTCTTTTTAGTGAGAGTTAAGTATGTAGAGCACATGAAAATAAGTCTCTTAAGGAGGAATGTTAAAACAATATCCATATATTTCTGACATGAAGGATTCATAATATTTATAGAAGTTATATTCTATTCTTTTATTTCTTTACTGGCGCAGACACCGCCGACCATAGCCGAGTTAATACAGCGTGCCAGTCATTTCTCTTTTCGCTATTTAACGCCAATTCGAGATATCAAATGCAGCCAGTCCCTTCTCTATCTGATTTGTACAACGGAGTGGAATTCTTCCCCTTCCTCTGCTTCCACCGGCGGATACTGAATCGAAAACTTTCAGAGCTGGAGTGTTTTCGTCCATTCGGACGACATGACCTAGCCAGCGCTTTTGAATTACCTACTCCGTCCAAAGTAGCACCTACTGGCAAGAGTGATTCTGCGTTGGATTTCAAGACTGATGTTGCTGTTGGACTTGCAAGCCAAATTGCAAATTCGATGACTGTTTGTTTGATGACGGGAGATATTTCGTCTTGTCCTTGTTCACTGCCAGACCTATTTGCTTTGCTTCCTTGTCCAGTCTGGAGAAAGCAGAACTAACGGCGCGGTTGTTGAGGCCGATGATTGATATCGGCAGTACACTCTTATACAATATTGTATCTGCACGATTTAGATCTTCAGCTCGAAGAAGTCAGACCATAGGGAGTCCTCTAGTCTGAATCCTCGTTTGGTATCGAACGACTCGGAGAGGTCCATTTCGATCCTGACAAGCTTTTGGTATTACGACTTATACAGCCACATACCTAGTTCACACATAGCGTCATATAGACAGTAAATTTTGGTGCTGCCGAAGGCGACGAAAGGGCAGTTTGTGTGATCTTCTTTTCAAGGGTATTTTCCAAGATTTGGTGCATGGAGAAAATCTGGTCGAAAGCAGATTTTCCAGGTTCAAAGCCACAATGATAAGGACCAATATGTTTGTTGACGATGCTACTTGATCTTTCATACAGTACGCTCGGTAGAACCTTATATGCGATGTTGAGGAGGCTTATCCCACGGTAGTTGGCGCAGCGTCAAGCGAAAACGGTTGTGGTTGAAACGCGGTGGCCCAGCAAGCATTCACGTTCAGGAAGGCTTTGCTAATTGCTTGGTGTGATTGAAAAGGAAATTGCTCAATTCTTAATTTGCACCTGTACTGTCAACAAATGGACCAGCTGAAGAAGATCAGGCCAACTTTTGGAAATAGAAGATAAATTGTGTTTCATCAAGATAACGCCAGGCCTCACACATCGATGGTGAGTTGGTAGAAGCTCTGGCTGTGTTTGTTTGAGAATTTCTTATGCTTCCAACTTTTCGTCTAGACCTGGTACCAAGTAATGACTACCTGTTACTGTCTACCACTGAAATCCAACAAATCAAGAATTGAGCTAGTAATGTATACGGACGTGTCGAAATCAGAAGTATACAACCGGAATACATAACTCTCCAAACCAAACGCGTAAAACTTCGATCAGGATTCTAAACTGTCCAACTTTAGAATCACTAACTTTATCAGTAATTATTTTTTTATAAGTTACACTTATTTGTGCTGGTAAATTGATGATATCGAGAATAAAATTTATGAGAGGTTTGCAATAATTAATTACATTAAACATTTGAATTTATGTATTTAATTCGCACATATGTGTATTTCCATATTTTAAAGACTTTTGGACATTAAATTAGCTCTTAACATCATATATACTCATTTTTGGAAAGTTCTGAAACGTGTTTCTCATTATTTACCAGCCAGATGTGTTGCTATTGTTTGTTGCTTTGCATCAATACATGCGAAATTGTAAAAAGAGTCATAAAAGTACCGCTAAATTCGTTAAGTAACACGAATGTGTGCTGGCAAACCGGTAAAACAGGAGCAATTTCAAAGAAACAGCAAAAAAGACGAACAAAAACACAAAAACACGAACAGCTGACGCAAATAGCATACATATGTCATATATAAATGTGGACATTTATGTGTGTGCAATTAGGAAAATATATTTGTTGCTCAAAACTCTAAAAATTTAGGCGGTTCATCCATACCTGAAGTGACAATGTGTTAAATTATTATTAATTTGATATCAAGAGGGAGTGTGATAGCTTGCACAATTAATGTCAAGGGTTTGCCCAGATCATTGAATTTATTCATAACTTAAAGAAAAATATTAATGATAGATTTTCGGTTTATGGTGAAATATGCAAGAAAATATCAAAATGCCAGGTTAGGTTAGGTTAGATGGCTGATCGAAGATCGCACGTGAACCGCTACCATATACATATATGTATATATATTCCTTTGTGAAGCCATGAAAGTGTTCGAACTTATGAAGTAGCAAAACGCTTAGTAGCCAATACAAATTTGCACAGGCTTTTAATTTCCACTCCTCCAAGTTCGGTGGGATGTCGGAAGTTATGCGCTCCCAAGTGCTTAAGTCTTGACTTCCCAAACGCGTGACAGTCAAGAAGGAAGTGTTAAGTTGTTTCCACCTCCTTACGGTATGGACGCCAACTAGGGAAAACTCCTGTTAACAATCCCACAACTAGGGAAAGGCAAGCCTTGCTAAGGGGAAAGATATCACTAGATCTCCTGCAATCGATCTTGGGCCAAAAAGCTTTTGCGACAGCGCATATATCGATGGTGACCCAGCCCACACTTAGCTTCCGCGAAGCCCAGCTAACCATTATCAGATCACAAGAGGAGAGGTGAAGAGGAGCACCAACCCGCTCCTATTCTACCGAAAGCGGTTCTAGGGTGCCTTTTCTTATCAGAAAGACTCTCGATGATATTGATAGCGAGTTTAGGCACTCTTCGACCAACCTTGAACTCACTGTAAATGAGTTCAAGGCTAGTATCGCCAATCTGCTATCTCAGTGAACTTCTTCTGCTACCTTAGTGGCTGCAACCTCGTGCTGGAAGACGATGCTTTTGGTCAGAAGGTCTGAAGCTGGAGTTGATAGGCAGCTCTGGACAGTAAACTGCTTCACCAACCTTCTCCCCATGCTTTGACCCATCGCTAAAGAAGCTCACTGCCCCTCTCCTTCAGCGCCTTCTTCCCACCCACATCTCCCTCTTCGGTTTATGATCAGAGTCGTCAGAGCTCGGTTTGGCGATCCGGTATAAAGTCAAAGTGCCGCCGCTTTCTTGGCAAGTGTGGTCTTTTTAGAGCCCTCTATGACATAAAGACTCCATAGAACATAATGGGCTTTACTATGGTGTCCAGAGGACGTAATGCCATGTGTTTTTCTTTATATTTATTGCTACCCTCTTAACATAATTTTTGATTGTCTTGTAGGAAGTTACCTCAAGAAGACTTTGTTGATTTTGACTTGAGACTCGAATCTGAATTCCTCGCATTATATCAGCTCTACACGATACAAAAAATCTATAGTCATGAGATTGCATTACCAATGTGGTCGAATGACTTTGATGAGGTAGGTGGTAACTTAGTATTCAGCTTATCCGAAGTATAACTGAAAAAGTGCTGAAAGCCTGCTATGAAGATATAGTCCAAGGATTGGTTTTTTGATCTTGGTGTTTCGATCCTCCAATTTGTCCATCCTATCAATGTCAGATCTCCATAACATATAACTGCAATAGAAACTGACCGCTCAAAGTCCAGTCCTTGTATGGAAAACTTTTTATTTGACAATATATCTTCACGAAATTTGGTTTGGCTCGCATTATTGTTTAACGCGACAGTAAAATTGCTGAAGAAATTTTCCACATCGAACTACAATAGCATCTACTTGGCGCCAGATCGCAAAGGTATCAATGGCTTTAGTTAGTGGACGGGATTGCCAAGTATGGTGTACGGCTGTCATCTAATAACGTGACCGATATTGGTAAACCCATTTTTACGACAATCTGGACAAGACTATAGATCAAGATAATATTTTTTTAGGTTATAAGAAAGGTTCCTGAGAAAGGTTAACGTTTCTTCTTGTTTTTATACCTTGAACAGGGTATATTAAGTTTGTCACGAAGTTTGTAACACCCAGAAGGAATCGTCGGAGACCCTATAAAGTATATATATAAATGATCAGTATGTCGAGCTGAGTCGATTTAGCCATGTCCGTCTGTCTGTCTGTCTGTCTGTATATATACGAACTAGTCCCTCAGTTTTTAAGATATCGTGTTGAAATTTTGCAAACGTCATTTCCTCTTCAAGAAGCTGCTCATTTGTCGGAACGGCCGATATCGGACCACTATAACATATAGCTGCCATACAAACTGAACGATCGGAATCAAATGCTTGTATGGAAAACTTTCACATTTGACAAGATATATTCACGAAATTTGGTATATATTATTTTCTAAAGCAACAATGTAATCTCCGAAGAAATTGATCAGATCGGCTGACTATAGCATATAGCTTTCATACAAACTGAACACATAGTTACTAACAGAAATGCACCTGTGAAGGGTATTTAGCTTCGGTGCAACCGAAGTTAACGTTTCTTCTTGGTTTTTTTTTTTCAATATATCAAAAAGAGACTACGCATATATTTAGCGACTAAAATTCAACACAAATTGACGATTACTCAGTTATGATGTCAATTTCATTCGTAACTTTAATAGTAATTAATACTGTCTGCATGGACATATCATATATATAAAATAGCTCTTAGTTGAATAGAAAACACTTATTCTTATTTAAATATTCCACATGTGGTGCTTATAAGTATGCTTCATTTCCATACATAAATTGTGCGATAAGCATCTGCTCGTAAATAAACCCACTAAATAAGCTTCATTGCAGCTCCACTTCCAGTTACAATGTGCCAGCTTAGCTCACTTCAAATCAAAGGTGCCCCAGCGCATGTGTACTTAGTTAACTGACTCACTTTTTAAGCTTTAAGCGCGCGATTGATCTGCTTACCATCACATCATTGCGGCTAAATAGTTTTATTTATAGCGTTCGCTTTTCGGTTTCGTTTCCAATTTTGCTGCAAACTCGAATTCAAATTTGAATAGCACTTTTTTTGCTGGTAATCTAAGCTGTTCGTTAAAGGTCAGCCAGTCAACAAGTTGGTCGGCTGGTGCTTTGCTAGTTTGCTACACTATGTTATTGTTGTAGCTATTGTGTTTTTGTTTGGTATTGTTGTTATTGTTAATTAAAGTACAGACTTACATATACTTTAATATATATTTGAATAAGGCTAGTGTGAACTGAAGTGCTATGCAACAGTAATGGAAACAGGCGTTCAACTAAAAGAGGTAACTGAGCTGCACTTGATATTTGTGACTGTACGTGTAACTTTAGGGTGTCCGTTATTTTCGAAGCTCTTCATTTTTTACAAACTGCTCCAGAAGTATAAATTTTTGCCCTCAAAAATTGTAGTCAACGTAAGCAAGCTCTTTATTTCCAATTTATACAGTGTTTAAATCATATTCCTTACCCTACGTATATAGCTTGGGATTTTTAGATATTTTGCATTAAACAAGGAAATCTACAACTTGCAAGCAGCAATATTCTAACTCAAGTTTCTTTGCTCTATAACACGACTTTATTAATTTTTTTCATAAAAATTTTCCTTTAAAAGTTATACGCAGTTAAAGTTATGCATCAAATATACTGAGCATTCATACAACTGTGTTGCTCATACGACATGGTACTCCATTTGAAGTTTTTTATATCCCGATCAGGGTATATTAAGTTTGTCACGAAGTTTGTTATACTCAGCAGGAAACGTCGAGACCCTTTAATTTATATATATATTTATGAATGAACAGCGTGACGAGCTGATTTGACTTAGACATGACCGCATCACTTTAGCATGTAGCTGCCGTATAAACTGAACGATCGAATGAAAGGGCTTATATGAAAAGCTTCTTTATTTGACGAGATATCTTTCAAAAATTTGAAATATTGAAAAAAAAATTTTCAGATCGATTCACTATAGCACATAACTTGCCATACAAACTGACTGACTAACATCAATCATCAAGTCTGGTATGGAAACTTTTCAATAAGAGTGATAAGATTTCTTTAAAAAAAATTGTTAAGGAAATTCAAATGTATTTATGTAATGTGAAAAAAATCGGTAAAATTAAGTTCTGAATATAAGATCATTCCAATGACCTCTAGGTATTCTTTTGCAAGAACGAGTTCGATGAACCCAATTTTCAAGTACTTTTTCCACTAAATCAATTCTTATGTGAAAATAGCAATTCAATATTGAGTTCTAAAGCTTGAAAGTAGCCTAGTTTATTGTTAAATATATGTAAATTGCTTCAAATAATTCCACAAAAAGTAGTCTCATGGTGTTAAATAACAACTTTTTGGAGGCCATTCAAAGTCACAATTTGTTAAAATATTGGAATCTTCAAACTTTTTTTCGCAATAACTCTGTTGCTATACGTGCTGTGTGGCACGTAGCCCCGTCTTGTTGGAACCAGATGTTGTCAAGATCAATTTCTTCCTTTTGCGGTCATAAAAAGTTGGTTTTCATTGATTTATACCGTTCACCATTGACACTAAAGGTGTCACCAGCTTCATTTCGAAAGAAGTACGGACCGATGATTTCACCAGACTAAAAACCACACCAAACTGTCAATTTAGGTGAATGTAATGGTTGTTCATGAATAATTTGTGGATTTTCTTCGCACCAGAATCGACAGTTTGGTTAATTTATGGCACCACTCAGATGAAAGTGAGAGCCAAAGGAGATTATTACATTGTTAGATTGTTAGATATTGGAAAAAGATTATTTTGATAACAAAATTGAATAATTTGTAAATATACGAGGGAGTATACAAGTTATCACAGCCGTCTATAGGAGCAAAAAGGAGTCAAAAGCTTAACAATATGCCAGCAGCGGTGGCAGAACTCACTCAAAGGACGGTGTACCCACAGACTGATACCGGACATCCATTCGTGGATGATAACTCCATGGGAAACTGGATTTCTACTTTCTCCAAATACTAAGTGTACATGACTGCTCTAGAAGATACTTTTACAGATTACAGCACGATATTAGTCCGAAATGTCCGTCGTTTTCAGAGTGCTTTGAAGGCTGTACGTGTATACTACACTCGGCGGCAGTTCTGCGGAGGAAAATTGGACGACATCATGTGTCAGTCCACTGAGAGTTTGTGACAGCCTCACTCATGAAAAAACTCAGACTTTTAGAACAGTTTAGTCAGTCCGTGCCACAGAGGAGACTTAAATCTCTTATCCCTCCCACGAACTAACACTTAATCAGGTGGTTCCATGGGAGAGTCTGGAGTTGGGAGTAGGTTAGGTTTAGTGGTTTAAAGTTACGCTCTCCGACTTTTGATGCTTCTCCCTACTTAAAAAAAAAACAAAGATCATAATATATTAAAAATGGCCGAAAAGCGACTTAGAAATCATATCAACCCTATTAGAAGGCCTTATATTTGTGACCGCTTTATATCTTCAGTGCCACCTAATATCAAATAAAAATATTTTAGATATTTAAAGTTTAAAATATTTCATTTTTGAAGCACCCTACTATATTTTTATATCTATCAAACTTACAGCTTGTTTTTTACTAACCGGAATTTTAACTTAAATATGGTTGTTTTACTCTTCTTGTATTTCAGAAAAATATATATAGACTATGTGTAAATTTGTCTGTAAATATCTGCACTTATGTTTAAATCGATTGTAAATTGTAATCTAATTGTGCCAAAACAACAACAAAAGCGCAGGCAGCACACCTCTAGCGCTCGTAAAAATTTACACCGTGCAAACAAGTGATTGGAGTACTTTGGTACTTGGTTCTCATGTGCATTTGAGCTCATTTACATACATAATATACACACATATACACATAAAATCTTAAATAGATACATATATCTCTCGTTCTCAAACAATTTGATATCACTTTGGTTTATTTTCCGGCGCATTTTGCATGCAGTCAAAGCACTTTACACCACAAAAGCTTCAAAGCAGAATATTTACTAGCTTATTTGTGGCTAAATTTAGCCGTCGTGCAGTGCTCTCCATTACACGCTTTTGTCGGACGGCATTTAGCATTCAGACAATGGCGTTTTCCAAAAAAAAAAAAACAACGAACGCTCGTACTCAGCACTGATTACTCGCCCGCAAAGTGTTGGGGTCTGCTGTGTGTTCGGAGTGGTCGGCAAATTATAGTGTTTTGTTGGTTCCTGTTTGGTGTTTCGTTATGAGCTACTAACTGGCATGCAAAACACCGAAAAATTTGCGGCAGCTAAGCGAACACGCAGCTGAACGTATGTGTGTTGGCTATGTTTTTATAAATTTGCAACGCTTTTGTGGCTTCTACGCTTCCTGATACAAATTGTATTGTTTTGAAAGTTTTTTACAATTATTTGCTTGCGCTTTTTGTAAGGCAGCTAATGCTGACTTTGTGAGATCTGAGTGGCAGTTGCAAGTACTCTCTAATTGGTTTTGGGGTGAGTCATGACCAAAACCGATATTTTAGCTTTTGAGTATTTCGAAAAATGAAAAGTCTATTACTTTTTTAAAAGGAATTTTTCATGTTTTTATTACAATTTTACTGCTTTTGAAATCCTAATTGAAATTTCTTCTAAATTCAATAATCTCAGTATCTACAAACCTTTTGCAAATGTTTATATGAGCATCAAGTGGTTTCAAATGCCATTAATTAGCTTCCATTAGTCCACTTTTTCAATTATTTAAAGATCTATAATATTTTTTATAGTAAATTAAAAAAGCTAAAACAGGTGGCAACGCTTCTCAAAATTAAAAAGCTTACTTTTTTATCTCTCTTTAGACACCGACATTTAATACGTATTCCTATTTTATTTAATTACAAATTTTAACATGTGGCAACGCTATCCAAAATATTTTCAACTTAATTATTTTTAAAAATTCTAGAGTTTTATAAACATATTTTAGTGCCTTTATCTTTTGATTTTTTATAATACTACAAATTTTTGAATTGAAAAAAAAAAAAATCCCTAAGGGAAATTTTTTGGGAAATGTTATGCTCTGCACGAAACTACAATGCAAATCAAGTTTATTTGAAACGCTACAAAAGTTATGGTATTTTTTGTGAAAATATATTTTTTATGTTTGATGCATAGGGGATATTCTGAATTTTCACAGATACCTTTAAAATTATTTTCTCTTGATTTTTTAACTGTTAGCACTGCAATATAAATTTTTTAATTGAAGAAAAAACCTGAGGGAATTTTTTGGGGAAATTTTATGCTCTGCACGAATCGCCAATGTAAACATTTTTATTTGGAAGGGTACAAAAATTATGGCGTTTTGGATGAATACAGATTTTTTATGTGTGAAGTATTTGGGAAATTCTGAAATTTCACTGATACCTTTAAAAAAGGACATTTTCTTGATTTTTTAACATGTACTTGTACTTAACAATACAAATTTTTTAATTGAAAAAAAAAAACGTGAAGGAAATTTGGGGAAATTTTCTACTCTACATAAATCGGCAATATAAGCAGAATGGTAAAAAAGTTATGGTATTTTTGTGTAAACAGGTTCTTAAAGTGTGATGTATATGGGAAGTTCTGATTTTTTGTTGAACTATTCTTGAAAAACTATTTTTTCAAAAAAAGGCGTATAAGACCAAAAAAAAGTCACATAAGACCAAAAGTTAGCCAATAACCTTAAAGTTATTTTAGCTTCAAAATTGGAAACAGGCAATGTGTCGGTTTAACGTTGAACAACGAAGCATTCCACTCAACCTAAGAGAAATGAAACCCCGTTATTGTCTGAAATGAATATTTTTAAGATTTATTTGAAACCGGCACGAAATTACAATATCTTTTTTTGGTATTAAGATCCGCAATGAAATAAATTAGTTTTTTCCCACCAGTTAAAAAACGACAACTCAATCAGTTAATTATCAAATTAGTTTCAGCGCAATAAAGGCTTTTTAGTCAAAGTTGCACACCAATTATCGCGAGACGTTTGCCCTACTTCAGCATTTATACGTATATAACAATACAAGCCATTTATATTAGCACTTACTTATAATTAAACGCGCATTAGCCTCTCAACCGCCTTCGCCATGAAGTCCTCAACATATCATATTACTTGACGTGCAAGTACGTTCCGATTGCATAATAACAGAAGTTGTAAATAAGAAATTGCGCAAGCAACGCACCAACTGACATTTGAGTTGTCAAAAAATGTAAAGAATTCATTACCATTCATACCTTAGAGCTCTTTAGCTGAGTTATTGGAGCACATATAGTCACTCTCGGTTTCGGCGCCGACTAATTTAGTTAGCGAACCGCCTGCAACAACATGTGCGCACGCGAAGATCGCATTTGAGCGTAACAAAAACAGTACTGTGTGTGTTTGAAATCATTAAGAATGAAGCCAAAGAGCAGGCGCACTGAAATCACAAGTGCTGCAAAAAGTAAACGAAAAAGAAGAATGTGTAGCTCATATGGGCGGCTCGACAGAGCATGAAGGTCAGGGGCGCAGTGATTAGTTTATGAAAATAATATTTTGACATTTTAACACCTCTTTTTATATACGCGTACTTATATATGTGAAGTTTGTGGTATTGCTAATGTGATCCATTAAGATTCATATTACTTGACATATGGCTGCTATGTATACATATATTTAGAATCATAACTATGAAGTTAACTGCAATGAAACTGGTTAGATAGTACTGAACTTCGGCTTCAAAATGTTAAGACTTATAGTGAACTTGACCGAAAAGGACCAATTTTAGAGCTAGTTCTGCTATAAACTCAAATATTTTCTCAGTCCACTTAAGTTCAGTTTTTAGTTGAACTAGATATACTTTGTTTTTGTTAAATCAGTATATTGTTTAACCAATATCTGACAATTGACATCCTTTAGGACATGAAAAGTTAAAGAAACGGTAATGAATTGGGTAAAGAAGGCTTACAACTGAGATATGGTCGAGGAGAGTTGTCAAGTTTTTGAAATTTAAAATGTAAAAATAGGAACACCGAAGCCAAATACGTATATTATGGTGAGCCAAAAACAAAAATATCGATTTTATGGGTTCAAATTAACCTATGTACTTACTTAAAAAAATATACCTGGGTCTTCAAGGCAAGATAATTTTGTAGTTAAAATAGCTTTATGGTTATAAGCTAACTTTTGTTCTTCTTATGCGACTTTTTTTGACATAATAATTTCTCAAAAATAGTTCAACAAAAACTGTGCGCTCGTTACATCTCAAAGGAGAAAGGAATATCTCTGATACATTTCAATTGAAAATGGGTGCAAAAAACCGGTTTGCAATCCGATCTCTGCAGATATATTCCAGCATTTTAAAAGCGTTCAGTTCATCTTTGAAATATATTCCCCACAAGCATTAAAAAAAATTGAATCGTGGAAAATTTTAAGCCCCATGTTCCATTCACAAAATTTTGCTTGTGAGGAAGCTCTGGGGTTTCACCAATATATAGACACAAATTGGAAGTTGCGTTGATAATTTTACCACACTAAAATAATATTGGTCCATGCTGTCCATATCAGATCTAATATTGTATGCGGTATTTTTGGATACCGAGTTATATTGAAAGTCGTTCACCATTGACTATTTACTCATAGAGAAAGAGAGGATTGTAGTTTATATCGGAAATATAGTTTATTAAAGAGTACTGAGCCAGACAATGAAGTTTATGTTCACAATTGAATTAAAATCACTATTCTATGTTACTATATTTTTTATGGATTTTTAAATTGGTTTATAGTTCTTATAGAGCCTTATCTCGTATGTCCTTGAAGTTTTTATACGAAGTATCCAAACACCTATGTACTATATATCAAGCTCAATAACTTACATGGACAAAAACTGGATTTGGATTCCAAGAGGAAAACACATTTACTCAATTACATATTAATATATTATATAATCTAAGTAAGTCCCAGAGAAAAATAATGGTTTGATAATGACAATATATTTTCAAGGAAAAAAAGTAGTACTGAACAAAACGATTATTTTGATATACATATATTATTTCGAGGGACACTAAACTCTTTGCATATTTGGTGTAAATGTAACCTATTTTTTATGATCTTTCGACATAACTATGCTCTAGTGACTGAGAAAGTTTCAAAGTTAATGAAAATATCAGATTTGTGTGGAATAAAAAACACTAAAATAAATTTTTGAAAATTCTTGAAATTAAAAACTCAAAGCATTTTAAAATTTTTATTTGACTTCTTTCAAATTTAAAATATTTCACAATGAGGTGACTTGAAGCTTTTTATACAAATAAAAATCAGCAAAAATTAAAAGCAAAAAGAAGGCTGTAATTTTGAATTTTGTAACTTGAAGTCTATATATAATTGTCTATTAAAGATTGGAAGGAAGGCTGTTCGAATGTGTTAACTTAGTAAAGTTGCTTACTATTAACTATGGAATCCAACTCTGGTTACACGCAAAATTCCTTGGCCTCATAAAGTTGCATATATATATATGACATCACTTGCCACTCAGATTAAGGGGTATTTCAAGTGCATGGCCTAAAAATTATCATTTTTTGGAATTAAAAAAAACGACAACTTGTTTAAGGGTGGGTTAGGTTAGGTTAGATGGCTGATCAAAGATCGCACATGGACTACTATACGTAGTCTTTAGTGAGAAGTTTATAGAGTAGATTTGCACATAGTTTAAAAATATACTATAAGAATTGTAAGGAAAAAATGTAATATTGGTAACACTAAATATGAGACGACGCAAATCAAAACAGGATTTTCGTTACTGCAGTGATTCCGGCCTTCCGTATTACCCGTAAAATGACCTACGGTTGTCAATAATTTAAAAATTAAGGGGGTATTCTGGCTTAGAAATTTGAAAAACTCGATTTTTTTGCATAGAAAATGTCTCTAAGAGGATTTTTCGAAATTCATATTATCTTCCGAGTTGCAGCTCATTTTGTGACTCCGACTCCGACTGCGCGCGACTAATTCTCAAACTTTAAACTCGTTTTTCTCATAACTACTTTTCTAGGAACGGTGTGCATGATGTCTCAAGTTCTGCTCAACCGATTCACATGAAATTTTGCACAGAGCTTTCTTATACATTATAGTATCGCAATACGAAGAGTTTTCGAAAGATTTTTTTTATTTTTAAAAAACTCCGAACCACAAAAAAACAGGGAAAATACGAAACTTTTTTTTCAAACCTCCACCATTTTGTAAACGCCATTTTGTAAAATTTTTTTTCACAAACGTTTCGTAGTGCGATAATTACACTTTTACTCTTCACGGATTTCGCATAAATTTTCATTTTAGGTCACGGAAAGGATTTATATCCTGCACACCAGGACAAGTCATTGTTTCATCAGTCTCTACTTTGCCGACCTGCAGTTTTTTTTCATTTAATTTTTATACCCTGAACAGGGTATATTAAGTTTGTCACGAAGTTTGTAACACCCAGAAGGAATCGTCGGAGACCCTATAAAGTATATATGTAAATGATCAGTATGTCGAGCTGAGTCGATTTAGCCATGTCCGTCTGTCTGTCCATCTGTCCGTCCGTCTGTCTGTCTGTATATATACGAACTAGTCCCTCAGTTTTTAAGATATCGTTTTGAAATTTTGCAAACGTGATTTTCTCTTCAAGAAGCTGCTCATTTGTCGGAACTGCCGATATCGGCCACTATAACATATAGCTGCCATACAAACTGAACGATCGGAATCAAATGCTTGTATGGAAAACTTTCACATTTGACAAGATATATTCACGAAATTGGGTATATGTTATTTTCTAAAGCAACAATGTAATCTCCGAAGAAATTGATCAGATCGGTTGACTATAGCATATAGCTTCCATACAAACTGAACACTTAGTTACTAACAGAAATGCACCTGTGAAGGGTATTTAGCTTCGGTGCAACCGAAGTTAACGTTTTTTCTTGTTTTTTTCTTATATTATTTATGTTTTGTATTCTTAGAATATTAATAAAAAGCATGTAAAAAAATTTATGGTAAAAATAATTTTTGATTTTTTTTATCGCGTAAAAAATATACCCAAAATTCGGGCTTCTAAACCAGAATACCCCCTTAAAAAAATTTTAGTTTACCTAAAATTTTTATCGTTTTTGGCCTCCCATATTGCGATTTTTGGCCTGATCAATGGAGGTTATATGAAGAATTATATATATTTGTCAAAAGAGTCTTGCGGTATTTTCAGAAATTGGTAAAAAAGCGCGTAGTTCTACCCCTGATTCAACATCGTCATGCTATACCTTTTCCAATATTTTGTATTTCACGCACAAATTTTGATTGATTGTCGTTTCTTTTAGTCGTTAGTGAGTTATGTTGGAAACATGGAGTAAAATGAGATACAGTTTTATCAAAAAAAGGCGCATCTCAAGAGATACAGTTGATTTCCACCGCACAACGATGGTTTCAACGTTTTCGTTTTGTGTAGAGTTTCGAAGATGCGCTCTACAAATGATGAAAATATAAAATCGTGAATTGGTCGAAAGAGGTGCATAGTAGCAGCCGTAGCATCGGTCAAGAGCTGGCCATGAGAGTTCAATAAAAAAAATCATTAAAAACTCGCAAGATTTTTTGACAACCCATTATAAGTGTATATATTGTGAAAAATAATACCCGGAAATGGTAAATTAAAGTGAGTACCCCTGATTGAACAAAGAATTGCTCCCACATTTTGTATTGTAACCAAATTTCAAATTTAAAGCCAAAAATGCAAGGATTTCTTGTTCCTCAAACTGAAATTGAACCCGTCCGTTTAGCTGTTATTTTTTCAATATATGAAATCTGCTACTCAGATTAAATTCCTTGTTAGTAATGAGATTTTTTATTAGTGAGTTATATATTTTTATAAAAGCGAGCTATTTATTGCAGAAAGTAACCAAGAAGCTATTATAACTATTACATAACCGCAATTTTGTAGTTATTCAATTGATTTTACTAAAACGTAAGTGTTATCGATTGCAGAATTGGCTAATATGCTCACTTATGTACACATAATATTTAAGTATTATAAAAATTATTAAATATTAATATATTATCTAACATATTGAGCACTTTATGTCCATATTAGTGCACATAAGCGATTACCAACACTAAATAGCAGTTAATAATGCAACATACTAGAGCAAATAGCGACTAAAGCCACTCCTCATGCGCACATATGTATGTATCATGTGACACTGCTGCCATCGCCTGCACACACACACACACATTTTCGCTTTCAATCGAACTTTTACTTTTAATTACACGCTCACGCGGCGACTAGTTTTGCAAGTTGGCGCAATTAAAAGTGCAATAAAATCAGCTGCAATAACAACACGTTGCAACATCGCTGCAATGAGATTTGAATATCCTTCGATCCGCACACTTCCTACTTCCAACAGCGAGCAACCAACAGCCGACGGCGCGACAAGTCAATTGCAACGCTGCAACTACGCAAGTAAAACCGCTAAACAACTCATAAAACAACAAATAAAATATGCAAAATTTCTCATCAACTCTTTGGTGTGTTTGTGTTTGGGTGTGTGTGTGTGTGTGTGGCTAGTTGCTGTTTCTGGTTTTGCGAGTTCTTTTTCGTCAAATTTGCGCTCACAACGCCTGATTCATTGCCCGGCAGGCGAACAATAATCGATACGAAACCAGTAAATGCAAAAACAAAAACAACTACAACAACAACAGCAAAAAAGTGGGCTCATAAACAAATTGAAAATAAAAGTAATATGCTGTTTGGCACCGGTTTTCGAAAAACTGTAAATAATTGATGCATGCATACTCGTATGTGTGTGTGAGTGTGTGTTTTGCTTTCGGCAACTTGTTTTGTGAGCTTTTGTGTCTAGCGTGAATTTTTTTTTTAAAATTTTTACATTTTTAGATTTTTTTTTTAATTTTTTTTGATTTATTTTCTGTTTTGTTTTTCGTTTTTGATGTTTTCTAGTCATCTATATTTATCTTGAGGGTGTCTTTTTATTAGCCTGATCTTTCGAACAATGGGCGCCGTTAGTGAAAACAAAAGTGGCTGTATAGCATATGATTGATTTGAACTTTTGTGTCAAGTTGCATTTATTTGTTGTTGTATTTTTTATAAATTTTATTTAGAATCCTACAAAATTAGCCAGTGAAATGACAACTTAGTATAAGTCAGCCATAACCAAAATTACGTAATACTTGACTCACCACTTTCAGTTCTTTTGCTAAAAAATTAAAAAAAAAATGTGAAATTCAAATTTCTTTGATTTATTTTTATTTATTTATAAGTCCCTCTGCCTTCTGTGGGATACTTGTTACCATTTCTGTACAAATTATTCAGCCGGCAACAGTTCTTAGCTGCTTTGGCTTTGTGCGCATGCGTGCGCGCGGCCGCCCACTCAACTCAAAAACTCACTCGAGCATGTCATGCTAAAAGAACAAATATGTATATTTATTAGTTCATTGCTACTACTCACTTTTATGGCTAGTTCTTTGTTTGTACATCAGCTCATTTGTTACAAAATTTATTTAATTTTCGCAGCAAAAAAAATTAGTTATGTTGTAATACACAGCGCATGCGCATAATTGTGCGAATTGTGGTGGAAAATGTTCGCGGGGAAAATTACACAACTCGCAGCTTAAACTTTGTAGCATTCTATGCTATTAGCAAGCTAATTTGCGCTTCCGTTTTCAAAACTCTTGCCAAACAGCGGGTGTTCTAAAGCATAGTTGTTGTTGCCGACTTTAGTCGCGTTTTTAAGCTTTTTTTCTCAGTTTAGAAGTTACGATTTGCTTAATTGCCGTTTTGATATAATTTTGACATGCGAACTTAAGCGGATTGTTGGAAAGAACACTTGCTGAACTTTAATTAAATATTTTGCTGAAAGTGATACTTACTTAAATTTATCTTAGTCTATTAAAGATCAGTTGAAAGTATGGAATATGTAAGGAAGTGCTTTGCTTTTTGGGGGTTTGAAGGTATGAGACACAGAGAGAATGCTTTGCAGGCATTAGAATTATTAATTTCGACCAACCTATTCCTTAAAGCTGAGAAAATGTTGAGACCTTCTTGTGAGTGATAATCCAGATGATCAAATTTATATTTTTTTTATGGACTTTCTTACAATCAAATATATTCAAGCATTTTCATCACCTATCGTATAAGCAGACCTCCTACTCAAAAATTTCCAATAAAGTAAAATCCATAACGGTTTGTCGTATACATATTTCTCTACATATTTAATGAAAATTTTTTCTTATCGGCTCTAACATCTCAATTCACAATAAAACTGCCATGGGTTCCTGAACACAGCGATATTCCTGGTAACTGTGAAGCGATGAACTAGCACTCTACAAAAGAGTACTTAGATTAAAAGGAATATAGATAGATACTGAAACAAAATTAGAGTTTTGGTTATAAAATGATTCCAGCTCACTGGGGATATCATACAAAGCCCATTGTAGAAGCTGGCAACAGTTAGAGACAAAAGTTACCGAAAATCTGGTATGCGTATGCAAAGCTTTTTAAAGACAAGTAAACGCAACTATCGGTCTAGAGTTCCGAAGAGGGACATATAAACTTTAAATATTGAGGAACTTCATCAGATGATAAAGCCGAGGTGTGTTCCACCCTACCTACCTATCTACAGATGTCGGAGAAGTTAAATTTATTATAAAAAACCGTATTTACCACGATTTCACGATAATACTTTATATTTATTACATGGGTTTAGTAGACTTACAAGCCAATAATTCATAGACTAACGCATTAACTGCACTAAAAGGTAGACATATTTAGTGATAATTGGTACTTAAGTTGTTCAGTAAAATCGCCTCTGCCGAGCCTCTTTTCAATTAAGAGAAGGGCGGCTATGAGAAACCATGGATTACATCGGTTAACTAGTCTTTCCACAGATGGTCTGACGGTTGTGGCAGCCTCTACTCCTTGAACTCTTCTACATACTACATGATTGCGAGGCGCCAACGGCAGAGCTCCAAAGGCTAGCGGCTACATCCAGCAGAAGGAAGCTGGCATTGTTAGTGAACGTCGATGCTAACGTCCATTATACAAATTGACAGATATGACAGCGATCATCGAGGTAAGTCCTACAAAGACTATTGCAGAAACTGCTTACAATAGTAGAGAGTTAACAACAGCGCATTTTCTTGCATATGCAGGGCTTTGTGAAGGATATTCCAAGCAACTATCGGTCCAGAGTTTTTCCAAGGATGTCTCAGAAGTTGTACATATAAAACTTTAAGTATTGATGTACTTCATCAGAAGCAAAAGCGAGGTGTGTTCCCTCCTATTCGCTGAACTATATCAATAAAAAATTAATCCAACAGGTGACGGAAGGAGTAAAATTATTTTAAAAATCATATTAAAACCATGATTACACGATAATACTCATAGTTATTATATGAGCTTAATAGACTTAAAAGCCAATAACTCACAGACTAACGTGTTTACTCCAATAATAGGTAGACAACTCTATTGATAATTGGTAACTAAGTTGTTTAACTTTTTAATAAAAATGTGACGTTGTTTCTAACTTTTATATAATATGTATAACATTTTTGAAAATTTAAGAGATGGAGAAGAAGTAATTTAAATTAATGAATTTGAATCTTTCAGAACACATAAAAACAAGAAAGGACACAGCTCTCAGACAATTTGTTTAAGAGATGGAGCCTATGAGTGACGTAGGGTTGATTGTAGTGTTCGCGTGTTTATGAAGTACTATTTTTTGGGAGAAAAGAAACTCTAATGATACCAAAAACCTGCTTGGTGTATGTTTTTTGGTTTCTTCGTAAATCAAAGCAATCATTCCTAAGGGCTTTGCTGAATTCTCTAGAGGCCATAGAAGCACCAAAAACTATCATCAAAGTAATGGTCCAAAAGTCACCAAGTGCCTTTGATGACCCCAAAAATGACGTTGGTGGAGACAGTTGATCTTATAAAGATAACAAAAACACGAGTTGAATGCAACGCTCATGAATATATGTGTTGATGAAAGCTATATGCAAAATAAATGCCGCATGAGATCGCAATAGAGACTATCACAAATGATACCTGGTAATGTAAGCAATCTTTAACGATTTGTCTGTCGGTAATTTCCAATTATTTTAAGTTCCAATAATTTTCTATTTTTTAGACATTAAGATAATTAAAATTGGAATGGTAGAGCAAAACTGCAAAACGGTAGATCGGAGTACACAAATTCATGGACAGTCATGAAGCAACTTAGAACATGATGGGATTTCGTCACTCGCTTCAAACCAGAGATTTCATCTTACAGCTACCTTAAAATGCTACAATTAACAATGGATGAATGCAATCTTATAACTTGGTGTATATTATAAGTTATTAACCTAAAATCTTTTTGTTGCAAAGCCGTCAATCAGAATCGTCAAAATAGACTACTTGACTATAATCAGATAAGTATCTTTTCAAAATATTAGGAATTGACAAGGTGGAAAATTTACAAGTCCTTTCTGATTGGAAACTTCTTTCAATAAATTATTTTACAAATTATGTAGTTGAATCTATAACCAAAGTAGTCTTATATCCAAAGATAACACACTAATTACAAGAATGAAGTGATGATAAAGCATACGAACGATGGTAAGAGCCATATGTATTCAGAAAAAAGATCCATGAAGGCATCGTTTATAGTAGGTTAGGTTAGATTTCATTTATGATCCATATTATCCATAACAATTTTTTGAAGTCAAAAAAATAAAATATGAAACAGAAGTTGTATCGATTTAAGCCTATCTCTATCTCATATACCATAATATAGCAATACAGTGCATATTCGATGCCATATCAGTCGATGAAGAGATTTTACTTCACACATATACATACATATGTATATATTTAAGTACTTAGCTATAATTGTATTTACTTTCCTTTTCCACAACAACAAATATGCGTCTGACTTACCTTGACAGTTGGCAACGGCCAATGAAGAAATCAACAGCAATGCAACTGACAGCTTGGCCAGCGTACGCGACAACGCCGCACGTTGCGTGGACATTTGACAATTTGGCTGAGTAACTGCAGCCGCAGTGTGCATATGTTGCTGGTATCGTTGTTGTTGTTGATGCCGCTTCATTGTAGTTACTTCAATGCGCCTGCTGTCGGGAGTTGCGAAAATTTCACCAAAAATTGTTTCGAAATTATACAAGTTGCTTTTGTTTTTGTGGAAAATTGGTGGCACTGCTAGGCTATAGTTGTTGATGAGCTTGCCACAGCTTGTTGCAGGCAATCGATTGTTTTTGCGCTGGCCGCAAGTGGTGCAGCTGTCGTGTCTTGACGGCGCACGGACCACTTGCGCGATGTTGTTGAACTGTTTGCTGAATGGAAATGATGTAGGCGAGCTGCGACACGCAACAACAGCAAATAGTTGTTGGTTTAGTTTATTTGCTTTAATTTTATTGTTGTTGTATTTTTGTTACTTTGTTTTAATTTTTTTTTTTGACTTTTTAATTTTTTTAAATTTTTTATTTTTAAAAAAAATTTTAATATTTTTATTTTAAATTTTTGGATTTTTTTGTGTTTTTTGTTCTTGTTTTTTGTGGTGGCGCCACTGCGACGCGGGAATATTAGTGCAAATAATTTAAAGTTGCTCCGCCAACACATGCATATACATATTTTTGTTTGTTTTTATGCTTGTGCTTGGTTATGTACAGCCGTTGCTGTTGTTGTTGTTATTGTCGCGGCGATTTTCGTTATTCGTCTGCGTTGCACGTTTCGTTGGCAAATCGCTTGCCGCTATTAAATGCTATTACACTCGTTATTTTCGTTAATGCGTTTGTTTTTGTTTTTGTTGTTTTTTATTTTTAATTTTAATTTTTGAAAACTTTTTTGGTTGTTTTTGTTATTTTCGCACTTGCATGTGTCTCCTGTTTCTGGCTGCTTGACCAACTAAAACTTTAGTCGCTGTCGGCGATTATGTGAGCAACAATCGCTGTTGTTGTTGTTGCTGCAGTTTGACTTTTGGCGCTCGGCTTCACATTTTCAGCCATTCACCAGCTCACTTTAAACGATCGTGTGTGATCGCGCGCGTAATTAATTTATTCGCTGCTATTTGATAATCCACACTTGTTGTTGCTGTTGTTATTGTTGTCTGCCGTTTTTTCGATTATTTAAACACAAGTGCCTGTATTTTTCACAACAATTATTTACTCGTACATTTATTTGATTTTATTGTTGGTAAATTTTTTCACTTCACTTGCCGTTGTGTCTCTATAATACACACACATAAACACATAAACACCTAGTATACATTCAAGGCTGCGTTTTGCTCAAACATCCACACATATTTAAAATGGGCGTTTTCGCTTGAATTTTCACATGCACAAAATGCAAAAATCTTCATGAATTCGCTAAATGCAAGGGAATCGAATGGATATTAAATTGAATTGTTGAATTGTGTTTGTTTGCACTTTGCAATGTGAAATTTTCACAGCCTTTGCATTTTGATAACATTTTGCTACACAATGAAGTTCGTGCCTTAAGTCTTTTGAGTTATTGTCTTCGCTGATGTGATCTGTCGGCGTCAGAGTTTAATGAATTTACTGCAGTCGGCAAAAATGTTTGTATTTCCCCACGCTTTCTATACTCAGATACTCAACTAGCTAGCTGGCTGGCTGGCAGCTGCAGCTGGAGTTGAGTGACGGCTTTTATGCACTTCAGGCGAATTAAGTTTGCAATTTGTTGGCTTAATGCTAGAAGGCTTATAAATCTCACTAAAATATTGCTAATGTCGTAAATTGTTCTTGGCGAAAATTGTATGCATTTTGCATTGATGTGAATTTGATTCAAGTTTTTAAAATACTTCTGCAAGGTCAGCTTTCATAAAAGTGGACATTTGAAAGGTTTCGATGTTTAACTAAAAAATATTAATTATTAACTTCTCAGCGCGCATTATAAAAAATTATTCATATTATTAAGAACTTTATTGAAATAAGAGGCATGCGAATTTGTATAAATCTTACTGAATTTATTTCAAATTTGAAGAGATTATTTATGCTCATACCTAAATTCTAAAGTAAGAGGCAATGAGGCTTTAGTGAGAATTCTTTATACACAAAATTAAGAAAAAAACAATTACTTTTATTAAATTGTTATATAGGAAGTATTAACGATAGTTAATAATGAGAAAAAAAATCTGATGATACCAAAACCCTGCTTGGTAAGTGTTATTTGGATTTTGCGTTAGACGAGGCGATCATTTGTAAGGACTTTGCTAAATTCGGTAGAGGTCATAAATGTCCCAAAGACTATCAACAAGGTGGAAGTCCAAAAGTCACCAAGTACTTTTATTAAATTCTTATAGCTGAGGTATTAAGAACAGTTAAAAACAAAAAATTAATAATTAAAATTTTTTAAAATTTATTTTGTTACTTCAAAGTTTTTAAGAATAGTTAAGAATTACCAAAAAAAGTTCATACTAACACAAAAGCTATGCTGAGCATATGCCAAGATGAGCCAATAAATATTTTTCGATCAACGGATCTCACGGAAATCTTATCTCAATGCGTCTAAGATTATTTTATTACAGAAAAAAATGCTTTTTCCTAACTACAGAGCAGGAACAGAAACTATACTTTGATCATACTGACTTGCAGGTCACAAAGAAATTTCGGGAAATGAAATAGCATAATAATATTGCGAAAAGTACCAAGCAAAACAGAACAGAACAAATACAAATAAATTTCCAAAAGAACTGAGAAATGGATCAAGGCGAAATGGAATAGCCTAAGCGCATGCAGAATCGCCAAGTTTAGGTTTTTTCACACACGGTCTCGAAAGAAATATACTATGGTTCTTTGTCTAATGACAGGTCACAACCTATTGGTAACACATGCGAGTCGGATAGGCATAAGTAACAACGATTCTAGCAAATGCAAGAAAGTAGACATGAGAAAGACGCTGGAATACCTACTATGCTTCTGTCTAGCTATAACTAGAGTTCGGCTTAAATATCTAGGAGCTAGACAGTTTAAAGAACTAGATAAAGTATCAAAATTAAATATCAATTTGCTCTTAGAGTTCAAAAAAAGCGTTAACGTCCTATAAAATTGATATTTAAGCTCAAATTCAATTGAGCTTTCATTCGGCATTACTAAGCTATATTGTAACAGCCGGTCAGTATAACCCAAATTAAACTACATAGCCGGACTATTATTCAAAGTAAGTATTATAGAGACATTCAGGTACAAAATTGGCAACTTGTACTCATTCTGGACGACCTTCGCCTCTTCAACTGATGAAAAATATTAAAAACGTGAACAATATGGTACTTGAAAATCGTCAGGCAAGTGTTAGTGAAATGGCAAGAAAGCTCGACATGCCGTTGCCACATTCATGTATAGCATTATAACTGCAGATGAGACATGGGTTTACGAGTTTGACATGTTAGATAGTTGTAACATCAGAGCCGGCACCCGTTTTCAGTCGATCGAAAAGATAAAACAAAATTTGCTGAAGGAACTAAAGGTCATCCCAAAAAGTGCTTAGAAAAATTATTTCGAGGAATGAAAAAGCGTTGACATAAATGTGGGGATTACTTTAAAGCCAACAAAACAAATATTGATGAATAATTGGGTATTTTGCGTTTTATTTACAATTTTTGGTTACTTTTTGTCACAATACATATAAATGCCAATATAAAGTTATTATATTTTCTACCTCAAACTTTGGGTAATCGCTTCATGATCAAACCGTCAAATCATTTATACCTAATATTCTTTTTATTGGTAGTTTACAACAAGGAATATATTCGAAAGAACACCTTTTAAGCTTAGCCACATAAAACAAAAGAGCAACTTTATGCTAAAGTATATGTAGAAATGCAATTTAGTTTATTGGAAGCTACTTTAAAAAAAGTAAACATATGTCGAAAAGTATTTTGGAGCCTAAAAAGCGGTTTTGGACCTTTGAGAGCTGCATAAATTGGAAGCAGGTATGGTAGAAGATATGAAAGAAATACGAATAATATGTGTATTTTTTAGCTTAAAGCTACATTCACCTCCTTTTTATTATTATCTGACTATATGCCCGTATTAATCAATTTAAAAGTTCCTTTGTTTTTACTTTCAACTCTCCAAGATTTGCTAGAGAAAACATTTTCATGGTTAAGCAAGTACCTTCCTATCAAAAAGCTATGCCAAAAGGGGTTGAGTTATATTTTAATTATACAATATAGTTAAATAAATATATTAATATAAATGTTCTAGTGAAAAATATTGCCTCGAAAAGCATATTCAAGTTTTAACTTTCGGTAATGGAAGCCAAAATATAAGGTTCCTACATGTTCCAGCACTTAAGCGAGCCTTACCTCCAATCCACGCATGTGACACAAACATTAAAAATTCATATATTTTATTTTTGCTTAAAAAATTACATATTATTTATTATTAACAAATGATGCTATACAAAATATCCTCTGATATTGTGATTTGCTAAAAACATATATTTTCATATATATATTTGTTCATAAAAATATGAAATATGAACATGAAAATTTCCTTATCATAAAGTCAAAAGTGAACTCTCACAGAACAGAAATTGATAGTTTCTGTTTATTTTGGTCCTTTGAGCCGGATATGAAACAGCAACCATATATTTTCATACATATGTATACAAGTCAACAAATGCTTATTAAAATTGCAGTTAAAATTGATTAATTAACTATTTTTTTATAAAAAAAATAATTTTAAATTCTCTATAGAAAAAAATCAATATGATAATTGCGTACATAAAAAACTTTTCAATACTAAAAAATTCACCAAAATTCTCGAGTACCGTAGCATTGTATAAATCAAGTAGAATATATTTTAAATTAGATCATTAAGGTCGATTTAAACACAGCCAGCCGGTCAATTTATTATCGAAGACAAACAATAACGTCGAATTACTCAAGTTCAGTGATATTCAAAATATTCCTCAAATACTAGAAAATCATTTGCTTGGCAGTGAAGTATGCAAAAATATAGTTGCTGACTTTTTAGTTTATTAAATGAATATCCATTTGCACTAAGCTTGAAAACAGGCACTATACCGGATATACATATATATTTTTTTGAAATTTAATTTTAAATCCAGTCATTAATCAGTCAGTTCTTATTTGCACTGTCACTAATTTTATATGACACTGATATGTGTATGTAAATGTTAATTGCTATAGAGACATATTGCAATAATGTTGCTTGATATTTCTATTGGTTTTTTTTGTTGTACTTTGCTTTTCAAACCTGTTGAATTGAGTTATTTTATGCAATGTGTAAAAGGTATTTATTCTTTCAAAAAATGTGGGAGAATAATCGAAGTTTATGGCACCCTTAAGGAGGGGTTTTATATCCTATAAAGTACCTACATCCTATTTGTATCATTTACATATAATCACCGTCACGAGCCAAGTGATTTAACAAATTCAGTTCGTCTCTCTGCATAAACTCGAACTTGCCCGAGACTACAAAATTATTTAACTTCCATACAAACAAACCAAATAATCAAGTTTTTGTATGAAGACCTTTATTATTTAACAAGCTATCTTCTCAAAATTTGGCGTAGATTATTGTCCTTTACTGGGCTACATACTCTAGTAAAATTTGTAGATCGGACTACTATAGCATATAGCTGCCATACAAACTGAGCATTAAAAAGCAAGTTCTTGTAAGAAAAACTTTTTTATTTGACGAGATATTTTCATAAAATTTGTAAAAGAATATTTTATAAAGCAACGCTGCAATATCCAGATAAATTGTTCGGATCGGTAGCTGTTATATAAACTGTGTTAGCTGTCATATAAACTGTTCAATCAAAATAAAAGTCTTCCGTCTTTTTGTGCCCTTTTTGCTAATGAAAAATGCAAATGTGTTGGGTATTTTAGCTGCAGTGCACTCGGAGTAAATGTTCTTTCTTGTTTTTTAGTCTAGAAATATTGGAAGTTTCCAAAAATTGAACTGAAGTTCGCTGCTTAAGTCTTTTGTACCTGATGGAATAATGGCTAAAAGGTACCAGGGGCAATGAAGTTACTTAGCGTTGGGTTTTTATATATATAAAGGAATGCATTTTCTTGGCTTTGTGAAATTTTGAATTTAGAAGGTATAATTTTTTTATTTTCAAATTATTTATTTTTTATTTAAAAGCTGTTTTAATTCAAAAGTTTTGCGGAAAAATATATCCTATTTTTTTTTTGTATTTGGAAAAGTCATGTGGAAAAATGGATTAAATCTTTGTTTTCAATATTTGCAGACTTGCCAAATTTCTAATTCTTTTACCTAATGATCTACAACTGAATCACAGTTAGAATATAATTTTCAGGTTTGCTGCTTAAGTCTTCTGTCTGAATATATTTCTTGTATAGAAGTGACAAATAATGGAAGTTTGCTGCTCAAGTCTTCTATTGGTATATTTTTATAATATAGAGAGGTCATAAATAGTATGAAGGCTCTTGGATGCATCTACGTGGACAAGGATGACATCACCTCCATCGCTCGCAGCAAGCTTCTGGAGTTGTTCAGAGTGCTGGATCTCTGTGACCATGTGTTATATATATCTCCTACTGGATATAGGAGAGGACACAATAGACCATAGATCGCAGCGCAAAACTCAATTAATTTCTATCCATCTCATATGAAGTATGTCGCTTAAGTCTTTTGTTCCAACTACTTTTAAAAGAAGTTCCTAAAATAATTGCAGTTTGTTGCTTAACTTGTTTGTAATGAAGGCAATAAATGCATATATTATTGATGAAAAAACAATAAGAAAGCATTAATATTTAAAGGTACTTAAGGAGCTTAAAATAATAAAGAAATGAGCATAATTTTAAAATTGTTAAGACTTTAGTCGGATATATAGACTTGAGAACTTGTGCGCTCGAGAACTACTCAGCCGATCTTCATGAAATTTTACACAGCTTTTTGAGATACAATTTCTAAAGACTTAAGCGAATAATTTTTTTGATTACAACTATTTGAAAAAAAAAAATGTTTGCGAAATTTTAATTTTTTTGTAAAAATGTCTACCTAAAATTCAATTTTCAGTTGTTTTTTTCCTTCGTTCAAGTTCTAAGTTAAGGTTTTAACTAAAACACGTATTTTTTCACTTTAGATGATTCTTTAAGAAGTTATCCTGCCAACGCGGGCGCATCTTTTTTCTGAAGGGTCACAGAAAATGGCATTACGACGCCATTTTTTTTTTAATTTTTTTTCCCAAAAATTTCAGGATTTGTTTGTTAATAGTGTATGTTTGTAACAATCAAAAAATTCGAATAAAATATTTATTTTTTTATATGAGAAAAAAAATTGTTGAAAAAATACTATTTTTTACTCGAGAAAACCCATGTAACCCCTTAAACGAAATTCTGAAAATATTTAAAGTTTCTTGCTTAAAGAAAAAACAACAATAAAGTATATACTAGAATTATTTGGACTTAAGGAAATTAATAAAATAGATAATTAAGAGCATGTTTGGAGGTTACTCGATTACTTTTTGTTACTAAAAATATTTTTTATTAAAATATGTTGTATGTATTTATATACATTTATATGTATATATATTTAAAAAAAAATAACTGTCCATAGTGTAAAACTGTCCATAATTCAAGCCGTAGCAGCCGTGGAAATCTGCCTCAGGTACAAGTACAAGTACAAAGTTAATACAACGCTTTTGAAATAAATTAAATTTTCGCTACAAACTAATTTCATTTCAGCATTTTTGTAATATTTTTTTCCACAGCCGTTTGCGACTTTGTTTCCTTTCACTTTAAAGTAGCTTTTAAATACAGCGCCATGCCGCTTTAACAGCGAGCCACAACTAGCTGGCCAGACTGGCTTCCACAAATTGACCTCGTGTTACTATTTCATGAAAAAATGAGGGAAAAACACGAACAACAAATAAACGCATATGTTTTGCTAGCTGTTCCTGCATATATATAAATATATATGTTTATATAAATCTATATATAGAGATGGTATGTAATGAGCGCGCGGGCATACTTTTTGCGCATTCAATGAATATTTCATACATTAAACTATTTTCGATTTCGTTTTCATTTCATTTGCTGGTTTTTTATTTGTTTGTTGTTGTTTTTTTGTTTTTTTTTTGCTACTGTTTTTAATAACTTTTTTGTTTTTGTTTTTGCACTTATGATTTTCCATATTTTTCTAACCACACTAATTTGCTCGCATTCTTCTGTGTGTCTTTCATTAACACTTCGAGTGCGAAGCCATTGCATTTTGGCGAAACCAAACACCCACAAGCGAGTAGAATGCTCTAAAAACACACGCCACAACAACAATGCGTATAAAGCGAAGGTGGTTTGGTTATTAATTTGTTATTTTTGTACACTCATATTGTTGGCTTTTGTACTTATTTGGGTGCACTGATACATTTTCGAGCAGAAACCTTTCGCACAAACCAACTTTTCGGCAGTGAAATATACATGATCTCCTATATGTATGTGTCTGTGTATTAGTTCACTTCTGCAACGTTATGCCGTTATATAGTTACAGGCCGCATTTCCAATCACTTGGACGGTACAAAAACGCCGTTCACAAAGTACCCACAAAGGTCTCTGATTTTCTTATTATTTTCGTGCCTTTTTGCTTGCAGAATCTTTTGCGAACGTCGCTTACCATACAAAAAGCGCTCGCTGCGCACACTCAACACGCCCGGATACGTCAGCACGGAATGAAAGTTGAATCGTAACTGGTTGGGCTTGCGAGCGTTCAAGTCATAACAGCGCTAGCCGCCAGTCGCTGCGTGCAACTCTACCACCAACAGCAACTCTACCACCACATACAACCGCCAGCGAATTGGCTGCGGTGTCGGTGGCGTCGACTGCAGCTGCCGTCGCTTATAACTCCAACTTGCTACTGTTGCTAATTCCATGACCATTGCTTACGCTACCTGTGTTTGTTGTTGCTGCTTGTTAGCTTGAAAAGCTGCTGCTGTTCGTAGCGACTGCGCTGTTGGTCGCTCGCATTGCTCATTATTTCTTGTTGTTATTGTTATTATTGTTGCGCTGCATCTGCGTAATCGCGAAGTTGTTGTATTTCTTGTTTATGTCGCTTACTCATTTTTTCATTGCTTGCGTTTTTTCTCCTCCTTCTTCTTCTTATTCCACTACTGCTTAGTTGGCCCTAGTCAGTGTCTAAGCTCAGCTTAAAAGTTTTGCTGCCGTTGTCCACTCGTTTGTTGACTTTTGGCTTTTACAGCGAGAGCGCTGTGACGTGAGTAGCTGTTGTTGTTGTTACTGTCTTTTTTTTTGTATTTTTGCACAGTACTTTACATGTTGCTTTGTGTGTATTGGCGTCGTCTCTGTTTTCAAGTGGCATAATGTGTCGCAAATTCCCACAACACAATTGGGCTAATAATAACAAGTCTTTGTTATGCGGCGTTGCCAGTTTTTTTAATTAATTGCAAATAGTTAGTTAAGTGGTTTGAAAATATATCGGTGTCTAATATGGATAAATGAATTTTTATAGGGGTAGCGTGTGGATTGAAAAGGCTTATTTTGACTGGGATTTTACTTAGTTCCGATTTTAGTGGCTTTATCGGTTTACGATAGGGGGAGAAGGAGATAGAGGGAGATCACCCTTTTCGATCGACTGGAGAACGTAACAGATGTCCATTAGAAACTAGACATAATAGAGGATTGTAGGCTTCTTGTCAAAACAATTACTGTGGGCGAAAAGTAGTAAGATTTTTAATTTCGCTCGAAAACCCATTCGTCGAAATATTTTATTTCTGGGTAAGTATCATTGTTAGTGACATCGGTGCCAAATGTCACTTTAAAATAATAATAAGTAATTAATCTACGCTTGCCTTTCTGAAAAACATAAAGTGCATTCAGCAATTTTTACGATAAGTGAAATTATTCAACAAAGAAATGCCATTAACCTCTGTATGCAGAATCAAATTTCTGGTACCGAAACGTTCAGAATGTTCGAAAAGGCTTTCGGTAGTAATTGTTAGTCGTGGGATGGGCAAATGTTTTTGATTGCTACAAATTATTCCAAGAGAATGGAGAACTTGTTGACGACAAGCCACGTCCAGAATTGCATTCGACATAAACTGTTAATCAACATGTCAGAGAAACAAAGGAAACATGGTGCTTGAGAATCGACGATTAACAGTCAGAAATCTTACTGGCGTCATTGGAATATCGGAAGTATCAGTGAAAACCAGTTAAAAAACCAATTGTCCCTACCAAAAGTGAGGGCACGATTGCCGCCAAAATCACTAAATCTTTTCGCAAAACAGCGTCGCGTTAACGTCAGTGAAACAATACAATCCGACTACTGGAATATGATAAAACATGTTATTACAGGCGATGAGTCTTGAATATATGCTTACGACCCGGAAAGAGAGGATCAATCGGCCGAATATCGTGACAAAGGTGAGCCGAAGATGAAAAAACTACTTCAAAGCAGGTCAAACTCAAGGTTATGTTGCCAGTTTTATTTCGATTATCGAGGTGTGGTGCACTCCAATTTTCTTCCGACTGGCCAAACTGTCAACAGGGAATACTATTTAAGTGCTATGCAACGTTTGCGTGCAGCTATTCGTAAGAAGAGGTCGGAATTATGAGCTGACAACTCTTGTGTTTTGCAGAACGTTAATGCATCGTCGCATACTGCATTTATTCTTCGTGAGTATTTCGCCACATTTTCAACCAATAACGTGCCACAACCATCTTATTTGCCTGATTTAGATCCGTGTGACTTCAGGCTATACAGCAAACCCAAACAACCTCTGCGGGAAAACCGTTTTGCGTAAATTGAAGACATTGAACGTGAATCGCTAAGCGCATTGAATTCTAATCCGAAAATTGACTTTAACAACTGTTTCCAGGAGTGGAAAAAAGTGAAAAAGTAAGTGGATGTCTTTCTTATTTGGATTTGCCGACTAAAGGATTTAGATTGCAGGGGTACTTGGAAGGTGACTAGCGCATGTCAGGAGAGATATTCAGCAACCATCTTCAGAGCTAGTATTAGTTGGATGGTTAGCTTTTAGGCATAGTTCAAAAGGAACGAGTGTTGCCTCCAAGCAGATCAAAATATATATTTGCAAAGAGGAATTTCTCAATGGCCGATGTTTTTGTTGAAAACCATAAAAATTATTAGACGTTCCACGAAGATGAAAACTGAAAGCAGTGGAAGTTAAAATCTTTCTTTAAAAGTTGTGGAATTTCTTACTTCGTACCTCAAAAAATTTAAAGACTGAAACTCCAAGATCCTGTGGCTTGGTATGACAGCTTAAAAAGTGTTTTTAAGAGTAAAAAAAAAAAACATGTTACAAGAATACACTTTGAAAAGAAATATAATGATTTTTGAGTTATACGAGATGTCCGACGCGCGATGAAAGGTCCTCCACTGCTACAGTGATTTCGAGCTTCTCCGTAGATAAAAATAAAAAACCTCGTTAAACTGGAAGATATTTTCCATACAAAGCGCATTTAAGCCCAAAATTGAATTTTACCCAGAATTTGGTAATTTTTGTCCTGTTCTTTAAGAGATACAGTGCGCGAGCCAACTGGATTCGGCTGGTCAGTTGTCTCCGAGCACCTGGAAAGTTGGGACAAACATTTTCGTGCGGCGTGTTTCTGTGAGTGTGGCAAGCCGAAAATGCAGCGATCGTTAGATCAGAGGTTCGCGATTAAATTCTATGTGTACCTCGGTAAATTTGCGATAGAGACGTTTGAATAACATAATCATAGGTGACGAGTCATGGACCTTTGAGTTTGAGCAAATCTAAAATGAAAACGATGTTCATTATCTTTTTTGACATCAAAGACATCGTTCACCACGATTTTGTTCCTCCTGGACAAACCGTCAATGCCAAGTTTTACGTGGAAGTGCTCAAGAGACTCAAACGAAGGGTCACTCGGGTCCGACAAGACATCGCAGCCGATTGGAAGTTTCACGCCGACAACGCCCCGGCTCACACCGTCTTTCTTGTGAACAGCTACCTAATCAAGACTGGCATAGCAACGCTTTCGCAGCCGCTCTACAGCCCAGCTGCGGCCCCCCGGACATTTTTTTGTTTCCTTGCCTGAAAAAGCCGATGTAAAGCAAGCATTTTGAGACGACAGACAGATTCCGGGCAATCTCTGAACACTTAATCTGAAACTTAAAAAAATATTTACATTCATATGTTTTCATATATCGACAGTTCAAACGATATTTTATTATTTAAAAATAATATACTAAATTTAAAATAAATTTTAAATTGATTTTTCAAATAGTTTATCTTTCAACGCACTTTCCCGAAACATTTTTTTTTTGGATTTGCTTGCTTGATAACTCGGAGACAAATGATCTGATCATTTACAAACATGAGTATTTGTTTTGCAGAAAGATATCAGTCAAGGTAATGAAGTCGTCTAAAACTGCACTATCGAGTCCAACCCTCTGAGGGCTCTGAAGGCCATCCCAGGCGAGGCTTATAACAAGTGTATGAGAAGTTGGAATAAGTATTAACATGATATTATTGGCTCAGGCTACTATTAACTGGATAATATATTTGTGCGAAAATAAGTGAAAATATAGTTTTTTTGCCAGTCTGCGTCAAATTTGATCAGGTGGTTTAATAATAACCGTCTCAAAAGTAAAAAAAATTGACCTCAAGAAAATGGTCGCATGGAAGAAATTTAGTGAAAAAGTAATGCAAGTAAATGCCAGGAAAGACAAGTCTAAAAATATGGCATTGAAATGTTGAAACATCGCTGTAATATATGGAATAGCTTTTGATGGAATATATAGGGTCCGGCACTCGAAGTGTAACCAATTAAAAAAGCCATAAATTCGGTTTGGAAAATTATTTTTATTTATTTTAAAGTACAAAATGTGTGAAAATAATCATAAATTCAGGCCCAATTCACTTTTGCTCGATATGACCACCTTTCGCTTTAACTATGGCCTTGAGACGGTCAAAACCGAATCGCAAGCTGCCCGAATGTGACATGCCGGTATTTTGGCCCACTCACGGACAATGGCTTTCTTCAGCACCTCGAGACAGGTGTATTATTTACTTCGGACCTTGCTCTTCAAAATGGCACAAAGAGAATAATCCATTGGATTCGCATCTGGTGAATTCGAGAGCCATTGTGTGGTCGTAATGAAGTTTGGAACGTTGTTTTTTAGCCATTCTTGGATCACTCGCGTCTTTGAGACGATGCTGAGTCTTGTTGAAACGTCCATGGTTTGCTACCGAAATGTTTGTTTGCCCACGGTTTCAAAGCAGCTTCCAGAAGACTTTTCCGATAATATGTCGCATTTAATTTGACGCCAGGCTCGATGAAAACAATTGGAGAGCGCCCATCTGCGGTGACAGCGGCCCAAACCATTATTTGTGGCGGATGCTGCCTCCTGGTAGCCAACCGATGACTTAGATTCTCGTATGAACGGTCGGTCAAGTAAACCCTATCGTTTTGAGAGTTTACGAATTGCTCAATTGGAGCAACTGCTTCGCTCTCCCAAGTCTTACTTGTTGCTGCTTTGGTGTGAGATCATGGGCCTTTTGGAACTTGTAAGGCTTGACCTTGAGCTCATTTTTTACATATGCGTCGGATGCTGCGGTCGGGTATTTTCAGTTCTTCAGCCATTTGATTGACACTTCGTCGTGGATTTCGCTCAAGTCGCTTCTTCACTTTCCGAACCATCTCACGTGACGTTGCAGTCTGAAGTCGGTTACACTTCGAGTGCTGTTCCCTGTAGTAGAATCGATTTATAGTTGCATTGAAGTTCAGTCTGGGAATGATATAATAATAAATAGTATCTTATTACCATTATCTTTCAACTACGCCTGAATGAATATATTGATAAAAATTGGAAATTTTTATTATTTTTAAATGTATACTGAGCGGCTGATCACATGCAAATTCAAAATACTTGGATATTTTCGGCATATGGCAACGCTTGCATCTCAATCTTGAGATCAGTATCACACATTTGCGCATTTCGAGCTTCTGCACCTGAAAATAACTGTAAATAGTAGTTTTCAAAGAATCTTCACATACATACAAATACCAGACACATATTTACAGAAGAACACAAACCTGCAAGAGATCTTCTGCGCCAGTGCAATTTTCCCTCAACAACCGTTACGGCGCATAAATATTTATTATCTACGCAATTACAAAGAACTTAATTGCAACAATAGCGGTTTTGTAGCATTGCATTATTATAATAACGCGCACACACACACACGCACGCCATAAAGTTAAGATTGTATGCAAACTACACAATGCAAGCCAAATGCACACACACACACTTACAACTGACAACTCAACTGTACGCTTTGCATGTGGGAACCAAACGAAACCGCCGAAAGGGTCACCAGTTCGAGACACCGCTACGAAGGCTTGCAGAAAATTGCCACTTGCAGAACCTGTTTGGCAAGCAGCGTAACCGTTTTAATGCGCCAACCACAACAACAACAACAAAAACGACTCAGAACTGTTACAACGTCGACAAAAGTATACAACTAGGGCTAGATTGGTAATAGGATGGCAGTTTTAGCAAATGCAACAACAACAACAATTATGTGTAACACAACAACAACAACAAAAATAAAAATTTTATAGTACAGCAGCAAAACTAAAATGTAACAGAAGAACAACAACAAAAGCAATGATACAAAAAAATACAACAACAACAAAAACTCTTTGTAACGCAACAACAACAACAAATATGACAAAATAAAACGGAAAAGCAACAACAAATTTACAACAAAAATAATAACAACAATAAAAAAATACAACAACAACAACAATTTAAAAATGCAAATCATAACAACAAAGCAGCAGTAAAAACAAAATATAACAAAAAAGTAACAACAAATTTACAAAAAAAAGTAATAGTAATAGAAAAATACAACAACAAAAACATTTTAAAGACTCAGGCAACAACAAAAACAGTAAGCAAATACACTACAACAAATATACAACCAAAACAACTACAACATTACAACAAAAATAAAAATACAAAAAAGACAAAAACAACAACAAATAAGCAAACCTCTAACAAGCTAAACAAAAGCAAAAACAAAGTGGAGTGACTACTTCAACTTTCATGTATGTATATATGTATGTGTGTGTGTGTCTGTGGCTAAGTGAGTAGCACAATTAGCTTTCTGGTTCCCTTCTTTCTATGTCAATTACATGCGGTCTATTGCAAAACGCTCACATAAATAACCAAATGAATTGGCAAAAGAGCAACAAATGGCGCAAGCGTCACTGCCAAGTTGATGTCGTTGTTGCCACATATGCGCGCGCTAAAATGCGGCCACAATGTCAGCCGTTGTGGAAATGAAGATGAGCGCGTCGTCTTCGCCGTCGCCGTAAATATCGGCAATGGAGCAACAGGAAAATCAGAAATTGGGTCACACGCGTGCCATGGCGCGAATTCAAAGAACTAACTACTCACATACAGACCTACATACATCATGCAAACAGCCAAGCAGTTGCACACACAAATCATTCGTGAGGCATTGCTGCCACAAATGACGCTAAATGAGTTATTGCTCTGCTAAAGGCAACGCCGCCGAGGCATCTAACTAACCTAACTCAAGGCTGAAAGCCGTGTGTCATGCTTGTTTGGCTTAGTTCTTTCTTCTGCATCTTAGCCATCTGCAACAGCTGTATCTCAATCTATATATGTATGAAACTGCGACTTCCTCCGCTGCGCATTTGCCACATAACCGGCGGCTAAGCAGCTAATTAAAACTTTGAAAGCATTATAAAAGCTGCGGAGAGACACATATGTGTGTGTAATAGAGCTTTTACAGCGCAACTACAGAATGTGTGGTTTGATCGTTAACATTCTCTGGTTTGCTGCTGTAGAACTGCTGTTAATGTGCTTTCAAAGCTTTTTCGTTTTGTACGAAAGCTGAAACAGTAATTTGAAGTGTGTTTTATTTGAGTTGGCAATATCTGCAGTGAAAAACAATAAAATGTTATGCTTAAAATTACAGCAACACCATTAAAGCAAATTAATTTCTACATACAAAATAGTTATAAACGAGCTCCACTTGCACCGAATCTATAATCCGTCACGAACTGCCTTAGAAGAAGTCGATGCCGATTGCTTGTTTGTATCACAGCTATGTGCTATATTAATCTGATCAGAAAAATTTCGCCGGAAATAACATTATTTCTTTAGACGAAATCCATGCCAAATTCAGTGAAGATATCTCGTCAAATGAAGAAGTTTTCCATACAAGTATTTGAATTTGAACGCTCAGTTTATTTGTAATATGATATTAACGACTTCAGAATGAGTGGATGAAAGGACGTCAGCAAAATTTCAGATCGATGTCTCATAAACTGGGAACCACAGACAGACGGACATATCTAAATCGATTCAGCTTATCTTGTCTTGTCATTTATATTTGTGGGTTTCCGACGTCTGCTTCTGCGTCAGCTTTCTTATGCCCAATATTTCATATATGATATAATGCATTCGGTTTTTTGAGATGCCTCTTAAATCTGAACTATCTTGCGCACCTAAAATCGGCGGTCTGCTCATAAAAGATAGTGGTCTTTTATCAAGTTGTCATCCATGGTAGCCATTTTCGAGGCATATGGAAACAGTTTATTTAAAACCGACCGTGTTAGGTTAGATGGCTCATCAAAGATGGTGCAGTGCTATATGTAGTGTTTTGTGATGCTAGAATTCGGTTTAGCGACTCCATGATCCAAGTGATCTGGTATGAAGTCAAAGTATGTGAAGATTTCCGAGTGTTTGGTGTCGTAGAGCCAGAGAAACACTTTCAGTGAGAGACTCCATCTTTTGCCAAGGGCTTCTCTGCAGCAGTACTTTATTGCTCTCTCTTCGATATTCAGCTTCCAGGATGATACCTAGATATTTCACTGTATCCACCAGTTGCAGACGGACGTCTCCGGTTTGCGACTGCGGTGTTACCGTGATCTTGTATTTTCTGGTAAATAAAACTAGCTCGATTTTATTTGAGATGATGGCAAGACCACTTCCGACTGCCCAATTTGTTACGAAACTGAGATACCCCTGCGCTAACTCGTACACGGTACTCAGCAACCTTATTTGGCTATAAGCGCTCCATCGCCTGCATAGCCAATCATCCGGCAGCCGCGATCTTCAAGTTTTTTAACCAAATCGGTAACGACCAGGATTCATAGAACCATGTCATTTGAACATTTTGTCGGTCGTCATCGAAGGAGGAGAGTTACCATATCCAGCATCTGATTACTTGTTGATTCTGTAATTTCGTTAGAAAAACAGTCAGACCGACATTTGTCTTTCCCTACAAGTATTATCATAAAATTCACGCACACCCTTTTTCCTTTCAATGTCAAAAAACCAAAAGTCCGATTAGAATGAAATTTTGACAGTAGTCAGTAAACACGATTGTAAATTTTTCATAATGATCTTCCTAGATAGCCGTGCAGCACTTCAGGTTCAACGATGTGTGGCATGACGAAATGCCTGGATGGGAAATCTCTTCCGTCTTCTTCAAGTGATGCTTTCTTTACTTTATAATACTCATGGATTATTTATTTTATGTTTTCTGTATTGTTACATATCATGATTATATTTATCAGGAGTATAAAATCCTGGAGGTTCCTTACCCATTATTCGGAGGCTTATACCTTCATCCTCTTGATAAGATTAAATACCTATGCCTTAAGCTTAATAGAAAGCTTTCAAGAAGGTCAAATATCAGTAAGCGGGTAAAGAAGGCATCTGTTCATTATACTGCTGTAGAGAAGCTAAATGGAGGCTTTTCAAAACTGCAGTCAAGCCAATAATGTTCTACAGTGTATTCATCTTGTGAAGAGTACTCGAAAAGGTCACAATCGCTAAGAAGATTGAACGTGTTCAAAGAACTGCTCTCATCAGCATATACGGTGCACTGCTGACAACACCAACACATTTCATCCGTGAATATTGCTGGCTGGTGCATTACTGCGAATCTCGCTCTAAATCTCAGAGAAGCTTGGTATATGAATTAATCCAAAAATAATCTCTGTAAAACTCTCTTGCTCAATAACACCTTTGAAAACTTGACCACTGCGTCGCAGAGGCTGTTCTTCCGTTCACATACTGACGAAGGATATGCCGCTGGATAAGACAGTAGAGCGGCAATATTTGGGTTGAGCTCGCAATTAGTGCGTCAAAGTTTGTAAGGAATGTCTATCCTCAAGAGTTGTAGCATCAAGCTTCTTCATTATCTGACTCTTTTGGGCGCCTGATCATATCGGAATCGCTTCAAACTCCTAATCCGATAAGGAAACAAGGAAAGCACCGTTACTCAGCTCACATCAGACTAAGAACGAGTAGGACCTTCGTTATCATCTTGCATTGTAGCACTAGCCCTATTGATGTATTTATAGCCGCGGAAAACATTTTTGAAGTCGATTCGATAAATGGTGCCGAGTCGATGGTCTTTGGTCGGATAAAAATTTGGGTCCGTTCCGGTTACTTTGACCCGACCGTCAAGGGAATGAACTACTACTACATACAGATTTCGTGTAAGCTTGGCAAGCATTGGTCGTCGCTTGGCGGGTCGGGCGGTCTTGGCGCGTCTACGACATCCTTCTAGTCAAAATAAGAGCGTAGAAGATCGACTGAACGACTTGCTCTTGGCAAAGTTCGTTTTTCTGCTATCATAAGAGTTCTTACTAGACGTTGTCCAATAGGCATTCATGCTGTAAGACTAAACATGTTGTATGGAAGTAGATGAAGTGGAAACATTGAGGCCTTTCTGTGCCATTGTCCAGTTTTTCGAACCTAGCTCCGACCAAACTTTTGGTAACCGTAACCAAAAAGGTAAAATTTTTCAGAAAATATGCAGTTTTGGAACCTTTTGTGAAGTGTTTCGACCTAACTTCAATTAATATATTTCTCATAAGCATTTCTGGCGACGTACTAATTTGTGTATCAATTTAGCCAGTCTCAAGTCATAATTATATTACTTAAACACTTTAATTACTCAATCAACGCAACCCTTGATTTTTCCATAAATGAGCTCTACGCAAAATTTTGAAAGCTATGCCAGTAAATTTTTCATATTTGCCCATTTAACAACACATTTTGGAAGTCGGATTTTTATTATTTTTATTTGTTATTTTATAACTAACTTTGGAGTTTCCTTTCGGACACATTCCTCCGCGCGGCCAAATTATGAATAATAAAAATCCAGATCCAAAAAATTTTCTAATATGTTCAAAACCAATTCCGGAAAAGCGAATTGAATTTAAGAAAGAAATCAAAAACGAAATTGCTCACGATGTTAATAACGATAAGATCAAAGTATTTGCGATTTATGAGGTAATCATGCGACTGATACAAAGTATTGAATTGTCACTGTTCGCGGCGGATGAGAAGTCGCCGATGCACATTGCGGCCCAAATGCCACACAATGCCTTCGTGTGGACCAAGGAGGCCTGGCAGGAGCGTGTGCACTATGGGCTTTTTTGGATGAAAGTCATTGCAAAGGCTGCAAATAGAGGTTGGGTGGAGGAGCGGAAGTTGCAAGTGGACTTGAGGCAACTAAATGATTTTGCGCTTTCAATATTATTGTCGTACATCGAAAAGGAGCAGCAACAAGAGGCTTGCAAAAAGCTGCGGTATGTAAAATAATATATATGTGGTATCCGTATATGTACATACATACATATATGGTATATGGAATTGAAATTTTTGTGTAAAAAAGATATAGAGATCCGCTGAAGGTTAAGAGTCGTGATCTTATAGACACAATTGAAGTACTTTCATATTATTAGAGAAGCTTTTAATAATAGAAATCCAGATTGTGAACTTCGTTCCTTTCAATTAATTAAAGATGTTACACTCACACCATAAATTTTGAGCGGCCGCTTTAGTTTGAACTCTGCCTGGAAGTCTGTAAAAAGTTAAAACTGACTCTTTCTTTATTATTTATATTTTAGTCTTAATCCATAAATACATTGCCGAAGTTCACTCCGAACCAGTTCCCTCCCATCAAAAGTCTGCTTGGAATAAGAAGCAGTTAAAGTGCTCTGAGTTTGGCAGCTTCATGACATCCTTTAACCATCTGGAACATGGATTAAAATCGAGAATTTTTCCCTGGTATATACTCACATTTTGAATTCCGGATCTCGAGATACCATTTACCTAATTATTTCATAGATCAGTTTCTAAGTTGTTTAGACCTTCATAAAAATTACAAGCTCCAACTTATTATTATCTGCAGATATTGTACTTGACTTCTCCAAGATCTGTAGCATTTTCTTTGTCATAATCCACAAGTTTGGTTAGATTGGACATGAAAAGTTTTGGCTGGTAGGTAAGTAGTAGTTCCTCCACCAGGGGCTCAATTGCAACTGAATGCATTATTTGTTACACTATGGTGGGACTCTTTCAAATGTTGGCCGCGGTTGCGTCTCAGATGGTCTATCCTTTGAATCCAATTTTCGGTGACTCGTTCGAGCATTTCGACTGGTAACTGGCGAATAACACTGGTGATGTTTTGCGCCAGGGCCTGATTCGAAGCGGGATTGCCGCATAGACTTTAGACTTTACATATCCCCACAGAAAAAAGTCCAACGGTGTGATATCACACGATCTTGGTGGTCAATCAAACTTACTTCCTACTAACTTGCAACTGCGGCAAATATTGTTGTGCGGACGTAGTTTCAGCGCATGCAGGCCGAAAACTTAGTAACCCGTTGTAGTAGCTGTAAGTCTGTATATACTATTTCTGAAACTAAATAGTAGGTTTATGGAGTTCTATCTGCCATATTTGGACAATAGCAAGCTGCAAGATAACAGGTCTGCTCTGTTATCTTGCAGCTTGCTATTGAGCACCCTCTGATCTAAACTATTGGTTCAAAATGTCTATAAAGCTCTCATTTCACCGTTCCACCACCAAGGATTTGTCTAAAAAAGCTTCTATCTTTGCTAAATTTATGATAAAATCCATACAAATTCCCTGTAGAACAAATTTTTTCTTCAAAGCTCTGCCTTCTTGTTAAATTCTTTAAGGGAATATCTTACAGTAAATACTTTTAACTTATACATATAGTATGTGTGTACATTTGAATTTTCAGATCGGTTGAAGAGTACAACGAATTGCACGAATCATTAAGCAATGAGTTGATTGCCAATACTAAGCAATGGAATAAACTTAAAGAAGATAAGAGATCTTTCGACAAATGCACTGCCACTATAAAGACACTTGAACAACAATTCTTGAGTCTAAATATGCAGGCTGTTTGTGAGTATAGTTTAAAGAAAAAACCTGGAAAAAAATAATTTTAAAAATTTCTATTAAACAGTAAGGCAAAAGGTCAAAGAAAGGTACATAAGACGCCACAATAAAGTGTCGGAGGAGCAAGCTGAACTTGAGGCTGATATTCGTATAAAAGAGCTCATGAAAAAAATTGACTATTACAAGGAGCGTATTGAGAATGATGCATTCATAACGGTCTACAAAAGCGATGTTTATCACAATACTATAGAGGTGAGTTGTTTTAGAGACTTTTGTTTCGGTTTTATTTGAGTGCTAGTGTCTTCTAAAAAGATCGTTTACAATAACAGAGAGCATGTGGGCAACCTATTAAAGTGTGTTAACCTCTTGCTACACTTTTTCAACTTCACTATGCTCGCTCTTTGAGTTAAGCCACCTGCTTGTTCGATTCGCCACTTCTCCCATTCTGGCGTATCACAATTAAAGACTACAAATACATCAAAATACAAATATTATTCTCTTATTTCTGCAGTTTTTGCGCGTCAAAATTGAGAATATTGAAAAGAAGTTTGTGACCAAAGAAATAGAAACAGAAGACACGCGGCAAATTCTACAGACCGACATTGCGAAATTGAAGACAAAGCTTGCATATCGCAAAGCAAAATTGCGTCTCTTCCGCACAGCAGTACAACAATTCAGGGAAGGTGATATCACCGATTTCACGGAGTTGAGAAACAGTGTCAAATCACTTGCGCTGTCGGATAAGTCGTTTCTAGTCATGGATACATCACCGAGCATGAATCTGCCTCATAAAATTGAAAGATCTACTATGGCAATAAAAGCCAATTGAAAGTGAAATTTAAAAAAAATTTCAAAATAAATTTTAAAAATTAAAAAAAAAAAAATCAAAATAAATACTAAAAATTAAAAAAAAAAATAAAAAAGAAAGGAAAATGTATTTAAAAAATTAAAAAATGTACAAAGTAAAATATATTAAAAAAAAATTTAAAAATAAATTTAAAACATTGTTCAAAAACAGCAAAGCACATATACATACATATATTCATATTTATAAGATACATTTAATAATTATACTCCTAATATAATTCGCAATAAATTTCGAAATATATTTTTTAAACAACTTTTTTTATTCTAAAATTTTCACTAATATATTTTACAGGTCTTTCTTTTGTATGAGGACTAAAAATTTGCCATAATTGTCCGAAGAAATGTAATCGGTTAAGAATTATGGCATCAAAGGCCAATAACAAATACCACACTAAACCTTTGGACTTATTCTGCATGCCTCTTATGACAGTCAGCATTTGACTTTGAATGAAGAATCTTGTCTGAACCTTCTCTGAGTCCTATTCCGTAACTTGATTCGAAGTAAAATTTACTCGAATTCGGATTTTATGTATTCAACATGTCGTTTTTCGTATTCCCAATCCTGTTTTCGAATAAAAAATTATAAAAAATTCATTAGTATTATAAGTTAGAAATAATTTGGAACAGAAGTTATCGAAGTCAATAACGCTTTCTGAGTTTAATGGCTTTTTTCAACATATTCTTAGCGCGGTCAACCACCCTTCTTTACATGGATGCTCTTTGGTGAGTTGAGGGGTCCTTTTGTTTACCTTCTGCTGGGTCAACAAGCCCATCTGCAGAATGTTGTCATTCGATCAAATTTAGTCAAACAAAAACCGTTCCTGAGGTCATTGGCCCTATTGTTTACCTTTAGCAAAGTCAACTACTTTCCCGAGGTCACTGACTCTTTATTTATATTTAACAAAGTCACTACCTTGAATACAGATCAATGATCTTTGGTTTGATCGTTGTCTCTTTTGTGAATCAAAAATTCTCCTTGAGGTCAAGGGCTCCTTTGATAAGCAAAATCGACAACATTTCCTAGATTCATTAGCCCTTTGCGAGGTTATCAACTTTATAGGGATCAATAACGTTTAGCAAAGTTAACAACTCTTTTCGTCTCATTGGTTTTGTTTACTTTAGTGAAGACAACTACTTTGATCGATGTCAATGAGTCTTAAAACTTCCTGTCCTACGACAGTTGGTTCCACGTTAATGAGCCTTTAGGCTTCCGTTCCTATGACAGTCGGGTCTACGTAATCGCTACAACAACAAAAGCCTTAAGGATTATAACTTAGTGGTGAAACGGTAATCAAAATTTAGCCAATGAATACAAAAACAAAATTTTAATTTTTTTTCTCCAGTGTGGCACCACTGCAAGAAAATGATAACCAATATTTGAAATTCAGCATCAAATATGGAAATGAAATCTTGACATTAAAATTTAGAAAATTAAAAATTTTCCGATTTGAAAAGCCTTGACGAAGTAACGAATTTTTCCGCTTCTAACTTTTTTTTTACTTTTTCGTCTGCTTTTGGAGCACGATTTAATTTTTGAACTTTCGGCTAAATTATGCGCAGAACTTATTCTTTAGAATTAATTGCGAAAAATCCGATCACAAAACGTCTTTCGTTCCGATCGCTGCATGATGTGCGCAGATTCAGAGCATCGGCCAGTACATTCAGCACAAGGAGTCTAAAGGTCGAACAACCCGTTCAATGTTTCAACTACAAAGTGAAGCTCAAAATACTGGCCGTGCACATGGCGATCAAGAAGCTAATGAACAGGATAATGTTCATAGAGGATTTGGAGCGTAACAAATTGGGCAAATTCATACATGTGCAATGTCCGGAACAGATCTTAAGTTGGAAGTACGAAGACTGGTTGGATACGGAGTCACACAGATTGCTGTGGTTCAAAGTCATCGACCGCCAGATGTCACCTAGGCAATTTACAATATGGATGAAGCTAAAGAACTATGTGGCTATACGGAATTGCCTCTACGATTTGGGTGATTGTTATGTGAACAAAAACCAGTTTATAATGCCAATGGATGTTATGGCGTAAAAAATCAATAATAATTTTAAAGTTTTTTAGATTTCATTAAGTTTTTTTGTTACTTAAATGTAGGTCTATTGCGAAATTTCATAACTTTGAGGCAGAAATTTCAAAACAAGTGCAACTGAATGAGGCAAAGTCTGACGGAGTGCGCCTCCAACTCATCGCGGTGGCTTTTATTAAAAGAACCATGGGCTCATTAACCAAAAAGCCGGAGGATCTCTTTTGTAAGCAATCTTCTGAATATTTTAGAAAGCGCTGACTTACTTCAAAAAATATTCGTGTGCAGTAATTTCCAATATAGAGAACAATTATGTGCTGCGTTTCCACAAAGTGAGGGAGGAGCAGGCCGAAATGCGCATACAAATGACCGAGAAGCGGCTAAAGAAGGAAATCCAGAAAGCCAAGAAACGTTTTTATGAAGAACAGTTTGCAACAACCTGCACCACGGACACTTACTTCAATCAGATAGAGGTGAAATGCAGGCTTTTATGCGTTTATATATACATATGTAAACATATTAGCATGTCTTCTACAGAATTTACGCCAACGCATAGCGAAGTTAACGCTACATTATGACAGCGAATACTCGCGGTTAGATGGAAACATAAATTATTTGAAAACAGCTATTGAGAAACTCCAAACAAATCGCTCGTACTTGGTGGAACAGATCGCATGGTTTAAAGAGAGCTTGCGCCTTTCCGATGAAGGCATAACTCCACCCAAACGAGCAAGTACGTCCAAACCCTTAAAAAACCTGCATTTCCACAAAGAACGGAAACTGACACTGCTGCGACCCCAGCGGAGTCACATGTCCATAAATTCACAAACACACAGATGGTCTCTGCGTCCTAGAACTAGGCCAAGAAAGGAGCCCTCATTTCTAATAGGTACAGAAAATCTAGAGTGAAATTAAAAGTATAAAAAAATCACAAAATTCATAAATTAAAAAAAAATTAACATAAAATTTAAACAGCACATAGCAAAAATGTGTGAAAAAAAATTTATTAAGCAAAATAAATGAAAATTATATGCGAGGCATTGTACCAATAATATGTGTATGTATTGCGAAATAAGTGACTCCAATGTGGAACTACTTTCAGTCTCTTATTTAAAATATTTTGTTTAGTTTTTTTTTATAAAATGTAGCAAAAACTCTAGGATAAAACAAAAGTAGTCCGTAAGTTATGCTATTTGAATTCGCAATACTGTACAATTGCTGAGTAAGCCCATATTTAAGTATTATAAACTGCATTCAGTGGCAACATTGTTATCATTGCCTCAAAAAGTTCTCACAACTATAAAAGCTTCATAAGAAAAAGCTTTAAGCTTTTATTTCCAGTCAAATAAAAAAATTCGAGTTGTAATAACGAATCTGGGATCACCGACGTATACATATTTGTTAAGTGTATGTGAAATGAAATAAAGAACCTATGAAGATTTAAAAAGAATGGTATCTAATAACAACTGAACTGAACTGAGAGAGAGAGGGAGAGAGAAAAAGCAAATAGAAATAAGGGTGTACTCTTCGAGAAGAGCAATGCGCGAGAAGGAATCTTGAAATATATCTTTTGTGTTTGATAAGAAGCTTAAGGAGCTTAAAAACAGCGATTGCTGTAAATTCCAAATGACAAATTTCCACCTCTGCTTCTTCTAACGAGTACAGGATACTTAAGAGGGTACTCTAAGCTTCTGGAAACGTAATATGAAAAATATGGTATACAATGAAAGTCATCAGCTTGATATTTTCTTCTTTTTTTCTGGCGTAGACACCGCTTACGTCGTTATAGCCGAGTTAACAACAGCGCGCGGACCGACTTTTTCTTACTTTCTCATTTGGCGTCAATTCGATATATCACGTATAATAAGGTCTTTCTTCACCTGATCTCTCCAACGGAGTGGAGATCTTCCTCTTCCTCTACTTCCAATGGTGGGTACCAAATCGAAAACCTTCTAAGCTGGCCAAGCCAATGGCTCTGCTATTGTCTATTGATTCGCAGCTCGAATTATTTTTTCCGGGAGTAGATTGAAGAAATCGCACGATAGGGGGTTGCCTTGTCCGAAACCTCGTTTGGTATCGAACGGCTCGGAGAGGTCCTTCCCGATCCTGACGGAACTTTTCGTGTTGTTCAACGTCAGCTTACACAGACGTATTAGCTTTACGGGAATACCAAGTTCAGATATAGCTGCAAAGAGATAGTTTCTTGTAGTGCTGTCGAAGCCGGCTTTAAAGTCGGCGAAGAAGTCGTGTGTGTCGATCTTCCTTTCAGGGGTATTTTCCAAGATGTGGCACATGGTGAAAATCTTGTCGGTAGTAGATTTTTTAGGTCTAAAGCCACACTACTAAGGTCTACTCAGTTTGATGGCGGTGGGCGGTGAAGGTTTATCCTAATGTATTTTTCGCAGATTTTCCCTTTTTGTTGATTGGAGAGATCACACTTAGGTTTCAATCATCGGGCATGCTTTCAACCGCCGTATTTTAATAACTCGGCCGGTAATCCATCGGCTCCTGCCGCTTTGTTGTTCTTCAGGCTGGTAATGGCTATTCGAGCAACTTCATAGCCGGGCAATGGAATATCGATTGTGGAATCGGATTCGCCATTTCCAAATGTTACACTTCCACTCTGTGTTCTTCAGTATGTTCTGACTATCAGCCACTAGATCTCGACTTTGGTTCCTACAAGAGTATGCTCCGGTCTTGAAACCTTCCGTTAGTCGCCGTATCTTTACTTGGAATTTCCCATCATTACCACTGTCGACCAGCTTCTCGAGCTCTCCATACTCACGGATTAGGACCCTTTCTTCTTTTGTCTGCATATGTGTCTTGCTTCTAACTTCAACTTTCAGTATTTATCCAACCCAGCTCGTGTTGTGGTCGATCGCAACATTGCGAGGTAGGCTGTCCGTTTCTCTCAGTGCTATAATACAGTCCACATCGTACCAGCTGTTGTTTTGACCTTTCACAAAACCATTGGTTTCGCTTGCAGCTGAGAGAAAGAAGTTTGAAAGGCCGCTCCACTGTTCCTTATACTGAGTTGCTGATGAGTGCTCTCAGGGAGCAGCAACTAAGCGAAACTAAATTCTCTATGAGAGATTTGCGGATCAGAGCTATATTTGGGACAGTATTTATGGCTTGTACTCATCAATTATAACCATTTCGAGAAAATTGTCATTCAACCGATCTTGAACTTTTCTACCCACTATAGATGCTGATAACATGAGAAATAACAGAATGAGGAGTTTATTACATACTATAACTACTCTCTATATTTTCTCAATTTTCAGTAGTGAATTTGCTGAGACGTCTAAAACGAGTTGTAAGCACATTCTTTGACTTATTGGAATAGCTGGTATCACTAAAATAAACTTTACGGTCCCAATGTCCCCATATTGTGACCTTTAATATGCTGATAGTGGGACCTTAAAGATATCTGATAGCCAGAAAGCGTATTTTTTTGAAAAAAAAAACAACTATATCAACTGTCAAATATACGGTAACTTTCGTTTTTTGATTAATGTTGTCGCCTTCAAAATAGTTCCGTTTCGATATTATGCACTTATGCCAGCTCTTCTTATAATCGTTGAAACACTTTGGATAGTCTTTAGAGTTTTCAGGATGCGCTTTTAATGCTTTTAATTAAGGTTCTCTCTATTTTTGAAAATAAGAAAAACTCACACTGAGCCTATGCTTGGCGAATATATGTAGTTTTTGGCCAAATACTCGAGAAATCTGAATAAAAAATTAGCGACTGATGAGCTAAGAGGTCTTTGGCGTATTTGAGGTATCTTGATTACGATTTTTTAGTTATAAAATGTTCCATCATTTACAGCTATTTTTGTAAATGGTGGTGATTTCATCCCATCCCCTTGAAGACAACACTAAAACTCCTACTCCTTTTTCTATAATTTTTTCTATAACATTATAGTCGCAAAATTTTTGGTCAATCGACGAATTGTGTGCTGAAACACATTTTTGATTATATTTTCAACAAAGTTGCAACTCTAATAAATGTAAACATTATAGTCGCAAAATAGCTGTGTACAGTGTAATTAAATATATATTAATTAAAAAATATGTGATAAACATTCGAGCATTGTCAATTTTTGAACGAAATATCGAAACTATGCGTACTTTTGTGTATACATTTTTTAAACAAACGAAAATCGCCGCCAAAAATATAAAAATATAAAGTAAATCTTCTAGCCCATTATTTTCGCCAATCACTTCCAACTCACTTTCCCTTTAGGCCACACCTAATAAACTTATAAAAATTTCTAAACATCAAAAATTATTTTTTATTCAATCAACGCAAAAAAATTAATTTCATTTCCTTCTTAAATCATTTTATTTATTTTCTGTTGCTTAGCAACCGTAACTACCAGTCACCCGCTCAGTAGCGCCACACTCTCACCCAAACGCCCATTGGAAAACGAAAACAAACTTTCCAGTGAGCGCCACAACGCTAACGAGCGCACGCACACTCGTCGCTCTTACCACTTTCCCAGCGTGTTACCACATTTTTAGTGCCGCCGCCGAGTGGCTGCTTCCCATGGCGATCAGAAGTTCAGTTGATTTTAGCTTTTCGTTGTGTTCGCAAGTGTTTTCGGTGTACGTCGCGTTCCCAACGACACCGTGAGTCTGCGTGCGCGTCACAAACATATTCACATACATACTACATATAAACAAAATAATTTTAATTAATTGATTTTTTATTGTTGCTGTGTGTTTTTCTTTTTTTTTCAATCTTAACGCTCTTTAACATTTTCGAAGTTTTATGCGTTCGTGTGATTAGCGCTCGAGCCGCGATCGCCACGAATCAGAACGTGAGAGCGTTGCGTTGGCTGATTAGCATATTGCTTGGCTTCAGCAGGCGGAGACAATCGAACAGCGATGTACGTGAAAACATAAAATTTGTGAATTTCTTGTTGTTCTTGTTGGTAACCGTGTTGCAACTGTATATAAGTGTGTGTGTCTGTGTGTAATAGTTGTTAATTGTGTGCGCTTAAAAGTGTGTTTGCTCACGCAAAGTCTGTAACGAAACAAAAAATATTTGAGTAAAAATAAATAATTGCACATTAAAGACGGAAAGAAAACAGCGAAATTAAGCATTAAGCAGCATTAACTGTGCACACGCGGAATACAATAACACGAAATATACATATATCTATAATTAAGCGCAAAGCAAATAGCATTACTTACCTTTGGTATTTGCTATTTTTTGTTGTTTTTTCTGTTTATCGCGGATTTGTTGGGATTTTATTTTGCTTGTTGTGTCTGCGCTGAGGTTTGTTGCCTTGTTGTTGTTATTGTTATTGTTTTGATCGATGCTATTTTTGCAAGTACATTGACACTTGGCGCGTTGGCTTTTATCACTTCCAAGCGCGTGACACATACAAACGCACATAGAAACACCATATATGTAAGTATATATAGATACATATGTGTATGTATACTTACATACATATATATATTATATATACATATGTATGTATGTATATGTACGATATGTATTTACATATGTATATCCTTACAACCTTTCGCCACGAAATTCTTTTGTTTACCGCTTGTTTGTGCTTTGTGGCGCTTGTCGCACCTCCAACGCAATGTAAAAAATTACAACAACAAAAATTATTAACCTCGCCTGGACCGAAGCTATAATACCCTTCACAGCTGCATTTTTTATAGCATTAAAAATATAAAAAAATTTATCTTGACTTTTCTTGGTAATTTTGTATAGCAGGTATATGCTATAGTAAACCGATCCGAACAATTTATATGGAGATTTACAACATTGCTTTGGAAAATACTTTTTATCAAATTTTGTGAAAATATCTTGACAAATAAAAGAGTTGTCCATACAAAGACTTGATTTTGAGCGATCAGTTTGTATGGCAGCTATATGCTATAGTGATACGATCTGCATAATTCTAACGGAGCTTATAGCCTAGTATTGGGAAATAATCTTTGGTAAATTTTGGGAAGATACCTCGTCAAATAAAAAAGTTTTCCATACAAGAACTTGTTTCCGTTCACTCAGTTTGTATGGCATCTATATGCTATAGAGCATCGATCCAAAAAATTTAAACATAGATTTACAGAGTTGCTTTGGAAAATACGTTGTGGCAATTTTATGAAAATAACCTGAAAAATAAAAAAGTTTTTCATAGAAGGACTTGATTTTCATCTGTCAGTTTGTATGGCAAATATGTATATGTTGTAGTAGTACGATCTGAGCAATATGTTCGGAGATTGTAGCCTTGCTACGGGTAATAGTCTATGCCTAATATCGTGTATATATCCTGTAAAATAAAAAAAAAATTCATACAAGGACTTGATTTTCATCTGTCAGTTTGTATGGCAAATATATGTTATAGTGAACCGATATCGACAGTTCATCAGCTGAGCAGCTTCTTGTGATGAAAACGACGTGTGCAAAGCTTCAGGCAGATAACCTCAAAACTAGTTCTACGTTTTCTCAGCTTCAAACTTAATATTGCCTGTTTAGGGTATAAAAATAAAAAATTTAATTAAATAAAAATAACAACAACAAATACTTTGAAATAAAACATATGAACTTACAAGGCGGCAAGTGTATCGTAAAGCAAAAAGTCATTAAAATTCCACAGCGCTGCCAGCGTCAAAATTTATGGCCGCTCTTGGCTGCTTACGCCGCTGGAATTTAAGCTTCCTTGTGGGACAAAAAAGAAAAAAAAGTTTCAGTAAATATTTGTATACACAAAGCGATTATAAAGCAAAATTTCATAAAAATGAGTTAGTATGTCTCTTATAGCCTGCCTTCACAACCAATTAGCTGTGCGCATGCGCACGCGTTGTTGCTAACTTTAAGGCCGCCAACCGCCAACAATATTTGCGCTGTCAGCATCCTCATTTATTCGCATATAAATATGTGTCTGTCATTTGTGCTTGTTCGCCGTGGCGTGCTTGTCGCATAAAAAATCTGCCACATAATTAAAAAAATAATAAAAAAAATATAAAAAAATTTAATTATCGCCAACGAAAGCGAAAAACTGTAACAAGGTAAACAAAGTGGCCATAAAAAGCAATTGCTACAACAAAAAGCAAACTCAATGATAAGCATAAACCTACTAAGCGTGGTAGTTAGAGCAAAATGTGGCTTGTCAGTAATTTGAGACATAACCAAGTACATTACAAGAAGAGCAACAACAGTGTCAACAATACTGTGCGCAAATACAATGCAAATTAAAAGACAACAAAAAGCAAAAAACACCAAAAAACATGTGTGTAAAAGTACATCTTATATACCTATGTATATGAGTGTATTCGATTTATGTATGTGTAAATGTATGTATATATCGTCACCTAAAATGCAAAATAACGTATCATCAAAAAATCGAAAATCGCTGTCAGATATAATAATCAATATATAACCGTTTTATAACAAATATATAACCAAAACTCAAATTTTGTTTCAATATGAGTTCAATATGAGTGTATGACAACCCATTATAACCGTTTTATAACCAAAACTCAAAATCTTTTTCCATTATGATTGTATGATAACTAATATAAAATCATTTTATAACCCAACTCAAATTTTATTTCAATATGAGTGATTTCTATGATATCGTTTTTTCGTCGCCTGTAAACTTATGAAAACTTATGTTATTTTGCATCTTAGGTGATGATATACTACATACATATATACTTATATATATACAAGTATATAAAAGTATTGGTTATACGCTGCGACCACAAAAAAGCGCGCCTCAAACCACCGACAAACAAATGAAACAGCTCCTCAGCGGCGTTTAAACTTTAAAAGTTTCATTCAATTTTCACATACATACCAAATTATAATTTGCAAGAAAGGTGCAAAGAAAAAATAAAGGAAATCAACCACCCCTTTGTAGATCGCTCTCTAATAAACCAGCTGCTTGAGTTTTAAGAGCGACAAGAGTTCTCATCAGACAACAGTTGTTAAATAACAATGAAACTTGCGCCAGTGATCTTAGTTCGCTTCCTCTTCCATTTCCAAATTTTTGGAATCATGTTTCGTTTGCTTATTTATAAAAATATAGACACACATACATATGTACATAGAATATGCATTTCGCTCTCATTTCCTGCTCTACATCGACTTTCTTATTTATTTTAACTGTCAGCAATTGACAGTGATGGACCATCTACAGAAACCCAATGAGAAATTGTAAGCCTTTAAATAGAATATCTGTTGCGAAAACAAAACAAATATGATTAGAGAATACGGTGAACCTGAACTCGCTGCTCTTTTCGTTGAACTGGCTCCTGCTAAAGTAATTACGGCAGCCATTATTCTGACTATGCTTCAAGCTCACGAACTGATCCATAGATAGATAGATAGATAGTAAAATTGAGGCTTTGCACTGCGACTTATGGTCTATTGTGCTCTCCCCTATATCACAAATGGTCACAAAGGTTCAGCATCCTGAAAAATTCCAGGAGCCCTCTGGGTGCGACTGAGGTACTGTGATCCCTGTCCAGGTAGATGGAACCTAGGGCCTTGAGCCTGCTTCTACAAATTGCTGGGCAATCCTGAATCATGTGTTCAGGAGTTTCCTGTTCCATGACGCAGAACCGGCAGTTTGCGCAAGAGACTATGCTCATGTTTTGCACAAGTGAAATAGAAGCAGATACTATGAAGAATGAAGTAATTATTCAACTTTGTATTATCATTTTTGTGATATGATTTGTTTTCTGTTTGAAAATTGTTGTTGTTGTTGTTGTTCTAAAGTTTACCCAGTCCCCGCCATGGTGGTAAGGTTCAGATAAGTTGTCATTGAGGTCATCCAACGGTAGACCCAGGAAACGGGCTGTTTCGACGGGGTCGGACCATAAGGGGAGGGATGTCAGATCTGTATAGTCAGCTGGGCATGCAAAGAGGTGGTTAGAGTCATGCGGGGATTCGTTACATGTTAGACATATATTTGATATAACGGGGTAGATTCTGGATAAATAGGAGGGTCACTCTCAATTCTCACGGCAACTCGAGCTCGTCGTCTACAATAGGTGGGTGGTTTGACTCCAAATACGCCATTTACTGAGAGGTAGTCGGTGAAGGTGTTTATGACTCCACTGTGAATGGCGGTCAGTGCATGTCTGAAGTTAGTTGCGTCCGAAGTCTGGTCGGCGTATTGTCTTATGTCGTCGCCTAGTCGAGGAAGGACCTCTTGATGATCGCAGGAGGCGGTTCCGTTTCAAGCAGGTGACTACAGGAATGATTTCTACGAAAACACCACAGCAGAAACTGCTTGGAGAGGAGTTCATTATGCTCCTTAACCCATGTGCTGTCGGCTAGCGGCCTGTGGATTTTGATGGCTCTGTTCTTTTGCAATAATAGCGGCCCGGTGAGGAGTGAAGGGGCACATTCTCTCGAGTGTCACACCTGAAATCTTAGGGTTATTGACAGTTGGAATTTTAACGTTAGCGACTGCAATATTAATGTCAAGGCAGTACTCTTTCGTACAGTAGTTTCAATAGAGTTCTTAGTTTCGCCTCGGACTTCTTCCAAGCGACCATATTGATGAAAACAAAAAGAAGGAAGGAAGGAAAGTATATAATAGGTAATGTTGAAGTAATATGATATAATATTATGGTGGCGTGGTGCACTATGAATTCCTTACGCCGGACCAAACTGTCAACAAATAATCTTATATAAGCGGTAGGCCTTAGGTCAAGGTATTTGACTGAAACGGCCGGAATTATGGGCGCAAATTCTTGGTTCCTTCATCACGATAATATCCCATGTCATATTGTATTGGATGTTCACGGCTTTTTTTGGCAAAAAGTCTACTCGTGTTGTTCCGCAAGCACTGTATTCAACTGCTTTGGCTTTGTGCGACTACTGGCTATTCAGCCAACTCAAAAGACCAATGCAGCGGCGACGTTTTGACACGATTGAGGAGATAGAAAATACGAATCGAAGAAGATCTTGAAGGCTATTTTTCGAGGACTTAAAAAGTGTTGCCAAATGTGTGTTTTATTTGACAGGACTTATTTTGAAGGCGATTTGAAAGAATAAATAATTTAAAGTTCATTAACAAACCTTACCTTTTTGATCACAGTAGTAAGTGTAACCATAAATAACATAGAGAAAATCCTTGCATAATATATTCAGCAAGTGACCAAAAATATCAAAAAGCATGTTCAATTTGGTTCAGAAATACTTCGGTGTGTACACACACGCCCTTTGACGTCTGGAGAAAATAAATAAAAGCGAACTTATGCAAACAACGAACTCGCAACGACCTTGTTGCGTGCTACCGCCTTCAAGCGCTTCACTGCTCTGGCGCTCCGTTGTGCTAATTGTAAATATTTACATATGTACATATCGCTGTCAAAATTACTTAAAGGCGACTTGTGACTTGCTTTATGTACATAAAAAGAACAACAACAGCAAGTGGATATGCATTTCCATTGTGAATGACCTAAAAAGCAAGGTGAAGTCTGCCTACTACTGCTTGCCGCATTTGATTGCAGTCGAATAACAGCTAAAGTGAATAATTATCAAATTGGCTTGAGCAGATAATTAGACAGACAATTAAAGTGTGAAAACTCGTTTTAGCGAAATGCTAAATGCATTTTACTGTACTTAGTGATAAATTTAATAGTGAGAAGTAGAATATTTCATCGAGGTTTCTGTCTTTTCTCTCGAAAAAGTACTGTCTTACTCGGTGAATCTGTAAACATATACCATATATCGATATATATACATATGTATTGCACATATAGATTTGTATACATATAGCAAAAATATCTTCCGTCTTCATTATTTTGCCAAAATTAAGCAGATAAAGATCAATTCAGGCGCAGTGTGGGCCTCGAAATACCCCACAGCGTGTACACATGTATATTTATTATTATGGCAAGCCATAAACAATTCTCGTATTGGCATATTTCTCACAGCCGAATTCGTATTATGGGAAATCGGCATGGAATTGTAATCAATTTTAGTTGCGAATACATAAATGTGTTTTCATTAGTCGATTTGATAAAATTTATGACTCAACTAGTTCTCATGTATTATTCGGCATGTTTTTCCATATAAAGCTTGTATCCCACAGCGTTATTCAAATTTTTAATTTTTTAAATATTTATTTCAATTATTAATATGCTCATGCGGTCACTTAGTCATTAGATTTATAGAAATTTGAGCAATGAAAGTTTAGCTGATTAGCTGTTTGGCTATAATTAAAAATGGAAGTATGTTGAAAAAATTTTTAGAAACATTCTGATTTCCTTTAAACATGCTGTAGAGGCCGTATATATCGCTCAGAGGCGATTTAAAATAGGTTCTAAAATTCAGATATTCTAGATGATTTTTTCTTCTTCTTCTTTACTGGCGTAGACATCACTTACCTCGTTATAGCCGAGTTAATAACAGCGTGCCAGTCGTTTTTTCTTTTTGCTATTTGGCACCAGTTCGAGATACCAAGTACAGCCAGATCTTTCTCCACCTGATTTCTCCAATGGAGTGGACTGAATCGAAAACCGTCAAAGCTGGAGTGTTCTTTTAGGTCAATATCGCCGTACCTATATCTCGTACAGCTCAAAGTTCCATCGACTGCGGTTTTCGCTGATACCAAAGCTCAAAGCACCATAAATCTTCCGCAAAACTCTCTTCTTATAGAGTTAAAGAGTTTGGTGTTTGTTCATCGAGAAATTTCCTCGTTCACAACCAAGCCCTTTGCTGTACAGAACCGGGTGCGTATCTATCTATAACAAGATGTTGGTTCGAGTCGATGTTAGGTGCTCGAGGCATACCCAGATTAAGGACACTGGAGACTTATCGGCCATCTATCACAACATAATCGATCGATCTTCTCGAACTTTCGCACTTTTCGAAGCGGTGACCGCCAGCTTGATGAATTTTCTTGTTCTGGAATCTACTACTGCAGACAACGCAACCATGTTTCTGGCCCCTGCGAAGTCATTCAGCCTCAACATACCATTTGTAGAGATTTCACCATGGAGGCTTAATTTTCCGACTGTTGTACCAAAAGTGACATCTACATATGCGAAAACGAAAAGTTTTCAATCTTTCGAAAGGTATCACATTAAAAGCTGTCATTGAGCCTACTATAATTTTAATTAGGTATCATTCAATGCTTCAACTATAATCTTTTTATAATGTATAAACTTCTATGTTCCTAGTCTACCCTCCTTAGTGACTTGACAACTCAAATCTTCTGCAATAAAATGAATTTTCTGTAGATTTTTTCTAATTTTTTGTTATTTTTTCATACAAACTGCATAGTTGTATATATTCTAAGGCAAACACAATCGTTTAGATCACAAAGGCTCTTGTCGGCTTTGTATGCCTAATTACTGATATTAGACATACTATATAAGAAAGGTTTTGCGTTTGACAATTTATTTCGAATAATTCTATATTGGTTTTGGCCTTACATGAGAGAATAATTTGCCATGAGACAGTTCACATGCATTAAATCAAGCAAAATCAAATAATTGTTCAGGCCACGACCACTTAAGACACATTCAAATTTTTGTCGCTCATCATTAGCAACTTCTCTTTGTATGTTGATAAAGGTGTTCAGTCAGTGCAACCTTCTTGTGTGTATTCATTTGACAATGAACATGACCTCGGAAATCCTACTGAAAAAGTTCCGAAATGAAAAGTAATGCCAATGTTACAACAGCAAACCGAGAAGAGCAAGAATTGAAAAAGTGTCATCCAATCAGCAGCCTTTTTCTCGCACTTATTCTCTCTACTCTCTCTCTTTTATAAATTTGGAGTTGCTCTAGCAAAAAATTGCCGTGTTTGAACGTAGTCTAACTTTTACAAAAGCACTTCCATTTTACGAACATTGTATGTAAACCGAATAATTTTCGATTATAATGAAGTCTCTACTCATTAGCTCCGGAATGCTTTTTTTTTTTATTTCCTGATAAGGCTGTATTTGAAGTTTGAAGACGAAGTTTGTAGTACCCAGAAATATACGTTGGAGAGCCTATAAAAAATATATATAAACGAACAGCATGAAGAGCTGAGTTGATATAGCCATGTCCGTCTCTCTGTCCATATATGCGAACTAGTCACTCAGTTTTTAAGATATCGATCTCAAATTTTGCACACGTCCTTTTTTCGACAAGAAGCTGCTTTATTTATCGGAACCGTTGATAACGGACTACTATAGAATATAGCTGTCACAAACTGAATGATCGGAATCAAGTGCTTGTATGGAAAAATTTTTTAACTGAAAAGATACATATCTTCACAAAATTCGGCATGGGTGATTTTCAAAGGCATTGATACAATATTCGAACATATTGTTCAGATCGAACTACGATTGGATATAGTTGCCATATAAACTGACCGATCAAAGGAAAATCTTTGTATGGAAAACTTTTTCATTTCGCGAGATATCTTCATGAAATTTGGCAAGAGATATTGTCTAAGGCAATAATCTAATCTCACAAGAAATTGTTTAGAACGGATCACTTTAGCATACAGCTGCCTTGTAAGGAACTTTTTGTATTGTATTAGCTAAAGGTATATATTATAGCTTCGCCACACCCGAAATTAACGTTCTTTCTTGTTTTTTAATTCAATTGAAATTTGTATTTGACTTAGAAATATCCAATTTCAGTCAAATATCTATGTACCGTTTTGTTTGATAACCTTACTTTCCTTTCTTTAAGTTTCAGAGATAACGACCAAAAATTGTTCAATTACAAAAATTGTTATTTTTGCTTGACAATTCATTAACTATTTCGTATTTTATTACTTAATAAATAAATTTTTTCTTCATTTTAGAAAATATGTTAGGAAATAATTTTCGAAAATTTTGTATGACATTTTTTTGAATTGAATTATATATTCAGATAACTTTTTTTTACGATTCTGAGATAACAACTAAAAATTGTTCAATCACAAATAATGTTAATATTTTTCTTTTTTTTATTATAATAAATTTGAATTTTTTTATTTTAGAAAATATATACATACATATAAAATATATATCAAAAAATAATTTTCGAAAATTTTGTATGACATTTTTTGGGATTGAATTATTTATTCAGAAACCTTTCAAATTATTTTTCAATGCAAGCCATAAATATTAGTAAGAAAATAACCGTTATATACACTTTATATGCATAACTGCATAAACCAGCCTACAAAGTTTTGCACTCAAAGCCCTATGCGGCTCTAAAAGTCAATGAACAGCTGCGCTAAGGTTTAAAAAAAAACAACAAAAACTAAAATCGTTTATTGGCGAATGGTTAACGAACAAAATTTGCATTTCTGCGCGAAAATTTTATATATACATATGTACATATGTTTATGTACTTAATTTTTATTTATTTCTCTTTGTTTTTTTCCTCATTTTTGCTATCAGTAATAACTATAGCTGGGCGCTGACCAACAAAAAAACTCTATATTTTCTTTCACTACCTTTTCTACTGCACATACTTACATGAATACACACATACATATATGTATATATACATACATATATACATATACATATATATTGTTTTCTTGCTTGACTGTTGTTTGATGCATTTCCAACTCTCTCGCCGCTTTGATTATGTGCTTGGCATAAACTTGGCATGTCATGCGTTTCAAATATGCCATTAAGCCAGCCAGCAATTCAAACAACAATGGAAAAGCGAAAAAGAGGTCAATTGCCGGGAATTAAATTCTCTTTTTATGTATACAAAACAATATTTTATGTGGTTTTCTTATGGTGATTTTACTGCCAGCTCTTTGTTGTTGCTATTTTGCGCTCAGTTGTATTTTTGATTTATGTGTATATTCTTTTTGTGAACATATGTTTCACACATACACACACACAAACATATATATATATACCATATATACATATACATACATACACAACCACATACATAGCATAACTACAAGCTTTAATGATCTGTTGCGTCGCTGCACAAACGTCAGCCACATGGACGCGCCGCAAGTCAGGCGGCCGGACGGACGGACGTGCGCCAGTTAATGCATTCGATGCGTGAAGTTGAAAAGTTTTCACCAAATGCAATTTCGAACAATAAAATAAGCATCTAAACCGACATTTTTATGCTCACGAGTGTGTGTTTGTGTGTGTCTGTGGTTGTATGTGTTTGTGGGTAGAATTTGTAGAAAATCGCTTTTAGCTCTTAGCATGCCAGCCGAAATATTTCCACGTCATGGTGTGATGCATGCTTAGTTAGCTACTATAATCATGTAACGGTATTCCTCTTTCTAAAATGCTGCTGTCGGCTATGCAACCGCACATACATACATACAAGTGTAAACGACTAAGTGAAATTCCGAATTGTGTAAAAACTGTTAAAATGTAGGAAATTAGTAATTATCTGCCAACTACCGGGAATCGCTTTAGACTTTCCATTAATCAGCGTTGAGATTTTATGCCGAATCGGTTAAATAAACGCTTCTGGTGGTGTAAATTGACTTTCAAGCTCTACAAATCGTAAAGGTCAGGTGAAATGTACATATTTGTTGAGCGAGTGAGGGAAAGCAGTTGCAGTAATTCTTGAAAGGTAAACATGTCCAGTTAGTTTTGATTTGCAACTATTTCAAGTGTTTTATGTAGCAAGCCTATATTTGAATATTTTTTATAAAAATTTAGTTCAAATAATTTAAATCAAAAATTAATCGATACATTTCAAAATTATATAAAAAAAAATTTTCCATGTAATTTAGAACAAAAATGAATCGATTTATTAAAAAAAAATTACCTAATTTAGAAAAAAAATTATCAATATATTTCAAAACATTTTTAAAAAATTTGGTCTTTACAATTAGAATATAAATTAACCCATAACTAAAAATTATGTAAAAAATTTGATTAATATAACTTAGGAAAAAAAATTAATCGATAAACCATATATATACATATGTATATATACATATATATGGTTTATATAATATATGTATATATTCAAAGTTATCTTAAAATAGTTGTACATATAATTTGCGATTAAAATTAATCGATAAATTTAAAAAATTATATTCGATAAAATTAATCGATAAATTTAAAAATTATATTCGATGAAATTTATCGATAAAGTTAAAAATTATATTCGATAAAATTTATAGATAAATTTAAAAATTGTTAAAAAACTTTGATCCACACAATTTAAAGCAAAAATTTATCGAAATATTTGAACAATTTATAAAAAAATGCATCAGTTTAGTTTAAAAATATTTAAAAAAAAAGTTGGTCAATACAATTACAAATGTAAAAAATTAAATGGCAAGCTAATCGATATATTTCAAGATCAAAAATGTATCGATATGTCTCATAATAAAAAAGTTGGTTTATATGATTTATAATTAAAATTTATCGGTTTATTATGAAATCATTTAAGGATTTCAGCTATATAATTTTGATATATCGATATATTTAAAAATTTAAAGAAAATTGAGATCCATATAACGTAGAATACAACTAAATTACATATTTCACAATTATTTAAAAAAATTTATTCATATAACACCAATTAATCGAAATATTTAGATATATTCCAAATTATTCAAAAACTCAGATCCTCATATATAACATCGAAGACGAATTTAGCGTTACAATTAATAACTTAAAAATATTGGTTACAGGGGTATAAGTCCAAAATTTCCTTTAAAAAATCTCTTTCTTAAAAATAGGAAACGAAAGGAAATATTTTCCTGAATAGATAAGTTTCTACTCCATCATTGAAATAAATAAGTGTGAAAGAAATGAGGAAAGCATATGAATTCGAAAATAGCTTAATTCTTCATAGAACGGGTATTTCTTCGAGCCGGCATCCAAATCCTTATTTTTCTAGCTAATAGATTCAAAATTATGGATTTTCACCAACTGGATTATGAATTTTTCACGTTCTGGACCGATACTGACAATGATACTAGTCATCTTCAGTCACCATGCTTTAGCGAGCAATGAACCGAACAAACTTTACAAAACATTTTCTGTCGTAAGAACCGCTTTGACCACTAAAATAAAGAAGTGAACGAGTAATCTTGGTCCGGTTTTTATAGATCATATTTTGATATGTATTAAGAAAAAGTCAAATTCTTTCGAATAATATCATTGAGAGCACGAAGATGTCCATTTCATTAAATACTTGGTTGGTGAACTGAACTGCTACTACTACTAATATACCCCTACAAAATGCAATGCTATTGATTCATGACTTCATTGGCAAGCCCAGGCATGATTTTGATCAATGATTTAAAACGTCATGGGTTTATGATCAATATTTTCTCATATATAAAAACATCTGAATAATTCATCATTATAAAAATAATGAAATTATTTATATTTTTTCTCTTTTCTAATACAGTTTGATATCCCGTTGCTATTTTTATTTAACCGATAGTGAGTTAAAAACTCAAAAACAGTTATGGGGGTCTGACGCCACAGGTAGTCGCCAACACAAGGTCGCTAAACAGCCGGAATGCCTTGTATGCGCTAAACTTCAGCTAATACTTGACTTAGACATGAGTCACTAGTGTGACTGAATAGTGTCAGTCATCATTTAGCACGTTTTACAAAAACGTCAAAAATGCATTTAAAATCAACAACAACAATGTTGCAAAACGAAGCAGTATCGTTTTACACAGTTAATTGCGAAAAGTTCTCTTGCTGTTTTTGGGTCATACCCGTTTATTTACACATATATCTACATACATATATATGGATTTTACATACATATCCAATTGACAGGAGTACTGACATTTCTAAGCCTTTATTTGCCAATATCTACAAGCGCGCAGCTTAAAATAGTCGAAAAGCACTTTGGCATAACAACACGAAGCCATCAAGTCAAGCCAAGAATTTATGTAAAATACCGGCGACAAACATATGTATATATGTCAATGTGTAGCCTACACACACCTTTGCTTAGACAGGTAAGACGCTTCGAATGCCGACAATAACAAAGTTCGAAGCGCCGCTCAATTCTCGAAATGTATTCATCAGCAAAAGCGAAGAAAACGGCGTTGAGTGAACGACATTGTTGTAGCAAACGTTACGAATAGTGGTAGTTGGCGCTCTCTTCCGATTGAGCGCTTAAGATAAAGGCTGAGCATGGCTTGCTGGCATCAAAACACATTTGAAAAGCTAGAAACATTGACAGCTGCGCATGGGAAATATTTGGAATTTAGCGCGCTCTGGCGCTTTCCAATAACGTAAGCTGTATGCGTGTTTTAATAAGTGAGCGCTGTTGATCTGACAAGATCAGCGATCAATAGTTTCAAGAGCGCGAACGTTGTTGCCATATTAATTTTTTCGTACAAATTATTGTAGAAAAACAATTTGAATAGTATGAAATGGCAGCTTATTTATAATGATTCAAAATTGTGAACTGTCAGATGGTAGGATGATTAATTTTATAATTTAGGAAAAGCTAGTCGGAATTAAGAGAAATAAAATTATGTGAATTTTCATCTTTCATCACCGTGGAGGAAACGTCAGAGGCTCTATAATGTATATAGTATGTATAATTGATCAACACGACGAGCTGAGTCGACTTCGTTATATTTGTCTGTGTATCCTTCATATTTTGAGATATCGATCTGTAATTTTGCACATGTTTTTTATTTCTCAAGAAACTGCTACCTTTTCGGAACTGCCGATATCGTACCACTATAGCCTATAGCTGTCAAACAAGCTGAACGATAAAAATCTAAGTCTTGTGTGGAAAACTTTTGTTAAACTCGTAAAGGTATCTCGTCAAGAGATTTGGCGCAAACTATTATTTAAGGCAACTGTGCAATATCCGAAGAAATTTTTCAGATCGGATCACCCTAGCATATAGGTGCCAAACAAATGAACCGCCAATCGAAATCAAATGCTTTTATTGAATTTTTCTCTTTCCTCCTCCGCCTTATATAGATAATCTTCAGTGACACAAGTTGTATTCCTGCCTCAGCGGTTAGTTTTGTCCACTTTCTGTGCTGAGAATGTGAAGCAGAGGGTCGAGGCCCATTTTCTTAAGGTCTGAAGTTTCTTTCAGCTAAGTGCTCTATATGAATAACCAGAATTCTTACATAATTCCATCTTTTAACTGTTGAAAAATTGTCTCCGTTTGATTTATACATTATCTAGATACATAAAAATTCTCTGAGTAGGCTATATTACAATGCAGAAGGTTTATTCTATATTTCAACAAGAATTCAAAGTCTCAAATGCAATATATTATGAGTCCTTTTACAAGTGCCATGTTTAAAACGGAAATGCTTCCGAAAGGTCGAGTTATATATTTTGCTCCCGCTTCCTTCCTGATATGCCATCTGACGATAGTACCCGTAGCTGAAAGTGTACACAAAGACCGTGGAGAGTCGATTCGGCGCCGTTCGCAGCAACTCGGACCGCCTTATGAAAGGACTGGGCGCTTTTTACGTCGAGATCTTAAATTGAAAGCATACAAAATACAGCTTGTGCAAGAACTGAAGCCGCTTGACCTTCCCAAGCGACATTGCTTCGCTCTATGGGCTCTTGAAAAGTTCCTAGAAGATCCGACGTTTTGGAGCCAAATTTTGTTCTGCATAAGACCCATTTCTGGCTCAACGGGTATGTAAAAGAGCAGAAATACCGCGTTTGAGACAAAGAGCAACCTGAAACGATTCAAGAGCTGCCATTTAATCCAGAAAAAGCTACGCTCGGTCACAACAAATGTAAAACTTGAAATCTGCCACCAAACCTTCCCATTCCAGTGCCAAAAAATTGAGAACCTTCATTAATAAGTACACTCTAATCTAACATAAAAAGAATTATAAATTTAGTACCAAAATTTATAACTGCATGTACATATGTATGGATATCTATTGTGTATCACATGTGCTCTTGTAAATATATTTTTCCATACATATCAACAAAAAATTTACTTCAGCCAAGCTTGAGAAATCCGTAGTCATTCGCTTTGGCGCCTTGAATAACACAAAAGCCGGTTATTTAGTCGCACCACGGACTTTGGGTGGGTGGCACATACTTTTATGAATTTAAGCCATAGGTGAGTGTGTTGATGATGACTCTTTGTAAACCCATTAATGCCAAGATTGCCAGCGCCGCGACTACAACTCCAACGATTTTACTATTATGGTATTAATGTATAAACAAACTTCTCTTTCAAGTCTTGTTTGTACATAAATCTGATAGGTGAATTAATAAACAAAACAAAAGTATCGCATTCCCAGCGGCAGTACAGTGGGGCGTTTATGGAAGGTGTTTAGTAAAAACTTCAAAAATCAAAAAAAAATTGAGAGACAAGGAGAGACACTTGAAAAGTTGAACAGTTGATTACGAAGAAATGATAAGGAAAAGGTATTTGGGAATCTCTAACATTAAGAGCTTTATATTTCTTGTGTGGGCCCTTCTAAATTGGCTATTAGTCTGCTAAGATAGGAGGTGATTTTCACCATTTACATAAGTCAAACCGTGTTTGCATCCGAAACATGACCTGATTCAGCTTTCTTCGGGCTTCCTCTGTGTCTCGGCTTGTGATTACTGTTGCCTTGTCATCCGGGTAGCCGATTAAATATGATTCGTCTGTCATTTCAAGTTTTTATACTCCATCAAATCTAATGTTCCACAGGTCTGGGCTTAAAATGGACCCAAGTGCAACACCTGACGCAACTTCAATTTGTCGTGATCCCTCTCTCGTCTGATACAGAAGTATTCGGTTACCAAGATAGCTCCGGGTTCAGCATATGTTTATATTTAGATGTATTTTTAATTCAAAATCCACCACTCTCCTGCCACTGTGCACCCCATCGGCCTGTCGCTTTGTTGTGGGAAGTGGCGTTGAAAATCCAAACAAAGCAGCCAACTGCTGTCACAATCACTAACATTTTTTATTTCACAAACGTATTTTACTACTTCATTTTTTGCGTGCAACTACTAAATTTGTTTGTTGTCCGTTTTGGCCAAAGCCAATTCGAGGTTGAATGCACACGGGCTGTCCGCTTGTGGTCGCGGTCTCGCCGGTCCATCATAAATGCTTGAATTGAACATAAAATTGAATTTTCGTGTAGGCGTTTATGTAGCATACAAGCACATTACGCATTGGACCAATATGGCAATGCAACAAAAAAATTAAAGAAATAGCAACAACAACTAAAAATAAAACTTTAAACAAGCAACACTGAAATCGGTTGGTGTTTTTTAAGTATTTAGCGGCGGTGTTGGAAACTTTTGTTCCTGTTTTCGAAATTGTTGTTCGAAATATTTAAAACTGACGTTCTTTTTAATAAAAAATTGGTAAATAATTGTAGTTTTTGTGATTTCGCTTCTGGATCTCATTGTTGAGCTTCAAAGAGAAGTTGACAATATAGTTTCAACTATATTTTTTTAATTATTATAGACGACTATAACTAAAATTTAAAAAATTAAAATACTTTTAGTCGTTAAAATTAAACAGTGTTGCCACATAACTAGATATTTACAATTAAAATTATTTCTATTAAGATTAAATTTTAGTATTAAATTTTCCTACATTTCGGGAGCCGATTACAATATATGTGAAGATATTTTGATACTTAATAAATTAAACAGGGTTGCCATATAAGCTCACATTAGTAGACATATTTTAAAATGGATGAAAATATTAAGACTTTTTTACTTCTAGCGGAATCTAGAATATATGAAGATATTTTCGCAATTAAAAATCAAATAGGGTTGCCATATTTCATATCTATTATTATTTCTATTAAAATTAAGTGCTAGTATTAAAATTTACTATTTTTGGGTGCCGAACACAATATTTCTGAAGGTATTTTGATATTTCAAAAATTAAGCAGGGTTGCCATATGTGCTTACATTATTAAAAATATTTTTAAATTTATAAGAATATTAAAACTTTTTTTCTAGCGGAATCTAGAGTCTATTAAGTATTTTCGAATTTCTAAAATTAAACCGGGTTGCCATATTTTTCATATTTCTGATAAAATATATTTTTTTCTCTGTTGAGTTTCAAAACTTCGGTTACAATAGATGAACAATTGTATTATAAAGTAAAAAATAAAAGCTGAGCAGTGTTGCCACACAACAATATGTTAACAATTAAAATTTTTCTATTAGTGTTAGAATAAAAACTACCTACATTTTGGCAGTCGATTACAAGATTTGTGAAGATATTTTGTTACTTATAAAATTAAACAGAGTTGCCATACTTATAATATATGTTTAAATTATTAAAAGTATTAAAAAATAGATAAGAATAATAATTATTTTTATTTCTTCTAGCGGAATCTAAATTCAATTTTATTAATTAAACAAGGTTGCCATTTATTTTTAAATTTGTAACTAAAATATTTTTTAATAAATTTTGTGAAAATATGAAAGTCCGTAAAATAATTTTTTTTTTAAATATCATTTATCTGGATTTTAATTACAATTTCTTGGCGCTTTTTTTGTCATAATGAATGTTAAGTTATTTTCGATTTTAAAAAAGTAAACGGGGTTGCCACATGTATATGTTTGCATTATTACAAAACAGATAAAAATAAAAATATTTTTCTTTTCCAGCGACATCTAAAACTTACTTTTCACTTTCAAAAATTATGATTACCATATTTTTTTAAATTTGTAATTAAAAATATTTTAAAACACAAAATAAAATAATTTTAAATAATTTTTTGTGAAAATATGAAAATCCGTGCAGTTTTTGAAGCCAATTATGTAATATGTGACATTATTTGTTATTTTGGAATTTTAAAAAGTAAACAGGGTTGCTAATCATTTTAACACTTGTAATATACATATAAACTCTTTTAGTACAATCATATCAGAATACTAAAATTTTTCAGTTTTAGGGCAGAAAATGTAAACTTATATGTATTTTCGGTAGGGTTGCAACAGAATTCACAAAAAAATATTTCTAATTAGAAAATGAATGTAAATACTACACGTTTGAGTGATTTTATACAAAAAACACAAAATTTTTTTAAAAAAGAAAAATAAAAACAAATTATTTAAGAGTACGAGTCTGTATTATAAAATGTTTTCTATGAAAGTCTGACTCTCCAAGATACATATAATGAAATAGTTTCAAACAGGTGCTGCTTTGAAAAATATATATACTATACAATATATCAGAATGTAACAGATTCTTGCTGGTGAACTATAGCTGAAACTACTTAACAAATCTGAAGGAAAAATTCAAAACTTTTCCGACACATACAGCTTTTTTCACTAATTCAGTAAATGATGGTGGTTTGACCCCACACCCCTTGACTACAACACAAGAAATCCCATGTGTAAGGAAATTTTTGCTATTATTTTCGGTTTTAGCAATCCAAATTTAGCAAGAAACAGCCTTTAACATCACAGTCGCAAAATAACTGTAAACTAGCACATATTCAGGAAAAATTACTGAATTAAGCCATAGATTTTTATATCCTACCCTTCAATAAAAAATCTGAGTTTTTGTGCTAAATGAGAGTTGTAAAATCTCTCTTGACGTAGACTATCTCTTGTAGATACCCTTGGTAATGTTGACACAGTTCTTGCTGTTACTACAGTATTTCCAGCACTGGCTGACTAAATCGGCCAAGCTGACCACTCGCAAACCGTTCCCACAACTGAAGGGTCTAAGTAATCGGAACGGACCCGGATTTTTATCCGTCCAAGAACTGTCAACTCAGCACTATTTCTCGAAACTACTTTAGTATTATTTTCTAAACCTATAACAACAGCCAGTCTCAATTTACAATCTAATGAAGATGTAGTGATTACACTTCTACTGACTTGTGACAGCTTAGGACTTAAGGCGTTGCCTTTTGTAGATGAAATGACAGCTGTTGAATCTCTTCAGGTTGCTCTTCGGCACAAATGCGGCAATTTTGCTTGTTTACATAGCAATTGAGCCAAAAATGGGCCTCATCGTTGAACAAAATTTGGCCCGAAAACGTCGGATCTTCTTGGAACTTTTCAAGACCCCCCAGGAAGGTTGAGCGGCTTCAGTTCTTGCACGAGCTGTATTTTGTACGCTTTCAATTTAAGATCTCGACGTAAAAGGCTATTGAAAAAAGTACCTTTACTTGGGTCACCCGTTAAAATCAGAATTTAATTTAAATTTAAAGAAATTTTGACAATCTATAGCTATAGCACTTAGCGCTCTCACCATCTTTTGCTCTCTCTCTCTCTCTCTCTCTCTCTCTTTCCTCCATCAGTAAACTTCCTTTGCACACTTAAATTACACATTTTAGCTCAGGAAACAGTTACGAAGTCAAAAATTTTCAAGTAGGTGGAAAGAAAAAATCACTGCCTGTGAAACCACGCTCAACTGTTGCTTTCTACTTGCGAAAATTAAAACGGTAAATCAAAGCTTATAAAAGCGCATTGTGAAATGAATGCATTAACCATAAATTATGACTGCCTTTGTATATAATACTATCGGGTGTGTGCAGCTCATGCCAAAAGCTGAAAATTTATTTCATGATTAACTTCCGCCGTGCACAAGCTAAGCTAAGCCTATAGTCTTAGCGCGATAGGCCGCACAAATCCGGCATTTGAACGCACAGCTGAGAATGCATATATACAAACATACATACAAGAGTATATACATACATATTTTTAGCTTTTATATAGCTACTTACAAGCGTTTATGTCTAAAGTCTCATGAAATTATAGGAAGTGTGCCCACACGCAGCCAAGTGCACATAAAGATGTACATACGCATATGTATATGTGCACGAGTCCGTCATAAGCGCCAAACGCGCGTTTGATGAAGTGGGAAGCGCTTGGCCCGTTAGCACTTGCAAGTGGTCAGTGTTTGTTGTGATTTTCCCATTGACTTTTGTGATCTTTCTTATTCACTTTTTATTATTTTTTCTTTGGCTTGAAGTGTTTTGTCATTCGGAGCCGTGTTTGGGCGTACACTTTTGCTGTTGCTTTTGCGTGGCCAAATAAAGCTCCATAATTGCATGCAAGTATTTATGTATGTGTTGGTGTGTGCGCACCGGTTGCCGAGGTCATTCAATTGCGTTGAAGATTTAAATTGCGGACATTAATTTGACCGCCCACAATTATTTTCAAATTTATGATAGACTTTTTAAAAAATTGCTCTTGAATATTTTGTGAGCGCCGCAGCCGCGAATGAATGGTCGAACTTTTTTGGTAGTTACAAGTTGCCGTCTTAAATGAATGTCAACATTTCCTGAAAAAGTCAAGAGCTAAACTAATACTTAGTAAAAATACACACTTGTGATTAGAGTTTGGTGAAATGGCGCAATGAAAACCGCAAAGAATAAAGCAAAATAGTTTTGGACAATTTTTTTAAGAAAAAGTGTGAAATTTAATTTTTTTAAGAAAATTTTATTACAAATAGTTTGAAATTAATTTTTTTAAGTTCATGCACTTATTGACAACGAAAAATGATAACAAAAAATGCATTAAAAAAAATTATTTTTATTGCCTAAACATTGATTACAGATAATATTTGACTCGTATGAACCTGATTTCTAGCTGACCGACACAAATTCATTCTCACAATCTAGGTCAGGTGAAGCAATTTTTTTTTCAAAAATAGTGTGCTCCACTTTTTGAAAGCATGATGATTTCAAAACAATACCACTGAATTTAAAATTTTCTGTTTTTTGGAAAGGTTTTCTCGTGTCTTAGATCTATAATACTGGAATTTGTTTTTGAATTGATTAGAACACACAATTTCATAATTTCTACTTCAAAATATTGACATTCCTCTTGATTAATCTCCTTTATTATTCGAGAATTTGTTTTTGCTGTACAAGAGAACGCCAAATGGAATCAACAAGGAAATCTAAGTCTTTTATAGCTCGACTCTGCCCGACCTCCTTGAGGAGGATTGTTATCTCGTCGCGTTGTGGTGGCTCAGTAAGTACAATGATCATGAGAACAAGCCTTGTGGTAGTTTAGCAAGTACAAAGCCTCCCAAGTCGATAAGGTGGAAGGTGAGTACCGAAGCTAAAATAATCCACATAACACAATACTTTTGCGAGGGAGGTCGTAGCGTTTGTTCACATGACAGAGGCAGCTACAGCAGGTGTCTGGCTTGCCGTTCCCGAGTCAGTTGGGCCTTAGCAACCGGAACGGACCGGATTTTAAGCCGTCCAAAGACCGTCAACCCGGCACTATATCTCCAAATTACATCAGGATTTTTTTCTGCTTTAAAACAGCGACAACAGGGTCTGATTCGCGTTAAAAAAAATGTATATTTTCATGGCAGGTTCGAAGGCTAAGTTAGCAGCCTTACTAACGAACTAGGAAACCTGAGCTAGTCCCAAATTACTGAAACCAATATTGATCTTACACTCCAACCGGAGTTAAATGAATACATTTCCTGCTTTGCTCTGGCTATTCCAATGACAGTTCTTGCCAACGCCGCCACTATTTTTAATTCACTGTGCTATGTTAAATCCGTTCCCACTGCCCCTTTTAGTCATTCTTTAGGTTGCCTGCGCTTGACGTGAATTTTAACAGACTCTGTGGCACCACTATTGATAAGTCCTCCAGTGTGTCATACCGTGAGGACCCCAGATGCTCACGGCGTAGTCTTGCCTATGCGGGCCAAGTGCACAAGAGATGCTCCATCGTTTCCCTGGTGCCGTGGTCTAGACGTTTCCTGCAGTCTTCTCGATCTATCAGCCTCATTCTGCGGGTGTGTGTTGCCACCAGGCAGTAACCAGTTAGTATTCCGATCATGTTCCTACAGTCATTTCTATCGGGTGCCAATAGGAATTTTGTGTACTTAAAATTTTCCGTTTTTCACATGACTTTTACAGTTTTGCACCCTGGTAGCTCGTTGCAGCGTGGTTCCGTAGACATTGTCGTACAGACATTGCATGAGTTTCCCAATGTTGATCACATTTTCGGATGTTGGTCGTATACCATTCTTGGAAATCTCGTCCACTATTTCATTCCCCTCGATGCTTTTGTGGCCTGCGAAGTTTTCAGCAAAGAGCTCTATAGGTGGCAAGTTTAGTACGAGTTCAAGAGCCGCAGTTAAAGTTGTTCTTAAAGCTCCCGTTATGTACAGCGCAGCGAACCTCTGAACTCTTTCCATTGGCTTTCGTTGGTGTATTTCAATACGATTGTCCGCCATACTACTGCATCGTAGAGTATCCTAATAATAGCTATGTAGCACCAGTGCATGAGAGAGAGAGAGCCCCCTGGTGTTGCCGAGTATCTACTTACACGCATGTAAAGCATTGCCAGCTTTTCTCAATCTGTCTTCAACGTTGTGCTTCCACAACAAGACTACCCCAGGGTACTTGGAGCGGTCCTTGAGAGAGAATTGTGGCCCATTTATAGAAGGTAGCAGCCATAGAGAAACACAAGCTATACAAGCAGATCCGTTTTCTTCGATTTCAACCCCAGACCCGATTGCAGTACCCAATTCTGGACTGTATTGAGGGTGGTGATCATAATACTGCTAATTGTATGAAGACACCTACCCATTACTAAGATGGTAATGTTGTCCGCATATGCCTCTATTTTAGGGACTTTGCCGTCCAAGTTCTCTAGCATTTTATATACCACTACTGTCTATAGAAGAGCACTATACCTTGCGGAGTACCTCTATAGACTTCCTTGGTAATATTAACTACTCAAGTTAATTTTAAAAATTCTTTTTAGAAAAACGACGCTTAAAATAACTTGATGGAACTGATTGGAGCGATCGGGTTTACTTTTGAAGGCTGTAACTCAAAAACTATTTGAGATATCGTTTCAAAATTTTCGTATGTTACTTTTGAATGTATAACCAATTGTTCTCTAATTTTATAAAAGCTTTACCCCATAATATACATATAATAAAGAACAATATTATGTGTAAGCATCTGTCTCTGCCGCTCTCTGTTTTGATCTATAAATCAGCTTTGACTGTCCTCAAGGTTCATACATACCTCGCAATATGCTCAAACGTAACGTGATCGCAACTACCTATATCTAACTGAAATACTATATCTCTTCTAACAGGAGAATGCTCTTCTTTCTTTCTAATATTTTGTAGAATGAGACTTTTTTAAACTCATAAGCACATTTTTCAGAAAGTCGAAATAAATTTATTGAATTAGAGCGTGCAGCACATAATGCTTGGGATATTATTATTATTTTTGTATACATTTAAAAAAACACTAATCTCTGGCCATCTGTTCAAACAAACAAATGGTATTTGTAATTAAAATATTTTTGTAAAACGTTGAAAAGAATAGCTTGCAGACAGCATAACTTTCACCAAGCACATTGGCGGCCGCCAGACAGACGTAAATTCAAGGCCCAAGTTCAAAAACAGAGGCATTCATGGCGAGCATAAACAAAATAAATTTCCTGAATGTTCTTCAATATATATATGAGCCTACATTAGGGTGTTCTTGGTAGAAAATTTTTTTAATTTTGTGGATATATATTTTATATATAGGAAGTATTTATATAATTTTTCAGTGTAATGAAAAAATGTATTGGAACTTTCTAGTCTTGCAACGAAACTAAATATTTTTGGCTGAAAAACTGCAGGAGACAAATGGGTAACCTTAATGTTAAATTATTTTCGTTAATCCCGAATAAAGTTCTAAAAAAATATTTTCAATGTCATTACTAAAAGGAAATAATTTATTGATAGGCTTGTTTGTCTATTTCGTGACTAACTAATATGTAAAGAATGTATCTAATATACTAAGTATATTTGAGCAGCATGAAAGGAATTTCAACCCACGGACTCCAATATCTGAGCCCACTTGCCTACGCTTTGGCTACAAGCACGTGTCTATTTGAAATTCAGTGAAAAAAATCAATCACAATCGATCATTAAGCATTCTCGCTTATTATCTGCTTGCATAACAACAAAAAAAAGTTCGCAAAAAAAAATGTTAAAATTGAATAAATAAAAGTAATTAAAGTCGTGTGACCAATTATCGCACTTTAAGGTGATTTTCTATATCGGCGTACGCTTAAAATAATTCTCAAGTGTGATTCACGCACTCAAATCAAATATTGAAATAAGTATATAAAAAGGCTTTAAGGTCAGCAAGTTCATTCGAAAGCATTCACACTGGTGAGCAGCCTCTAGCTAGCCGCTTGAATGCGCATTTCTACTCAAACAGCGCTAAAGATAAATTTCTATTTACATTTTCCTCTAATTTTCAGCATTTAGCATTATCGTTCTTTTTTCTGAGCTTACAAATGGCAACAGTTTTGTGCCACTTAATTTTAGCACAATAAACAACAACATTTGTTTGCCACTTTTCGGTGCGTTCGCCAAGTGGCCTGTAGGAACAGCGAGGCGTAAAAAATTTTACAGTTATTTTGACAAGCAATATTACAAGCGATCTTAAGCGAGTTTTTGTAACAAAGGCAGGGTCTTTGAGTTAAAAAAAATATCTACCACTTTGTTCATTTTTTTACGGTTAAACGTCGTACTTCCCTTTTACTAGAGCGTTTTTGTTTTCTGGATTTATAAACAATGAAGATGATTCATAATATACCCCTCTTGAGCTATTGTGTTGATTACAGCAACCCTTCAACTTTTCGATACCATTTTTGTAGTATGATTGCTCTTCTGTTTCGAAATAGGTGTCAGTTTCGATGATTCCCTTTTCAATCGACGAAAATTTCTTTCCAGCGAGCATTCTTTTGAGATCTGAGAACAGGAAATAGTCGCTGGGAGCCAGATCTGGAGAATACGTTGGATGCGGAGACAACGCGGAACCCAATTCATGGACTTACCATGGCTTTAACTGCTTTTAACACGGTGAATTGTCTTGATAAAACATCACTTTCTTTTTCTTCAAATGTTCCTTCCTTTTTCAACGATTTCCTTCTGGAAACGGTCTAATAACGCTATACTCTCCTTTCATCTTCAAGATAGATAATAAAAATCATTCTATGCGTATCCCAAAATACAGACGCCATAACCTATTCAACCGACTGTTGCGTTTTTCCACGCTTTCGAGAGGGTTCGTCGTGTACAGTCCACTCGTCTGACTATCGATTGAACTTCGGAGTGAAATGATGGAGTCACGTTTTATCCATTGTCACACATCGATGCGAAGCCTCGGATTGATTATTCTTTAACATCTCCAAACATTGGTCCGAATCATCAACTTTTTCTTGTTTTTAGTCAAAAGTGAGCTCACGCGACACCCATTTTATACGGAGGAGCTTCCTCATAACCAAATATTGGTGAATGAACATATATATCTTATGTTCAGTTGATATCTTTGTAGTGCCTGCTGTCTCGAACAACTTCACTTTACGGTCATCCAAAATTATATTGTGGACTTTTCTGATGTTTTCATCGGTAACAACCTCTTTTAGGCATCCACTGAATTACCATCTTTGGTGCTCATTTCATCACATCTAAACTTAGCATACCAATCTTTGAAGATTGATTTTCATGGGGAAATGCCAGGAGATTCGTCATCAAGTTGAGTTTTTACTTCACTGTCTTTTTTCCATTCAAAAAGCAATGCTTTATCAACTCGCGAAATTCTCTTTCATTCATTTATTCACAAGAACGAAAGTTGCTTCACTCAAAATGATATAATTCACAAAGTAATGATCCGACAGCTGTCAAATTTATACACGCGCCTTTTGAAGGTTAGGTCTAACTAAAAATCGTACTTATTTTTTCTATCAGACTGGCCCGATTGACCTGTTATTTCTCTTTCACTGAACCTCTTTTTCAACGAACCTTCTTTTTACAGAAAATTTACTTTGGGAAAAGTATCGGAAAAAATGTAAAACAATATGTCCATTTTCCAGCAACAACTACTTCCTTTACACCTCTCAATCTCTACAGGGTCATTTCATAACCACAAGTGAATGGGCATTCACTTACATCGCCATACAATATGTCTATATATACTTATACACCTTATAGGTATATATGTACGTATGTATTTACACATTGAGTGCCTTCGTTTGGCGCTATCATAGATTCTGTGATTCTGTGGTAAACAATTAGATAATGTTTACAAATTCGTTGGCAGCGAAAGAAACGCGCGCCAATCTGTCGGCCTGATGCAGTCTTTGTTGGGTGTAATGGTATTGACAAAGGCGCAAGCCACAAATATATAATTTGTTTATGTAAAAAATATACTTTTTTTTGCTGCTACAGCTTTCCGCCGGAATTAATTAAAAATCATATAAATTATTGGCTTTGTTGGTGTAAGCTGATTTTTTAATAAAAATCAAGTTCGTTTTTCGACAAACTGGATCTGGAACATTTCTGGCACGTATTACATGGGGGCGATATACATACATAGTCGTATAATATTCTACATAGTACATGTGTTTGTGTGCACGTTCACTTGTAATTTTTGTGTGCAACATGCTGGAAACATTTTGTGTGTTCCAAATAATTAATTGAAATTTTTGAAATTCGAAATCATAAATACTTTCTCGCATACAAATTTAGACTGTTTCAATTATTTGTTGATGTTGGAATGTGTGTCAGGAAAATTTACATATAATTTTATTAACATTCCACCAAATGAACCAAAAATATGTATATGAGTAAATTAAAGTTTGTGCCAATTCTGAAATTTTAATGGAGAATTTTTTTTTAAAGTTCAGTATAGTCTTCAAAAACTTTGAAAACGCTCTCTGCAACTTAAAGCATTGAATTTTGGATTCTTATTTCATATCGTGTATATACATATTTGAATTAAAAATATGTTTCTTTATTGACCTTTGATTACTCATACGACATGTTGACTCTTTGAACCAGAAGTTTTGACAAATAAATCCAAATGGAATCAACCAAATATTAAAGATTTTGATGTTAATTTTATCAGCCATTCAGAGTTCTAAACCGGAACCCGGAAATTGACTTTAACAACTGTTTCGAGGATTGGAAAAAACGTTGGCACAAGTGTATAAGAGCCAAGGGAGATTACTTTTAGGAGGACGACATAGATTTTGAAGAATAAATGAAGAATTTTAAAATTATGAACAAAGTCTTCGCATTTTTGGTTCATGGTAGTATGTCACTGCATTTTTCGGACATCATCAGGGGCAGGGGTTGAATTAACCACATAGTAGTAAAAGGGGTTTATAGAAAGAAAATACTTCTTAATAGTTGGTAAAAAACTCAGTTAAAATGAAGTGAATGACTGAAATTTCAAACCATTTAATAAATCTTAAATACATACAATTTCACTCGTTTTCCGTATTTTGTTTGAAATCTAAGCTCTATGCTTCTAAAATGTAGTAGGATGAGCATCTGATCAAATTTGACCCGGACTGACAAAAAAGTAACACGTAATCTCGTAGAAGAGTTTGAAATCTAAGCTCTATGCTTCTAAAATGTAGTAGGATAAGCATCTGATCAAATTTGACCCGGAAAAAAGTAATACGTAATCTCGTAGAAGAGCGAAGACACTTGTTTCGTGTTTGTCTAAAAATTTAGTCACAAGCATGCTAAAAAAGAACAGCGCAATATCGTTGTAAAAAATGCAACGCTGCCATATGTAAATCCGGTGATTTTTGACGAATTGCTTCACGTAGACACCTCAAAACGAGCAATTAAAGCAATATTCCTCATTGACCGTGTGATCGTGTGGAAAAACCAATAGCATTACGGTGATGCTTGATCAACTTTGTCGTGTTTTTTTCGGTTGGTCTCGGTTTCGGAGCACTATTCGTTAAATAGGATAGGATAGGATTCGATGTCATATTCACAAACTCTCATCTCATCACCAGTAATTATACATTTATTTGTAGGGTTCTCAAGTACGTTGTCACGCAGCTATATTTTGATATCTACTCAACGTCGTTTTTGCTCAAGATATAGGTATTTTGGTCCAGGTCTAGTTTTGGTATACCCAAAACTTTAACTAAACTGGGTTGAGTCGATTCATCAGAGATGAAACGAAACACAAAGATTTTCAAACACTGATTCTTTAACTTTTTCGATAGTTCAATTTCGTCAGTGTAAAAGAGCAGTCCGACTCATAGTTGATCAGATGACATATCATGCCTAATCTATACATTCTAAAACAATTACATATTGGAATTCATAGTCGCGAACTATCCATCAGCTGCAGTTATAGGATATGTCTGCCATAGAGGTAGCTGTACATCTACTGCTCCGTAGCGCTGTATGTAATGACTATCCATTTCGATAGTATGGAAGAAATATTAGCCTGGAGTTCGCAGACAGTGCGCTCAAAACTAGTGAAGAAAAGTTCAGACTCCTTATCAATAGCATCGATTCATTATATGATTACACTGGTTTGGTTGCCTCGTATTTCAGTAAGGCTATTGAACTTACTAAGTCAGGTACTTGTGTCACAATAACTGCGGAATGGCAACGGATAAGAGCTCCGTTGGCTTCTTGTGGTTCACTAGTGAACTGTTGGGTCTAAGCTCAGCAAGTGTTGATCAACTATCAGCAGCTATGCAGTCGCAGGACCCTTCTGACCCAGGTTAAATAGTAAAGTAGGTGTAGTGTGCTTTTGGCCTTCAGCAAAATTCACCTTTCAGGGGTTATAGGAGTTCTAACTGGTCATCGTCCGATTGAGATTTTAAATCTTGCCCGATGCCAGCTGTATCAGCGGTTTTAGAGACGATGGGATAGATTCATCTCCACAGTTCCTTCTCGAATATCCCGCTTTCGCTAGATCAAGGTAAATAATTTCGGATGTCATACTTTTAGACATACATATGTAAAAGTGAAATAGAAATAATGCACCTGAGCAGATTTACGATAGATTCAGGAAATTTAGCCGATAGCTGATATTCAACCACAGATTTTTTTTTCGTCTGGATTCACAAAACAATCTAAGTGTGATCCCATGCCATGCTGAGGGATCAACCAACTAACCTCACCCAATCTAAACAATTATAGAAAATTAGAAGTTCAGCAAATCTAACTGTTCCATGAACATTTTAATGGATTATAACTTTTTCTGAGAACCACCCTAATGTATGTTTTCTATAAGAAGGAACACCCTAATGTTGACATTTTGTCACAGTTATATGGTTTAATAAATTATAATTACACAATCGAGGCGTAAATAATTTGGGCTCATGCCATTAAGTCAAATAATTTGTCGATAAAAAAATATATATATTTACTACTTTATATACCGCTTAGTATGAATGTGGAAGCGTGCTGGAGACCTCATGTTACGGTGCTTTTCACAAACCAATTTTAATATTTGCTATAATTCATATTGCGCTAAAAAATATAATCAGTTTAATAGCTTTGAGTTATTTCCCATTTCAGTGTTAACACACACACACCAACACAAACACATACAACTGGAGTGAAAAACATATGTACGGACAATTGCTTTGGGCTTCATAGCTCAGTGCGCGGTAATGAGCTGAGTTAATTAGTAGCTTACATATAAAATTCATACCTGAACACCAACACTCACACAGGCACACACATATGAATTAATAGCTGAGAGAAGAAGAAGAGACAAATAATATACGGAGTTTAATGAGAAACTGACAAAACGGGCCGATACGAGTCGATACAGTCGCGACATTATGGAAGTGTATGACGACAGGCCGGTGAGTGTCTACGACAATTTGAAAACGACGCCGAACAGCATACACACAAGCACACCGAAAGCCGTGAAGAGAGGCAACAACACAGTGCCGTCACCAGCCGCATCGCCATTGCCAACACGCAGAGCAACAGCAGCAGCAGCAGCAACAACAACGGGCGGAACCACCGCAGCGAATAGAGCAACTAGCTCACCCATTTACGCCGATATTGCATTCAAGTTTAATGACAACAACCAACAACTAACAAATCAGCAGTCACAACAACCACACCAACGGCAGCAGCAACAACAACAACAAACGCTTCCGCGCTTGACTCAGCAATACGTGCAGCAGTCGGCCGCACTACCGGTGGCGTCAAACTTCACTGACCAAGCACCAACAACAACAGCAACAACACAAAATTTTGCAACGAACACAACGCTGCCAACACAGAATAGCAACAACAGCACTAACAACTACACTAACAGCAGTAATCAGCGGTTAATACAAGCGAACGCGTCGATTACATTGCCAGCCCCGACTCCGGCGCCCGCTTCTGCACTAGCTGCCGCTCCAGCGCCAATCAAAGCTATTGCCACAGCAACGCCAGCAGCCATGTCAACAACGACAGCGGCGTCTACGGTGGCAGCGCCTAGGAATGCAAGTCCGGCACAGCGGCCGCTTAGTCAACACTCGCAATCGGAACTATACGAAGCCAGTCAGAGTATAGCTGCGGTGAAAGCCGCATTAAATGATGCTAAATCGAAATTTTTCGGCTTAAACGGTTACGCTCAAGATCATCCACACAACAACACGTACAGTGCTAATGAATCTCGGCCGCTGCAGCAAAGAGCCGCCGCCGCGCCACGCCTACTCATCGACAATCAATATCCAAAAGTACAAATCGTGACAACAGCCCCCACACCGCCGCCAAAGAGTCAACCCAAGTATCAGAATATACCGGAGAATAGCGCCATATTCCGCAATAACGTCGAGACGCCACCCGAGTTGCCGCCGAAGCCACCAGGTGAGTTAATGCGTGCCATAAAATTTTATGTTCAACTATTTAACGCCGTTTAATTATTACTAGTGGACGCTGTGGCGGTGCCGTCCAGAATGGCTGCCACAACTCTGCCCACACAAACCGATGGCGCCGTGTCTACAACACCCAACTCAGCTGCGTTCTCAACTAGCTCAAGGCAATCGAACACGCCGTCGCCATCGCCATCAGCACCATCAGATGCGGCCAAGGTATCGTTGTCATCGTCACATGCAGCCTACAAGCAAATACCGCTAAATGATATTGACACTACGCAGCCATCACAAGTGAGTAAAAGAAACCATGTAGGTCTGCATTGATATATGATGTGTCTAATTATGGTTAGGAGCTCAGTTTAGGGTGTAAGCTTAAAGCGACAGTAATGATAAGCGGGAGACTTTTTGAAATCTACACGTTCTAATCTTAAATATAACCTTGTCTCTGTCAACTGTCATATTCTGTAAAATGTTTTGCTGGTTAAGTTGTGTGGATTTTATAGTTGACAGCCAAATTCGATACAAATTTAAAGCAGTTAAGGCTATGTGACTACGTTACATTATTTATTTCAATACAGCCTTGTATCGCATTATCTTGTTAAACACTGTAAAGATCTACTTATTTATTTTTGATCAAGTATTTGACGCCCTCAGGCTGTCCAAAACGACTTACGAAAAGTCACAAATTATCTGAAAAATCCCTAATAATTAGATGATGACAAAACCTATTCGAAAATATTTAGGTCTCATCCAGAGTGATGACTATCAACTCAGATAGTAGGAGGCGACATTGGCTTTGAGATCGCTGGCCGTACGCTAAAGACTAGTGAAGGGACCTTTATCTGTGGCATCGAATTATTTCATAATTAGAATGGTTTTCGTACTTAACAAGTCAGGCGCCAGCTGCAGACTGGGAACGGGTGGAGACTCTGATGGCTTCTTGCGGTTCACTGCTGGGTGGTTGGGCCTGAGGTGAGCTCAGTTGGCAAATGCTCATTTGAACGTTGCTTCGGGCTCAGCTAAAATCGCTAGCAGTCTAGTGAGTTATTCTCGCTCTCAGCAAAGTTCATATTCCAATGCTTGGAGGAGTTTTAACAAGCAAGCAGGTTGATCAGATTATATCAATAGTCCATTCTCTAATGTTCCGCCTTTGTCAGTTCAAAGCTTAAACATATATGTAGCTCAGATTTCATTCCTTTAGACATCCAGCTGTAATGGAAAGAAAGCACCAAATAGATATATGATGGGTTCAAAACGCTTTGTCGTGAGTTAATATCCAACTGCAGGAACTTTTGTCTGGCTTCATAATGGACTTTACAGAACAGTGTATGTTATTTTGGGGTCTAATCCAAATTGTCTGCTCAGTAATCCAAACCTAAGCTAACTTCGTAGGTTCGAATTCGAATTCGAATCAAATCACACATCAGTTCTATTTATTCGCCACAAATCCGCTCGTTATTTTTGAGTTTAACTCATTTGTTAAATGTTTACTTGTGAACAAAGTTATGTAGTAAATTTAATATTAGAGACTATGCTGAAATATAATTTAAGAAGTTTGCTATCTCTCTATGTTATACATTGTGACAAGAAATTATAAATAAAACTCAAAATATTTAACTATTCATCAATATTTATTTTGCCGCTTTCAAAGTAATCCCCATCAGATGTAATCCACTTATGACAACGATTTTTCCAGTGCTCGAAACATTTTTCATAAGCACTTTTTGGGATGGCCTTCAGCTCCTTCAAAAAGATTTTGTTTTATCTCTTCGATCGCCTGAAAAAGGGTTCCACGGAGCGGCAATTTCAGTTTGGGGAACAAGAAAAAGAGAAAAAACACACCGATCCAAATTCGAAGAATACGGTGGTTGATAGATGACATTCATTGCGTTTGGTCACAATCGCGGCTCGATGCGATGTTGCATTATCATCGTTTTAAATCCATGAAATGTTCTTCAACAATTCCGACCTTTTTCGAGGGATATTCTCATGCAAACGCCTTAATATGCCTAAATAGAACTCCTTACTGACCGTCTGTCTCTCCGGAACAATTCACGATGTACCAAACCACGAATATCGAAAAAAATTAGAGCATCACCTTGATTTTTGAGCGACTTTGGCGTGGTTTTTTGGTTTCGGATCGTTTTTCAATCTCCATTCCCATAATTGTTAACTTAATTGCATGTCAAACTCACAAACCCATGTCTCACCGGTAGTTATTATGCTCTCCATGAATATGAGATCGGAATCCGCACAATCAAGCAGGTTCAAAGTGACATGATTACGGTACTCTTTTTGATAAAAAATCAGCTTTGTCGGGCCGAGTCAAGCAAGAGCGCGTTTCATACCAAAAATATACACAAAAATCTTTCAAAAGTACTCTCGAGAGATCTCGAACTCTCTTACCATCTCTCTAACATTTGCCTGACGATTTTTCAGCACCATATCCTCCTCTTTTGAAATATTTTCATCAGGAGGTCGAAGGTGATACAGAACGAGGCATGTTTTAAACGATCTGTCGACCGTCTTTGAAGACTTTGTACCACTCGAAGACCTGTGTTTTTGATAAAACTGAATCACCATATGCCTTTTCCAACATTTTTTATTACAAATTGTTTTTTTCGAAATTTTTTTCCATTGTAAAAATCGCAACAACCTTTTGAAGTGTAGCGACTTAAATAGCTGCTGTAAACAAACTGGTTGATAGATATACTGATATACATTTTTATACCCTGAACAGGGTATATTAAGTTTGTCACGAAGTTTGTAACACCCAGAATGAAGCATCGGAGACCCTATAAAGTATATATATATAAATGATTAGTATGTTGAGCTGAGTCGATTTAGCCATGTCCGTCTGTATATATACGAACTAGTTAGTCCCTCAGTTTTTAAGATATCGTTTTGAAATTTTGCAAACGTCATTTTCTCTGCAAGAGGCTGCTCATTTGTCGGAACTGCCGATATCGGACCACTATAACATATAGCTGCCATACAAACCGAACGATCGGAATCATGGGCTTGTATGGAAAACTTTTGCATTTCACAAGATATATTCACGAAATTTGGTAAAGATTATTTTCTAAGGCAACAATGTAATCTCCAAAGAAATTGTTCAGATCGGTTAACTATAGCATATAGTTGCCATACAAACTGAATGATCGGAATCAAATGTTTGTATGGAAAACTTTGGTATTTGACGTGGTATCTTCACGAAATTTGACATGGATTACTGCTTAAGATAATAATATAATCTCCGAAAAAATTGTTCAGATCGGATTACTATAGCATATAGCTTCCATACAAACTGAACACATAGTTACTAAAAGAAATGCACCTGTGAAGGGTATATTAGCTTCGGTGCAGCCGAAGTTAACGTTTTTTCTTGTTTTGAAATATCATTTACCTGGGGAACTTAATTTCAATTTCCATGTGCTTTTTTGGCACAATGTATACATAAATCAAACTAAATAATTGTACTCTACACTATACATATCTATAAATTGTTATTATTAAGTATTAATAATTGTGGAAAATATATTAACTCAATCACGAAATTATTCTATTTCAACGAGTTTTTTAACAGACGCTAAGTAAATTCACACATTATTCACACTTTAATTGAATAAAAACATTAATTTGTATATACTATACATATACTGGGTATAATGTATGCTAACAAGTACAATTTAAATAATTATTATTAAAAATAAAAATATTCACATTATTTTATAAGATATATTTAGATACATGTATGAATATGAAAATACTGAGATTGGTTATTTATTTTGGTGATCTAAGTATAGAAAAGAGAATATTGAACAATTATATTAAGTCCGATTCTTATAAGGAAATTATGAAAAATAATTCACCTCTGATTCTTGTATCTAAAATTTTTTACCATACAACATTTTCCTTATAATGAGTTTTTCAAATTCTTTATTCCATTCGATGCCATTATATTTGGAACTCGATTTCTCTGGCATGGCCACCACGGTTCGACGGTTTTCAAGCATAAATCGGCCGATATTGCTGCAATTTCACCTTAAAATATTCGTAGGAAGTTTGTCAATCGTCGCTGGCATAGACCATAGACTTGACATAGCCCCACCGGACCATTTCGTGAGATAACACGTTCACTAAACTTGGTTTTTAATAAATCAATTGTGACATTCGCTGTGTTGCTTATGTCGCCGTCCTATTGAAACCACATATTTTAAAAGTCCATATCATTCAATTCGGTTCAAAAATATTCGATTATCATTAAGCGTAGAGATTCCCATTCATATGGTGATTCGTGGAGAACGTGTGGATTGCTGCCTCACCAATAACGCACTTTTTGCTTATTGACGAAGCCATTCAACCAGAAATGAGCCTCATTGCTGAATATGATTTTTCGATGAAATTCCGGATCATTTCCAAGTTGTTACTCAGCCCAATTCACGAACATACGGCGATTGTGGTGGTCAAGCGGCTTCAGTTCTTGTATCAATTTGATTTTGTAAGGATGTAGGCCAAGATCTTTTCGCAACGATTGAGGCCGACGTGTGAGAGACTGATTTGGGTCTTCCTCAATTGATGCGCTAGCGGCAGCAATATTCTCGACACTACGGGCACTTGTTTGTCTCACTGGCACAGGAACATATTGTGCTCAGCCTGTGTATTAAAAATTTTCCACTAGACGCTCAATTGTTGATCTGACAGGACGATTAAGATAACTATAAATTTGAATAATTTCGACTCGTTGTTGGATCGTATATCTTTCCATGATGAAATGGCAAACCTTACTGAAGAGAGATGTGAAAAGAGCGGGGAAAAATATGACGTCGTTTGCTGCCCCCATCTGTCTACTTTTGTAGCGTCTTTATTGGAAACCCCGTAATGATGGGTCAATAAATCTGATTTATGTGTAATAAAATTGCATACTTTTATTGATCGTTATTTTCAACGAACAGTATGTCTTTGTCAATGATTTTCCCCATAGCAACATCTAATTTGGGTGGTAGTTCCACGACAATTACACTCCTCGAAAAATATCGTCTCATCGTTCGTTCTAAAATTGCTTTAATTAACCGAAGGCATTCTTGGAATTTAACCACAAAAATTTGATAAAAAATTTTAAATATTCCAAAAATATTTGTGGTTTAACTAAATTATTGTGAGGAAATACATTCGTAAGCAGCAACAACAGTAAGCAATATTAACTTATAGCACACTTTAAGGCGCCCTGTTAACAGTAGAAATAAAAACGATGAGAAAGAGAAGTAGCCGTAGTACTTCAATAGTCTCCAATTTTTAAGTTGTTTGTACAATTTATTGCATATTGAAAAATATTTTTCATTGTCATTATTTGAAATAATAAATAATAATAATATGTTAATGTCTCAAATTCTGTAGCTTGAGATCAGGCGTTTTCTTTTCATCAGCAAACCAAAGGTTGTTTGTGACTTAACAGAGTTATTTTTAATAACAAACAAATATACTGATATATAGTATTATAATATCACTAAGCTAAGTATCTTCATTGAAAATTGTTACAACAACAAATGCAATACATGTTTTGACATGATTTTCTTGTAACAAACAACAATTGTTCTTTTTTGTGCGTGCTTTGTGTCAGCGCTGTTATCACTTCGCGTATCTTACACTCGCATTCAAGGTCAACTAACTCATTAACAGCTGTGAAGATCAGCTGTAGGCCACCAACAACACTAACACAAATACCTGTGACCGCTGCAACAACAATGAAATGGCAAATCGATAACAATTACTGCTTGACAAATGTAAACAAAACTACACTATCTTTTTGTACAAATAATACACACAAACTTATATATACATATATACTATATATGAATGTAGTATATACATACAAGTATATATAAATAAGTATATTTGTATACAGTCACTATTCGTAAACAACTTAAATCTTAAAACTTACTATAAAAGGTCCTTGCTTTTCTCAGAATAATATTAGTAGCATTTGAACCGCGATTTCAACATCAACAAATCTGAATTCGAAACCAAGGAAAATGGAAAAAATAAGCGCTTTCTTTAATTGTTTACTACAAATTTCGCTGGCATCGTTTATTGTAAATTTTTACATGCAAATATCAATCGTGCTGCAGAGATTTCGTTTACTTCGTATAAAGATTTACTTGGCTGAGCTCCCACAACGTGATCAAATACTGGAATTAAGCACGAGTGAGTTTAAACGTTTCGATAGTTTACCGTTACGTACAGCCCCGATAATAACAACGTCTTACTTTGAAACGCCTAAAAGCAGATATCCACTAATGAGACTGCAACATGAAGTATGTAAATTTCGTGGACGCGATTGCCAACATTACAGAGGAGTTCGCAGACGACTTGAATTGTAGACATGTGAATTATATAGTAAAAATAATACCGAACTGGAATTTTATGTTTGCAATTCAAATGTTTTTACAAAAAATATATTTAAGTTAATATTTGTAAATTATTTTAGTTGTAAAAAATATATTTTTATAGTTAAGCAAATATATTTAAGACTTCAGATAAAGCAGTTATGAGTGATTTTGGTAATGGTTTCTAAATGAAACAAAAGTCCAAAATATTTATTATGAAAATGTATCTATAGAACTTTATCAAAAACAAACTATAACACAAACAAAAAATTTAAATATATACATAGATATAAGTTCCTGAAAAATCTCGAAACAGTTCCAATTCTTGAAAATAAACGTAAGACTGCTAACGACTAAATTCATAGAATTTGGCTTGTCAAAACAAAAAACTAATCCTCCATTTCGAGGTTCCCTTAGTTTTTTAACGAAAAAGCACAGAAACTTTAAATTTAATCGGGAATGTTTATTATCATTCGAAAGAACCTTATTTGACATTTAATTTTTGAAGATTATCTCTTTGAAATGTTGGCCGCGGTTATGTCTCAGATGGTTCATCCGTTGAGTTGAGTCCAATTTTCGATGACTCGTTCGAGCAATTGAATCCACGCGTGATGTTTTGCTCTAAGGCAGGAATTGAAGCGGGATTGTCGGCATAGACTTTAGACTTTACATATCTCCACATTGTCAAATCACATGATCTTGGTGACTAATGGATCCGCCCAAAATCGCTCTCAATAAATCCATTGATTGATGTGATTTATAGGAAGTGACGTCGTCTTGATGAAACCAAATTTGGCCGAGTTCACGAGCTTCAATTTTAGGCATAAAATAGTCAGTTATCATTTCGCGATAACGTTCAACATTGAGGGTTACGTTCTCACCGGCATCATTTTTGAAGAAATATATACCGATGATTCCACCGGCCCACAAACCATACCAAACCGTTATTTTCCTGTATGAAAAGGCAGCTCTTGAATCTCTTCATGTTGCCCTTCGTCGCAAATGCGCCAATTTTGCTTGTTGGCATACTCATTGAGCCAGAAATAGTCCTCATCGCTGAACAAAATTTGGGTTGAAAACATCTGGTTTTCTTAGAACTTTTCAAGATCTCATAAACAGAAGCGATATTGCTTGGGAAAGTCGAGCGGTTTTAGTTTTTGCACAAGCTGTATTTTGTAAGCTTTCAATTTTGGATATCGACGTAAAATGCGCCGAGTCGTTCCGTACGTCAGTCCGAGTTGGAGCCGAATCGACTCTTCACGGTCTTCGTGTACACTCCCAGCTACGGCTGCTATATTTTCTTCACTGCGTGCTGGAAGTGGTCTATTCGGTCGAATATTAGTCAGTAATGAATACTGGGTCTCAAGAATTGTAATGGTGTTGCGAATAGTATGCTCAATAGGCCGATTATGTCGACCATACGTTGAGCGAAGTAAGTCTTTCCATGATGAAATGCCAAACAATACTGAACAAAAATAAGAATACAGCTTGACACAGCTCACGCGTGATCTTTCCAAAAAAGCTATTGAAAAGAGTTCCTCTACTTGGAACACCAATTCCTTTCTTTGTGAGCTGAGGTATTTCTGCCTTACTCTTCTTTTTCTGCGATCATTATGGTTGTTTCCATCACAATAAGCCGCGTAACTTGAATCGAGTCGATTTAATTTTCTACGAAAAACTTCAACTGAGCTACCACACAATATTAATTTTCAATTCACTGAGCTCTTTCAGAATTGATTTTTCAGACTTTCAGAATTCGGAAATTTTACTTTTGCTCAATCTGTCAATTGAAAGATGCACAAACTGGTCAAACACGCTTTCCTTATTCGACCTTTAAATCACCGAACCCGTCTTTGGCACCTGAAGAATCAATCCCTTGGAGTGATCGCTTAAAGTCGAGCTGAGCGTAAAGAGGTTGAATATGAGAAAAATATTTCACAGCTTGATATTTCATAGAACCGTATATAAAATTCCAACAACACCGTTGGACGAAAACAAAGATGACAATAATGAATGAATAAACTCTCGAAACCCCTCTATACTACTGAATGTTGATCAATGGAATGAATTAACACTCGAAACCACGCTGCCCTACTAAATCCTGAGCATTGGCTTTGAGTTCACTACTTTGTTCGACTTTCAGAGTTCATTCTAATAGTAGTTGGAGGAAGACAAACTGCTTTTCACGCAGTCTAAATTTTTGATCGTTGATTTTAAATTTAGGATTCTTAGGCGAGGCATTTTTCTCACATTACTAATCCCTATTTAGTTAATATAATTTAATATGTTTTTTGTTTATACTTTTTCCAACCTAGTTGTTCAATAACTTGCGGTATTCCTATAATAATAGTGTTTCAAGAGCTGGAATATACTCTAGCATCCATTGCGTGACTGACCGTTCATCATTAGAAACTTTTCAATGATTTTTTTCATAATAAAAAAGGACTCATCTGTCCCATTTTTTGTCATAATATTCTATATCATTTTATTCCAAGGTTGAGTAAGATCAAATAAGTGAAATATTATTCTGATTCTCTCTAATGATATTTTCTTCGACGTGACTCACCTGTCTCGCTCTTTTCAATGATTTTTCTCACCAGGGACTCATCTGTGTCGCTACATTCTAGGGTGATCCAAATAAGTGAATAGGTAATGGGTATCATTTCGAGTACTTTTTCAGTTATAAAATGCAAATCTATTATGTAATTTTTTAGGACCGATCTTTATTATTTCTTATTCCATTGTCTAAGGCAATTCTTACATAAAATATAAATTTTTCTAGAATTTCTTTATTATAATTATTCAATAAAAAATCCTGCACTTTCTTAATTTCAGGCCGTCTACATGTCCACCACTGTACCGCAGAATATAAAAGGTAGTAAAATCGCCGGCCGACATACTCCAACAAGAAATAGTTTAAGGCACAGTCGCATGCTAGTTGTAAATAATAAAACATATCCAGGTAAGTGGCAAGGTGCTTGTTCTGTCTATAAGTAACACTTAGTAACAAATTAGAAAAAAAATTTAAATGCTAACACTTAGAAAAATAGCTTTTGACATGTGTCTTTTAATTTGCGGCGCACTGTACTTAGTTTAATTTGACTTATTCTCTATTTTGTAGTACGATTTAGCGTGCGCATTAACCGGTATGTACATATGTATGTTTACTTATTTAAAACTAATTAAGTATATACGCATGACTTTAGAAACAACATGTTAACTTTAATTGCTGTTAGAAAATAAATCCTAATAGTCGGTTGCTTATTAATCCTTTTATTACTAATGGACCATTTAATGCTAAGATGTAATTATTGCACTTCATACTTACATACATACATACATACATTTACATTAGCGATTACAATAGTTTTTTAATGTCTAGAGATGGCAAGGTATCGATAATTATCGCTTATTTCGGGTTTTTATACCGATTATATTGAAATTGTAAAACAATAAACATGGTCATGAAATATTGAGCTAAATTATGTTGTACCGTTTTTGTACCGTATTTGTACCGAATATGGGAATAAAAGGCTAAAAGTCGAAATCGATAATGATTTATGCATAACCAGCTAAAAATATGTGTACCGATTTTGTATCGTATTTGTTCCCAAAATGAAAATGCATAGCCCAAACGCGTAACCTTTTGATAATGCGAAATTAAATGTTAAGCTTAGTTTGGATGTACCGGTTTTGTGCCGTGTTTGTATCAGCCATAAAAACGGACGACTCAAAACGGTGAATCAATAAAAAATATCCAGCTAATAATTATACCGTTTTTTGTGCCCTTATTATACCCAACATGAAAATGTATAGCTCAAAACGTGAATGTGAAATTTATATGAAATTTGTAGCATAATTTAGTAGTACCGTTTTTATTCCGCATTTGTACCGTAATTGCACCCGGACAACTCAAAGCTGGAAATTAAATTAAAATCTCGCTAAAAATCTATGTACCGTTTTTGTACCTTACTTATATCCAATTTGGTAATGCATAGCTCAAGACCTGAGCTTAGATTATATAGTAATTGTTACATAATTTTTTCAATTATGAAATGCCGATTCTACAATAATTATACCGTAAGAGTATTTTAATGCTTCCTAATACGAGTATGAGACCCAAGCACCAGCCTTTAAATCCGTTCCCACCTATGTAAATGCTTTCACACAAATATACTATACATACATATGAAAACAAGAAGCTTATTAGACTCGCCAACAATTAAGTGTAATCTAATCTATAATAGAGTTCAAACTAACATAAAACACATATCTATAAGCCCATTTACTTTTGTTGTAATTGCCCTTCCACTTTACTATGATATACTAATTTGATTTCCGTAACGGTCTTAATAACTAGCAACTATCATTTGATAATCTTCTTACGTCAAGTTCAATATATTTCTGACATATACTGTAGCACGTAATCCCCGCAATAATTAACCCTAACCAATCTAGTGGTAATGTTAATAACCAGATTTTGTTGTAGTCAGTCGGTCTATTAGGTCCCCAAGCAAGTGAGCGCGGTTAGTAGACGACAAACTTTTACAGCATACACAACAGATCACTTACTATATACTGGATTTATTTGCATCAGATATACACTTACATAAATATATTTGTTTATATATTATCAGCATATATTTTCTATAATGGAGCCTTCTTTGTACACAGCCACTCAGTATCCGAATCCAATGAGTTTTAAATATCCGAATCTTGCCCGCTGGTTGCTCATACTGGAGATAATAGTTGGTCTACTAATATCATTCCTAGCAATTTGGATATTCTGTTTGGCACCCAATACGGCCATACAATATAATCCATATTGGAGCGGTTTAGTGGTGAGTAGCTTCGTATTAAGCTTTCTTTATACATATAAAAATCTAGATTTAAGAGTTGAAAAGTGGAAAAATTGTTTGTTGTTTTGGATTAAGCGCATAGAGTTTTAGTTAAATCAGTTGAGTCAAAATACTTTCGGATCTGAAAGAGTAAACGGTCAATTGAAAAGTTCCCGGCCGCAATGGAAATGGCTTCATTAATACCCTCCGAAGTTCAATCGACAGTCATCCGAGAGGGCTACACACGTTGAACCCGCCCCAAAGCAAGGTTATGTCGTCTGTATTTTGGGATGCGCATGGAATAATTTTTATTAGCCACTTTGAAAAAGGCAGAACCATCAAGAACAATTATTACATAACGTTATGGACCTTTTGAAGGACGAAATCGTCGAAAACGGTTGCATTTGAAGAGAAAGGAAGTACTTTTTCACTAAGGCAATGTACCGTGTCACAAGTTAGCGAAAACGATGACAACAATCCATGAATCGGCCTTCGAATTGCTTCCGCATCCATTCCGTATTCACAGATCTGCCCCCAGTGACTATTTTCTGTTCTCAGATATCAAAAAAATGCTTACTGGGAAGAAAGTTTCGTCGTACGTCTTACTACATAAATGGTATCGAAAAGTGATCGGAATAATCAGTGTATCATCTTTGAAGAGAACTACGTTGAATAAAAATATTTTTTTTTCTAAAAGACATGAGACTTTTCAATTGACCTATTATATTTATACAACATTTATATAATGGGGACAAAGTATATTTATTAAACGTTTATCAAAGAACTTCTGAAGCTCCTCCTTATATATAATTGGAATATCTCTGGATTAGATACTTGGCTGAACGTATACTCTTGATTCAGTCATAATGGTTAATGTTAGCTCACGAATGAAAGGATCCGCAGCCTCTTTAAGCTTATTCCGAACGGCTAAATCTTAATTGGAAGTATTCATTGTCTGCTGAGATTATATGTTAATTTATTACCGAGTTCAAAATCCGATTCAAAGTATCACCTTCAACTAATAGAGCCCGCTCTCTTCCACAGTAAGAGTTATATGATTCCGTTTTTGTTGCACAGATATCTGCATTTGAAATTTTTATTCTGTGTCTTCTCTTTTAAGCCACCGTTCCTTAACTCGAGAGGACTTCTTAAGTGGACACTAACATAATATCCATCTTTGAGCCAAAGTCGAAATTCCTACATTCCTGGCACTTTTACTTTTCTATGGCTTTACATGATGTAGATTTTTACTATCTTATTTTAGACGGAAGTTGAGTATTTTGCCATCGAAGCCATCACACAAAGCGCGCAAAAAGTTTGACCGTCTTCAAATTTATGAAAAAGCCTTGTCCTGTGGACCCATTTCCTCCATTGACTAAAACCACGTATGCAATGAATGTGGCACCTACCCAAACTACAATCATTCTTCAATTAAGTCCAACGCATTTTACAAAATTCATCTTCTTCAAATACCTGGCCTAATAATCCATCGAGCAATTTCGTTAGGTGTCCGGAACGCAGTATCTAATGTATTCATTAGTTGGAGCTTCTAAATCTAGAAAATATGACTTGAAATAGGCTGAATAGCTTTTTCTTGGTAATTAGCTAACGGTTGTGAAGCTTTATTGTCGACTTATGCCTCTCAAGATACAAAAACTTAGGGACCGGAGATTCTGAAGGCATCTTTTAATCCCTTGATGAGATCGTTTCTGTCTCAGGAAACTTCTAGAACTTTAGGTTCAAAATAATTCTAAAGATGTGCCTTACCAATCCGCGAAATCAAATATCGATAGATTAACTCCATCTCAAGAGACTTAAATAACATCGACTTCAAAAAAATTCTCGAAAGGTGCCTTACCAATCCGCGAAATCTAGTATCGATCCAGTCTTCAGAGCACCATGAAATATTATCCATTTCAGCGTTCGGAGTTAGCTTCAAGTTTCATGTACCAGCTCATTATACTTTATATAACAAATCTCAAAAAAATTATATCGTCTCTCAACAACTTCTCTCTAACTGCTTTGCAGCTCCTGCTCGCTGGCATTCTTGGACTTGTGCTTGTACGCTATCAGCGTATTAAACGTCACAAAGTACGCGAGAATTGTTTCAAATTTTTACGCGCCGACTCATACTTGCTGGCACTCCTCGCCGTCCTGCTGTGCTGTGTGGCGGTCTTCTGCGCCGCCCTGCACTATGCGCGCCTCTGCGCCGACGACACACACTGTGCGCCGACAAATATTTTGCTGGAGCATGGTTCCTGCACGTGCATCTTCAACGCGAACGAAGACGAGTTGACGGCGCCGACGAATAGCAGTGCGGCACAAGTGGCGAACGGACTGTTGGACGAAGAAGTGGTGCCGGAGCATTACAATGATCAAAGCTACAAAGTGGAGTATCGGTAAGGGAAAGGGTGGGCAGGTTGGAAATTTCAGTTTGTTTACTGTATATATTTTTCTTTTGCAGGGACTTGAGCTGCAAGGAGCTGCGCGGCGAGTGGATAACCATACTGATTCTATCGATGGCGCTTAACACTATTGGCTTTCTGCTCGCCTTTGCCTACACAGTGTTGTTGTTTTGCTGTCGTCATAGCGCCAAGCGTCCGTTCTACACCTCCGTCCATACAAGTACCTTTTAGACAAGGATTTGCTGTAGGCTAAAAACACACACACACACACGCACACACATACACAAATATACCTGTAGTATTTTTAAATTTAGCGCCACATACATACATATTTATTAATATGTAATTTTATTATAAAATTTTAAAAAGTTTGTTTTTAGTGATGAGCTCATTCTATACAAGCACACATACTTTTGTGTGGAGTATGTTACACACACACACACACATGCATAAGTCGTTGGCGCTTTGTACTTAATTCGATTTTAAAACTAAGTTTTAACACTCTAACTTTCAATTTTGTAAAATTTTAATAAGAAAACACGATTTGCATAATTTATAAAAAATACTTATTTATTTAAATACGATATATATTTATTATTACTGCATTAATGCACTCACATAATTTTAAAATAATTGATTTCGAAAAATTTTTTTTTAATATTAAAAATTTGTAGTATTTAAAAAAAATAGATTTTTAAATTTAAAAATTGAAAAAAAAATTATTTTTAAATTTTAAAATTTTTTTTTATAACCATTATGACTACCTTGACTTTGATAATTAATAATATACAAATACAGACATACATACACAGATGTAAATGCAAATGTTGTGAAAATTGATTACAAATTCTCGAAAAAAAATTCTAAATTTTTTTAAATATTTTTACATTGCAACATGTGGCAAGTACAAGCTGTTGCCAACCATTTTGATATTAGAAACTTAAATGAAAATTATTTTACAATGCACACAGACAAATACAAATGCATGAAATAACTGTTTTGTTAAAGAAAAAATGCAAATGGAAATGCTCAATAAATCGCAAATGAAGTGCAGTTACTAAATGATGGCGTTTCATTACAGTTAAGCGTACTTCACTAAGCATAAATGCATAAACTAACTATGTAAATAACCTATACTGCTAACCTATTTACGCAATAGAAAAAATTTTATTATTAAATATTATTGCACTGCAGCTACTTGAGAATAATTTCCGCCGGTGGCAGTATATTGTCGCCATACAAGCTATACCAAATGCTGGAGTACCAGATCGTGCGGTCGACCCACTCGCTGCCTGCTAACACATGACCAATGAAGGGTGAATCGCGTGATCTACAAGAAAATTAAAAAAAAAAAAAAAAAAATATATAAAAAACTACATGAAAAAATACAAAAAATTAAAGATATAAAAAAAATAAAAATAAAATAATAAAAATAACTTTCAATTTAAACTACCCAAAACTTTACCCTATATAACCAAAAACTAACCACAAACTAACCTCAAAATCTGCGTTTGCGTGCGCTCGACGAAAGTGATGGCCCAGCTCCACGGAAAGTCGCGTTTCTTCTCAAAGCCCAAATACGCTGTGGTGCTGTGCAAGAAGATCTCACGCACAATGGTGGTTTTGTCATTTTTGTCTTTTTTCGATATCACAATTTTTCCGTCGCGTAACTCGCAGAGCAAGGATTTGAAGGACTTCGTGCGATTATCGGCGAATTTCAGTTCTTTGCCGGGTGTTACGGTTGCCAGATTTTTAACGGCACGTTGTACTTCGCGCAGCGTATCGATCGGCTTGACAACGAGATAATTGTTTTTGCGATCATCCTCGGGCCAGTAGGACCAATTGAGCACGACGTCGAATACTTTTGTGTCATGGTGTAGCGGACGCTCTAAACAATCGTTCAAAATGACTTCGTGCAGGGATACTTGGTGGGTGGACATATGCATTTTGGGCGCTAGCTCGCGGCAGATGTCGTAGGCGGTGCGGGTGGGTGTGATTGTGACATTGACCTGATCCTTTTCCTGTACAAAAAATTCAAAATTCGTTATTAATCTATGAAATGGAGAAACAGTAAAGTACTATTCTTTGGAGTTACGTCAACTATGGATGTGGTATCGCGTTCCCGCTTAGTTACCCGATTAACAGCTCTAGCCAAACCTCAACCATAACTTTTGGGCAATAAAAATGACAAAGCACAAAAATAAACACAAATTGACCATAAAAAAGACTTACACGCCTCCAATGCATACTACTCAAACCGAGTTATATGGTCAATAATATGAATACCTAGGCTTTAAGTGAGATTCTCGAGCCCGATAAAGCTTAGGCATTAAATAAAGGTTGAAAATACTGTTGTCTAGATGTCGAGATCTTTTTTTTGAAGAAGAACACGAGCCAAAATCATCTCAATACGTCCATCTTGACAATTATATCTTTGCGATATCAGAATCTGAAATATCTTCAACCAAGTTAACTCAAAATAGGTTTATAGAGCTCAAGGTACTTTGAGGATACACGAGATCTAAGTTGCAACAACCTTTCGGGACGAGCAACATCTACTCAGATGGATCATAAATGAAGTAATGGAGTGGATGCCGAAATTTATTAAGGGATCTATTGCTCGGAGTTGGAGCTCAGACAATTCTTTCTGCGGCAGGAACAACATAAAGAAGATCAATATACATGTACATTGAGAGTCAAGTAACAAATAAGGCAATAATCTCCCATCACATTGCGTCAGAGAATGTCCTTAAAAGCAGGGAGGCAGTACAAGGGCATTCCGGGAATCGAAATAGCTGTTGAGATTCCCAATAGTGTCATTCGTCTGGCTATCGAACCGTACTTCAAATACGTAAGTCCCTAAAAACCATACATAATGATATTTCTAAAAGCGCTGACAGACGGAGCACAGTGAGATGGAACAAGGGCCCCATAGGCACCGGCATGCGAGCTGAATGGGTATTAATAACGATCAGACATTCTGTAAATGAATAGAAGTAGTTAAAAGACAGACGCTGCTTCTGTCCAAACTTATCTAAAACTCGTCTTATATATCTAGGAGCTTCGCAGTTCAAGGGACTAGGTGAAGTATCAAAATTAGATGTCAAGTCTGTGTGAAAGTTTGTAAAAGGTGTTAAAATCCTGTGTGACGAATACTACAGCTCGAATTAAAATGAACATCTGAAGACCACCTCTGTATGTCCTAGCAGTCGTTCAGTATAACCAAACCTAACCTAAACCTACTTATTAATAAAAAATTGAGGACTAATTCTCCAACTGACAACTCATAATATCTTCTTTTTCACACCAACAACTTTCCAACTCTAGATATAATCTAACACTTACCTCATTTGTAAGCTCTGGTTTGGCATTTAGAACCACCCACATCTTCAAATCGCCTGACTTTTTCACAGAGTCTGCCATCGTTTCTGCGGCCGCATAGTATTTCTGCAAGCACATCAGCATTTCTTGCTCCTTTTTCTATAATAATAGTATTTTTAATAAAATGTGGAACTAAAGTCAAAAAGAAAACTTACCATTTCCTCCGGCGTCAAAGGAAATAAATTTTTGTAAAGTGTTATTAGATCAGTCAAGACATCAGCCTCCTTCTGTGAGTAAACCATTTCCTCTTGCTGATGCTGATCGGTAAAAAAATGAAAATAGTTTGACTTATAACCAAGTTTATCCACAAAGCCCAAGGAATTTAAGTGCTTACGTGATTTTGTAACAGCGTAGGACCCCAAATCATTGTCAGATTTTTCGTACTCATCTTGTTTTTCGTTTTCTGTGAACTTATAAATGCCAAATGTCCGACAATTTTCTTCAGAGTCTCACGTTCGATCACACTCAGACGTGCCAAGAGTTCTTTGTACGCTTGTATCTTCTCGGACGCTTTCGTGAGTTCAGTCACACACATAAAGCTCTCGGAGAGTTTACCCATCAAACGTTCAGGCAGATCGCGCATGAAACGCTTCAAAACGTTAGCCACATCGTGTTCGTTATATTCGTTTCGTGTGATCTCGACATTGAAGGCGTCGGCACGGAAGGCAGATAATAGCTTTAATATGGAATTTTCGGAGCCGGATTTGCGATAAATACCCTCCGACATGGAACCGTGTATATAAACGAAATTGATGCATTTATCCACAATAACGGGAACATTGAATTTAGTTAATTGTTGATCGATCAGCGAAAAGCCATTATTGTGTGCCACTTCGCGGATGATGTGACGCCAAATTTTAGTTTCGCGGGGTGAGGACATAATCATATATACCGTAAATGGTGGACAGTCTATCATAAGCGTCGGACCAGACTCGACGTGTAAGTTGCGTATCGTTTCATCGCTGTCTTTGAGCACTGAAATCAAGGAGTTTATAAGAAAGAAAAGGTTCAACTCTGTCTTCATCTACTTACCTATGCAGCGCGCTTTGCGTAGATCCATTTTCTCCAGATTTCCGGCAGCTTCACTTACGAATATCAAACGTCTCTGATTCTTCTTCAACACGAGCCAAGTGCCGCTCCACTCGGAGGTTATCGAATTCTTCAGATAACACCAACCGGCACGATAGTAATGGCAGAGATATTTCGGTGGTATGGTATTGGTTAGGCTTTCTAACAACTTTTGCATCCAAATGCCGCTGAGGGGTAAAAACAAAAATTTTAAAAACAGTTCAGTTGACATTCTTCCACTCTCTCTTTCTTTATCTTCTTTTCTACTCACCGCTCTGATTCCTTGCTCACACCATACAGATGTGCCACACGCTGATGCTTGCAGTTGCCCGACGAGGTACTCGTCATAACCAGATTCGGATTCGACATTGCCTGCACATTACCCGAACTCGATTGATTCTTCGGAATTGCTGTGGTAATTTCAAAGCAATAGAAATGTGTCGAATTATCAGTTACACGACTATTGCTTACACACTGCAAAGTCGTAATGCAATCGAGTGGTATGGTTTCTTTGGGTGTCTTCATCTCCTGATCGAGGAATGTTTGAAATTGGCGATCGCGCAGTATGGCCTTACGATTTTGCATCTCTTTCAGTATATCTTCTACAACACCGGATGGAAAACGTATCAACGGTCCCTCGTAACGCACGAGCATTGGCGAGAGTGTGGGACGTGGCACCATCTGTAGCGTAACCTTCACATCCGATTTGGGTGCCATTTTGAAACTGCTCTTACGCGTGATCGCACCGACGCGTTGTTTAACATTGGTGGAGAATACATTAACGGTGTTCATGAAACGTGACGCACGTGATTTTTGTTCGTTAGGCGTGAATGGTGGACGGCCATCAGCGCCAATAGCTTCCAAATAGGATGGTGGACCATCGCCGACGATATTCAGCTTGTTGAAGGGATTACGTCTTTGCTGCTCATTGTTTTCTTTATTGTTGTCCTGCACGAACCATTGTGTGCGATTATCGCCACTGCGGGATAAGTCTACGTTACTGCCGCTTGCGGGTTGTTCCTCAACTCGGCTTAAGTAGGGTCGCACGCGTTCCTCCTCATCGTCCAGCATGTTTTCCATGCTCTCCGAGAGCAGCTGTGCGTTTTGATGCACAATCTGTATTTGAGAATCTCTGACGCTGTTTGTGGTGGTGGGCTTGTTGCTCGGTGTAGGCAGCACCACTGTGGCTGGCTGCTGCGACACTATAGCCGTTGTGGTGCCGGTAACCGCAGTCTGATTGTCTTCCTCTGATGTACACATGCTAACATCGTCATCGGATTTCACTTGATCTCCCGAAACTGTGCCGTATATATCCTCCTCGAGCAGATGCTCCAAAAGCAAGAGCTGATTGCTTTTATCTGAGTTGCAGATTGTGGCGGCTTTGCGACTGGAAAGCGGATCGAATTCTTGTATAATTTCGACAGGTGCTGCCATACAACCGCCAACTGCGCCTTCCACCTCGGCAGTTTTCGTATGGCCAAAATTATTTGCCTGCATACGCGATGTCGAAGGTCTGCTAATCGTGGTATTTTCGTAGTTTCTATTTGCTTGTGTCGCTGCTGATTTGCTGCTTGTGGCCATTTCGAATACCCTACCATAGGTGGCATCCTCGTTGGCATATACCGGCTCTGGTGTTGAGCACACGCTCTCCTCCACACTATCAGCGATATACTCCCAAGAGTCACTGCGGTCGGGATTCGGCATACGCCGCTCGGCGGCAAGTATCTGTTTGTGCAACAACATAGATTCTTCGCGTTCCGCAGCTGCAGCTTCCATATTCAATTGTTGCAGCTCAGCCGAATCAACATTTGGACGTAAGGAGGCGCCACCGACCGGTGATGGGGTGTCCAGCGCACGTCGCAGTTGTATTTCTTCATAATTCTTACGTCGCTTCAGCCGTTGTGGTGGCTGTATGGGCTTGAGTTTGCCATACAGTCCATCCGAAATCTCGGCCACCACTTCTTTCGGCAACGTCGGCGCTGGAAAGTTGGGCATTGGCGGCGATGGTAAATCCATTGAGTCGCGCGAAGTGCCAACTGAACTGTTGTCCGTTGCATGTGTCTCCTCTGTGACATTTTGCAGACTCGTATTGCTGCGTTGCTTCTTCAGCGCCACACTGGCCGCCTCAGCGGCTATATGTTTGGGCACCATCACCGACTTACTAATGGGTGCGTTACGTGCGAATGATGTTTGTGGCGCAGTTTTGAGGGCGTCTTCATAAGATGGTGGCGCGGGTAGATCCAAATCGCTGCGCGCCGCTCTTAAATTACGCGGCAAATCATATGAGCAATCAGCGGCGCTGGCGGACAGATCTTCAACGCCGTCGGTTTTGTGATTCAATGGGCTTGTGAAGGAGATGGAGCCGAAGACTTGATCGTTGGGTGGCAGTGTTTGTGGACGTTCCGTGTGGAATTGCGCTGTGGCCTTCTCCTTCTCTTTGTCCTTCTCCTTTTTGGTCAGCGTGAAGTTTGTATTGAAGTTTTTACCGACGCTACGCAAACGTTGTGCCGTCTCACTGCTGATCGTGCTGAAATTCTTATCGAACTTGTTCTTTATGCCCTTAGTTTTGAGCGCCACACGCTCGCCGATGGATTCGGTGAGTAGTTTCGATGTGGAACCAATGGATTTCAAGAGTTCACTACAATGAAATGTGTTGAGAAGAGAATAAATGATTATTGGGTTTTTCTTGTGAAGTTCTACAGTCTTCTTTTTATAAGCTTTGCGTGACCGTTACCCTCACTTATCACCCATATGTGTATATGTACGTGTGTCCGCCGCAACAACTACCAGTTTTTTATTTGTTAATGTGCAAATTAAATACAAATATTAATAAGTTTTTGAGTGTAATTGCTAAATTGATCAGCTAGCGGTGCTCTGATGTGCTCACGAGCGCCAAACAAACGAATCTGAAGTTTCCGAGCATGCAACGCAGCCTTATTTATAAAGAAATGGGTGATGTGGCAAGTATATACTGAAAATGTGGCATGCATATAAGTGAGTCAATGCAGCGATAAGCATATATGTATATATATATTTTGTTTCTCAAGAATTTATGTACACTCGTGTATCTCTCCAGTAGTTTGCCGAGCAGCAGGGAGAGGCATGTATGTGGTGTAATTATTAAGTCCATTCTTCACGCATAGCACGCATAACACCGAGGCATATCTATGCAGTTAATTAAGCGCTAATAATGCGCTGGTGTATGTGTAATTTGTGCATTTCCAGAAACACACATATACGTATAAACATACAAATGTACAGGGCCTCGCTCCCAAAATGTGCATCTAATTAAAGCGATACACGCGCCGCCTTCCTTCCTTCAGGAAATGCCACTAAATTTAGAAGTCTTTGACGGCGCACAAGAAAACATTTATTTACATATGCATATATACATACATACATATAAATATATGCAAGTGTGTATATATATATCAAAAACAATGTCGTGTGACAAACATTGAACATCTGTGGCGTTGATCTTGGGAAGCAATCGTCTATATTGTACGCGTACTTTATACCAACCCACACATACTCTCTAAGTTTAATTATAGAAACGTCAGCCAGGCATTTGAAAAATGATGGCTCACGAGTGAACTTCAAATATATATGTATGTATAGTATATAGAGGGAAGTGTATCTAAAAATAAAGCAAACGGCGATGCTGAAGTCCAAATATTTTTGAAGCGTCATGTTTGAAGGGCTTTGCTCAATGATGAGACAATTGAAATAAGGTTTACATCATGCGTATGTCTTAAGATTAAGTTAACATAGATTCTTTCTTGGTTCTATGACCACTAATTCGCACTTATAAGCCTGACAGGAAGGCTATTGAACCAAGAAACATGTAAAAACAGAATGAAGTATAGCCAACGTTAAGGGTGTTCCGTTTAAAGTCACAAGATCTCTTCACTCCTGTTGCTGATGAGGGTCTTAAAGTCATCTATATGATTGCCACAGAACCCAGAGTGAGAATATTTTGACGGATGCAGAAGTCGAAGGTTCCTGGAGTTAAACTTCACTTCTAAGGAATCATCACTTTTGCCAAGACATATAAGCTTTGTCGGAAATAACGAAATGGTTTAAATGGTTTAAAGCCAAAGTAAAGAGTGTGTGTATCCAATCTTGTCTGATGGATTATTTTCCAAGAATTAGAGAGTATAAATTACATTTTCTAACTCTAACTCTGTTAACCTATGTATCATAAATGTAAATTTTCCACTCTATATGTTTCTCAGAACTTTTTTAAAGACCTGAAGAAGTCGTATTCTACACTAGTTAGTTGGAATTTTAAGTGACAATTGCATTAAACTGTATTATAATCAAATTATACTTGATACGAGAGTTAAAAAGAGAAGCGAGACGTATTTGCAGACAAAAAAAAGAGAGTGGCCGAAATCCGTAAGTACGAAGAGCTTGACAAGCTGTCCAACAGGGATCATGCTCGAAAATTCTACGAAAAGATGCGGCAACTAACAGAAGGCTTCATGACCGGAGTATACTCTTGTAGAACCCCTAAAGGTGATCTATGATTATGAAAGGAAAACTTCCACAGCCTCTTGAATAGCAGTGAAAGCATAAGACCTGGAGATGGTGAACCGGATTCCCCAATCGATGACGATGAAGCAAACGTTGTATTGCCCGAGCACGAAGAAGTTCGAATAGCAATTATCCGTCTGAAGAACGACAAAGCGGCGGGGGTCGATAGATTGCCGGCTGAGCTATTCAAGTACAATTCTTAGTAGAATATGGTTGGACGAAAGTATGCCCGACGATTGGAATTTAAGTGTATCAAAGTAGATCGGGAAGGACCTCTCCGAGCCGATCGATACGTAACGAGGTTTCAGACAAGGCGACTACCTTTCGTGCTACTTCTTCAATCTGCTTTTGGAAATATAATTCGAGCTGCAGAAGTTAATCTCGAGCAGGTACAATCTTCTATAAGAGTGTACAACTGCTGACGTATGCCGATCATATTGATATCATTGGCCTCAACACCTGCGCCGTTGGTTCTGCTTTCTCCAAACTGGACAAGGAAGCAAAGAAAATGGGTCTGGCAGTGAACGGGGGCAAGACGAAATATCTCCTGTCATCAAACAAACAGTCGTCGCACTCGCGACTTGGCTCTCACGTCACTGTTAACTCCGAAAACACCATGTTATATCACAATGAAAGACTTCATAACTTATGAAAATATTAAAGGAATTCGATTAGATTTTAATTATTACTACAGACCTATTTATTAAAATTATGTTTCAGACAATGTTTAAAATATTTTACTAACGCACTTCTTTTTTTTGAGGGCTTGTATTTATGAAAAAAGAATCAAAAATCAACTCAAGGCGAGAACATTTCAACTCTAGATTGGAAACACATTTCACTTACGCCTTTATACGACTTAGCCTTACGACTTCTACCGATTAGATGACAGAAATAATAATTCTTTTATTACAAAATTAATATTTCATTTATAAATAAAGTTCACTGCACTTTTTTGGGATAGTTTCAATACACTGATCTTGACTATTTCACTTCCACTTTGTTTCTGGAACCCGACTAAATTAAACACAAGCAACGAATGTTCTCTCGATTTATACAGTAAAGTAAGTAGGCCTAAAGCATATCAATATTAATTTAATTAGTCCAAGGAAAATTACCAGTAGTAAAGATAAAATGTTCAGCGCCGAAAAAGTTACATGGGCGAGAACGTCAGGAGATAATATCAATGTTACTACGCGTAACGAATTATGATTATGGTCATAATACGGCCGCAACTCCATAAGGGCGACAGGAAATTTTTAATCACAAAAAGCTTGAACTAATTTGGGATTATTTTAACTCCAAGCTTAAGCATAAGCTGAGTAAAAAATATGCAAAATGACATGAAGATATCCTCGCTGTCGTATCTAAACTACAAATCTTCGCTTAAAGCAGATTTCCTTACTTCTGACTTTATAGCAACAGTTCAGAATCAAGAATTGTTTGATTGACCACATAATGAAAATAATATATAGTATACTTCAACTATGGCCCACTAGATTTTCCAATGGGGTACTTTTATAGCATGTTTTTTTATTATAAGATGCCATAAAAACATATTGATTTTCATTCATAAATTTAATTATCATATCACGTGGCATTGATTTGTGCCAGCTGGGTGTCACTATACAACAGTTATGCAGATTTTATTGCCAAATACTATCGATATAGTAATTGTTGACGTATTTACTATAACTGCCGCACGTCAGAACACATTATTTACCATAAAATTATTACGTTATAACGAAGTTGTCCACACATTTTATTGCGTACCAAGTCCTACCTGAATTTATATACCACATACCTTTATAAATTATTGGATTTGTTTCCTGTACTTGAAAAGACAGAACTAAACCAAAATTTGGGGCCGTCACTATTTTTTGAGTCATTAGCTATCATAATTAGAGAACATTTATCGAGCGATTATGCACTGTGATACAGTCATAAGTCTCTAAAGTTGAGATATTCAGAAATGAAGGAGATACAGGGTAGATACAGGGTCCGTAGGGGCTGATTTTCTTCCGCCGCGACTATACTTCGGATCGTGCGCGCACTGACTGGATTCGAGGGGGCGTTTCTAGCTAACGAACGAGGGCGCGCTCCGAGTTTCCAGTGTTCAGCAACTTTTGTGTTCTTATTCGTAGCAGTTCGCTGCGACGTTTTTAGAGCATTCGTGTTAAATTCTTTCTTTCGTAAAGTACATAGTTGCATTTGCGTATATTTTTTTGAAATTAATATTTTGAATATATTTAAAAAATTTAATTTCATCTTTTGGTAAGTAATTTGCAAATATGTATACAAATATAAATAATGTAATATAAATATTTTAGAAAATGGAGTATGATGAAAAAATCGAATTAATTAAAGATATTGTGAAATGTATGGAGGAAGCCATACAAATTGATTCAGACGATAGTAAAAAGGGTGATATATCTTTGTTTTAATAAATTGTATTTCTTAATTGACAGAGCTGGTTAATATATGTGATAGAGTGGGCCAAATACCTATAAGGGAAAAGAAACGACAATGGGTTAAGGTAAAGAGTAGACAATGGGTTAAAGTAAAGTGAAAGAGAATGAGAAAAAAAAACTCGAGCAGAAAAAATGCTCGTGTGAAGGTAATGGGCGACAGCAAAGAGAATCGCCCGAAATTATCCGTTGCTTCATGTAATCGCAAATTAACAAATAAGATGAAAGCAGAAATGAAGTTACAAGTTCGTCCGGAAAGTAATAGGGCTGATTTTCTTCCGCCGCGACTATAATTCGGATTGTGCGCGCACTGACTGGATTCGGTAGAGGGCGTTTCTAGCTAACGAACGAGTGGTCAGTTATCTCCGAGCACGTGGAGAGTCAGGACAAACATTTTCACGCGATTTTTTTCTGTAAGTGGTGCAAGCCGAAAATGCAGCGTTCGTTACAGAGAAGGTACGTGATTAAATTCTATGTAAAGCTCAGTAAATCTGTGAAAGAAACGTTTAATATGATCAAGCAGGTTTACCCAGATGTTGCTTTAGCAAAAAGTGGTGTGTTTCGGTGGCACCAGGCCTTTTTGCGTCTCCTCGCCCAAAAAAAGGAAAGAATGAGCAAATCCAAAGTAAAAACGATGCTCATTGTCTTTTTTTTGACATCAAACGCATCGTCCACCATGAATTTGTTCCTCCTTGTTCCTAACCAAGGTCGGCATCCCAATGCTTCCGTAGCCGCCCTACAGCCCAGATATAGCCACCCCGTACTTTTTTTGTTTTCTTGCTTGAAAAAAGCGATGAAAGGCAAGCATTTTGAGACGATAGAGGGGATCCAAGCAACATGCATCTCGGTTTTTAAGGCTATTCCGAAGAATGCCTTCCGTAACACCTTCAATGCGTGGAAATATCCGTAGCAGCGCTGCATCGAAGCAGAAGGTGCCTATTTTGAAAGTTTTAAAAGAATTGTAACGATTGGTTCAATAAATTTTTTAAATCGACTCAGGCCTATTAAAGTAGTTATACTTGTACAATTATTAACTCCGAAAAGGCACAACTGTGGTCTTACGTCTCTTCGTAAAGGCGGAAAGGGGCTTAGAAACCGTATTCGCAGCTTTTGTCAGAAAGGAATTATAAGAATACCTCTGTCATTAATCTACTTTTAACCCCTCAAAACCTTAAAGTTATTGAAAGGAAAATGAAGAAGGGCAACATAAAACTTAGTTAGATATTTTTTGTGAAACATTTTAATTTTGATAAAACCAAATGAGACCCAGTCCATTAGAGAGCTGACAGATCATTAGTATGTGAATTATATCTATTTGAGTGAAACAACTTTTGTTATTGTGAAAAAAAGGGATAAAAAGGAATTTTGCGAGTTGATAAAATGTTGCTTTTTGGTGGGAGAAATTGAAGCAAAAACTTGGTTTAATGAAGAGTCGAGAGAAGAAACGAAAACATCAGAAAAATCCACAATATTTGGATCTGAGGAAGCTCTGTGCACCCTGTAAAAATTCAGTGAAAACGATGACAAAATTATATGAATCGGGTTTCAAAGTGCTTTCGCATTCACCGTATTCTCCCAAACCGGCCCTCAGTGACCATTTTGGTCGAATGAAGAGGTGATCACCGAAACTGAGGCCCATTTTCAAGCAATGGACAAATCGTACTACAAAAATGGTATCGAAGGGTTAAAGGGTCACTGTAATCTGTGCATCACCTTTGAAGGAAACTGTGTTGAATAAAAAATAATAAAATTTAAATCCTGTTTTGTATATTTCGTGCCTGAACTTAGTTCCTTGTCTGCTACTCCTTCGAACACGCTAAACAAATATCAAATTCTTAAAAAATTTGGTGGAAATATGTTTGTTAAAAATGTTACTGTGCATTAAACCAATAATAAACTTATTAGAAGTACAGTTATGTGCGTTAAATTATACCCAACTATATGTTTATATGTAAGTATATCAGCAGGCAGTGCAAAAATTATATACAAACACCAGTTAATTGCCAAAATACCGTTTCGAGGAATGTTAGCGCCAATAAGCATGCAAAATAAACTAAAAACCATTTAAATGAACACTACAAATATTTCGAAAATGCGTGTAACGGTTCATAAAGTGATAAGCATTACTTGTTGACTTTAGTTTGATTGCACGCAATTGCGTTGGTGTCAGGGGCATTGGTGAGTGCAGTGAATGCGCTTTTGTCGTTTGTCGTTTGGTTGCCAGCGGCAATGCCAGTGAATTGATTGTTCAATTGGTTGCTGTTGGTGTTGTTGTTGCGGCCACTATCGTCGCTATCAAATGCAATATCAACCTCAACGTCATCGTCAACATCGTAATCATCATCGTGTGCGCTAATATCACTAGCATTGTGCGACACATAACGGTTCAGATTGCATTTGCCACCTACGTCGCTTACATACCCGGGTGAAGGTGATTTGAATTTCGCATTATCGCCGCTCTCATTCGAACCGTCCAAGGATGAATTCAGCGTTGCATTGGAGGCCGATTTCTGTTTGTAGCTGCCGCTGAATGAGCGCTCACCAAAAGCGCTGCCGCCACCATCCATGGTCACATTGTAACTGCTCGTGGTGGACACTTCGCTGCCGATGGAATAGCGCTGTGCGCGATTGGCGCGCTCCCGTTCTACGCTGAGGTAAGTCTTCGGCGGCAAATCGGGCGCTTTACGCATCGCCGAGCGATTGTTCGATGGCGATGATGCTGTCGATGTATTGGGTGAAGTTTCCTTGCTGATGGCGCCGGTGGCGCGCGGCAGTTGTGGATAGAGTGACGGCGTTTTTGGCGAGGGGCTGCGTAAAGCTGTATTCTCGTAGATGCTGTTGGCGTTCTCGAAGTCCGTGTTTTGGGGTTTACGTGGCCGCGGCGCCGGTGTAGGTGTGGCATAGATGGGTGCGGCCGTGACCTCCTCATTTGCATTGGGTCCATACAAGTCATTTGTTTCTGTTAGTATGGACTTGCGTGTGCCGACGCTGCCGGCATCTTCTTGATCCGAGTGCGTGCCGAAGAAGATTTTATTATTTGGCACTTTTTCGGTGCAATTTGTGACTGTGTGTATGTTTTCCGAATTGATGTTGAGATTTTTATTAATCAACTCGACGGTGACGTTTTCATAGTCGGTTTTGCGCAGCTCGGGGTAGAGGCGACGCGGCGCGGGTACGGGTCGGCAAGAGTCCTCCTGTTCCATATTGAAACTGAAAAGAGTGAAAAACGAAAAACGCTAAAAATAAAGTGTGTGTTCGAGTGTTTGTAAAGAGTTATGTACATTTTTTGGAAAAATGAGGTTATGGTGAATACATTTTTAGATTATAACAGAATAAGTTTATAGGTAGGTGTTAAGTTACATTCGGTTGCTGTAGTGATGCTTAAGTTAAAGAATTTTAGTTACGGTAAATCTTTTTCGAAAAATAAATTCTAAGGTCTAGCTCCTTCTGTGTGTTACAAACTCCGTGGCAAATTTAATATAAGCTCTTCAGGGTTGAAAAAAAGTTGCGATCAACCACTAGATTATCTATTAAAGAAACCTTTGATTCTTCAAGGATTAGTGATGATCACCGCAAGGAGGTTTGGTGCTATCTCTGCTTCTGTGGATATTAGTGGTGAATAAACTGCTAAAGAACTTGGAAGGCAAAGCCCTTAAGATAGTGACATATGAGGACGACATTGTCATCTTAATAACGGGTAGGTTTCTACAGACCATTAGCAGTATTATGACCACCACCGTCAGTACAGAACTGCGCATCGCAAGCGGGTCAGGTGTTGAACCCGGAGAAAACGGATCTGCTTGTGTTCACAAGAAAGCACGAAATTCCTATATGGACGCTCCCTTCGATAAATGGAACACAACTTTCTCTCAAAGACCGCACCAAGTACCTTGGGGTAGTCTTGGACAGTAAACTGCTGTGGAAGCACAACATGGAAGCAAGATTGAGAAAAGCTAGCAATGCTTTATATGCGTGTAGGCATATGATCGGCACAACCTGGGGCTCTCTCCCTCTCTCATGCACTAGTGTTACACAGCTATTCTTAGACCAATTCTGCTCTACGATGCAGTTGTATGGTGTATAGGCTTACGGAAATACATCTACCGGAAGCGAATGGAAAGGTTTCAGAGGCTCGCTGCGCTGTGCATAACGGGAACTTTAAGAACATCTTCAACGACGGTTCTTGAACTGGTACTAAGCCTGCCACCTATAGACAGTCTTTTAAGCTGAAGTCTTTGCTATTGCGAAAGCCGCGGAGCTTGCCTCTAATGCACCTGTAGGCAATTCCAGAGGTAGGATCTGCAATAGGCAGCCAAGCAGCAATCAAAAAATCAATGTAGAAAAATGATGGGAATACTAACTGCTCACTATCTGGTGACGACACACGCTGACAAATCGATAAGACTGCAAGAAATGTCTAAAGCAGGGCACCAGGGAAACAATGGAGCATCTCTTGTGCACTTCTCCTGCATTGGCAAGACTATGCTGTAAGCATCTGGGGTGTCCACGGTATGATACACTGGAGGAGGTTTCGATAGTGAGGCCGCAGAGTGTGTTAAAATTAGCGTCAAACGCAGGCATCCTAAAGGATGACTACTCCTCTTGGATCTAGTAACTAAACTCCATCTGGTATAACAAAAGACCAAAACTGATCTAAGCGCTGCTTATTGGCCTACTAGACTAACTTAATCTAACCTAACTTAGTGGTGAAAAACTTAAAACAAAAAACTATATATTTTCAAAAAATGTGTTAAATAAATTATTTTATTTAAATGAGAGAACAATTTATAATTTTTATTTTTGAAATTTTGATCAACTCCGCACCACTGTGCAGAAGCCTTAAATATTTAATATCTACAGATTAGGTTTAAAAATCATCAAAATACTAATTTGAAGAACAAAAAAGCTAGTTTTTTTTAAATTGTAATAACTAACAACAACAAAAAAATATTATTACTTTTTAAACCACATTAATTCATAAGTTTTTTTTAAAAGGCACTTGAAAAAGTAAGTTAAGCTGCACTTAAACCGCAAGCCACGCCGATTTCCACACTGATACTTGTATATATGTATGTATATACAAATATGAAATATGTACAGACATATGTATGTCCGCCAGTCACTGCTATCGTAACCAGCAGCTGGCTAAGAGCTTTCTTAAGTAACGAAGTAATTCCAATATTTCTTCATTGATATTTAAAATCTTTTATCACACCAGATCACACATAAAAAATGGCTTTCGATTCAAATAAAAAAATGCATTTAAATTGCAGCGAAGCTCGGCTTGTGTAACAATCAATGAGAAATTTGTAAAGCTTTCATTGCTCAAAATCCCTGCGCGCCCTCAGCCGAATTCAAAGAGATGCAACGACTAAGCGGTGAAAGGCAGCGAGTGCAATCGTTTTTTTCGGTTTTATTGATCATTTTCATTGTCATTGTATTGCAAATATGCAAAGTATTGAAATTTTACATAACCTCTGCCTTTGTTCAATTCGACAACGGTGATGGGAAGTTGCGCTACCCGCCGCTGGATTTCCAGCAGCGCTGAGGTGTGTTTTGCGTTTCGATTTGGAACCGTATCGTGTGTTTATTTGGCAAGATCATTTATTTTGCTCCGCTTTCGTTGGCCTTCGGGTGTAGAGAGCGGCGAGTGTGGCTAGCGGATATCAATAAAAGCAACAAGTAATCGTGAGCGTTGCAATCATGTTCGTCAATGATTTGTGTATTGCAGGTAAATAGCTGGTTTCGTTGTTCAAAATTAGTTTTTCGTATAATACGATAAAACAAAGCAACAAAAAAAATGTAAATAAATTTATCTAAAAATACTTCTTGAATATACAAGTATAGACCCAAGAGCTTTGATCGTGCGTCCATATGCTGCTATGAATCTAGAATCGGGTGCTTAGGAGTTGACATACAGTTAGGAAAAGAGGCTATATAGGTGCTTCTTGAACCTGCAATGCCCAGGGTTTATACCTTGTTAGATTGTAACCTCTTACGAACTTTGCATGGCGTATACCTGTCTCTCCCACGGTAACACCTGATTAAGTATTACTTCGTGGGAGTGATAAGACATTGAAGTCTCCTCTATGGCATGGACTGACATACGCCTATACTACTCTATACATATGTCTCAGGTTTGTCATGATTAAGGCTGCCGCTCCGCTGACAGCTTTTCAGTTCTCAGTGGACTAACTCACGAGTGTCGTCAAATTTTCCACCTTAAAACTACCACCGAGTGTTGCTTTAAGTTTTTCCCTTGTACTTAAAAAGCGAGTGCAATAAACGAATACCTGATCAGAGCCTTCAAAGCACTCTGAACATGTCGGACAGTTCGGACTAATGTCATGCTGGAGTCTGTACAGGTACCTTCTAAAGTAACCATGTCCACTTAGTAGTTGGGTTAGGTAGAAATCCAGGTCTCCATGGATATTAGTCTGTCCTTTGAGTGAGATTTGGCACCGCTGCTGCCATATTGTTAAACTTTTGACTTTCTCTTTTTATTGCTATAGTTGACATAGAGATAGATAGGTCCAAAACTAGCATAGACCGTGGCTTATTGGCCTACCAGATTAACCTAACCCAAGTCCCTTTGGACGATATCGCAGGGAGTATTCACGAACTTGCATATTACCATTATAATATTGTCGTCGGCGTAGTCTTGCCACAGAATCCCAGAAGGGCTAAGATCGTGTCACCGAACATTTTATACTCTCGCATGATAAAGTGATAATCGAGATTTCATTATACGTCATTTACATATTTTTCAAATACCGTATTTTTGTAAAGTTTTATTCCGCTATCATATTGGTTCCTAATGTACATATGTACTCGTATTATACAGAAAAGGCATCAGATGGAATTCAAAATATTGTTATATTGGAAGAAGGCGAAACCGATTTCATATTTCGTACATGTCACCATTTAAGAAAATAATATACCGAATGTCGGTCTAGTAGTTCGTAGTCTTGGTCATAAGTGGGCGAATCCCCATTTTCAATGTTTTGTGAGGAGCTCAAAAGCTCATCTAGTACGCTGTTAGAACCTATCCATATTTCGATACTTGAATAAAAAACTTTAGTAAGCGGCTTGAAAACCGCTTGAAAGCCACTCCAATCAGTCATTTTATTTTCAACATTTAACTCCCTGTGACATTTTACCGTTTTTGAGACTCAAGTAGCTTTCTTGGTTAAACTTTTTGGGGCCATATACTTTACATTTGGTATATATAACTAGCTTTTTAGTTTTAGGACTTACAAACAACCGTTATGTGAAGTCTATAATACTCTCCTTAGTGGAATAAAAAACTTTAGTATTGAAAACCTTTCCACTCCATATTTTTAACCCTCAACATTTTTCCGATTTCGACACTCAAGTTTTGGGGCCATAGTCAAGCTTACCAGTCATTTCATTTCCAATCCAAATCCAAGTCAAGAATGTGAACTCGCCATGCAGCTGCAGATTTGATTGCCGTCGTGTTTCTTACAAACAATTATTCGTATGCAACTTTGTTACATAAAATACTACAACAAAAATGTTCATGTATATTTTTCCACCAATCTACACCTTTACGGCTTAAAGGCAAAAACAAAACCAAACAACTTCGCTGAGCAAATATTTAAGACATGTTTGTGTGCAAAGCGGTGACAAAGCGAAACAAAACAAAGAATTTCAGAATTTACTTTGCCAAGCACAATTCGTTAGAAATGCATGCATTCACGGTTAAAAAATTATTTATTACAAGTATTGCAACTATTGGACATGTGCAATAAAGCACACACAAGCATTCTTGTCCACTTGTCTCATATTACACATTGCAGTGGTGCTCAAACTGTTATTGAAAGTTGTTCGTGAGACAACTTTAAAGTTCATTGTAAATTATTATTGTTATTGTAGTTGCTGTATAGAAACTCTTGCTGTTCTCTGCAATTAAAACTCATTAGAGATACACACACAGACATACATATGTTTTTACAGCGAGTAGATAACCCCAGCCACACACACATACAACCACTTAATACTCAACTATGCAGTGGCATGCAGAGTCCGGCACTTGAGCTTCGCACAAAAGCGCACAAGTGAAGAAATATTTTGCATTTGCATGTCAACAAGTTGGCGACATAATTTTAATATGCGAATTGGCACAACAGCAAACCAAGAGAATAGCTTAGCTCGCTACAAAAACTACAGCAAACAAATGCAAATATGAAAACAACGCGTGTGTAAAGACAAGTGTGTTGAAGAAATTGAAAAAAAACTCATTATAGTGAGTATTAGGGTTGTTCTTTATTTGAAGTAAAAGTTAAAATAATTAAAAAAACAGAAAAATTATGAATTTCTGTTGGACAAAATGCTGTAATTCTTTTTTGATTTTTTTACTTTAGAAAATCTGATTTTTTTTGTTATAAAGTGGGGTAAAGTCATGCTTCTGGCTAACCAGTTACAGTCGCTCGGCTATATCCAATTCCTACTCTTGCGGTAGTTAGCCTAGGGTTACGGTCAAAAGAGAGTAAGCTTCAGCGGAACCACTTCGACATATTTGGGTTCGCTGAAGTCTAATTGCAATGTCTGTTCACTAGTAGGGGGGCTGCGAACGGGCGTCCATTTTGAAACAAGCGGCTCGCTTTATATAAATGTGTAAAACTCTATACTACTTGCCTAGCGAGATTGCACCATTCCCAATGCAAAACGAACAAAAACCTCGGATGAAAAACCCCACTTTTGATGACGACCATAGCAAGCAGACGTTGAGCAACAACAAAAACTCCGTCAGGATCGGGAAGGTCCTCTCCGAGCCGTTCGATACCCAGCCAGGACAGACAAGGAGACTCCCTATTGTGCGACTTCTTCAATCTATTGCTGCAGAACTAAATAGAGAAGGTACGAAAGAAATCGAATCGTATGGGTTTGGTTGGGAACGAGGACAATACGAAATATCTTACATCATCAAATAAATAGTCATCGCATTGGCGACACGGCGCGCACGTCACTGTCGACAGTCTTAAATTTGAAGTCGTAGATAATTTCGTCTATCTTGGAACCAGCATCAACAATACCAGCTTCGAAATCCAACGCAGAATCACTCCTGCCAACAGGTGCTACTTCGGACTGAGTAGGCCATTGAACAGTAAAGTCCTCTATCGACGAATAAAGACCAAACTGTACAAGTTCTTCATCATTCCCGTCCTGCTACATGGTGCGGAGGGCATAGACAATGCCATCATCTGATGAGTCGGCCTTAAGAGTGTTCGAGAGAAATGTTTTGCAGCAGATTTATGGCAATGGCGTGTACCGCAGTCGATGGGACGATGAGTTATACGAGATATACGACGACATTGACCTAGTACAGCAAATTAAGAAACAGCGGCTAAACCAAGTTGATCGGACGAAAGAGAACACTCCAGCTTTGAAGGTTTTCGATTCAGTAACCGCCGGTGGAAGTCGAAGAAAAGGAAGACCGCTACTTCGTTGGAGAGCTCAGATGGATAAGGATCTGACTACACTTGGTACCTTGAATTTCACGGAGAAGAAATGACTGGTGCGCTGTTGTTAATTCGGCTATAACTGCGTAGTCGGTGTCTTTTCCAATAAAGAAGAATAAGATCATGAAATGTACCTCAATCAAAAATTATTATTCTTAAACTCATACATCCTTTCATCTTACTGCAGGCAAAAATGTATTTATTTCACTCGCAAACATTCTCGCCCACCCTAATTTAAAATTCGTATTGTTAAAGAGGAATAACAGCCAATCTGACTCTAGCGCTGGCGATTCGAGTTCATTCGTCTTGTAAGATCAGCAACTTTTGTTTATCAACAAAACTCACGCAAAAGGCAAGTAAACAAACAAATTAATATAAATACGCACACATACATAACGACAATTATTAACTACACACACACATACAAACATACATAGAGCAGTGTAAGAACAAAAGAGCAAAAATCAACGACAACAAGCACACTAGACTCGGTCAAATAAATTAAAAAGGGCTCGATGTACAAACTTAAATGCGAATTTTTGCTTTCATACATATCTACACACATGTGTGTGTGTGTGTCGGTGTGTGCGTATGAGTATGCGAGTATTTCCTGCTTCATTGCAATTTTGCGCCGCGCCACTTAATTTGATGACTCGTTGAGTCGCGGCAACTCATATTTCTGCCAATTAGACCGAACGAAATCGAAATCTGCGTTTGCAAATGGCCTTTTTAATGCATAATGACGGGGGAGGGGGAGCGCGAAATATTGGCCACACAGTTATTTTCCATTTCATGTGTTGGAATATCAAAGGAATTCTGACAATTTACTTGTTAAAATTCGATATCAAAAATAATAAAATAATATTATTGGAGTCACAGAGCCATAAGCTAAGAAGGCGCGTGAAGAATTGCTGACGATTACCTTATGAAATACGCGAATAATCTGGATATTACAGATTTTGTTTGAATGAAGTATAGAAAATGAAAAAAATATATGTATTTACTGTACATAAAAAAATATTTATCTTCAAAATATACCGGAAATTGCGCCCAAGAATTTTTTTCACCAGAATTAAAATATTCTATATATGTAATGTAAGTACAATGTAGGCTTTCCTTGAGCTACAATTCAAATATCTTTAAACTTGTTTTGAGTGAATTCGATACATTTCACTTTGACATTTTCATCTACATAAGTTTTTTCCATCAAAATAGTGTCAGGGTTATGCCATCAAAGTTTCGAATTCTTGAAACCCAAAAGGTTCCGAATTCAAATATCAGACTTAACTGGAATGCCAAAGCAGTGTAAACGTGACTACTTGAATCATGTAAAATTAAAACAAATAAAATTGTTATTTTCATAAACTTTTACAAAAAAACTGCGTTAAAAGCTTTTATAAAAATTTTGTTATTTTGGAGAGCGATAAAGTGTTTAATCAACTTTTACAGATTCAAACTGCGTTAAGTATTGTTTTATCATGGAAAGACTTTACGCCAAACAACGTTTACAAATCCTTCAACTCTCTTACGAAAATTCACGTTGTGTAAAGAATATGTTTCGTGCGCTTCGCTCAACTTATGGTCAACATAATCGGCCTACTGAGCGTACTAATCGCAATACTATCATTCATATTGAGACCCAGCATTCATTATTGGATAATATTCGACCGAATGGACCACGTTCAACACGCAGTGAAGATAATATAGCAGTCGTAGCTGAAAGTGTACGCAAAGACCGTGGAGAGTCGATTCGGCCCTGTGCGCAGAAACTCGGACTGACGTATGGAATGACTTGGCGCAGTTTACGTTGAGATCTTTAATTGAAAGTGTACAAAATACAGCTTATGCAAGAACTGAAGCCACTCGACCTACCCAAACAACATCGGTTCGCTCTATGAGCTCTTGAAAAGTTGCGACTCAAATTTTGTTCAGCGATGAGGCGTATTTCTGGCTCAATGGCTATGTAAACAAACAAAATTGCCGCATTTGAGACGAAGAGCGACCTGAAGAGATTCAAGTGTTGTCATTTCATCAAAAAAACAACGGTTTGGTGTGGTTGTGGGCCGGTGGAGTCATTGGTAAATATTTCTTCAAACATGATGCCGGTGAGAACGTAACCGTCAATGGCGACCGTTATTATGCCATGATAACCGACTAAGTATTTTTTTTTTTTTTTTGTTTTTTTGATGCTTGAAACTGAAGCTCGTAATCTCGGCGACATTTGATTTCAACAAGACGGTACCACTTCTCACACAACACATCAACAAATGGATTTATTGAGAGAATACTTCGGTGTACAAATAATTTCACGTTTTGGGCCAGTCGATTGCAGGCCAAGATCATGTGATATCACACCATTAGACTTTTGCCTTGGAGGGTTTGTAAACTCACTCATTTTTTATATATTTTAAGGTTGCAAGTTTTCTTCTGGGTGTTACAAACAAGTTCTTGACAATGATGTGGCAAACTTCATAAACCTTTTTCCAGCAAGTGATACTCTCCCTCAATCTAGCCAACTAATATAACTAGTTGACGTTTAAACTCTCATAATTTGCATAAGAAATCATTTTAAAAAAATTCCGGCATTTTGAAAAAAATTTAAATTATCTCTTTTTATGATAATATTTTACACTCTCTTTGTTTTCAGTCTCTATTCTTTTTGTTTGAATGTCAAAGCCCTCAATAAATTAGTTAGAGACATTCTAATTACCTCGATATTAGCGGCATGGTCTGAATAATAATTTTGATATACATATTTGTTTTTATGTACATACATATATATACTATATATAAGTATGTATATGCCATATCTACGATGCTATCGAAAAATAGCTAGCTATAATAAAAGCAAAACACGATCGCATTGTAAATATGTAAGAGCTCGTGCTATTAGTCATATAATTATTAAATAATAAATTTTCGTGTGTACTCAAGCACAACGTAAATGTAAATCTAAATTTATACTGTGTATGTGTAGATATACTTAATTCCGCAATATAGCGGCATGATTCATGCAATAAATCGGATGGACTCCAGACTAACGTCGGTTCAGCACGTTTTGGTATTTATATACTGGATTCAATTGATACGCACTTTGGCTATTATTTATATGGCCACTTGATTTAGGCTTTTTAGAGAGATTGGAACCAATTTTGGAAAAATTGAGCAACCGAAATTTCAGTGTTACATAATTATTTAAAAATACTTAATTTTTGTTTTGTGCTGAAGACATAATAAGGGTTTTATCTATTAGAAAATTTTTATCAATTTAAAGAAGCCTATTGTAAATATAACTTTTCGACATACTATATAATCTATTAATCTGTTGAGTTGATCTACTTTAAAAACACTCAGGCACTGCAAACAAGGTAAGAACTAACGCCTTACTGCTCTTACTACTTGGAAATTCTTATATTCTTACACTCATTAACTCCCAGTAGTAATATGTAGATATGTATATACATACATATATGAATGCCTAATCTATAGATATTTATTCGATGATTCAGTTTTATCGTGATATCAATGCGGGTTTCTATAGAAAAGACTTTAGTTGACAAATGCAGTGCGTTGTTCACAAAATTTCACCGTCACTTAAAGCAGATATGGAAAGTGAATTTCAAGATTGAGTTGTAACTGAACACTGTTTATTTTTGGAAGAATTGTTTTAAGAAACTCTTCGATAGTACTGCTAACCTCGGAAATAATATACCAATCAAAGGCAAAAATCGAAAAATAGAACATCCATAACAATAGATGTGACTTACATATAAGCAAACAATTACGACAAGAAAAGTTTGTCTACCGATTTTTACCATGGAAATCCCTGCAGAGGCTTAAAACAAGTGTAAGGAAACTTTGATTAAGCTTAGACATGTTTTTATTGACTCAAACCCTATTTAAAGCCGATAATAAAGATTTGTATTATAATACGTGAAATGTGTTGTTGAAATGTGGTCAATCCGGGTCAAATTTGATCAGGTGGTATAGATTTATTATGTATTGATTCGAAACACTACTTAAAGTCTATGTATTATAAAGATTTGTATTAAAATACGTGAACATGTGTTGTTAAAATGTGGTCAGTCCGGGTCAAATTTGATCAGTTGATATTTATTTATTATTGTTCAATTTAGTTCTGATCATTCTTCTTCTTTATTGGTAAAGACACCACTTAAGCGGTTAAGACCGAGTTTACGACAGCGCGCCAGTCGTGCTTCCTTTTCGGTGTTTGGCACCAGTTGGAGATTCCAAGTGTAGATGGGCCTTCTCCCCCTGGTCTTTCCAACGAAGTGGAAACTCGTGTTCCTCTGCTTCCCCGGGCGGGAATTGCGTCGAATACTTTCAAAGCTGAAATGTTTTCATCCATACGGACGACGTGACCTAGCCAGCGCAGCCGCTGTCTCTTGATTCGAACTATGTCAATATCGCCGTATATCTCGTACAGCTCATCGTTCCATCGACTGCGGTACACGCAGTTGCCAATACGCAAAGGTCCATAAATCTTCCGCAGAACCTTTCTATCGAACACTCCTAATGCTGACTCATCAGATGTTGTCATCGTCCATGTCTCTGCATCATATAGCAGAACGGAGATGACGAGTGACTTGTGAATTGGTCTTTGTTCGACGAGAGAGAACTTTCTTCTCAATTACCTACTCAGTCCGAAGTAGCACCTGTTGGCAAGAGGTTTTCAGCGTTGGATTTCGATTCTGACATTGATCTTGATGTCAATATTGGTTCAAGATAAACGAAATTATCTACGATTTCGATGTTATGACTGTCAACAGTAACTTGGAAGGCAAGTGGTGACTGCGACGACTATTTGTTTGATGACAGGGGATATTTTGTCTTACTCTCGTTCACAAAAGACCTTAAAATTCGCCAGGTTGTGGCTTGGGACAGTCTCATCTCTTGGAAACTTCTTGGAATCGACAAACTGCGGTCTTCAGCAACACTTGTCGAGTGGTCCTTTGTCTTATTGGCACTTGATCACGTTGTTCTTGCGTTTTGCGTTCATGACTACAAGTCAAGCTTACATTATCTTAAATTGACAATAAAAAACAGATATTATTGATTTAATTTTTATGTCGCAAAAGCCAGCATAAAATAAGGCAAAATAGAAGTTATTTTACGACTTTGTAATTGTATGTAATCCAGATGGCTCTGATGAAATATTTTCACAACTCCAGAAGACTTAAGAGCACTGGCTTTAAACAGAGTGCGAAATTACGCATTTGATTTCCATAAACTCATATACATATGTATTTTTAAGAGCTTGATAACTTTTTTTAAAAAAAAACGCATTAAATGTTGACCGCGGCTGCGTCTTAGGTGGTCCATTCGGAAAGTCCAATTTTGGGCAACTTTTTCGAGCATTTCGGCCGGAATAGCCCGAAGTTCTTCGGAAATGTTGTCTTCCAAAGCTGGAATAGTTGCTGGCTTATTTCTGTAGACTTTAGACTTGACGTAGCCCCACAAAAAATAGTCAAAAGGCGTTAAACGAATCTGTCAAACGGGTCCATTTCTTGAGATGAATTGTTCTTTCCCTCAAAATGGCCATAAATCGCGATGTGTGGCATGTACATCTTGTTGAAACCACATGAGAACAATCTTCTCAAAACTTTTCAAATAAAGATGAGATTTTGCAAATTTTATGCGTTTTTTTAAAAAAAGTTATCAAGCTCTTAAAAAATCACCCGATACATACATATATGTAAGAATACATATGGAAGCCATTTACCGAAAGCTCAAAAAATTTTAGAAATAGATTGCGACACAGAACGTCAAAAACGAAACGAACTGTCAAACTTTCGCTCGTACCATTGATGACATTACGGAAAATCTCTAAAACTTTAAGATGTAATTGTATATATGTATTATGTTATGCTCGACGGGAAAGGCAACAATGCTTGAAGAGCCCGAGCATATACAAAAACGCTTTGAAGATTGGCACAAACGTTGGCATTCTCTTTTGCAAAAAAGGATTCGGTGAGATAAACTTCCAAGTTTGTTATGTTAAATTAGTTAGAAAAACGTCAAAAGCTACTTTATATACTTACTGGTATATACTACATACATATGTACATATGTACTAACTAGTATATACAAATGTAAAAGCTAGTAATTGCTCTTTCAATTAAAATTTACAGCTTGTGCAGCTTATTTCCAGACTCTGCTCATCTTATTACTTAATTTCCTTCATATTATGTCCGCGTTTCTCTGGTGTCATAATAAGCATAGAGACTCGAAAAGAAACTTTCTCTATGAACTTAAAATAGAAAACATAAAATATTAGTTTAAAATGGCGTTATTAAGTGACGAATCAGCGTATCGAAAAAGTGACAGCCACAAATGAAAATGCTAACAGTGTTTCATTTCACAAAAATACAAGAAAATGAGCCGTGATCAAACTGGGTTGGAGCATGGTGATCCATTGAATATTCTACAGAAAGAAAGAAATAGTAGCATTTTAAAAGAATCGAAGAAGTAACTCAAATGTTCTATGATTTACGATTCGTTGCTCAATGTTTATGTATGAGAATATTTGTACTCTCACTTTTATACTCTCAGTGTAATCCAGTCAGTTGTCAAACACTGCTGGTTTATACTCACAGTAAGATTTGATAAATGTATATATACAAGTATGTATGTATGTATGTATACAAAATATCTAAAAAATTCATGTTACAATATCCACACCTCTAAAGGTGTGTATCGCTGATCATAAAAATTAGCTCTAGGCTAGAATGCAGCCATAGCGTACAGTACATTTAGCAGCAGCTCTGAGTGAAGCTCGTGTGATTTGCGCGCATGTATGTATATGTATGGGTGGCTTGAAATCGAAAACGTGTTAGGTAGCTAACCTGTATTTGCATATGTTTGTATATTCACATATGTCATGATATATAATATGTATGTAAGTATTTCCAATCTGTGTTACAGCTGCGGATATAAAACGAAAGAGCTATGTTACATAATTGTAATAATTTTGCGTAATATAATATCTATCTATATTTAATTGCAATTTTATTTTAAATATGGACTTGAATTTTCCTGAAATTGACAATCAAATTGAAACACAATTTCCACTTTTTTTCTATAATCTTAAGAAATTCTCCTTATTTAATAGAAAACGGTAAGTTTTCTTTTGATTTAATATGCTCTTAACCAAAAAAATATAAACATACTGCAATATACAATACATATCATTAGAAACTTTAATTTTTTGTAGATACTTTTCATAATAATTTCGTATTTTTAATGATATACTGCTATGGGCAAAAAATTGTAAGACTTTTTATTTTAAATATCGCACAAAAACCCATTCATCGAAATACTTTTTTTCTAGATTTGTATGTTTGTCAGTGACACATACATATGTCAAATGTCACATCAAAATAATCATTAGTGTTTAAAATCTTCGGTGATAATTGTTTGCCGCGAGCAAGTGTTTTTTATTGGAACAAATTATTCAAAAAGGCTCGAGAACGCGTTGACGACGAACCTCATCTAGGACGGCCATCAAAATCAACTGATCATCAAAACGTCAATAAAATATAGGAATTGGTGCTTGAGAATCGACGTTTAACTATCAGAGATCTTACTGGTATCGTTGAAATATCAGACGGATCAGTGAAAACCATTTTGAAAGACCATTTAGGCTTAAGAAAAGTGAAAGCACAATTGGTTCAATTTTTTCGAAAAACAGCATTGCGTTAACGTCTGTGAAACAATGCTTTCCGACTACCAGGATGTCATGAAATGTATTATAAATGGCGATTAGTCTTGGATCTATGCTTACAACCCTGAAACAGACAATCAATCGGCCAAATATAGTGGCAAAGGTAAGCAGAAGCCGAAAAACCACGTCAAAATTAAAGCTGAAAAATTTTTTCGATTATAAGTGTATTACATCTGGTGGGGATTACTTTGACCGGCCAAGCTGTCAACAATTAATACTATTTGAGTTTTACATTTTCCGTGCGTGAGAATGATAATAAAAAGAAAATGTTTTTGGACTCAACAACTTTGGTTTTTATCCCACGATAATAGTCCATAAAGTTAAGAGTTATAATGAAACGAAAAAATGGCGTTGAGAATTGTAATTGCCTGATTTACTCCGTTTTTGTATTCATGTAAATGACAAGTTGACTGCTCCAATGGTATAAAACAAAAAACAAACATGTTTTATCAAAAACAAAAAAAAATTTTGAGGTGAATTGTTACGGTGCAATATAAAAGTATTCTTTTCACTCAAATGAGTTTTAAAATTTAGTTTTAGTAAAAAAAATGTGACTTTGCCATTAACTTTTCTAAGTTCCGATCTTAGATCATCTATAAACTATTTTTCTTTCAAATAGGTTTCATGAATACATGAATCACCATTTAAAAAGTAAAGAAAATAGTGATTTTCTATTATAAATTCTCCCCTTTGGCTATGAAGAAATTTTCTTCAAGCTTAGCTTTCTTCATACTTAGGCGCAAACGTGTCAAAAATTATCGCAATTATGGCAAATTAAAGCCAATTATTGATTACATGCATAGCTGGCAAACAAACTTTTCAATGTGATTTACCAATAACTAATAGACAAACAATTAATTGACAGATTTTTCTAAACACATCGAAATAGCAGCAAAAATTAGCGACAAGCTACATACTAAAATAATCAATCACTTTCTATATTTAAAATAGATTAAAAAACGCAAAAATAGAAAAAATATGAGAAAAGAAAAATATTTCAAAAATGTCTTTGAAATTGTGTGTTGTTTTTGTAAGTCAACAAAATTATGAAAGTTGTTGTAATGCGAATTCGCACAGGTGTCTGACTGACGAGTGAACTGATGCATTTTTAGGCACAGCAAAACAAATATATTATATGTATGTATATAAAAGTAGTAACAATGTGTCACACATGTGGACTGCCAAGTGGTGCCCCAGTGAATTAATGAATGGCTGGCCACCACGAAATTTTGTATAAAAAAAAATAAAAAAAAATTCAAAAAATTGAAGCTATTAATACGAGGCAACCGCATTTATGACCACAGTTATGAGTATTTGGTTTTCACACTATTCCCCCCGAACCTCGCTGCCTCCAAATAAGTACTCATTTTGAATGAAAGCAATAACAGGCGCGCGATAAAAAATATTTTTACACTTTGATAAGTGATTATATACATTTTTACATATGTTCATATATATGTACATACTTACATATATAGTATGTATAATTATTAGTAATGTGCCGTAAGCAAGTGTATTCACTCAAATATATGTTTAATTATTTTATGACAGGCTATACAGTACAGGCCTACATATTTATGTATGTATGTGTATTGAATTACTGATAATAAATTCACTCTTCATTTTTTCTGCTTTTTGCCTGACACATTTTTCACTGCATTTTATCTGTAATCGCACACTGTCTTGTTGTCGCTGCTGTCATGGGCTCTTGTCCGCTTGCTCTTGCTTTTCATGTTTTTATGTATGTGTGTTTGTGTGCGTGGAAGTCTGTATCACTCGGAGTGTTTATTAATTGTTGTACATATGTACATATGTGTATATGTTTGCATGCATTTATGTACTTGAATGGCAGTGAGCGGAATAGGCGTGTGCGCACAAAAGCGCCTCACTGCCTTACTGCTCTGCTGGCCTTTGTTGCTTCGTTGGAGTTGCAGCGACTGCATTTGTGTTTGTGCATGGAGACAATGCAATTGAGCCGCTGAAAAATGTTAGTAAGGTGAATAAGAAAGTTTACAAAAAAAAAAGTTGCTAACAGTTTGGTCATCCCAAGTAACCCCTTGTTTAAAGGGTTTCAAACGATCGAATTTGCTTTTTTTGACTTACTAAATTCTACAACACCTCTAGAATATTGGTCTTTTGTAAAAATGTCGGGCAAAAATTTGTTTTCCTTAGTTCAAGTTTTAAGTTAAGGTTTTAACTAAAACACGTATTTTTTCACTTTAGATGATCCTGTAAAGAGTTATACTGCCAACGCGGGCGCAGCTTTTTTCCGAGGGGTTCCGGAAATGGCCGAGTTTAAAATATTTTTTTTTTTTTTTTTAATTTCAGAATTTCTTGTTTAGTAACAATAAAAAATTCTAATAAAATATTTAATTTTTCATATGAAAAAAAAATTGTTGAAAAAATGTTTTTTTCTACCCGAGGAAATCCATGTAACCTCTTAGAAAAGGAAATATTTTTACTTTTTAAGGCATTATATGCATCTATGTATGCCATTTAGGAATAAATATTAAATTTCTTTTCTTCCTTTATTGTTTTTTATAACTAAACTTTGTTTCATAACCGATCGTGCAAAATATTTCACCTTTCCGCTCACCACTAATAGACGAAATTAACTGCTTAATACGAAAAAAAAAGAATTATTTTTTTTTTTTTTAATATCTACATACTTATATTTATCTTCATATATACATACATATGTATTTTTCGTAGTACAAGTACCATAGTTTCTTTATATAAGAAACTCTTTCTTCAAATTTCCTGATAAGACAATACTTGAGTAAAATAATCGATTCATAAAGTGCTTTCATACAACTTGATGAGTTTTCATGAGTTATGCAACTAAGTATGTGTATATGTTACATACAACTTTACTATCTTAGTTGCTATTAAAAGATAACAGCTTTCTCCAACGCAGTTCCTAAAAGTGATATTTTTTTTTAATATTATGCGATAAAACAGGCTTCATTAGTCCCAGTGGTTACTTGACGAAAATGACTAAAACAAAGAATTTAAACGATTTTAGCATATCATTTTGAAAAAGTACAAATTTCTTGGTACACATTTTAAAAACTTTTCAAAATAATTAAAAATTTTTTTCGTTTAAAATAAATCAGTCTCCGGTATTATCTAGAGTAATAATAATCTAGAATAGTAAATAGATTTTTCGCTTAAAGTATAATTAGGGGCTCTAAAACATTATAAAATTATGGATAGTCGAAATATTATTCAATTGATAGAATAGTGAAAAAGAAATTCCCCCTGTCACATCTGCTGTGACTTCTAAGCCTTCCGATCCGTAAGTTTCATTTGTTATTCAAATCAATCAATCATTATACTCGAAGACTATCGCTCGTCTCAACTTGAAATTTTGTTTCAATATTGCCACGCTGTTAGCAAACAATTTACTGCTAATTTTTCGGCCAAAGTTGTACTTTTTCTGTACTTAATGGTTCTCAAAACTTTAAGCGCCTTTTTCTTGCCGCGCTGTTTTCGGTGTATGTGAGGAATATTCCTTTAAAACCGCTGAACCGGTCAATTTGAAAATTATACACGACCATCTTAGATACGTACATTAATCAGGAAATGATCGAAGAAATGAGATTTTTAAAACAACTACGATATTTTAGGCTAAACTGAAGTGAAAACTCGGGAAAAAATTACTTTTTTTAACGTCGTCATTTTGTAAAGAATGAACATTTTGTCTAGATCTTGGATCGCTACCTGCAATCATCTATTGTAATACATTTTTTTTTAGCTAATTTTAAGTAGATTTCTCAAGCCAAATATCTTTTTTCGAAGATCCTCCAGGAGATCGACTACAATATCAAGAAAATCCAAATGAATCACCGATTATTAAATCATTTATGCTTCAAAGCATAGTTTCATACTACTAACAAGTCTTATTTAGATTAAGAACCAGTGTTTCAGTTTGTTCAAAATAGAAAGAGACCCTAAAATCAACGTCGCTCATTGTGAAGCTATTGAAAAATATTGTTTTATACTCAAATAAATAACGTCTGTTTTGTTTTATGTGAGTACCTGTCATTGATGGCCTAACCTCACGGTGCTGAAAAGCATATAGATCAAAACAATGCTCCGCGCTCCAAATAATACAGCACTTTTGCAAGCAGTATTTGGTTCCAATTGATAAGCTGTAAGGGACACCATTTTCACCTTGGTCGTATTCTAGACCGAATTTTATCGCATGCCAGTTGTTGTTGTAACGGCAGAATTCTGCCGAGTTGACCGTCCTTGACCGGATAAAAAATCCGGGTCCGTTCCGGTTACGTAGACTCGACTATCATGGGAACGGTAACCTCTGCCGGTCTGTGGGCCCCTGGACCGCAATGTGACTCCACACTAAACTGAATTTTTCGATTTTACCTGCATTTAGGTGTCAACCGCAGCCACCACGAGACTCCCCAAAGGCCAAACTCAATAAGCAGATTGGAGCGAACTCAAAGGGCTTACTGCTACCCGTGGTATCAGTTTTATTTTTTTTTTTTTTGCTTTAACAGTTTACTGGTGAGATTTGTCGACTGAGCTTCAAATGTCTTTTCATTCAAAGTCCATAAGTTTCTCAGAATAAAATGTTTAAGCTATACTTTTTTCTACAACATTTCTAGAATATTGTCGTAAATTTTCAAGTTGAACCGAGTATTAGTTTCGGAGTTTTTCTCGAAACTGTGTGTTTTGAAGTGTTGTGTTGGCTAGATTTCTCAAGAACTACTCAACCAATCTTCAAGAAATTTTACATCTTTGAGATACAATTCTTAAAGACTTGAACGAAGGATTTTTGTCGCGAAATTTTCATTTTTTTTTTTTTGGAAAAATGTCTGCCAAAACTACATTTTTCATTTTTTTTCTTCCTTCAAGTTCTAAGTTAAGGTTTTAACTAAAAGAGGTATTTTTTCACTTAGATGATCCTTTAAGGAGTTATCCCGCTAACGTGGGCGTATCTTTTTTCCGAGTGGTCACCGGAAATAACGTCGTAATGGCCGGGTTTAAAATATTTGTTTACAAAAATTTCAGAATTTCTTTGTAAATAGTTGCAACAATGAAAAATTTTAATAAAATATTTAATTTTTTATATGAAAATAAATCTTGGAAAAAGCCTGTTTTTTAGCCGAGAAAACCCATGTAATCCCTTAAAGTTATACTTTTTTGATGGCTCTAACCCTTTAGGAGATTTTTCAGCTCATCATTTGCCTAAACATCCACACTAATATTTCTTTCGGAGCGTAGATGCTGGCGCAAGCATATAACCGAGTGTATATAGGCAAGTATGCTTGCATGTTTATATCTATGTGTGCTTGCGTTTTGTGTTTACTTTTTAACAAGTCGCCAGACGACTCAAAACGATTACAAAAACTCGAGTTGCACAGGTACAAACACACGCACACGTAAGTGGGGAAGCATGCTTAGCATATACATATGTATATATGTATATACTTATATATAGAGATAGGCTTTAGACCGAGCAGCGCATAGAAAAGCATGCAGCCAGCCATCTAATGCTGCAACAATTATTTAAGCTGCACCCACACACCCAGTAACCGGCTGGCTGCCTGCAAGCGACGCATTCTTGTCACGAGTGCTAACTAGCTTTTAATGTTTTTATGATTCTTGGGATATATGTACATATGTATGTGCATACTTACATTCATATGTTCATATATATACAGAGTACATACATACATATGTATGCATATGTGCGTATAACTAACTGTGCTTTGTGGCATAAATAAATGCTTTACCTTTTCAAATCTCCATACACTTTTTTCAACTATTTTTGCAGCTTCTTCCACAGCGAAATGCGTGTTAATTGCTCAACTTTCAAGCAAAAACAATTTTATAGTTTTTGTTGTTATTGTTTAACACACATGCAGCTATTCGCATACTTTCGTTAATTGCAAAAAGACACCGTGTCCGTCCGCGCTTTGCCGTGGCTATTTTTTCGCTTGTTTTGCCAAGAGAAATTTCACCCTTCGTTTATTGCTTAAAATGGCTGCAACACATATCACAAACTACTGTTAGGCACACACGTGTGTATATTTTCGCAGTTTAAATTATTTAACAACAACAAAAACTATGGTCAAGTCGCTGCTTCACCTGTAAAATTATTATAGTTGCTGTGTTGTTGTCGCCTGCAAACTGTGTCGTTGGTGTTTGTTTTTGTTTTTAGCATTTATTTTTATCTTCTTTTTAATATTATTTATATTTTATTTATAAACACTTCTTGTTGTTATTTTATTATCACTTTTCTCTGCTTCGCTTCGCAGCGTTTGTGCGACTCACAGATGATTCATGCGGCAGCGACACACAGATACACACACACACTTGCACACAGCTGCGAAATCCGCTCCAAAGGCCCGCACACAACTACACGCGCATATTTTGTATCGGCTGGCTTTGCGATTTATCAACAAAACAGTAACAACAACATACATATATACATATGTATGTATGTGTATGTATCTGCTTTAGCTATGCTGTTGCCTTGTGTGCGTGCGCCGACGATCGTTTTGTATCTGAGAGCTACAAAAGCAAAGCGTATCCATCAAATACAATTCACATAATGCATTTCTAATTCACTGCTTTCCGAAGTTCACTTCACTTCTTGTTGGTTTCTGATTTCCGAAACAATTTATATGCACATGCATTTGTTGTTTTTGCGCACACATATGTATGTATGTATGTACATAGATACAAAATTTAGTAGTCCTCTTAAGCCGGCACAAAATTTTTCCGCGCCCGAGTCACACGTACCGCACGATCTGCCACCACAAATATGTTTACTAGCAGACAATTCCAATCGCAAGCGTTTTCTATGTGAATCGCCATACAATTCACTCAAGTCGCAGTGTTGCTTCTTTGCGTTTCAGAGTGGAGATTTTCACTCAAAAGGGGGATAAATGAATGAGTGCTTTTGCATGAAAACTAAGAAAGCGAGTGGAATATATGCAATATTAGGCTTGTTAGCAACCATATGGAGAATCGAGAGAAGATATAGACCGATTTAATAAATATTCGTTCCATATGTACACCAAAAAATGGGAAGTTAGATCAGATAAGAGAGGAAAGTAAACATTTTCAGCATAAGAGGTTTACGAAAATTCTTGGAGCGATATAACCCACATATTTATTAAGACAGCTTGTAACAATTCCAGGCAATTCACCAAGTTTGAAGAAACTGTCTTCATGTTTCCATTTCATCTTCCTCCCTGCTACTTTTACAAATTGCGTTTTCGAAACTCTTAAGCCTCGTGAGTGCCAGTGTCTAGTTAGGACACCTATCATTGCGGCGATGTACTCTGTGTTTATAGCTAATAGTTCAATGTTCTTTTAAATTCCACTCTGGATCAGAAAGCTTTCGCAATTTAAAAAGGGCTGGTTGCTGACCAACGCTCGCATGAGGCCCATAGATCCATCACTAGAACGCACGAAGACAGAATAAGACCAAGCGGAACAGTCTCCTAGGAGCAGCAAGTGGTCCTTCCTTTACTACTTCGACGACATAAGACAATACGCCGACCAGACTTCGGACGCAGCTAACTTCAGACATGCACCGCCATTGACAGTGGAGCCATAAACACCTTCAACGACTCCCTCTCAGTAAATGGGTTATTTGGAGTCAAATCATCACCCATTGTATAGGACGAGCTCGAGTTGCAGCGAGAATTGAGAGTGAACCTTGCGCTACAAAATATATATCCAGCATGCAACGAGTCCCCGCTCTGACTCTAACCACCTCTTTGTATGTCCATCTGACCCTACACATCTGACACCGCTCTCCCTATGGTCGACCCCATCGATGACCTCGACAACTTATCTGAACTTAACTACCCTAACGGGGACTAGATAACCGTTACAATAACAACAACGGGATAGAATCAGTTCCCATCCAAATGGGATTTAGGTAATGGTGCCCTTTCTTGCAAGCTCATCGGATTTAGAGTTTCCAGCGATTCCGCAGGTGACTGGGCCTAAATTACCGGAACTGAACTGGATTGTTATCTGGCCACCAACTGTCAACTTGTCACCATTCTTTGAAGGTACTTCTTGAGTGTTTTCTGCCGTTACTGCTGATTTGATCATGTATTTCTTGATTACCTTAACGCTAGAACTCGGGATTGTTATCCCCTGGAGGAACCAAAAGTACTTCCAAAACTGGCACTTCTGCAAATCTGAAGTAAGAGTTGATTTAGAGCTCGTCACCATTCTTCGAAGGTACATCTTGAGTGTTGTTTCTTCAGCGTCTTCTCTCCAATGTGCATCTGAAGTGAGAGAGGATTTGAGGAATGCCCTCTTTGGTCTCCTTAATGTGTCTGATTTCCCAGAATCTGGTGTTGTTGTTGTTGTTTTAACGGAGATTCGTTACTGCTGATGTGGTCATGCATTTCTTGATCATGCTAGCGAACTCAAGGGATGTATAGCCACCCATATATCCCTCGGGGGTATGTGCATTAGTCCAAGCAGTCGAAGTGAGAGGATTTGAGGAATGCCCTCTTTGGTCTCCTTAATGTGTCCGGTTTCCGGGAATCTGGTTGGATATTCTGTTCGAGGGTTTCAAATACTGAAGTGGAGAAATACGGCCGGCTTTATTATCCAGATCCAGATAAAACAAGTCTCGCGAGAAACTTGGGCATAACTCTTGGTTGAGGTAATTTGATCGATTCGTTCTTTTTAAATCTCTATTAGAAATGGAAAACTCATATGAGTGGTAACAATTTTAGAAGCAAAGAAAATGGAAGAAAGGTGACAGCTGTTGTGAGTAACCCAAAAACAAAGAAATAATCAGTTTTAGTACATTACATATTTATTATTAACAAAATCCAAAAATTTCAGCCATTTATTTCCATATCACCGTTACATTTGTATCCTTATCGATGTCTCTTTCAATATCTAACGGCGATAGACCGGTTTTACAGCAAATCTCATCAAAACTAGAAAGCCCAGTATACATTTTTTGCCTGCCGGAGGGCACGGAACCAGTAAAGACGGGATATTTGTGAATGCAGCGTATGAATTTATGCTGTAAACCGAATATAACCAATTTTCGCTCATCGATATTGTAATTTTGTGGACATAAACGCTGACAAATGGCGCGCAGCGTCACACCGTGCGTCATGGACGCATAAAATTGGAAGACTTTCTGTATAGATGGATGAGTCTTATCGGAATTTAGCGCGACATATTTGCGACATGCTTGACTCAGTGAGGGCATCTTGATTAAACTCTTCAAGTGTTGTGTGCACATGTACACGTTGCTATATTTAAGTATGGGCAGTAGATGTACGACACCGTAGTAAGCTAAATTCTGTATGCACGACTTTACGAGATTGGTTTCGACGTCAGCCTCGGCAGCAATGCGCGCAATATGATTGATGCCATTAATGTATGGAAAAATCTGGAATTATATGAGTATGATAAATATACTTTAAATATTAAATTTTTAGCTGATTGCCTGTTGAGTGGTCAAATCCCACTTGTCTAAAGGCGTATTTTTGAAGTCGACCAATAGTAAAGGCACCATGTGATCTTTAACAACAGGTGGATCAGGTTTATGTATAACAATTTTTAAGTAAATAGTGGTGTCGCCCTCTGTAAGTATTAAATAAAAAGTTAAAGTGTTAAAATATACATAGACAGCAAATTAACTAACCCACAATAGTAGTAACTTTTTTCTCATTCAAATCCTTGATTACAGTTTCAAAGATTTTTTGTAATTTCAACTTGTGGTCGCCCTCTTTCGATAGAAAGCATGACTCTTCTTCCATCATTATCTGCAACAGTAATTAAAACAATATTTTATTATGTTTATAGTTAAGATTTAATATAGTTAGGATTTAATATAATTAAGATTTGTTTAATTTACCAAATATTCCGACAATTTCTTGACCACCGGCTCATACTGCACCGAACGTGCCCATGAATCGCAAACAAAGCACAAATTAAATAGGAATGCATTACGTGCATACTTCTGTTGATTCTCAATGCCCACTGGATAGCCGACGACTTTTATATCCAACGCATTCACTGTGAGTATGCAACGTTGCAGATGCGGCTTCGGGATAATATAAACATTTATGGCATCAAACACTTCCTTGCTGACATAATCAGCTGGTACCTGTAGTTTAACATATTAAAATATGGCATATGTAAATAATTTGTAATAAATGGAACTTCTATTGGAAACTCACTTGGCAGCTAATTTTGCACCCTGCCGTCGCATGGAACTCGCTGAGAAAAATGCAACGTATTTGCCCCTCTCGGCCACTGTCCTCGTAGTAGTCATTAGTGCTAACTTGCATTTTTGAGGTATTTTCAAGTCTGTTGCATTATTTTTGTAAATAATTGATAAGAAAATGCTCCAACTCAATTGCTCTTATTTGTTTATTTACAAATTGGATTTGACGTTTGATAACCAAACGAGCAGTGCTGCCAAGTCAAAGGTTTGTAGTGTTGCCTTATCCATAATTATGACTTGTTCCCACAATTGGTAAAACTCGAGTTGTGAAAAACAGTATTATTCTACTTTTACGGTTTGTATAATTTCAACGAAAGATGCCTCAAACATTTTGTTTTTTCTTAGAACTCTCTCTTACTTTGTTGTTAAGTGTACAAGTCTTGTACTTAGTAATTCACATGCTAGAATAAGCATTCCAAGCGATTGTCATGATAAGCCGACGTTAAGACAAGATTAGAACTTATATAACTGAAATTTATATGAACAAGTTTCAATTTTGTATAGATTTTTCATTCCAAGCCTCACTATGGATACCTCCTCCTGTCTGGCCAATGCGGAACAAGTGCAAAATAGATGCTTATAGTTTCCTTGGTGCCTTGCTCTAGACATTTTCTGCAGTCTTCTCGACACAAGACTGTGACCAGTTAGTATTCCAATCATGTCCCTAACAAGTGCCAATAAGAATTTTGTTTACTTCGGATTTACCGGTTTGCACATGAATTTTGCAGGTATATTGTTCCTTCGGGTTTTGATTTTCTTTACCACATCACCGAGATCGTCGTATAGACAATGCATGGGTTTCCAATGTTGATCACGTTTTCGGGTGTTAGCCATACATCATTCTTGGCAATCTCGTCCACTATATCATTAACCACGATGCCTTTACGTCCCGGCACCTAATAGAAGTGAAGTTGCTTACTTTTGACAGCACTTTCCACTGCTGGCCTACTTCCCAAAACAATTCTCAAAAAATATTTTTTTTGAGATTTCACAGTGGTTTATCTCCTTAGAATATTAAGGGTCGTTCTGGTTAACTTTTCCGAAAGAAAGTCTTGATTGAGTTACACAGAGAGTTGACAGATGGTTGCTGTCCAGACATAAAGAAACGGAGCTTAGAAATCTTAAGTCAACCATAATATAACATAGCTAATGCTATCTGTGAGACCTTTAAATCTAGCATGTCTAAAAATTAAAAATAATTCCTTATTATTCATTTTTTAACATAAATATACTTTGAGATTACTTTCTCTCGAAACTTCCGCCCATTAATTGAAATAAAATCCAACCAAAATCAATACTTGAATACCGCTTTTATTTGCTTCGTTTCCGGCTAATCTTTACTTAAGGTGTTGGCAACCCTGTCCCATGCGGCATTGCCAGTTGGCATTACCGAAACTCCCAACTGACAAAAATCAATGAAAAGAGCGAGCGAATGCGCACTGAAAACATTCTCAAACAAACACGAAGAGCTGGCAAGCGCCAGCCAGCATTCATTGAACAGCGCGTATTGAAGTCGGTTGGTCGTTCGAACGCGGATATGCATGTGTGTCCGATTGGCTACGAGTGAACGGAAGTGGAAAAGCGCGCGCATACAAACATAAACATTCGGCTAAATGCACGAAGTAACAACAATAACAAAAACACCTGTGCCCTGTAAAAATTCAGTGTGTGTACATAAGGAAGCGAGCGCAGTTTGTGGAAAAATAAAATTTTGTGTAATAATTTCAATTATAACTAAAGTTTTCAAAATATAAAAAGAAGCAGAAAATGCTGAAATTTATTGAATGAAATGCGTAATAGCAGTTAAGTGCCCATTAGGGGTTGCAAATAAAGCAGGCAAGACGACACAAAGGCAGTAATATGCCAACGGCAGCAGCTATCAGCTGCAGTCATAGCAATCAATGCGACAATAACAACAAACACAAAGTCAGTGACGTTGGCAAGTGACACAGAGCCTTCAGTTGCCATAATTGACGACCTTAAGTACCTGTGCATGGCTGGCCCTGAGTCGTTGCAAATCTTATGTAGAAATGTGTGTATATGTGTTTGTGTGTGTGTAAAAGCGCTTGATATCTGCAATTGACATTCGACGTCAAAGGCAAATTGCACTTGTGCTTCTTATTATTATTATCAAACAGCTTGTTGTTCTTCTTGTTGTTGCGGCTGTTTGTCATTCACAAGCGTCAACTGCTGTTGTTGTTTTTAATAGAAACACAGGTGCAATAGCGGCGGCTTTGTGTTTTGTGGTCAAGTCGCTGCTTTTCGGTATCCAAGGATACTCTTATACTTGATAAAACACACCCACATACATACAAATACATATGTACATACATACATACATACATGTGTAGAAGTGAAGCAGGGTGGTTTTATATTTGTGATTTCTGCCGCATGAGCGCTGCAAGTCAAGCAGTACAAATCAATTTGTGCAGCAAAAACAAAAACATTTGCATTGCGCCTGCAAAAATCAATAAAACCGAGCCAAAAATATAAAAAAAAAAATAAAAGTAAAGCGTTGGAATTGATTACAGTGTTTTCTCTGTGTGTTTGCAGTGTACTTCTAAGTGCAGCTAAGTTACGAAAAGGCGGTGTCCGTCGGCCACAAAGAAAGTGAAAAGCTCACGTGCCAAACAGCAAGCGATATACAAGTGTTTATATACATATTTACAAGTGTGTGTTTGTATGTGAAGTGTTTGAAGGATAACGCATATATACATGCATACAGTCTGCTCAAACAAACAGGCATACAAGTGTGTGGCAAGTGTACTTTGCTGGTCCCAAAAAAAGTGAAACTTCTATGCCCGAATTTGTAAGCGCTTAGCAACGAATACTAACTACTTTACAGCTGCTTTATTGGAAAGCTTACGGCGGCGCCTAAGCAAACGGATCGTATTCCAGTAGGGAGGATGTTTGCCATGTACAGCAAGTTTTGAGACCAAGCCCAAAAATAAAATAGCACAGTAAGTATCTACATGCCAAATAACCGTTAGTGTTGTTGCGAAAATTAGTTACATATGTACATACTTGTAAGCAGGTACATTACTAACATACTTTTGTGTGCCGCTGGGAATTACTTCATTTTACAGCTGCTCTGTGTATTAACCCGGCGGCGCCCCAAATAGCTGAGGCTAATTTGCAAATTTTCAACACTTTTGCCTTTTTTCATTTGAATGCTCTAATATAGGGCTTGCGTATTAAGGTTACGCTTTTTAGCGGATTTTATAATTAATTGATAATTAATAAACTAATAATGATAAATACGGTTTCTTTCCTTTGTTATACCCTAAACCAGATATATTAAGTTTGCCGAGAAGCTTTTGAGATATCGTTCTGATATTTTGCACAAGTACTTCTCTCTTCAAGAAGCTGCTTATTTGTCATAATCGTTGATTTCAGACCGCTATAGCATATAGCTGTCATACAAATTGACCAATAAAAATCAAATCCATGTATAGAAAACTTTTTTATTTGACAAGCTATCCGCACGAAATTTGGCAAGGATTATTTTCCAAGCCATAGATATAATTTCCAAAGAAATTTTTCAGATCGGTGGAATATAACATATAGCTGCCATACAAACTGACCGATCAAAATCAAGCTCTTGTGGGAAAAACTTTTTTATTTGACAAGATATCTTTATGAAATTTGACACGTATTTTTGTCCAAAGAAATGGCACAATATCCAAATAAATTATTCGGATCGGACCACTATAGCATATAGCTGCCATACAAACTGATTGCTCAAAATTCAGTCCTCGTAAGAAAAACTTTTTCATTTGACGAGATATCTTTCCGAAATTTACCACAGCTTATTTTCAAAGACAACATTACAATCCCTGAAGAAATGGTTCGAATCGGTCTCCTATAGCATATACATATCTGCCCTACAAACTGATTGCTCAAAATTCAGTCCTCGTAAGAAAAACTTTTTCATTTGATGAGATATCTTTCCGAAATTTACCACAGCTTATTTTCAAAGACAACAGTACAATCCCTGAAGAAATGGCTCAAATCGGACTACATAAGCATATAGCTGGCATACAAATTGAACGCTCAAATTCAAGTTCTCTTAGGGGAACTTTTTTATTTGTGTAGGGTATAATAGCTGCGGCACAGTCAAAGTTAACGCTTTTTCTTGCTTTTTACTTTTTTTTCTACAAATTATAATGTGATTAACGATTTTTACATTTTGCTCGCATATTCGCCTCTTCAGTAGCTGTGATAATGCCAAGCTGCATGCAGAAATATGCGCACATGTGTGTGTATCTTCGTTATGTGAGTCTTTGGCATTATAAACAATGTTGTTGAATACATAATTATGCCCGTAGAAACATGCATTAATGATGTGAATTAATATATATGCGGTGCTGTGTGTATATAGACTACGTTTTTCTTATTAACAACATTACCTGAGAGCCAAAACAAACGCGCGAAAAATATGAAAATATTGCAAAGTGGCAGTTCCGTGCGGGGCACCGATATTGAAAAACTATTTATTACAGTTTTTAAATTTTTTTATTGCTACTTTTCTTGCGTGATCTATATTTAAGCATATTTGTTGCGAGCAATTTGACCGGCAAAAGTATTTAGACGCTGCTATTCCGCTTCCTATTTCCGCTTAAAGCGGCATATTTGAGTGTATATTTATTAACTGTTGATAAATTTTTGACGTTGTGTTGAAAATTCGTGAATTTATGAGTTTAAATTTGTACGGTGGATAAATTGTGACTTAATTATACATAAAATGTTGCTAAAACTCGACGAAAGATTCCAAAAAAATGAAAAAATTATAATAAATGAAGCTTTGAAAAAATATCTTTCGGAACAAAATTCGAAAAAAAAAATTATAATAAAGCTTCGAAATAATATATTTTTGTCGTTCGAGTATACTCTCATTTTTGTACTGAATATTAGTAACTTCGAAAAATTTAATTTCACTTCAATACAAATTTTCTAAATTAAATTTCTATTTTAGATTTTATCCCACATACAGAATCAGCGATTTTATTCGGTAAACACAGCTGACTCAAAGTTTTAATAAGCAACATTTATATTCTTGAGAAGTCTTAAATGACGAAATTCTATAAATGAACTCAACAGATGAGTAATTGTAAACGGGTTTGTTGCTGTGTTATAGGCAATTTTTCCGTTCAATCACTATGACTGGTACTAAAAAAGCAAAGCTTTCAATCGAAATTAAAAAAAAAAAAAAAAAAAAAAAAAAAAAAAAAAAATATAAAAAAAATTAAAAAAATAAAAAAAAAATTAAAAATAATTTCTTTTGTTGTAATTCATAGTATTTAAAACTCAATCGCTTGAGTTCAATTTAATTTAGTATATCTATCCCACAGTCATTCTAAACAGCCTCATTTGTTCCACTTTCGAAAACCAATTTAATTGCTTTAATTAGCTTTTAATTTCGGGTTGAGCAAGATATGCAGACATACTATACATACAAACAAATCTACTGCTGTTTCACTTTTATGTAAGCCCGTGGAGAATAATCGAAAATTACCCAGCGAAAATTGTATTGCACGTTGTGTGAAATGTGTTGCAAAGCAAAGTTCACTTTTACTTAAACGCATGATTAGCAAAAGGTTTGGTTAATTAAACTTTTTACGCAAACATGTTTATATAATTTTTTTTTTAATTTGGTAAATATTGCTTTATAATGGCTTAGAAACAAAAACCGTGGTGAAATTAACCGATTAAAATATATATTTTCGATGAGAAAAGGGCCGCTCGTTAAATAGCCGACAATTAAGATAATATTGGGAAAAAGTATTTTCGTATTTCTAATCAAACTTGAACTTATTTCTTTTTATATTTATAATGAACTTTAATGAACCAAATATATACCATTTTGGTCGACTACTTTTTGGCATTTTTCTATCAGTGTAAAACTTTTCTGGTTTCTCGGCGAAAAACTGCGAAAGGTAATTTTCACAGGCTTCTCTTGAAGCCAACTTTACTCCATTAAGTGGGTTCTGCATTGACCGAAACAAGTGGTAGTCCGATGGTCCAAGTTAGGGCTCTATGATGGTTACATCAAAACTTTCCAGCCAATCTCTCCCAGTTTTTGTCGAGTCATCAAAGATCTGTGTGGTCTAGCGTTGTCCTGATGGAAGACGAAGCCCTTTCTGTTGATCAGTTCTGGCCTTTTTTCGATTGCTTGCTTCAATCACAACAGTTATTGAAAACAAAATATAGACTCAACCGTTCGACCAGGCTGGAGCAGCTCTTAGCGGATGATTCCTTTCCAATCTCACTAAACACTCAGCATAAGCATTCGAGGCGTCAATCCTGCCTTTGCGACCATTTGTTGAGCTTCACCACACTTGAACCATGATCTTTTTCGCACATTATTGTCGTATTTGATCCACTTTTCGTCCCCTGTTGTCATTCGCTTCAGAAATGGTTCGATTTCATTTTGTTTCAGCAAAGAATCGCAGATGTTAATTCGTGGTACCCAAACATGAAGCTTCTTTTTGTAGCCAGCCTTTTTTAAATGGTTCAATCCCGTTTGATGACGAATGTTAAGCTCTTTAGTGATATCATGGCTGCTTATGTGACGATTCTGTTCAATCTGTTCCATATTTTCATCGACTTTTTCAACGATAAGTCGATATTTCCAGAACGGAAGCTAGCGAACGATTATTGTGCTACACGAACTGCTACAGCATCGTCTCCGTAAATATCACAAATCATCGATGAAAATCCGGTTCATTTTCAAGTTGTTGCTCAGCCCAATTCACGAACATACGACGATTCTGGTAATCAAGCGGCTTCAGTTATTGCGTCAATTTGACCTTGTAAGGATATAGTTCAAGATCGGCAGCAATATTCTCGGTACTACGGGCACTTCTTTGTCTCACTGGCATGGAAACAATTTCTACTGTACCTGTGGATTAAAATTTTTCAACTAAACGCTCAATTGTTGATCTGGCAGGACGCTTATGACGACCATAAAGTGGATGTAACGCTCTTAAAGTTGAGGCCACTGACTCCAAATTTCTGTGGTAAATTTTAATAATTTCGACTCGCTGTTGGATCATATATCTTTCCATGATGAAATAGCAAACCTTACTGAAGAGAAATATCAGAAGAGCGGGTAAAATATGGAGTCGTTTACTGTGCCTATCGGTCTACTTTTGTTGCGTCCCTACTAACCCTTTATGTATGTATAAGTTATAGATATTTCCTTCATTTTTCATGAAAATGTTGTCACGTTTATTTAGAATGTCTTAATATAAGAAAAAACATGATTAAGTTTGGTTATTTCAGAACCTTAGCTCAGACACTTACTCACCTAGAATAAGTAATAGTAACAATTTTACAAATATCTACATATACATATGTACATATGTGATCACAAGTATATTACTTAAGCGTTAGTAATCTTCTTCAAGCTTAGACTTTAAGTCATCGAAGTAAACATACATACCTACTTACAACCATATATATTTATATATACAAGTACATATGTGCTGTACTCTATGGTACTTGTGCATGAGTTTCTGCTTAAGCTTGTTTATATGTATTTTTAAGCAAGCATTTACGGATACATTACTCAAAATTAATTATAGTCTGGTATTATACAACAAACGGTAACTACCGGTCGGTAGGCAAGCTGGGCTTACAGTAAAAGGCATTGCGATTGCTGCTTAATTTTCATTACTGTTACTTGCATTTCCTTTTAATTAGTCGGCATTTCCTACACACATATACTCGTAATGTACAAATTTGTAATGTGTATGTAATTATCTACATATAAGCACAAGTAATCGCGGGTTCTGCTGCGCGCTTCGCCGTCGGCTGCAATCATTTACACCTTGTCAGATAGACATGCACTAGTTCAGATGCTCATTAAAAATCAGTTAAATGTTGAACGCCGCTTAAACGCCTAAATACACACACATGCATATACATACACATACACAAACAATAAAGACTTAGAAACGTACATCTGTATATTGAAAATTATACAGTGCTGGCTTTGAAAGCTTCTGCTGCTTAAGCATGAACATTGAAATGAACTCCAACTCAGCGCGAATATTACCTGGAGTTGTTAGCCGCGTATGCAGTCGTGCAAAAAAAATATAAAAGTATTATAAATTATATAGTTGCATACCATGACATTACGGTTTGTTTACAATTGCTGGCAAAACTGTTATTAGATCAATTATTCGGTTGCGGTTTTCAAGCGCATTTATTGCATTAGAATTGCAGCGCGTAGCAAATCACTTACTTTTCTGTGTGTGTGTTTGTGAAGTGCAATATCGCTTGTAGTTTTTGTTAAGTATAACAACTTGGTGGTTAATGTTAAAAGAAAGGCAGCGCCTTAAATCAGTTTATGTTGTGTGAAGTAAAAGGAATTTCATTTCATTTAGGTCACTTCCGCTTAACTGCATTACGTGTAAACACCTTGGCGACAGAGGATACATTCACTAACGGCTTATGCGGTTGTGGTTATGCCTTTCACCAATTACACCAACAGGCCAAGACTGTCTTGACTCCCCACATGCAAGGAGTCAAGTATCAATGTGCTGTAGGTACAACATGCCTTAACCCTTATATGAACATGTTTATAAAAGGTGATCCACCTCGAGGTTCTCTACTTCTTTTGAGGGAAAACACAGAAACTTCAAATTTACTGAGGAACGTTTATTATCATTCGAAAGAACATCCTTGGACATTCATTCTTTAAATATTATCTCTTAAAAATGTTGGCCGCGGCTACGTCTCAGATGGTCCATTCGTTGAATACAATTTTCGATGACTCGTTCGAGTATTTCGATAGGTAATTAAGGAATGACACGGGTGATGTTTTGCTTTAAGGCAAAACTTGAAATTATCTGCTCACCGGAGCGTTCTCTCAATAAATCCATTGATTGATACGATGCTGAGAAGTGGCGCCGTCTTGTTGAAACCAAATGTCGCCGAGATCACGAGGTTCAGTTTCGGGCAACAAATAACCCGTTATCATGGCGCGATAATGGTCGTCATTGATGGTTACGTTCTCATCGGTATAATTTTTGAAAAAATATGGACCGATGATTCTACCGGCTCACAAACCACACCAAGCCATTTTTTTTCTAGATGAAATGGCAGCTCTTGAATCTCTTTAGGTTATTCATCGTCCCAAATGTGGCTGAACAAAATTTGGCTCGGAAACGTCGGATCTTCTTTTCTTGGAGCTTTTGTACAATTTAAGATCTCGAGGTAAAATGCACCAAGCCGTTTCATATGTCAGTCCGGGCCGATCCCGTTTGCTAGCGTCAAAGGGTGCTCACTTGGACAGCTTAGAACGCCGGTACGTTGAGATACCTAAAACTCCTGACTTGATCGTAAAGACCATGATAAATAGACGAAGAGTATTAAGCCTAACACTAATTTTTTTAGGAGACTAATATCAGTTTCGGCTATATCTCTTGGCTAGCCGAAAGTAAGATGTTTGAACCTCGGTCTTGCAAAAGTTAGACAATGGATGTTCTTATTTCTAGGCTTTAACTCACATAATAATCAGTGGATGAAAAATTAGTAGATAATACAAGATAATACAAGTTAGATAGCTGATCAAAGATCGCTCGCAGCCCACTAAATGTAGTCCTTTAACTTCTTCCACCCACAGCTCCCTCGTCGGTATACGGGCGGAGAGAGAGACACCAGAGTTCGGTTTGGCGATTTCATGGTCCAAGTGATCCGGTATGAATTCAAAGTAATTGACGATTTACAAGGTTTCAGACACGTGTTCTTCTAGAAACCCAGAATCTTTGAGTCCGATGGCAACTCTCGCAGCCATACACATTCAACATGTGCAAGATGGCGTTAAGTATGATGGTTGGAGTGGACCTTAGTGCACCACACATGGTGATCTGCGCCGCTCGTTGAACGCTCTAGAGTGTCTTTGCAAGTGTAGTCTTTTCTAGAGCCCTCCATCTAAAAAGACTCCATAGAACATAATAGGTTTGACTATGGCGTCGTAAAGCCAGAGAACCATTTCGGTGAGAGACCCCACCTTTTCCAATGGCTCCTCTACAAGCAGTACAAAACAATCGATACATTTTTTGCTCTCTCTTTGATGTTCGGCTTCCATGAAAGTTTCCTATCCAGGCTGAGCCCAAGATATTTCACTGTATCCGCTGGTTGCAGACGGATGTTCCCATTTGCAGCAGCGATACCGCCGGGATCTTGTATCTTCGAGTGAATAAAATAATCTTGGTTTTATTTGGGTTGATGGCGAGATCGTTTGCGACTGCGTCAATTCGTTACGACGTTGATATACCCCTGCGTCAATTCATAAACGGTACTCAGGAACTTTCCTTTGACCATAAGCGCCACATCGTCTGCAAAGGCAATCAGTTTTAAGTTTTTTAAACAGGTCGTTAACGACCAGGATCCATAGAAGGGGAGAGAGAACTCCACCTTGTGGGGTTTCCCTACTCACATTTCGTAGAGAGTTTCTTCATTCCGTTTCAAGTACGCTTTCGCACAGAAGACTGAAAATGAGGTGTTTGAGGTTTAATTCAACCCCAAGACCATCCAGAGCAGTTACAACTTCTTCTGACAGGACGTTATTGAAAGCTCCTTCTATATCAAGAAAGGTTTCAACAGCGAATTCCTAACTCTAATGGCTTCCTCAAGCCATGACACGATAGTATGCAGAGCATATTAAGCAAGTTGCGCTCTTGATAAATAATCCCTCGGAATCCCCAGTCTATCAGTTTCTCCAGGGTTTTGCTAAGAATACAAAGCTTCCCAAAAAATTGTTCTCAAACACCTTCAAGTCTATCTTCTCTTTATAAATTCTGTGAGAACCTTTTATTTTTGAGAGCACGCAATTGAAATTTACCCCAAATGGGTTAAGCAGTCGCCTGTTTACGAAGCGGTATGTTTTCTTCCAGTTCATCGAAGTCATTGCAACAATAGCAAACATTCTTGGCATACACTCGCACACACGCAATCCCAGATCCATAAATGTGCGGCGGTACGTGCTCGCATGCAAACTACTTAAAGACAAAGGAAAGTCACTTAGTGAAATGCAGACGAATGCAGGCAGCTGCCACAAAGAGCACTCAGCCTGCAAAACAAGGAAGTGTCTTAGCCAAGTTGGGACTGGCTTAAGCGCAGGCTTTGTTGTTTTGCTTCGGCGAGCATATAGGAGCGGCCGGGGCGCGCGCAGCATCAAAGACGGTCGAAACAAAGGAAGACACCAGCCTGAAAAGCAACAAAAGAACAAAGCGCTAAGAAAACCAACAGTTGAAGACGCACGAGTACACAGGCACTGGCAGTATATACACTATATACATACAAACATATATACAAACTTTAAGTAAATGTAAGTACTTGGGCTTGTATCCATAGTCGCACCAAAAAAGTGAGTGTATCGTACCGAAACTGGTTTAACCGCTTTTTGTGTTCTGCTCTGCTACGCGCTCACAAGGAAAATGTAACTTGTTTCCCCCCGCACAGCGCAACCCGCCCTACGCCCAACTCAACTCATTTAGGTGTGTTTGTTTGTGTTGTTGCTTTGTGCCTGCATTCTATCGATGCTCCAGTCACTAGCTCAAAGCATATTGTTGACTCTTGTTGTTGTTGTTGTGGTATAGGTGTGTGTTTGTTATTGTTTTGCCGATGCTGTTGCCCTCACTTGCCATGTTGCTGCGGCTGCTGCTGCATTTAATGGCCGCTCGTCTTCAACGTTGACTTCTGCCGCTTCTGCTGCTCGCTTTGTTGTTGTTGTAATGTCTTTTCTTACGCTGGTGTCTTACTCATCATTAGCATTAACCGCATAACCGCAACACAAGCAATGAGAGGTAACAAAAAATTTTAACAATCTCAGCGCTGATACTCAAAGCCACTGGCTGGCGTGTGGACACAACAACAACGTTTGTCAGCAATCTTTATGATTCACGGCTTAAATGGCTGCTGTTGCCATTGTTGTTGTTTATATACAAACATACATTCATGTAATTCTAGTTGCTGCTCGTCAATCTTATAAATGTGCGTCAGTGCTTTTATGTGTGTATGTGTGTTGCTCGTCGCGTTTAAGCGTTTGTCTGTGACTTTATGCTGAGGGCTTTGACTTGTGTTCACCTTCCATCGATATTTGCACTTTTTTCTTGAAGTTGTTTGTTCTTTGTTGTTTCGCTTGACTGGCGCTTGTTGCAGCATTTCCTTCCGATTGGAAAAAATTAATAACCCCATACCAGCATACAAATCACAAACAATGTTGTTGACAATTGCAACAAATTTGTCGAAGTTTTATGATAAATGGTTGGTCGTTTTTGTTGGATAGACAAAGTTCATCAAATAGTTTTTTCTTGTTCAGTCAGAGTGTCTAAGGTCAATAGAAGACATTTGCTGAGAATTATTTTTCTTGAGACATTTAAAAAATTTAAGTGGTTACATGGGTTTACGGGTATAAAAAATCAAGTTTTTTTATTATCTTATTAAATTCTAGAACAGCTCTAGAATATTGTCCTAAATTTTCAAGTTGATCCGCGTAATAGTTTCGGAGATATAGTCTTGAGAACTTATATGCTCGAGGTTAGATAGGCTAAGTGCGTCGTCTTTAAAAGCGTTTTTCACGAAACAGTGTTTTTGAAGTCGGTTGGCAAGATTTCTCGAGCACTACTCAAGCGATCTTCATAAAATTTTACACAGGTCTTTGAGATACAATTTTCGAAGACTTGAGTGAAGGATTTTTTTCCATTACAACTATTTGAAAAAAAAAAATGTCGCGAAGTTTTCAATGCAATTTTAATTTTTTTGTAAAAATGTCTGCCAAAAATCTAATTTTCAGTTTTTTTCCTTCGTTCAAGTTCTTCTTTTAACTAAAACACGTATTTTTTCCCTTTAGCTGATCTTGAAGGAAGTTATCCTGGCAACGCGGGCGTATCTTTTCTCCGAGGTGTTACCGGAAATGCCGTCGCAATGGCCGAGTTTAAATTATTTTTTCCAAAAATTTCAAAATTTCTTTAATAATATTGCTCGTTTGTAGCAATAAAAAATTTTATTAAAATATTTAATTTTTTATATGAAAAAAAATTGTTGAAAAACGTCTGTTTTTTACCCGAAAATGTCTGTTAAGTTGTAATTCTGAAAAGGCTCTTGAAATATTTTTCCTTTAATCCAGTTTTTCTAAAATTTCGACGAAGTACCTTTTTCTTGTTAGTTTTCTTTATGTGCATAAAATATAATATTTTTTAAAAGCTTCTATCAGATTTTTAAGTATATAAGCAGGAAGACATACTTCAGTTTTTTATTTTATTAAACAAAAAAAAATCGTGATATTTTTTTCAAATATATTATCAGCCCATAATTTTTACCTGAGATTAGTTAACAGTTTTTAATCTTTCAATAATCATGATGTGATTTATATATATGATTGTTGGCCTTGAATACAGATAAGATTGTGGCACGGTACTTCATAAAAAAAGGGAACTACCAAACTTTGTAAACGAAGTTCCCCTTTCATTTCTTAGATGACCTCACGAAACTGCCTAACTATCATTTTGAACATTCTAAAAAAGGAGTATTAGGAAAAACTGTCGTAATATACCGAACTGTCGGGATCTCTATCTATCTGCTATTAATCTTGTTCTCATGCAATAAACGAAAAAGTGGAGGGAAAAGATCGGAGACAATTTCGCCAGTGCACAGACTTCCCAGACGGACCAATTGCTTTGCAAGAATTTTCCAAATTTTTTTGGAACAATTCGCTACAATTATCCCCGAACCTCGGTTATCCCTCTAGGAACCTGGTCCCAAGCGAATTGTGACAGATCCCTGTTTGATTTGTATTGATGGGAAATATCAGAGAGGTCTTTCATGTCATCATATTCATGTGTAAGTAGTATATGTACAATCAATGCAAATGATTACGAATTCAGGCACATTATACATTCTTCCTTTAAATTTTCTAATACCTTTTGGGAAGTTGTCATTGAAAACTTGGACGCTGTCTTTAATCATAATGGTGGCGACACACGCCCGCAGGATGGGGTTGACAGATAGTGAAGACTGCAAGAAATGTCTAGAGCAGGGCACCAGGGAAACCATAGAGCATCTCTTGTGCCCTTGTCCGTCATTGGCAAGACTACGCTGTAAGCATCTGCAGTCCCTATCTTCTGATACACTGGAGGAGGTTTCGATAGTGAGGCTACAGAGTCTGTTAAAATTCGCCTCAAGCGCAGGCTTCCTAAACGATGACTAATCCTCATCGACCTAGTAACTGAACTCCATCTGGTATCACAAAGGACCAAAACTTGTATATGCGTGGCTCATTGGCCTACCTGAATAACCTAACCTATTCATAATTAATTTTAGTAAAGTCCTGATTTATAAATTTATTTTGTACTAAAAATTCTTCGTCTGCTAATTTTTCTAATCAAAAAAGTTTTTGGTGGATGGTATCAAGTTGGTATTCGCTGGTAGCCCCACAAATATGATAAACTACACTTGATTTTCCAAAATTTCTGAAGACTAAAAAGCTAACTAAAAGTTTGTTAATTTATTTTATTTAGTCATAGATTGGGGTTGAGAACCTATTAGGAAGAGAGCAGTCAGTAAACTGTTGGTATTTTAGTTAATAACCCATTTGAAAAGTTTTCGCAAGTGTAGAATAAATAACAGTTATTCAATAAAATATTCCAAATAATTACTTGTATGAAAATTCCAATGCAGACCCATCAAACCAACGCAGAATATGACTCATGTCGATAAAAAATGTAATAAATGCAGAGATGGCCAATGGCAAAATTGGCAAAACTCATTTCAGTATATTGACAAACAAAACTTTCAATGCGATAAGATAATATTTTTACATACACACACGTGAAATGCCTGCAAATAATTGCTATCGCTGGCAATAAAAGTTATTTTCGCACCTCTTTATTAAAGCGACAAAGCTGAAAACAGTGAAATGCTTAATGAATTTGCATATTAATGAATAATACCGAAATACCTATGTATACATACATATGTATATATTATTCTAAAGTTTATTTATTTTATGGAGCAAGAATTGACATATGAACAATGTTGGCAATCTGCTGAAATTTGTATATCAGTAAATGATTTTATTATATTTTTTAAGATTGTGGCACTATACTATGTATAATAATACATTTTTCATGTTTGTGGAAAGGCTCCTGAGTCTAAATCAACTGTTGTTTAAAAAAAAAAAAATAATAATAATAATTAATTCTTCAGTGGTTTTTAATTTGCCACTTCTTGGGTTGCAGTATCTGAGTAGTGCTCGCGTATTCACACAATTTATGAATTAGATAGCAATAATTAAATTAACGAATTGAATTCATTAAAAATAAATATTAACCTACTGAAGAGCTTTGATTTCATGGTATTCTATACCTATTTAATTATGATAGCTTAACTGGTTTATATCATTATCTTCGTTTTGGAAAACCGAATTTATTTACTTTACTTCAATTCCATTATGTGTTGGCCAATTCTACTTTTACACCCGAAGAGTGTTATTTTGATATTTTCAGAAAACTTTAAACACATAAATACATACTTGTATATACATTAGGGTGCTTGAAAAAAATTTTTTGAATTTTTTTTTCAACTCGCAGAAATTTTTAAAGTATGAATAGTTAACTTTTTGAATATGTAATGGTTATTTTCTGGAAATGAAAATTAATTGGTAAAATTTTAGTTTGAATGAAATAATGAAAATTCCTATGTTAAATGTATGGGAACCTAAAAAAAAAATAGCGACCCCTCAGAGTTGAGCTACAGCGCCTGGCTTGAGGGAGGATTTTTTGTTTGTCAATCACTAACATTTGAGGAGGTAAGGGTTGAAAAAAAAAAATTCAAAAAAAATTTTTTTTGAAGCACCCTAATATACATATGTACATACGTATATCTATGAAACTTTTATTTATTATTTTTCGTGTTAAGAATATTGCGACTTATCTAAAGCTTTGGCATATAAAAAATAATTAAGTAAAGGTATGACAAATTCTTGTGTTTATTTGTTAAGGCATTAAATATAAAAGTAAATCCAAATATTTTTGACGCGGGAAGATACTCAAATTACAGTACAAATAAATATTATAAATGTGCGCAAATCTCAAACAACAACAATTGTCAAATCAAAAGCGTAAATATATGTATTTATGTACGTAAATAACTTCAAATACAGGTAAACAAAGGGCTGTCCATATTGTATGTACTAAACTCTTTTGAAAGTTACACGATTTCATTCATTTGGCTACCTGGACTTATTTTCGAGTAGCTAATTTGATCAATCCAATCGTAGCATTGACCTCTTCAGTTTTGGGAAAAAAATCACAAAGGGCCAGGTCAGGATATAGTGACTGCGGCACCATGTGTTTTCGGCCAAACATTCTTGTACAAGTAATAATGCGTGAGCATGGTCATTATCATGGTGCAAAAGCCAATTTCTGTTCATCCACAAACCCGGGCGTTTCTGGCGGATTATGCTGCGCAAATTGCGCATTATTTGCAGTTAGTAGGACTCTCTGGCAAGAACCATTGATGCACGACCCCTGCAATCGAAGACAGCTGTCAGCATAACCTTTACATTCTACCCAACTTAGATTGGGCGTTTTTTGGTCTGATTGAGCTTTGGCTTCCCCCTGATAACCATAAACCCATGATTCCTCACCAGCAGAAGAAATTGATCAGATCTGACAACCATACCATACCTGCGGAAAAAACCATAAATCTTCCGCAAAACTTTTCTCTCGAATACTCGTAAGGCTGACTCATCAGATGATGTCATTGTCCATGTCTCCGGACCATACAGCAGGACGGAAATGATAAGAGACTTGTAGAGTTTGGTCTTTGTTCGTCGAAAGAATACTTTACTTCTCAATTACCTACTCAGTACAAAGTAGCATTTGTTGGCACGACGGTTTCTGCTTTGGATTTCAGGGCTGAAACCATACCAACTGACGGACTAAAATCAAATTCTTATGGGGAAATTAACGTTTTTCATTGTTTATTCTATTATTACTTCTTCCACAGAGATATGAAAGTATATCTAAATAGATTTTTCAACGGTAGAGAACTAAATAACTAACTTTATATGAACCATCCTATACAAATGGTTTGATTATATTGTAGATAGGGCATGAGTTAAGCCCACATATATTTGTTAGCATGCTTATATTTGCATATATTGCTTTTTAATATTTCCTGCACACAATTTCATCATATTTTTTTGTTTTGATTCTCGCTTCAGTAATATAGACTTGTTCGCGTTATTTATAAACGCCTTTAAAAACCCAACTTTACAGTGGACTTATGAACTTACTTTCATATTCTTAATCTTGCATGTTTTTGTAATGCCGCTTTATTATTATTATTGCAGTTGTTGTTGTTTCAACTGCTTTAGCGGCAAGTGCAATTGTAACAAAAGACTTTAACCTGCGTCGTGCCATTTTAAATGCATGGAAAGGCATTACAACAATAAAACCAAATGCAACGGCACCTGTTTGCCACTTCGTAACAGTTAATTGTGTCTGCGCATGTAGTTGTGCCAGTAATCGTTACAGCTTGTCTGCGCATTAGCATTTGCATAAACATACGATTCCGAACACACCCTGCAATTTCTTACTGGAAGCGCATACAATTAAGTGAAGTTAGCTTAGCTGCCTTCTCTAAGCGCGAGTACGCGCTGTACTTGTGCCACGTGTGTGTTCACAACGATTATTGTTAATTTTGCGCACGTCACCTTGATTTAAGGTCATAACCAAATACTTGCTAGCTTTGCTAGACCCACATGTAGGCCAGTGGATATGTGTGCTAAACAAATATGTGCTCAAAATTATACAAAGTACATAAGTATGTCTATTTATTTATACCGCTATTAGTGTAGACAAACACACACACAAGGCAGGCACTTATCAATTATTGACACACTAACTTTTAAGTTTTTTTTACTTGCTTTTGAATTGCTCGTTGAATTGTGGAATGCCGTCGGCTACTTATTTATCTAGTTAAACGCTTGAAGGTAGAATATTCATACATAGTTAAGTACGCACCAACCGCTTTAGGCCGCTGTATTGGCAGTTGGAGGCTTTCGATGATTTAGTGGGCAAAAAAACACAATACCACAGTTGGTTGTTGTTGTATGTCTTCCTTAACTTTAAGGTTAAGTTAAAAGTCGGAAATAAAGTACAACAAACAAACTTGAACTTGGCTATTACACACTTTGTTTATTGATTTACTAACGCAAAACGTGCGGAAATAAGTGGTTTTTTTGTCTTGTATATGAAATGATAATAATATGGTAGAAGTAGATAAAAATATAACTTCATATTTATATATGTTAGTATATCAAATAATACGTTGTGAGTAAAAAGTACCCAGAAACTATTCATTAATATATTTTTGACGCCTTCAAAGTTATCCACACCAGATGTAATATACTACTGTGATCAAATTGAAAGGTGAATTTTGCCCATTTCATTTGCTTCAAAGTAATTCCCTCCCGCTGCAATACACTTATGTCAACGATTTTTCCAGTCTACATAGCACTTGGAAAAATCCTCCGTCGTGATGGCCATCAGAGCATTCTTCGATTCAGCTTTTATATACTAAATTTAGTCAAAACGGTTTCCTCGGAGTGGTCATGCGTATTTGCTGAATAGCCGTAAGTTACACGAAGGTAAAGTGTGCGAATGCGGTGGTACGATATTTGTTGAAAATGTGGCGAAATGATCACGAATAACCAATGCAGTATGAGATGGTGCATTATCGCACTTCTTTGTTCAATAAATTCAGACATAGTAAAAATCGAAGAATTCACTTTTAGAGCCTCACAAAACGACGCGTATCTCAAATACTAATAAATATTTTGACGAGAAATTTAGCATAGATGTCACTAATATGTAGTACTACCAACTTACGGAAAAAAAATTTACCGATTCGAAAAATAAGCGAAGTATTAATTAAAAACAAAAATTCACCTTTCAATTTGATAACAGAAGTACTTAAGTCAACGATTTTTCCAGTTCGCGAAACATTTTTCATAAGCACTTTTTAGGATGGCCATGAGCTCTTTCAGCGAATTTTGTTTTATCTCTTCGATCGATCGAAAACGGGTTCCATTCCGATGATTGTTGACTTCTTTGCATGTCATAATACTCTCCATGAATGTGGGATCGGATTTCGTACGTTCAAGTATGGCCAAAGAGACCTGTTTTTGACAAAAAAAAAACAGCTTTATTGGGACGAGTTGAGCAAGAACGTGTTTCATACCCAAATATCATTCGAACAGACTCGCGAGAGATGTCGAGCTCTCTTGCAGAACAATTTTCAAGCACCATATTCTTCTTCTTTTTAATATTCTCATCAGTTGAAGACGTCAAAGGTCGTCCATAACGAGGCATGTCTTCAACGATCTCTCGACCGACTTTGAAGGATTTGTACCAATCGTTGGCTTTTGTTTTTTATAAAACTGGATCACTGTAAGCCTTTTCCAACATTTGCAATGATTCCGCATACGCGCAGAATAACTCCTGCCAACAGGTGGTACTTTGGGATTCGTTGAAAATTGAGTAGCAGATTCCTCTCTCAACGAACAAAAATTACGCTCTATACGTCTCCCATTATTCCCGTCCAATTTTACGACGCAGAAAGATGGACGATGATGATCCGAGATTAGAAAGCACTTGGAGCATTCGAGAGAACTGTTCTTCCCAAGATTTTTGAAGCCGTCTACGTAGGCTATACATATCGAAGAAGATGGAACCTCTAACTGTATGAGTTCTACGGCGACATGGATATGGTAGTTATTGTAGTTAAGCGTATAAAAATCCAATGAATGCCAAGTGTACCCAATTGACCTGTTTACACTTGGAATGTACTACTGGTATGGTTAGAGCCAAATGGCGAAGTTTTGTGTTCTCAGCCCAGACCGACCATCGCTAGTAGTGCCTAAGAAGAAGTAGAAGACTGGAGCGACGTTGTGATGAATATTATGGAGTTGACTCTTGCTAAGACCGTGATAACTCTTTGGTATTTCTTCTTAAGTAATTCTACTTTACCTCTGATAACGTAATGACCTCCTAATATTAGGTGGAAGCAAGATCTCAAAAAATTTTCCTCTTCGATTATGTTAATGCTTTCAACGATTTCGAGGATCCGAGTTTTCAAGGGCTGTGACACATTTACGTTGTAAAAGAGCCGCTAAGAACTGCTTCCTTCAAAGAAGAAGACTTGGTCGATGGCGACACAGCAAGTAAACTCGTTAAGTCCGCTGGTTGTAACAGCCACTTTTCCCAACGACGTTGAGGCTGATGTCCTAGTCCGCTTTTATTCATTCTTGACCATCATATTGAGTTGTATCTTCAGTGAACTTCTCACCTCAGCAATAGCAGAGGTAGATATACTTCTCTGTCCCCAAGTGTCGTAAAAAAGCCAGTTACCAGAAAGAGATACCTCTGCCTTCGCTTTGCCGCTTGCTCACACCGCCAAGACCTGCTCTAGAAACGAGACACAATTATTGAACTTGATGCCAGAGATTGTATAATTTGAAAACTTTTGACAAAAGTAAATTATTTTCAAGCCTTTTCCTATAACCAAATATGACGACTGATAATAAACTTAACGATTTTGAAACATAATTTTTTGATTCAATTGTATTTTGTGGGTGAAGAAGACTTTTGGCGAAATTCGAGTTAGGGTGACGTCAGAAAGTTTGAGTTGTTTAGTAAGAAGTGATGTTAGTCTTCCAGGAACTCCAAACGCATGACAATGCCTTCCACAAATACTTAGTTCTGTGAAATATTTATATATTTGAAAACAGAGTATTTGACCGAATAGAAAAGCATGTCTGTTCAGGTGACGTAGAGTCCACTAGACTAATATGATAGTGTTGTACTTTCTCAACGGAGCCCATTCCGTTGGGGAGCGTGAATGAGGCTCACTGGAAGAATATACCGTATGTTCGCATCTTTTCTTTACAAAAATGAGGTGGTAAATTTTATAAAATTTGCTCAATATGAACTTAACTTTATAATGGTCTGGAGACTTTACTTCGAATCATAAATATCGGTTCCAATGACCGATGTTTTTAGGTGGAAAGTTGTTTATAAATCTTCGATAAATTTGTGGTCTATGATAAATGCAATCAGAGTATTTAGAAGTTGTCATCTAACAAAACTCTCTGCAACCTAATGTAAACTATATAAAACTTCCACGAATATAATTCCTTAAAAAAATCGTTCATAACTGTATGCAAATACAAATTTTCTAACCTTGAAAATATAGTCAGTAAGAATCGATTACGTTACTTGCAACATGCGATAATCGAACGAAATGGCTAAAATTACACTTGCATCATTTGCGCCACAAAAACAACATAGCGGCTTATATACAAAGCGCGGCGTTGCACTGCCAATATAGGCAAGAAAAGAAAATGCATGAAGAAATGGAAAATTATGATGCAAGACTATTGGCAGCGCAACAACAGCGACAAGCTACGACACACTGAACATTTATGGCGATCTCTTGATGTCGCTTGACAACCATAAAGTCTAAAGAGCATAATAAAAGTTGTATGTTGTCATTAACATAAATTTAGACATTTATTTCAATATGAATGGACTCGAATGGCCAAGTAAATAACCGAATATATAAAGCTAATTAAGGAAATAAAAATGTAAAATAAAGCAAATTTATTAATTTTTAATAAAAGCGTGGCATTTCTTCCGAAAATTAAAAATAGTATTTTTTTTTATTTTTTTAAATATATATTTTTTTGACTTATAAAAATTTTTTTATTGATTTTTTTGAGTAATTTAATTTTTTTGGATTTTTTTATATATTTTTATTTTTTTTTTTTAAGTATAGAGAATTAACAATATTTTTTTTGGATATTTTTCGATTTTTTTAATATTATTTTTTGAGTAATTAATTTTTTTTTAATTTCTTTTTGTTATTTTTCTTTATTTATTTTTTTATATTACTTATATTAAAGTAAGGGAATCTATTGTCTCATAAAATGTTTTTGTCATTTTGCGCCCAATTGTTTTGAATTGCTGATTGCTTTTTGATACATTGTTGCTAACACTGCTGCTGCTGTTGCTGTTGTTGCGGTGTTGAACTATTTGTAAGACGTGAAATAGGTCTGCGGACAATGCAACAATGTGCAAAGAAATGGCTTTTCAATGAGTTGCTTTTGAAATACCCCATACATATATGTATGTATGTTTATATCTGAGTATTTGTATATATGTGTATTTATTTTCAAAAGCGCCACCGCCAGCTGTTGTGTGCAATTATTCATATTTTTTTTGTTATGCTGTCCGAGTCGCTACTTTTTATGCTGCCTCACCACAACAAAGAGCTTCATATATGCATGTGTGTACATGCACATGTTTGTATATATTATACACATATATACTCCATTCAAAAACATAATGCGGCATCACTTGTTGGACCATCTGCATCGCTGCATATTTAGACATACTTTACGCACGCGCATCAGCATATCTGTAACGGTTTGCAACATTGTATGGCATATTAATGCATTCGCTTGCCGATATTTCAATGATTGAGGCATTGGCATACTTTTGATGAATTTATTATGGGCTTTCGTTACGTTACGAATCGTCAACATGTGTCGAATAGGCGGACAAATAAACAAGTCGTTTGTTTTTCAAATTTATTGTATGGTTTTATTGCAACAGGGCGGTTCTTTTGGGACTTAACTGAAGGAAAATTTTTTAAATTTTTAACTTAATATATTTTATGATGCCAAGAGGAGTATTTCTTTATATAGAAGAGTAGAGATAGAGTCACTGAAGTGTTAACAGAGCTCGAACCACTCTATTACTCGGTATTTGGTCTACGCGCACAACACAACAATTCTGTCGACACTCGATTCATATCTAGAAACAGTTTTGTTATGAAAAAGTAACTTTGGAGACAAAAAATGTTTTTAATTTTGTTAAAAATTCAACCAGGGTGTGGCTTTTTCAGTTCTTATACTAGGCTATTTATGAGATTTTAAGACCTATTCACTTCTCACAAAGATTTAACTTGACGATCTGGCAATATCAGTTTGTGCACAGCATCAATAGTTTCTGAAACACCAACAGATTTTGGACAATCTTCACGAAATTCGTCTTGCAGCGATATGAATTCACCATGCCATCGGTAAACACTGGCCCTTGATGGAGCTTCATTGCCAAAAACTGAATTAGATTCATCGATGCATTGTTGCTGAGTTAATCCACGTCAAAAGTTGCAAAAAAGTGATGATTTTGATGATTTTATTTCATTTTTTGATCGAATTGAATATTCTAAGTTACTGTAAACCACAGAAATAGTGCTCATTTGTCAAAACGTACTGAGCTTATACATATGTATATTATCAAAAATCTCAAACTTACGATAAAGTTGTGAGTTACCAGATTGCAACACTAGGATTGCCAATTCCCGAAATATAAAAGGCAACTTATGTACGTACTTTAAATATTTTGCAGATTTTCGACAGCGGAGCATAATACAAGTTAGTAGTGGATTATAATCCATGATGAGTTAAAAATCAAATGGGTGATTTGGTCTACACAGTCTACTTCAAGTTCCTCACAACTTTGAACCAGATACCACATCAATCTTAGGCTTGTTAGAGAGAAAGTTTAGTCTGGTACGGATGCCTATTTGTACCCGTACAAGAATTGCCATTGCTGTGATATTATGAATTACTATTTTTTGTGGGTTTCTATGAATCCGAAATAGTTCCATGGATCTTTTATCATGTAATTTAAGAGAAAATATATTGGATGTTGTCATTTATGCTCATATTCATGACTCATATAAGTACAGGCATGAAGAGAGCCGTATTAATTTTCTTTCTTAGGGCACTCACGTCTCAATATCATGCTCAATCCATGCTATACTGCGAACGAGCCGGAACTTGCGGTTTGCCTCTAGATGACTGGGCTTTGCGTGAGCTTGAAAAGCGCTGGTTGCTGCGATATACTTCTGACTCAGAGCTAAGTACACAGATCCATAGAGCCAATTGCTTTTGGTAAAGAATTAGCTTGACAATTTTTGTTGGATTGACCAGCTTTTGCTGAGTTTAGCTTGAAATACCTTAGATGTCATATAATCGGCGAATCAGGGAAACTGGCTTGAATCAATACCAGCTTCGTTTCGTCGAAACATGACAATCTCTTGATCTATGACTACTAGGGGTTCTATAAAGGTTCTATTTTGAACTGTCCGGGTGGGTTCCACGTGCTCTCTTGAAGCTAACCTAACTTTTTCTTGTCGAAAGAGTATTTTGCTTTCCAATTGCATAGCTCGTCTTGTTGCCAAGCGTGTTTTTAAGTTGGTTTTTCAAGATAACAGTATTTAACGTACAATTTAAGAAATGTCTTAATAAGCTTTACGTTCGAGGCAATGAGAATAATCTTAGATTAATTTCGAGTAATACCTCACGAACTACTAGTTTATTCAACAGCTCAGTTGCGATCAAAAAACTTTAAAAAATTATTACTATTTCTACTGCAGTTATAAAAAATAAGGTATTAAGGGGGATTCTGATAACATCGCACTTTTTTTACATTTTTAATAAATATTTTCTCATCCGAGGCTGTTTAGGGTGTGTGTTTTTATGTGGCAAGTCACAAACCCAGCAATAACCCTGAGAATGGGATGATTCACCTTCTCATTTTAGCTCGGCTTCAAACGAATGTTTTTTGGCTATCCAAAGGATATTTTGTCTAACACCGGAAGTCGTGAGCTGCTTGAGCCTTATGTAAAATAATCATTTCTGGCCACTCCCAAGTGGATGGCGCTCATAGAACTTTCCTAACTTGCGTGAACTTCTACACATGGCTCCATCCTCTAGAAGAATAAATATTTTCTTGGTATATTTTATATTAGATTTAACTTCAGTTCAAGAGCGCGATTGAGGTAGGAGAAATTCAAGGGTCATTAGTACATACTTATGTCTCCAGGATTTAGAAAATGTCAGCTTGTGTTTTTGATAAATGAAAGACAGTTTTTCGAAGAAACGGTTTAAACTTTGGAGGTTCAGAAAATAATCCGCTAACTTCAAATATCCTCTTTAAATTTTTTAAAAATATTTTTCTTAGTATAATTGGTTTGATTTTAGTTCAAAAAGTTCAAAGTACTGAAAATATGTGCTTCATGATATTTGAGCATTTCTGGACCCAACTCGTTTCCTAAATTTTAACGATTGACTTCATTTCGCAAGTAAAATATTTATAGCACTCGAAACGTGACTGAAATCAATATTCTTGGTTTGCTGCTCTGACGTAGATATGTATGTATGTTTCTACAATATTCTCACGATCCAGTGGGTGAAAGTTCTTTAACCTGCCAATATATACATACATATGTATGTTCGTACAATAACCCAAAGCATTGTGTGGAGCGTGGATGAAATGAATATGGATGTAAATTTTTTGTATGTATGTAATTGCATTTGTATACACATATATATATACAGAGATATAATTTCATTATTTACTTTTCATTTCACGCTTCTCAAACAAAAATTACAAACACACAGACAAATGTAACAGCAAATATTTATGCACAAATTCTCATTTAACCACGCAGTGCTGCCAATTAAAGTCAATCTTTGGAACGCTAATTGAATTTTATGCAAAAAACTGAGGAAATTGTTTTCATTTCAGCTTTTCGAAGTCGAAAATGTTTACAAAATAATTAGAAAATTATTCTTATGTAAACTTTGGGCGCACGAAACTCACTCGAGCAGCGGCGGCGGCTGTTGGAGTATGCGTGTGTGTGTGTGCGTGAGTTTGTGTCATTAACCGGCGCAACGAGCTGACTTGGGGGCACGTCAGTCATTTGCCTTTCATGGAAATAATCATCAAATGCCTCTAATGATGTCGCTCAGAGCGCGTTGGCTTCTGTTTTTTCGATAGTAAAATGTTTGCTGAATTTTTTTGCAAATAAAATAGTTTGTTTGCAAATAAAATAGTTTTTTTTTAATAAAATATATTTTTTTTTGGTTTTTCCGCATGCCGTTATAAATTTATTGTAAGTGAATATTGTTGTTTCGTTTTTTGCCACAAAATGCGCTGCGGAAGTAAATTGTCGGCGCGACTCTAACGACAAAGCGTATTGTCTGACGCCATTTGTAAGCGCTAGCCTAGCTAAAAAGCTAGCTTTTAGCAAACATATACATACATATTATGTATGTGTGTGCGCGACATGAATTTAATGAGCGCAAATTTTGTACAGCAGCGACAATAATTCATCGAACTGTGTGTGCAACATCTATTCACAGGCAAACAAATGCTTGCAACACTTTTGTGTTTTCGCAATTCCGTTAGTTTTGTTGTGTGTTTCTTGCATTGTGCTTTGTATTTTATAGCATAGCATGCATGCAAATTCCATCGCCCAGATTTTTTTCAAATCCGTATGTGGAGCTATTAAATACTTGCATGCCACAAATTGACGTAGACAGCGCTATTATTGCTGCTGTTGGCTTATAAAGGGTGGCACAATTGAACTGTGGCATTTTATGTTTGGTTTGTACTTAACAGTTTTTAATATTTTTGGTAAACTAACAGTTTTATGGGCTGTGACTGCTACCGCATCTTTTGATTGGTCAGTTTGTATGGTGACTATATGCTATAGTAGTCCGATCTGAAAAATTTGTTAGAATATTACGTCACTACATGGGATAATGATGTATGCCAAATGTTGTGAAAATATCTCGTCAAATAAAAAAGTTTTTCATACAAAATCTTTATTTTGATCGTTCAGTTTATATGGCAGCTATGATAGTAATCCGATTTGAAATTTCGTCAGAATTATAGTGTTTGTAAAATCGTCAAATAAAATATATTGTCATATGTAAAAGTTTTTCATACAAGAACTGAATTTTGAGCGATCAGTTTGTATGGCAGCTATATGCTATAGTAATCCGATTTGAATAATTTATTCGGATATTGTGGCATTTTTTTGGAGAAAATTATATGTCGAATTTCGTGAAGATATCTTGCTAAATAAAAAATTTTTCCATAAAAAGATATGATTTTGATCGTTCAGTTTATATGGCAGCTATATGCTATAGTGGTCTGATGTCTATGATTCCGACACATAATCAAGCCCTTGAGGAGAAAAGGAGGTGTAGAGAATTTCAAATCGATAACTCAAAAATTGACGAACTAGTTCACGTTCACATTACCGACCCTGTCACCCTGTATTTGCATTTGTTTTAGAATCTAGTGCTGATGCTATGGCAAATTGTTCATAAATTTTTTGCACTTTCTAGTTCGCTTGCTCTGGCAAGTGTCGTAATGTGCTTGCCATTGTTTTATTAGAGCAAATTGAATGCAAAATTTAGTGCGGAAGTGCCGTATTTGCAGCACAAAAAAAAAAAATTGCATGCGATTGCCACACGGTAGTCGTCAATGGCATACATATGTACATACTTACATACTGCTGCTTACATTTGGGCGTGTTGTACGCGATTTCGACTTTCGAGCAATATTTGCTAAGCACTTTGACTTGCTTATCTTCTAAAATAAATGGGAGGGACTTTCACTGTATTGTAAGTGGGCGAAAATAATGGGTGTGATTAACAAAATTAAGTGAAAACAATAAATAATTTGCTTGAGCTTAATTTGACGTGTTATGTCGAAAGAAATTTTTAATTTTTATTTTTGCCTTCTTTTTCTTTTATGTGAAATTACATATCTCGTGACCCGCAAACCGATTCCAAATTTGGTCCCTGAGTTGAATGGGGTCAATACTTCCTTAGCCTCCATATACCTATTATAAAGATTTTTGAACTTCGGACTGACTTTGTACCGCATATATCGACCAATATTTCAGTTATCTTAATAAAAGTTAGAGAGCGTGTTTCTCTTTTAACGGTGGCCATAAACCCCATATAACTAACGTGAATATCGCATATTGTACTTGAAGCTACTTCCCTGGCTTTAATTCTTGAAAGTTATCTTTATCTTTATCTTTATTTTTATCTTTATTTTCATCTTTATCGTCATCTTCATATTTATCTTCATCTTTATCTTTATCTTTATCTTTATCTTTATCTTTATCTTTATCTTTATCTTTATCTTTATCTTTATCTTTATCTTTATCTTTATCTTTATCTTTATCTTTATCTTTATCTTTATCTTTATCTTTATCTTTATCCTTATCTTTATCTTTATCTTTATCTTTATCTTTATCTTTATCTTTATCTTTATCTTTATCTTTATCTTTATCTTTATCTTTATCTCTATCTCTATCTTTATCTTTATCTTTATCTTTATCTTTATCTTTATCTTTATCTTTATCTTTATCTTTATCTTTATCTTTATCTTTATCTTTATCTTTATCTTTATCTTTATCTTTATCTTTATCTTTATCTTTATCTTTATCTTTATCTTTATCTTTATCTTTATCTTTATCTTTATCTTTATCTTTATCTTTATCTCTATCTTTATCTCTATCTTTATCTCTATCTTTATCTTTATCTTTATCTTTATCTTTATTTCGAAAAAATTAAAAAAAAAATTGAAAAATAAGCTTTATCTAAATTTCCAAAAATCACAGCAAATCACAACCATTTTTGTTTTTTTTAAGTCTCATAACTACCATAATTTCGCAAACCATAAAAATTTTTCGCAAATGCTAATTACCCGCCAACAGTAAACAGCTCAACACTTTCAATTTCGAAATCATATTTCTAAAAGCACACACAATTATTTTACTCAAATATAATTTTTTTTAAGTTTCTTTATCTTCCTTTAAAATGACCACATGCACACCCCAGCACATTAGTTATCAGTCCAAAAATAATTAGTCAGCTAAAGTTGACTCGGCTGAAAGCCAAGGCTGGCGCTCAAATGACCAATGTGGCTTGAAAGATCGTGTTACTTCTTGTTTTTTTCTTTCGCATTCATAACTTTTAACGATCGTGTTTGTAAGTAGTTATGGTTGGCATAAAAAATATTTGCTTTTATTTCATTGCGCATTTTTGTTGTACACGTATTTTTGGCCGCCAGTGTGTGATATAAGAGTTTTTCATTCACAGCAGGTCGTGTTTCATATTGGCTGTTATATGAGCTGACCTTGAAGAGCTTTTTTGTAGTTTACGTTTAGTGTTGCGTAATACGTAAAAAAGTTCTTAGATTCCCTTTGTGTTATATTTGCTATTGTAATGAAGAATCAATTTTAATTCAGACATTCTAGTTTATGCTAAAGGTACCTTTTGTTGAGCTCTTCCGAAAGTTGTATTTTGAATGATTTAATAACTACGTAGCACAGAGCAAAAATTTGTAATTTTTTCGAATTTATTAGTTCTATAAATTACAACAACAACCTCTGAAATGAATCCGTTCAATATCTTCATTTGAAGTTATTTCCCCAAACCTTTTTCCATAGTTTTTGTGGTAAGTAATAAAACCATATCCAAAAATTTTGAAAATTAATACTAAGACTCTTTGTGACCAAACTCTGGATCTCTATCGGTTAAGTCGCTCTCGACTGTTGTGGAAACGCTAAATTTTAGATAGTACAATCTTTCTGTTCAACATATCAAAATCTTCTATAAGACGGGGGATGCTAGATCTTAGATGTAAGCAATTTGTATATGATCAATGAGTTGGCTTGACATTAAACCTTTTTTCAATCTCTTTGCAACCAAGCGAACAACTGTGAAGCTCCATTAAGCTAAAGCTGTCGACATTGTCGATTCCTTCATTCGCCGCTTTGAGATTTTTTGATACTGTTTAAATTAAATTGAAAATATTTAATGTTCTATGTTATCTAGAAATTTAGAGCTAGTGAAAGATCTGACTCCACTTACTTTTCACTGAACCGAACTCGGGCGGCTTCTTCTCTACCCACATACCATGAAGTTAACAGTAGAGAAGTGACCATCCATTCAGATAGCAGAGCGCCGATACTAGCCTTGAACTCAATTACAGTGCTTTCAGGGCTGGTGGTAGACTGCCTAACCTCGCTATCAATAGCATCGAATGCATTTGTGATAAGATTGGTATGGGTGCCAGGCCACAGCGGAATCGCAGGAAATGTAAAGCTTATGAGCTAGCAAGAAAAGGCACCCTAGAGCCGTTATCGATAGAATGCGAGCGGTGCTCCCTTATCCTCTCTACTATTAAATAGCTGGGTTTCGCGAAAACTTGGTCAGCGCTGGGACACAATCGGTACATGCGCTGTCGCAAAAGCCTTTTGGCCCAAGATCGATGGCATAAGATCAGATGATCTCTTTGCCCTCAGTAAGGCTAGCCTCTCCCTAGTAGTGGGGCTTTTAACGGGCCATTGCCCTATTGGCGTCCACGCAATAAGGCTGGGAATCCTACCGGATGCTGCATACCGAAGTTGTATGAAAGAAGATGAGGTGGAAACAACTCAACACTTCATTCTTGACTGTCCCGCGTTTGAGCGGTCAAGACTTAAGCACTTAGATGCGCATACCTTCGTACATCCCACCGAGCTGGCGGGAGTGGAAATTAAACGCCTGTGCAAATTTGCATTGGCCACAAAGTGTTTTGCAAATTTGTAGTTCGAACACAGGAGTTCCTCCTTTCAACTTGTATGATCAGCCATCTAGCCTAACCTATTTTTGACTTAACTCAAGTGTACTATACAACTCACACATTGATCGATATATGCGATATACAATCGAAAATATGGGGTTCTGAGAAACAATTACTTCTCTTAATTGCATGACTTTTTTAGAGATTGACCACTATTTTTGGTAAAAGGTCAGCTATAGACACTCAGGACTTCATATTTGGTATCTGGGGGCTACATAAATAATCCAATTAAATTTTGAAACATTAGATGTCATATTTTAAGAATTTTAAGAATCTTATTCGTTAGATCATTACCTGCTAAACCGTTAAAATTTTCAAGCTAGCCGTTTCGGATAAACTTTGCTCACCGACTTTGAAAATATCGTTTCGAGTAAAAGGCGTTTACAGTTTTGCGAGCCGATTACACTAACTTAAATCTTCTTCTTTATTGGCATAGATATCGCTTAAGCGAATATAGTTCTTCTCCATCTGATCTCTCCAATAGAGTGGTGGTCCTCCTTTTGTTCTGCTTCTATCGGTGGGTATTGAATCGAAAACCTTCATAGCTAAAGTGCTCTCTTCCATCGTAAATATCCAAAGTATCATAAATCTGCCGCAGAACCTTTCTCTCGAAAACTCGTAACGCGCCGACTCATCCCTAAAGAAGCAAAAATATTTACTTAGAACATTTGAGGGTTTCAAAAAATATGAATTTTTTCATGTACATATCTGTAATTTCAGTGATTAACGAATCTATTTATGACATCTGTCCAATTCCCAACAAGTAAATATTCAAATAGTTCATGGAAACTATTAAAAATATCAAATCTATTAAATACACTAAAATGACAATCGATTTGGAGAAAATTGTTTATTATAGCAATTATTTGACTACAATTGTACGAAGCCGCATACACTGCCTTATTAGGGTCAAAAAAATGATGAACACAAAATCCAAAACAATTACCGTGGACTTGGTTTTGTCGTGGGTAGTAATCTAAGGCGTTACAAAGTGGCAGACAAGAGCAAAGTAAATAAACAACTACAAAGCCAAATAACAAATAATTACTTCATAACTGAGTGCACAAACATTTCGCTACCGTATGGAGTAAAAAATGTAATTATGATGGCGCTACGGTAATTAGCTGTATTGGATTACACGCCCCCATAAGTGATGTATTGAAAATGTTAGAAATATTCGAGCAAATGTGTGAGTGTAAGGACAGCGCTGAGATGATAACATAAAAGTGATGTAATGACTGCGTGGTGCAAGCAGAGGAAAATAATGATGGCTGCAATGGAAAATACTGAAAGAGCTATGAAAGCGTTGCTATAACAAAGCGAAACCACTAAACTATGGTCACAGTGTATTATTATATATATATACATGTATGAAATAATATACTGTAGGGAAAAGCAGCAGCAATTTTCTACCGCAATCTAAGCAGTAGTTAGTGTATTGTAAAGCAAGTTGAGGACAATTGATATTAGAGTTCATTGAAATTGCAATATATAAAGGTAATTCATTGCCTTAGATTTGAAGCATGAATGTATATATGCATATACATATATGTATATCTTATACATATCTACACAATATTACAAAATCATTTTCCACGAAATGCAGACAAACTTTTTCGAAAAAACAACAACACTTTTGCTCTTGTCATTGTTGTCTCGCTGGAAGCTCACTGCTTACGGAAGATTATTGGTTACGCTTTATGCACTTTTACTTTCTTTCACTACAACAAATATTATTTTTGTAAGTCAAAGCAAGCAACAGAAAACGATAAGGCAAACAATATTAAAAAATAATAACAATAATAACAAATAAAAGTAATTTTCTTTGCTCTGTTTGTTGCTTGTAACAGCAGCAAAGTTGCTGGAAGGGCAGCAGACCCATTTTTTGATTTTGTGCAAAGTTGGCGCACTCGAATTTCGGCTGAAAAAATTGTGATAATATTATTTCTTTATTATAAGAGCACCTATATATACACACGTATACACCTGCGCCCATATAGCAATATGTCGGTACTTACACAAGCCACCGGCATGGCTCAGCGTTAAGTCCACACTTCGTGTATTGATTACTCAACAGTTATGCATGCTCGTGGCACACAATTTGAGGAAATTAAGTGAAAAGTTGGTTTTGTGTGTGTTTTTCATTGGTAATGATTTTAATAATATAATCAGTTTTGCATTCGCTCATGACGTTGCAGGCGACATGCAACTTGATAAAGCTTCAAAATTGAATCTCCTACAAAACGTAACCTAAACATAAGTATTTGTATTTTTTTTTTGCTAATTTCGTGGTTGTATTAATCATTTCCTTAAGCAAAATATAAAAATAGCCAGCAAATCTGCATAAGTTCGTTTTGATTGCGACTGTTAGCTTTATGAATGACCATACTTAAGTATGCAAATTTTTTCCTCGGGCAATAAGTGTGAATGAAATATTTCGTTATAATTACTCTATTGTATTTTTCTACTTTTTACTGCTTAAAAAGCCGTAAACAATACTCATTAAACTAATATTAATGTCTGAAGATGATTTCCATTGAGACTTTTTTTAATGACGTATAAATATATATTAAAGGACTACATCCACTTCTGACTTAAAAAAATGTTTTACATAACATAGGTATGTATATTTATTTTGAATATATGTACATATTGTCGCCATAAGTTTACAGTCGTATTTCTAGTCAAACTTCAACTTATTTTTTATATTTATAAAAGCTTTAATGAACCAAATATGTATGTATCATTTTTGTCGACCACTTTTTGATATTTTTCTGCTAGAGACAGTATTCCATCAGCGTAAAACTTTTCTGGTTTCTCGGCGAAAAACTGCGAAAAGTAATTTTCACTGGCTTCTCTTGAAGCCAACTTTACTCCATTAAGGGAGTTCTGCATTGACCAAAACAAATGGTAGTCCGATGATGCAAGGTCAGGGCTGTATGGTGGATGCATCAAAACTTCCCAGCCAAGCTCTCCCAGTTTTTGCCGAGTCATCAAAGATGTGTGTGGTCTAGCGTTGTGCTGATGGAAGACGAAGCTCTTTCTCTTGATCAGTTCTGGCTGTTTTTCGATTGCTTGCTTCAATCACATCAGTTGTTGACAGTAAAATGTAAAAATAATCGTTCGACTAGGCTGGAGCAGCTTATAGTCCCCATAGTTTCCATCCCAAATGCATAATCTTTCGAGGCATAAATTCTGGCTTTGTGATCATTTGTTGAACTTCACCACGCTTGGACCATGATCTTTTCGCACATTATTGTCGTATTTGATCCACTTTTCGTCTCCTGTTACCATTCGCTTCTGAAATAATTCGATTTCATTTCATTTCAGCAAAGAATCGCATATGTTAATTCGGTCCATGAAATTTCTCACAGAGAATTCATGTGGTACCCAAAAATTGGGCTTCCTTTTGTAGTCAGCCTTTTTTAAATGGTTCGAAACCGTTTGATGATGAATGTTAAGTTCCTTAGCGATGTCATGGTTGCTTGACGTGACGGTCCTGGTCAATCTTTTCCATAATTTCATCAACTTTTTCAACGATAGGTCGACCAGAGCGAGGTGCATCTTTACATCGAACTGATACAGTATTGTCTCGGTAAACTTCACAAATTTCATTGGTGGCTTGTGGGGCATTCTTCCATTTTTTATACAAAAAATAATTTTAAAATATAGCGAATTTCTACAATATTTTCACCCATTTTTGAACAGCAGTATCTATTTTTCAACTTCCCCGAATTTAATATAATTTGTTAAATCTCACCTTTCCAACACTATATAGTATGTTACAATGTGATTGGTAGCACTGCCGATATACGACAGCAACGACATCTATTAATAAAATACGAAAAGACTTTTTCGACTAGCCAATTCCTGTGGTGTATTCTAAAGCTTTTGTGTGAACAAACGAAAGCTCACGCATGCTTTCATGTCATTACACAGGCGTGGTTCTCAATGAACTCATATATGTAGATACACACAAATATTACTGCATAAAAACGCTTCCAATACATTGACCTTTATCGACTCATATTTCATAATACAATACCATTCGCCGATAATGGCCTGCGTCACATTTTAGCAAGTTCAATACTAAGTGTGCACAGCAAGTTCGACGAGTTAATTACTTATAGCCTTGCCAAGCGTTTTGACATGATTTTTGTTAACGCATTTTTTGCTCTTTTACGCTTCTACAGCTGTTTGCTGTTTTCCGCGTGATACTCCAAGCCGCGCACCTGAATGGGCAAATGCTTGAATGCTCGCCTTTGTTTTTCGTTATGTCCATAAACTTCTGTTTCGGTGCTACAACAAGACTGTTTTTAGTGGCTTACTTAACAGCATGAAGACAAAGATAAAAACAAATGGCAACTCCAAAAAAGTTGAAGAAAATGTGTAAAAACATTCAATAAATTAGCAAAAAAATATAAAAAAATAAAAAACAAGAAATGCATAAAACAAAAACAAAAAAAATAAATCAAATATATAACAAATCAAATTACTTGGCGTTTCTAGCCACCGAGTGCTCGCATTTGTATATTTTTGGCTTTGGCCACTGTTTGCTGCCTCTATGGCGCAGTCAATGCTTAGCTCACGACTCTTTATGGCTTTTCGTTGCACACTTTGCGTGATAAATTTAATGCACCGCATTGTAAAATCGAAAAGTGTGTGTTTTTTTCGCTCATTGCACTAGACGGACGTGCCGCAGTCAAATAGAAATTCCTCGCACTTATTGCAGCACACAATAAATTTACAATTTATCACACGCTTTGGGAATCCATATGGGATTTTAGTGAAATTATTCGTTGTTTTTGAAATTCCATTTTTGTCGCTAAACCAGTTGTCTAGGGAAAGACAAATGTGAAAATAGTTTTTGTGCAAATATTATATAAAATATATTATAATATATATAAAAGATCATTGTCTGTGAAAAACTTATTGGACCGAATTAACATTTATTATTCCTTGCTGAAATGAAATGAAATCGAACCATTTCAAATGCGAATGGTAACACGGGACGAAAAGTGAATGAAATACGATAATAATGTGCGAAAAATATTACGGTCCAAGCGTGTTGAAGCTCAACAAATGGTCGCAAAGCCAGGATTGACATCCCGAAAGGTTATGCTGAGTGTTTGGTGGGATTTGAAAGGAATTATCCACTATAAGCTGCTCCAGCCTGGTCGAACGGTTGAGTTTATATTTTGTTTTCAATAACTTATGTGATTGAAGCAAGCAATCGAAAAAAATGGCCAGAACTGATCAACAGAAAGGGCTTCGTCTTCCATCAGGACAACGCTAGACCACACACATCTTTGATGACTCGGCAAAAACTGGAGAGTTTGGCTGGGAAGTTTTAATGCAACCACCATATAGCCCTAACTTGCAACATCGGATTACCATTTGTTTCGGTCAATGCAAACTCCCTTAATGGAGTAAACTTGGCTTCAAGAGAAGCCTGTGAAAGTTACTTGCCATAGTTTTTCGAAGAGAAACCAGACTAATTTTACACTGATGGAATAATGTCTCTAGCGGAAAAATGGCAAAAAGTTGTCGACCAAAATGGTACAAAAATGGTTCATTAAAGTTCTTTATAAATATTTGTATGAAAAAAATACTTGAATTTTGATTAGAAATACGACTACCCAATATATATACAGCCAGGCGGCTTTGAGATCACTAAGGTCTGTTTGGGTATCGTCAAAGTTGGTGAAAGAAAGTCTTGATCTTTTAGTGGATCTAACATATTTTACGATAAACATGCAATGGGTTGCAGGACATGGTGATATCCCTGGAAACTGCCTGTGAAAAAGAGGGTATTCATATGCCTCTGGTTATTTGCAGATGTTTAATTGATAAATATTTTATAAACACAGCCGAGTCTTGCTGGAATCAACCTCTGATTCCCTCGACAAGCAGACAAGCGTGACTCAGTGAAATATGAGCCGCACACGCCAAATATTAAAATTTAAAAGGAATGATATAGGAACTCTAGTAGGAATACTAACTGGTCACTGTCTAATTTGCCAGTAGGCTACTCCGTATAACGATAATTGTAGAAACTGTCAGAAGGTAAGAGAGGAGGAGACAATTAAGCATCTTTTATATAGGAAAATAATAGCAACCATCGGTGGAGGGTTTCCTCACGACGTCTCTTAAGTTCCGCAGATAAAACTTTTCCTACTTTTAAACTTTATCGGAAGCACGTGGTGATTCAGAGAGGAGCCAACAGAGTGAGGGGACGTTAGCCCCAGTGGTCAAACAATTGATCCCCTAAAGGCCTAAGTGCGTCGATAGACACCCACTCTATCTACCTGCCTCAGTAAATTTCTAGAAGATTAGGTTGAGTACAATAGTGAGTAATTAGACTCTAAACTGACTTTCAAAAATTCAAAAATTGCGTAAATATTTTTTTTAATCCAAGAAACACATTCGCAGATTTGTTACAGGTTGTGAAAGAGAACTACTGTCTCTAAGCGAAAAAAATGTTTTGAAAAGCACTGCAATATGCTTTGAATTTGGTATGACATTATTTCAAAATCTCCAAACAGTCGCTTGCTTATTCATTACTATATTTCGATTCAATAAAGTTACGAAATGCCTTCACAATCAGCGCAGAAAAGAAATAAAGTGTTAGACAATTTCAAAAAAAAAAAAGATAAAACATATTATGTGTTCAAATAAAGAGCGAGCTTAATTAATTTTAATTACGCCAGCTGCCTGTTTACATAACACACATACTGTAGGTAAGTGAATACGAGCTTTTATATACTGAAATGCAATATCATTTTTATTTGGTGAACATTTAACACCAACAAAAGGGATTTGGGGCTTTGTCATGCTGCATTAAGTAGGTTACTGGGTTACTTGTGCTTATGCTTTCCACTTTGGTTTGACCCGCTGTGGCTGCAGAGCCACTTTTCCCAGTTGAGCACAAGAGCAAAGATTCTTTTAATTAACTTGAATTTTGTTATTCCATTTTTGTTATTCCATTTTTTGGTGGTGTTATGCGCACGAAAGGTTCCCTTTTTGGAAGCAGCTGGAGGCATGGCCAGGGGATGAGAGTTCTTTAAATATGTACTTGAATACACCTGATATTTAAAGCTGTGCTAGATGCTTGGCAAAGCTTTTCCTGGACTGTGTCCTTTGTTGTTAACCGACAAAAAGGAAGACCTACATGATTCCGATCTCGCAACAGCAGTCGACTAGGACAGTCAGTTTGTGAAACTTTTTTTATTTTTCAATTCCCACGACAGCCGGTTCTACGTTATCGGAATTGACCCGGACTCAATCCGGCCAAGGGTTGTTTTTCGGAGATCTAATACACGAAGTGTTGACTTTCTCTGGTGCGAACGGGAATTCAGTTCACTCCAGATGGACAAAACCGTTCAGTTTCTTCAAGGATTGCTTGATGTAATAGATTTCAAGTCCTTCACCATTACCAAATCTAAATTTTTTTTCGAATGTCCAGCCTTTAGTCAGCTGAGACGGACCACATTCCATTGCTCTAAATATTCCAAATTAAAAGAAAATGAGTACCTAGGGAGTTTAGTTTAGGTCGTAGGGATGATTCAAAGGCTATGGATTTGACTTGGATAGATGTTCGTCCTTTGTGTTATAGATCGACGAAGCGTTGAGCTTTGCTAATATTTATTAAGGCGCATAGTGTCAATCCCATCTACTTTTTTAGGTTCACCTAACCTGTGCCTACCGAGTTATTTCAATCTCCGTCTAGCAAAAGCCAAGCAATGGGGGAGAAGTGACTAGATAATTCCACTTGCCTGGCCCACAGGAAATAGCCAATTATCTGGGCAATTTCGTGAGATAACACGTTTACCAAACTTGGTTTTCAATAAATCGATTGTGACATTCGCTACGTAGCTTTGTAGCGCCGTCCTGAAGGAACCACATATTGTTCAAGTTCATATCATCCAATTCGGGCCAAAAATATTCGGATGTCATTGAGCGATAGCGATTCCCATTCACAGTAACGTGCCGGTCTTTATCATCATGGAAGAAGTGCAGCCCAATGACGCCGCCGGCTCATAAACCGCACCGAACCGTGATACTTTCGGGATGCAATGGTGACTCATGGAGTTCGTGGAGCCATTTAGCCATAAATGAGCCTCACCATAAATTGAGCATAGCAATCTTAAAGTTGAGGCCACTGACTCCGAATTTCGGTAGTAAATTTTACTAATTTCGATTCGTTGTGGGATCGTATATCTTTCCATGATGAAATGCCAAACTTTACTGAAGAGAAATGTCAAAAGAGTGGGAAAAAATATGGCGTCGTTCGCTGTCCCTATCGGTCTACTGAAAACCCCGTTATTTGTGTAGTTTTTTGAGAAGCTCAGTTGACACGAAATTCGACCTTCAACTTGAAAACCTTTCTACAACACCTATCCCCATGTATGTTCGTATGTGTGCTAATATTCAGGCGATAAATTATTATTTTCTTAAAGGACATTTTCGCTACTTTGCCTGGACGTATGCCAATAGTTTAGTTACTCGTTATACTATGGCGACTAACGGACTGCAAGCAAGTTTTGGTATTTTTTGGCGAGAACATAAATTTTGGCACACAAAGCACAAATAAGTGGCATTGGGAATGGCAACGACAAATGACACATTTTATGATATTTTCGAATAAATTTTTAAGCAGTTAAATGTCAAGGTCAGAAAAGCAATTATTTAGTGGAGCGAGTAGCAGATTTGTTTCGAGTTTTGTCTTTCGGCGGTTTATACTTATATAACACCATAGAGTTATTAAAGCGGTATGATGGCAAAGGAAGTATTGGAGACTCCAGTTGGTATTTTGTAAATACATAATTCGAAAATAAAAAATTTCTTCAAAAAAAAGGTTTATTTTTTAATGTTTTGGGTACCTTTTTTGAAGTCTGTTGATAAGTTGAGCCTTTGTAGGTATTTGCAAAGTAGCTAACATTATTCTTATAAAGAAATTCAAGAAAAAGTTCCGATGTTCAATGAAGTGAGTTCAAAATTTATTGAAAGGAAGTCCTTATCTGCTTAAAAGTTAATAACTAAAAAAACTTTTCTGGCTCTTTACTTTCGACACCAAAAATTCTCAACCAGTTAATCACTTACATGGAAGAATTTTTGTTATCCGCGTTCATTTTCTTCCAGTTAAGATAAGTTAAGCTAAGGCAAGTTAAGTTAAGTTAAGTTATGTTAATTTAAGTTAAGTTAAGTTAAGTTAAATTAAGTTAAGTTAAGTTAAGTTATGTTAAGTTAAGTTAAGTTAAGTTAAGTTAAGATAAGTTAAGTTAAGTTAAGTTAAGTTAAGTTAAGTTAAATTAAATTAAGTTAAAGTTAAGTTAAGTTAAGTTAAGTTAAGTTAAGTTAAATTAAGTTAAGTTATGTTAAGTTAAATTAAGTTAAGTTAAGTTGTGTTAAGTTATGTTAAGTTTAGTTAAGTTAAGTTAAGTTAAGTTAACTTAATTTAAGTTATGTTACTTTAAGTATTTGTGTTGTCCGCGTTTATTTTCTTCCAGCCCATTCATGTGAGATTATAAATTAATATATCATAAATTACCAAACCCGTTTTTTTTAATGGACACCCGAAAATTGAAGTTGATGTAACCTAATTTAGTTCAACCAAAAATGAGTTTAGGTCATTTGTTATCTGATATGTTGACAATCTCCAAGCGAAGAAAAGATATATACAACCGTACAGATACATACAAACAGCGGACACGGGCCATAAAATTGCTCTGCATACGAAATGTAGCTCAAACATACAAATTATACGCTACGACACGGCGAAATAGGTTAATGCGCTCGCTCAAGTTGGTGGACTAAGCCGCCTCCTTGCATGCTGAAAAGGTATTTTCCGTAAACACTGTCACACGGCAAACAATTTACATACACGTGATCGAACTTATGCACATAAATGTATATGTGTGTATGCATGTATCTAAGTAAGTTTATACATATATACCAAAATGTGGGTGTATGTATGTATGCGCATTTTAGGTTCTACTCGCCGTTTTTCTTCACGCCGCCGCGCATATCAAAAGCAAATTAAGGTCGCCCGCGTCGGACTTGTGTAATGAGTAGGTGGACTCCAAGGTATAGCGAAGAATAGATAAATGTGTGTCTTCATTACCTAAAAATACTATATACAAGACGGCGTATTTACACACATATGCACATGGGTCTGAAATGAATAAAAGTTCTTCTTCGTTTGTTTTCACTTTCGGTCCCAGTGTGTGGCTACGCGTGGAGACTTCACCTGAACTAAACACATAAGCATGCTCTTCGTATAATTTTCAATTCAACTTATATATTTTGTTGTGGTCTTGTTCATAGCAAGCGCAGAACACACCTTACTTAGCCAGTAAGGCGCACTGTTTCGGCCATGGCAGCCGCAGCGACACGCTAGATAAGCATACTTTTGTATGTATGTACAAGTATATATGCATGTACATACATACATATGTCTGTTTATGGTCATATTTATTGCACTAACGTAACACAATATCGTTCGTGTTGTGCTTGGTGTTAAAAGCAAATGCTCGTTGGCTGGCAGTTGGCTTAAGATTGCATGCGTCTCGAGCGCTACTCGAACGCTTAGCCGGTGAAAGATTAAGCTGTGCGTGATTCTTATTACAAATTATTTTATTACGTTTTTATGACTTCCCAAAACTGGGAGGTTAGTGGATTTTGAAATTTTATAAATTTGGAGTTCGATAAATTTCAAATGATATGTCAAGTTAAGTTGTGTTAAGTTAACAGGTTAATCTTAGTATATATCTTAAGTTAAATTAAGTTAAGTTTAGTTAAGTTAAGTTAAGTTAAGTAAAGTTAAGTTGAGTTAAGTTGAGTTAAGTTAAGTTAAGTTAAGTCAATCTAAGTCAATCTAAGTTTGAGTTATATCAAGTTAAGTTAAATTGAGTTTCATCATTATTCATTTCATTCTTTCGATCAAAAAATTTAGAAAAAATTTCAAAACAGCACTAGCATTATTAAAAGCAGAAAAAATTCATAATTTTATTTGTTTAACGGCAAAAATTAATTTTGGGAAGGAAAACCCGTTGAACCTAAATTACTGATCAAAGCGCCTTATTTTTAAACCATAGTAGCTATACAAGCGCCTAATTGTAGACTATTTATATTTTCCTTACCACAGCAGCTATCAAAACCGGCAGCACCAGTTACCCAAATAACTTTTTAGTTTCATATTTCAGTACTTTTGTCTTCAAAAGCGGGTATTTATTTCATTTGGCACATTCAAGTGGTTTATATTTTCTCAAAATTCTACGCACCAGAAATTTTCTTCGCACACACGCCATAACTGCGCTCGTATTTCGTTAATGGCTTTGTGGGCTTTGCGTGAAGCTACTCTTATTTGTTGCACTTAAACGTGTCTAAAATGAGCGATTGCCTGTCTGGACTTGTGAGTGAGTGCGTATCGTGTGGCAAGTTCGCTAAAAAATTGTCTGCTAATTTTATGCCGTTATTTTGGATTTTTATATTTCGGATTACTTTGCGGTTTGCTGCGCTGTTGCAAATGGAATTGGTGCATTACAATTTGTAAGTTGTGGCACGTAGGCGCACGAATATACAATTATATACATACATATATACATGTATGAACAATTTTGCATACGAGTACACGGCAATAGCATATTAGTCTAGTATATTATATGGAGAAACGACAAATTGAAGAGAAAATTTAAAAACAAAATGTGTTTTTAATTTGTTTGGACAGTTTTGGATAACAAACTTTATTAAAATTATCATATTTAGGTGTTTGGAGGGCTTAAAAGTCTTGCTGTTCTATTGGAGCTTAGAAATATATCCACTTTAGAAAAATAAAAATAAAAATATTAATTTTAGTTGCTGAATTCTAAAAATAACCATTTTTTTTATTTCCAAAGCTAAACTGAGTCATACTTAATCAAAAATCTGCTTTGTTTTTATTTCCGCACACAGTTTTGGCCACGCTTTGCCGAGCTCGCTCAAAAGATTTTGCAAATTTTTTTTCAAAAATGTTTGAATATGGCCATTGACATGTTTGCGAAGCAAAAATTTAATTATCGTTTCGTTATTTAATTAACGGTACTAGCCGGAAATGATCTAGATATCATTTTGGACAAGTATGGCCAAATATATACGGTCAAATATTCAAGCATAAAAAATTTGATATATTTTTTTGCTTTCAACATTTTTTTTGTTAAAATGGTGCTAATTAGATTCGATGTAGATATATCTATGTTTTTGTATTGTATATAAAACAACAAATTTACTTATAGTTTGGAATATCTTTTTTAACTTTTGTCTGATATAAAAAATGATATAAAAAAGCATAAGGCTTTAGCTTTTTGTCAGAGCTGTAATGACCGTGAATGCTGTTATCAAACGCACATAAGCCTGAAGGATTTCCAAGTGATCCTAGTACGCTTTGACTTCATATTAGATCGTGGAGTCGGAAACCAAACTCTAGCGATATTTTCTATGCCCAAATACCTGTACCTGCAAGGGATATGTCGGTGGGTAGAAGGCTCTGGAGGAATGGTACAAATGAATCAAAGATTGGGGGAGGTTAATATCAACTAAAACTGTAGACTTCCTAACTGCTGAGGTTGTACAGATGAGATTGCTGCCACTAAGGTAGCGCTAAACAGCGTAAGTGTGCAAGCTCCTTCATAGAAGCGACTATCAATTCTGTTAGCAAGGCGGCGATATCAGACATGAGCTCACTAACAGTGCGTTCAAGGCTAGTACCTATCAATGGTAAAAAGTCACTTTATGATAAGTGTTGTATTAATGATAGTCCCCAGGGGACTGACTCACAGATCACTGCAAAGCTGACGAACTGGCAAGAAAAGGCATCCTGTCCCCGCTATCAGTAGAATGGTGTTTTGCTCTCTTCGTGCGTACTACAAGTGGTTAGTTGGGCTTTGAGGAGGTTTGGCCAGCTCAGCGCTGGGCTACCATTATTTCTTACATTGTCACAAGATTCGTATGGCACAAGATGCAAGATCGCAAGGAGACCAGAGAGCTCTTCGCCCCGTAAAGCTAGCCTTTTCCTAGTTGTAGGTGTGCTACCTGGTCTGCGTTTTATGTTTGCCCATACTATAAGGTCAGTTGTAGAAGCTGTTTGAAAGAAAACGAAGTATAAACATCTCAACACTTCTTTCTGGGCTGTCCGGCCTTTGTGAAATCCTCTTGTCAGCTCACACTTTCAGACATCCCGCTGAGCTGCTGGGAATATAAAGAAAAGGTCTAAGCAGAATTGTATTGGTCTCAGGCGTATCGTCGACTTAATATAGTAGTACAAGCGTGAACCCTTAGATCATGTTATTGAGGTTAACCTGATCTATCCTAATGGTTTGTCTGTCTGTATGAATGTTAGGTAGTAACTAATTTTAGAGATATTGGAATGAAAATTGGCGTGATAAGATAAACTGAGATCTGTTTCAATATAATTTTTTTATTTTTTACTATTTAGATAGCAGACTTCATTCATGCAAATGTATACTTTGAATAAGCAAACATAAAAAACGCATACGCATACGCATATACGAAATCATGCATGTTTTAATACAAAGTTGAACATTTAATTAGATCAGATGCCATCATCGATTCGCCCTTTTTTCTGCTTGTCTTCTCGTTAGAGTCGTACGATCGTTTTTTTCGTGTTATATGTTCGATTCGCAACTTTCTGCCTCTTGGCATTGAATTTATAGCTAATAAATATTTTAAATTCGGTTTTCGCGAATATTGAAACATTTTAATCAAAGCCGAAAATGCTTACAACAACTCTAAACGATCTCTCCAACACTTCGGCTAGCGGAGAGGAAGATTTAATTAATTTTTGCATTTATAAACATGAGAATTAGCTTTTAAAGCAACTCTGACTCAGAAGCTAACAAAACAAAAACAAAACAAATATCATCACAACTAAAACAAAAAGTTAACAATTTCAAGCAAACAGAAACATTCCAAGTTACTAGAAATGCTCCGACATTTGCATTGTATGTAAAAACATATGTCTATGCCCAAGTCGACTTTTAGTTCAACTGTTATTCACTGAGCACAAAAACAATTAACGTTCAACTCGTTGCTCGGCGAGCGCCAATTTGCGTAAAGTCAAGTTCATCTTCATATAAGGGAACTTGACTTGAATTGACTTTGTCACGGTGTCGCCGATTTGAATTAGTTATGATGTTACCCCGACAAATAGTACAAAGGCGTACGTATTCTGCCAGCGGCATTTTAATTAAATTGAAACCGACGTAGATAAATGCACAAGTGTGTCACAGCTGCAGCGTTTGAAAAGTTCGCCGAGGGGCGTGATTTTACGATACTACTAAGTCGCAGTTACAAAGTACGAGATGCTGAATAGTATGTATAACAAAAGACAAGGAATGAGCGGTGCATAAGTGAGTGACTCAAAGCTGTTTTTATTTTGAAAGGCCTATGAGTAACGGTTATAAAATTGCGATGACGTACAGTTTATTTCACAAATAATGGTTAATTAAATAAGAAATTGTCATCGAGAGGTAGTTTGAAATTTATAAAATTACGAGGAGTGTTCGAAGAGTGCTCAGCATCCTTAGAAATGCACTAACATTAGAGGCCTTCGGCTGACATGGTTTAAGCAGAGTTGAAGCTCGTCCAAGTAGCTCGGAATATTTGAGGAAGTAACGAAAATATTATATTATTATATTATATGTGTGACCTGGACTACGAAAAGGGGGCTTAGGTGTCAAAAAAAAGGAGAACAATTAATGAGATAACGAGAAACTGACGATTATTTTTAACAGCTTTTCCCAGAAAACTAGTTTTCGCACGTTAGCTCTCTTTTCGTAGACCAGGTCACATATATTGAGAAAATGAGGATGTTCAGTTAGAATGAAATTATTTTGATGGCAACGTGATAAGACAGGCTTTGTGCTAATCGAAGTGTTTAAGAAATTAATTTAATTTTATTTTTCAATATAATTTTTGAATATTGTAATCCACCTGTTATATTTTGATATAAAATCTCCAATTCCTTCTAATTTTTTGTCAAGGAACCAGAGTATATAACCGATTTATAATTAAATGATTCAAAAACCAAAATTTGGGAAAATTGTTATTGAAATAAATGCTTCATGAATTTAAGCATTATCATGAAGATATTTTTATACTCATGACATGACAAGCTGAGTCAATTTAACCAGGATCGTCTGTCTGTCAAAATATATACTAACTAATGCATCAGTTTTTGAGATATCGATCTGAAATTTTGCAAACGCCGTTTTCTCTTCAAGAAGCTATGTATTTGTCGAAACCACCAAAATCAGAGCACTATAGCATATAGCTGTCATACAAATTGAATAAACGGAATCAAGTGCTTGTATGGGAAACTTTTTTATTTGACGAGAAATCTTCACGAAATTTCGCATGGATTATCACCTGAAGGCAATAATACATTCTCCAAAAAAATTGTTCCGATCGGATCACTCCAGCATATAGCTACCATACAAGCTGAACGATTGGCTTCAAGTTCTTGGAGGGAACGTATAGAATTTGTAAAGGGTTCTATTGCTTTGGTGCAACCGAAGTTAAGGTTTGTTTTCTTTTTTTTAGTTGCTTTTCTAAAATATTGTAAGGTGGCAGCTTAATATGCTGTGCGTTCCTTTTTTCGAGTTCCCAAAATGCTTCTGGTATGATCTTTCCGATGTATAAATTATTTTTATTATTTTTACCTAAACTTCATTATTTTACTTTTGAGACCTTTACATACTTTTAGAATCACAGTTTATAACAAAAAATTATTTACTTAGAGTTGCCATCTTACAAGGAATTAATAATATTTTGGAAATGCATAAAAAAATCAATAAACTGTAACTGAGTGTGAGTATAGTACTTTAAACGCTGTCTAAAATTATATTTTAATAAAAACGAGGTTGCCAGCATTTTTAAATAATTAACTAAGTAACTTCTTTTTTAAATTTCTTTTTCATATTTGATTTTTTTTTTTAATAATTAAGTAACTAAATTTTATGTAAATATATTTTTTAAGTTTTGAAAAAATTTTAATTTTTGACAAAAAAAATATTTTTTAAAAAATTTTAATTTTTTTTTCAATAATTTAAATTTTTTTTTAATATTTTTTTTTTAAGTTTTGAAAATATTATTTAGTTAATTTTTGACAAAAAAGTATTTCAAAAAAAATTTAATTAATGAAAAAATTAGTTAGTTGATTATTTAAAAATGCTGGCAATATTTTTTTTTTCAAAAATTTAAAAAAAAAAAATTTAGCTTAAATAAAATTAAAAATTGAAATGTTCTTAAAAATAGTTAAATCTATATATGTATTTATGTACATATGAATAAGCATCGAACATTCTTAATTCTAAAATAATAATAAATTTGAACGAAAATGGAACGATGTTGCCAGCATTTTGAAATAATTAACTAAATAAATACTATTATTAATATTTTTGAAATATTTTTTTTTAATTTTTTTGGAAAAAAATCTTTTAATTTTCGAAAGTGAATTAAAAAAAAAGTATTTAAAAGAAATTTTAGTTAGTTAGTTAATTAAAAAATATTGTCAGAGTTTTGTAATTAAAAAAAATTAATTTTTTGGCTTAAATAAAGTTAAAAACTTAAATTAAAATTAAAATAAATTCTTAAAACGTAGTTAAATATATAAGTACATACATATGTACGTCGATTATTCTCAAATCGAAAAATAATAATAATAATATTTTTTCTGGCCACCCAAAATTTTTTTGTGGTCACCCTAAAGCTCAAAACTTTGCATGCTGCATATGAAAAAAACAATATTCACTTTAAACGCTAACTTCGATGAGTACGTCTTATAGAATACTCTGTGGGAACTACCTTGCACCTAAAAGCTACCTCAAAGCAATCACGACCGCCTGCCTGCCCTATATGGAATTTGGCCTTACCCAAAGTGATTTATATTCAATTGAAAATGTGAAAAATTATTCAGCTGAAAATATGCACAGCACAAGCTTTGCATTTAAATAGCGCGATAATTGCAGCGACAAAAGCGGAATGTCGGAGGTTTGTGAGAAAATTCACTTTCGAAGTTATTAAAGTCGGATATATACTTATATATATATATAAATGTAATTACTAGTGCATTGTTTTGTGAACATATACTTACTTAAGTTTTCTAGGAACTTGAGTTTAATTATTTTGTTAATTAAAATTTACAGCTAACATGCGAGGGAATGTCAAAATGACATAAAAGCTTATAGATTATTAACTTCAACTAATTTGTGTTATATACTATGTGTATGTTTGTATGTATATACTAATTATTTTTTTATTTTTATTTTTCTTACAGTCCAATGTCACCCTCACGCGATCAACTGAGCTGTTGTCACAAGTGAATCACTGTTGTTTTTTACATTTACACCTCATCAAAGTAAGTACACTTTTATATGTATAAACATATGTATGTAGGCAATAAGACAATTAGCATGAAAGCCAAACAGAAACAGTTAATAGCAGCACACTATCCCATGCACAATACAAGTAATTAGCGTAAAAACTGAGGAAATTACGAATTTTACACCTACGTGAAATAAACAAGCGCTACTATTTACCTACTTCGATGACTTCCTGTCCTTTCTTTGGCTTAATGGCGCATCACACTTACATACCGACATTATATATGTGTATGTATGTGTGAAATAAACTTACTATAGCTTTGCAAATCACTAATTACCAGCTGTGTTGCTTAATATCGCTTGAAAAAAGCCACAATACCGAACAATTCGTAGGTTTTTTGCGGCCGCTGCTGCGTATGAGTAACCGGCATGTGTTAGTGTAGCCGTCTGCTGGCAATATTTTTGCGCATTGCACAATCGTGACCATTTGCATAAAGTGTGCAATACTGCGAATGCAAAAGGCGGTGCGTGTACAGTCGTGCAATAACTGTGCATGCAAACGGCTATGCCGAAAAAGGTAGAGAGACAATGCAAGGTGGTTGCGTGTATGCAAAATTTATTTACCTACCATAAAATGATTGTTACGCCGACTGGCAGTCCGAGATTTTGCGAATGTCTGTTTGTACGATTACAGACATATATACATACATGCATATTAATATATATATAAACGTATATATTTACACACATACAAATATACACTTCACGCTCGTAGGCGGTTCATCATTACGCTCATCTTTAGTCTCATTCTTTTTGCAGCGCTTTTTGGTTTTTGCTAATTCTTTCAGTTTCTGCTACATCTTCCATTGCTTTATTCATTTATCTTTTTGCTCATTGCTATAAAATATTGTAAGGTCGTAAGAGTTAAATGCGCCGGCGTAATTGCTGTTGGCACTTTAGCGTGTAATTATTCTTACAAAGCAGACAATAGAATTTTTGTGGCATGGAAGCAGACAGCGCTATGTACATATATTTTTACATACATTTATGTATATACTAAATTGTGCATACATAAGTGTTCGTTTGTTGAATTATGTGAAAAAAATAAAATACTAATAACAGCGCAAATATTTCCAGACATTAGTGGGATTATACTGCCATAAATAAGTTATTAGCACTGAGACTCCAAGATTATATTTCATATAAAGAGAGAATTGAAACGGTTAAACCGTTGACATCAGTATTATGAGGCCTATAACGGCGGAGTTTACTGTTACAACCAAACAAAGTTTATTGACGAAGATTGTAGTTATTTTTCGAGCAATCAGTATTATATATATTGGGTAGTCGAAAAAGTCTTTCGTATCTCTAATCAAATTTCAACAAATTTTTTCTTACTTATAATAATAAATAAATAAACAAATATGTACCATTTTGGTTGATCACTTTTTGCCATTTTTCCGCTAGAGACATTATTCCATCAGTGTGAAACTTTTATCAGTGTAAATGGAAAATTCGAAATTTCCAGAATGGAAACGAGTGAACCATTGTTGTGCTGCACGACCTGATACAGCATCGTCTCCGTAAACTTCACAAATTTCATTGGTTACTTGGCTTGCGTGGTATTCTTCGCTTTTTTATACAAAACTTTCAAAATATGCGAATTTCTTTATTATTTTCACTCATTTTTGAACAGCTGTAACTTTTCTTCCCAAAATTTATTTTTTTTTTGGGGTTAAATGAAGCTTAAAATCTCACCTTTCTAAGACTAAATGATATGATACAATGTGATCAGTTGCCCTGGAGATATACGACAGCAACGACATCTATTGACAAAATACGAAAATACTTTTTCGACTACCCAATATATGTATATATATATTATTATGAACTTACAAAAATAACTTTTTCTCATTTTTTAATATAATTCTTTATTATCGCCTTCCAGTTAGACTTCTAAACCAACAATAGCATGCCAACAATTAACCTAATTTTCCAGACACTTTTTATATTTCTTGGCTGGGTTGGCTGGATTCAGTGCCTTCAACGAAGTTTGGTTTTTTCAGTTTCATTTTTAGAGCGCCTTTCGCTAAATTGTTGAGTAGTTTCGATTTCATATTCATCAACCGACGTCTTGTCACCAGTTATGACGCGTTTCGAGAATTTAGGGTACTTAGTTACGTTGTCAGGTACCTCTTCTGTGAGCCTTGCTTTGATACATTTCAAAATTTTACCCAAAATAAAAAATAAAAAAAATAAAATATGAACCAAAAACAAACCCAAAACATTAACCAAAACTAATCCAAAATATTAACCAAAACCAACACAATGTCTTCCAATCACTGCGTCATAAACCTTTTGAGTTTATCATCATTTACAGAGATGGACGAACACTCGGATGAGTCAAGTTTTCATTGACTTTCCTTCACTGGTACTTGGTGCCGCTCTAGTACTTCTATTCTTGATAAAGTAGATTCCCTAAAACAAGTCTGGAACATTTTCAACGATTCTGTACCCTTGATTCTATTGGTTATACAGAATTTCAAGCAAACTCGTTGTTCAATGTTTAAAAAAAAAATTAATTTTAAAATTACGCGTCGTAAAACACAGCTGCCAAATAGTTGAGGTTTAAGTCATATAAATTTGTATCAATTAGGTAAAATTAAATAAATTTCTAAATTTATTTTGTCGATTCGGTTTTCGGGCAGATTAAAGTACCAGTCCGGGTCAATTTTGATCTTGAGTGTGTTCTAAGTTCATGTTTTCTCGATGAATCTGAATTTCAGTTTAAGCGCCAGACTCGAAGATCGTTAGTAATAATTTCGTGGATATCTCAAAAATTCTGCAATCGTCTCCGAACTAGTATAGAAACAAGTCCAATTAAATAAGAAAAACTAAGTTCGGGTGTCAACGTATATTTTCGTAATATCTAAGTTTAATAAATCCAGTGCTTGGATAAGGTGAAGAGCATTGTCATTTTATGTTCACGCTTCATATTTACTTCAACTCGCTCTCAAACCGATAATTAAGGTTTGAAGGTAATCAAAAGGTTGGAAATCCGAATATTGGCAGTATATATATTAACTATTTTTGACAACAAATCATTAAGCTGGTTTGCATATTCTCAGTATATATTGTAGAATACAGACAAACGGATAGATGAAATCACCAAATCCGTCATTAGGGAGATAAAAAATGTGTTTCTTAATACCATGACGAGAAAACTGATTTTACTTAAAGAATACTGACGAAAAATTCGAAGATATTGGCACAAACATTTCGTTAGTTTGTGTAAGTTTACAGAAATAAAACTCCAATTTGTGTCAGAAATTTTCAAAACATAACACGCTATGAAAATATCATGAAAAGCTTAGCACCCTGTACTCGTATTGCGCCCTGTAACTGTCATTCTAACCATAATGAAATAATTAAGGTGTCTCAAAATCAGCTGTCACACATTAATATCCGATGTAATATTCCATTAAATGCACACCCTGGCAATTATATCATTTAATTACTCTCCAGAAATCCATTTAAAAATATTATTTTACATCTCGATATACCCATAGCTATACAACAGTCATACAAATATTACAGACAGAGACAGTAAGTAATAATTCGTTACTTAATTAGTCTAATTGACTTAATTAGTTAGTTGTAGTTAGTTAGTTGAAGTTAGCATTCACACGTTTTTAGAAAAATCAATCCGTATAAACAACAGTTTACAATTTTACACTGGCACAGAGAATTGCAAATCAACTTAAGAGGCAAAAAATTGCAACTCTCAGTCATTAATATTAATGTTGTTAAATATTAATAGTTGTCAACGGAAATTGTCGCCACTCCTTTTAACTGGAACTTATCAACCTGTCTAGCATACTCCACTTAAATCATACAAGTATTATTAGGCAATTAGGAAAAAGCAATTACTGTCTGTCTGTCGCGGTGTTATGAAACTGTTTTCAGCACATTTATAAAATCTTAGATCTATTTGGAACTGGTATGTGACTGGTATATTTTAGGTATAGGTATATTTATGACAGGGACTTTTTCATTTTTCATTTTGAACTCTATGGAAAGCATCTGATTGATTACATTTGTGGAAATAGAAGTAAAATAATAAAAAAATGGTCGATTTGATCTTTTTTAATTAGATTATTATTCTGTCAAAGCTGTTTTGCTGAAATGCTAAAACCATATTCACTTTCCATATACTTGTATATAAAAATAATATGACAATACTTGTAATTTTGAATAATTTGACATAGTTGTACAACTAAATCCCTTTGAAGATATAAATATAAATGTAGGTCTCCCACATTCGTCTTGGAGTAATCTGCGATCTCGATTGAATTCAAAATTCTTTGGCTGATATGAGTATTTTAAGTTACTGTAAGCAACACAAATAGCGTTCATTTCTCAAAACGTTTCGAGCTCACACTTTTAACCTCAAAAATGTCAAACTTTACCATAAACGTGTAAGCTGCCATATTGCAACACTAGGATTGCCAAATCACGAAATAGAATAGGCAACCTACGTAAAGTGATCGAAAACTTGTATAACCCTGTAGTGAGATCGGAATTAGACTCATTATTAATGCAGAAAACAATTAACAAGAGCTTTGAATATGTTCATATTTGCATTTTAATAAAATTACTCTGAAATATTATTAATTATGTATGATTGTTATAGAAAGTATTAATAATACTAGTAAATGAAATTGAAGAAAATACAGTTCTCTAAGGGTAATAAAGAATTTTAGCTGTTATAAATGTCTGGGGTATTTTTTTTGTTACTTACGAGAATGCCGGTTATGATTGTTTGATAAATTCTTTGTACTATTCAAGTTCTCATTTATACATTGTGACAAAAAAGCGCCCGTAAATAAATTGTAAATAAATTACCCAGGTAAATAATTAAAAAAAAAAATTAAAGTTGCTAACTTGGTAGGAGAGAGATCGTGGAAGACATGCCTCGTTTTAGACGATCTTCGACCTCTTCAACTGATGAAAATATTAAAAAAGAGAAGCATATGGTGCTTGAAAATCCAGGTCAGGCAAGTGTTAGAGAGATGGCAAGAGAGCTCGACATCTCTCGCGAGTCCGTTTGAATTACTTTGGAGGATATTTTGAGTATGAAACGCGTTCTTGCACGACTCGTCGATAAAACTGATTTTTGGTTTAAAAAGTATCGTTAACTTGTCTCCTTGGACATGCTTGATCGTGCGAATTCCGATCTCACATTAATGGAGAGCATTATGACTAGCGATATGGGTTGATGAGTTTGACATGTAAACATGTTAAAAATCATACAATTTATGTCTCTATGTGGGTAATTTGAAGATATAGGCTTCATATATCCAAAAAAAATTGTTTCAACAATTTAGTTTTTAAAGTGAAATATTCTAAAAAATATTACATTTCGGGTTCACAATTTTTCTTATTTTTCTTATTCGGGCTATATTGCAAGAATATAAGTAAATATAGACTTTCAAAATTTTTTTCAGCAAATAAGTTCATTTAGTCACATAAGGTTTTATATTTGCCAAACGCAATCATAATTTTATTTTATATCAGTTGGTGTAAATATAATATATAATAAATTATGTTGAAAATTGAGTACAATTCGTTATAATATGCAATAATTATCACACAATACCCTTTTTTACTCACCGATAGAGAATTCCATTTGCAAAATATTTGTTGAAAAGGGAAAGTGAAAATACATCACATTGCAAATAAATAAAAGTCAACTTCTTTTCATTCAATTTTTCATCACAAAAATTTAGGCGCCTTATAACGATTTCACAGTCAGTCAATGCCATGCTTAATTGCAAATTTCATAATATTGTACGTAATTTTCGTTTTTCAAAGCACCAATTTGTTATTACTAACATCTTCATCAATGAAAGACTTTCTACACATCGGAGCCACTCTCAAACCTTTATATTGATTCACTGACAATATGTCATTCGCCAACAAATGGCTTATTTATGATGGCTACTATAATGAGCTTATATTGTCATTACTGTCATCTCGGCGCGCAGTTTCTTCAACTCCAGCCACATTTAGGCGAAAATTGTAACAGAGACCGCTGAATCTTTCATGTGTTGGTATGTAGCTACATATGTACTTAGCAATCTACTTAAGGCCCTCAGTTCGCTGCTTTTAAAATAAGTGCTTTTGTCTCGTTTTTTATACCTTTTGTTGTTGTTGCTGCTTTTCCAAATGTAATTTATTTCACTGAAGCCACGTGCAATTGCCAAGTTCAGCGTTCAGTGCTGAGGGAAAATGCAAATGTCTCTTGGCTCGTTTATAAGATTCGCGACGAGTTGGCAGCATTGTGTGCTCTTGAACTTACTTAATCAATCATTCGCTTAAGTTTGTATGCACGTGTTTGCTTCTTGGTGAAAATATTCGCTCTTTTCGTTCAATCACAATAATTTCACTTTTATTCAAGTGAAGGCGAGTTTTTTTAGTTATGAATTGGTGGTATTAATAAAATAAATATTGAGATATTTTTAGTACATTAAAGTATTCCAGGTAGTTGCGCCCACTTTTCATAAACATTTTCTTCAAATCTGCTAAAAGTACACCAGGTTAAGAAACCATGAACTAGAAACTCGTAGATTGACTGAGAGAATGATAGCATACTTAATATCAAAAAATATACTTTTGTGAGGAAATTCATATCTTCCTGAAAATAGAATTGCGGTGATATACTTGTATTTAAACGAAGATTAATCAATGTTCACTTATGATTCGAGGTTGGACGATGAAGTCGGAGAAGGATTTTCCTGCCAAGAGTTTTTCTTCTAATCAATATTATCATAATATACTCAGGCAATATCTAACCACAACAGTATGTTAGATGCAGAATTTGCTAGTTAGCGATCCAGAAACAGGAAAACTTTATCCGGCCAAGAGCTGTTATGTCGATGATTTAATTTTTTTGAATCGGTAAGGAGCAAGCTGAAATTGCTATGTTTATGAAATCGGAAATATCATCGAATAGAAGCTTATAGAAATAGATTCATATTTTTCGCAGTTAGATCCAAGTCCAGTGTAAGTTTCAAAGTTGTCGTTCAGTAGTTCGCGAAACTGCAGAGAGTTGAAATAATCATATCAGCTTCTCAGTCTAACGATTGCTCATCTTTTCTGAGCTATTTGCTTAAATGTATATACGAGTAGATCTACTCTTGACTGTTCCCAGTTGGCATGATATTAACTCTTCCTCGAACTCGTCTAAAGAGGCTCCTGACTTGGCCAATTCGTGTGCTTTTTAATTGTTGAAAATATTCTTGTGAACAGGAACCAGCTTATGGATAGTTGGAGTTGATCTGAAAGTGAGCTTAAAGCTTTCCTGCACTTGTTGAGTACGCTGAAATTAATCTTTGATAAGCTAAAAACCAGACAGGGTTTTTGTGTATATGATAGCTTTCTGAATCTTCAATTTGTTATTCTATACAACACTACAGACCTTCGTAGTACTTCTGCTTGGAAGATGCTGAAGTTAGTTGAGTTTGAAGACGGATATTTTTTGTAGTTTCCGTAACCTATATGTATACGACACGGAAGCATTTTATTTGATTTACCATTTTGTGGATATTCTTACTACCTTATTTAATCGATTTGCAGTACTTAACTCTAATTACCGAGGAACACTGGCGCTAGGTTTAACAAGACATCTTAATTTTCCAGAGATGTACCTCCAATAACATATTTAGTTGAATTTGGTTTGTGACGCCGCTAAATTATTGCTATTTTACTATGCGCTCAAATGTAGGCAACAATGGGACTAATTTAATATGAACTATTTATTTGTAATAATTCATTGACTTATATTAATTGGTATTTCTTGATATTTATACCCTGAACAGGGTATATTAAGTTTGCCACGAAGCTTGTAAGACAAGGAAGGAAGATCGTCCGAGATCCTTTAAAAGACATATATACTATTATAAATTATCAGCATGACGTCTGAATAAACGCGAAACAGAGAGACTTGTTTTTGAGATATCGATCCAAAATTTTGCACACTTTCGTTTCTTCTTAAGAAGTTATTCATTTGTCGGAACCGTCGTTATCGGAGCACTATAGCGTATAGCTGCCATACAACTGAACGATTGAAATCAATGGTTGTATGGAAAACTTTTTTATTTGATGAGATATCATCACGAAATTTGGCACAGATTACTTTCTAAGACAAGGGTACAATCGTAGTAAAAAAATTTTCAGATCGAAACACTATAGCATATAGGTGCCATATAAACTGACCGATGATAATCAATTTCGTGTATGGAAAATTTGTTCATATATTGAGATATGTTTACCAAATTTGGCATAGATTATTTTTCAGAACAATTGCACAATGTCTGTGAAAATTTTTCAAATCGAAGCACTATAGCATATACCTGTCATACAAACTGACCGATGAAAACCAAGTTTTTGTGTGAAATCCTTTGTATTTGTGAAGGGTTTTATAGTTAAGGTGTGACCCAAGTTACTGGTATTTATTGCATTTAATTATTCATTATCATTTTATATATGTAACACCATATCACTCTCGATTAATTACTCTGTTCAACATGTTACTAGAGTATATTGTAAAATGTTTATAAACATCTCGACCAAAATTGTCAATTTTTTCATTTTATCAAAATTATCAACGCTTCAAAATTTCATTCTTATCTTATATAAAATTTGAAAATATGACAACATGAATTTTTCAATTGCATACTCAACAGTTTGAATTATAATTTACAGTTGCAATTGAACAATTCAATTGTGCACTGATCATGACAGTTACATTGCCTCCCAGCGTAGCCATAAGCAATGCGACTACAAATACGAAACATTTCACAAATATTTCACAAATAATTAGCCACTGAGCAGCAATAACACTAAGCTGCTGCCAATAGCCGAACAAGTGCAACCACAATGCTAAATTTGCAATTGCAACAACTATGCGGCAATAAAGCAATTTGCAGGCGTCACACTCACACACAAACAGACAAACTCACACTCATACATATGTCGGCATGAACTTTTATGGTTTGTACATGAATTTTTGGTGTACAACAAACAACATGTACAACAACAATATTGTGAAATAAAACAGTGGCACACATTGTTGTTGCTATTCATGTATCTACTTAAGCGGTTTTGTTGCAGACAAGTCCAACTCAGACGCAGCCCAAAAGCGTGTGGCGCGAATGAATGCAATTTGAGGCCAAAAATGCGAACTGGAAAAAATAAATATTCGCGCTCATGCACTTAAGTACGATTTGGTACGCAAAACAATGCGCATGCGCAGTGCACACAACGCTCACACATGCACGCAAACATACAAACACCGGTGCGCACTAAGTCAGTGTAACGCTGGAGGGCGGCTGGTGGCTGGCTGGGTGTATACGGGCACAAAAACAAGTGTACAACAAAGTGGCGCAGCGGCTAATTAAGTTGCTGGCTTGGCGTCAAAGCGCGCAGCCCTGACACAGCTTTCCAGTTACTTTTATGTTAACACTTTCAATGCAAAAAGCCAAAGAAAGCATGCACAATAGAATTAAAAAGGCAAAACAACAAACACATAGGCTATATACATTGTAAAATGTGCGAATCATAACAACAACAAGAAGTAATCGCGATTGCATGCCACGAAAAGGGTTCACGTCAACGCCCACTAAGCAGCATTTTGCTCCCCTTTGTAAATCCCACTGCCTCCCTTTGTAATTCACGACATACATGTTGCTTGCCACAGCTTGTGGCACAACGCGCCAATGACTGACGTCGCGTGCTGTCCCTTCGCCATAGAAAGTGAGTTGTGGGAATCCGCTGCTTTTTACATCCATTCAACCCACTTTAAGTAAATCATGTGTAAAAAGTAAAAATTCAGAGGCCTCGTAACTTTTCATTTCAAAGCGACGGCGTCTAATATGTAACTGTGGGTGTGTAGAGTAAAAAAAATTAAAAATGATTGTTATAAAAAATGAAAAAAATAGCAAATCTATTCAAAGTTGCGCATTCTCATGCATATATGCTATATATATATATATTGTTATGTACATATCTAGGTGTCCAGGTATATACTGACGCGTACTGGCACTTACCAAGTGCACATAAAATTAATTGCTGCTCATTGTAGAAACGTGTGCTGTACTTTGTATTCGTCTACTTATGACACACACTTCTCTCAAGAAATGCTCTTGCTTTAATTTTTCTTTTATTTCATAGTCTTATTTGCACTACTATCTGTATTATGTATATATTTCTATTACTAATATGGCTAGCAATATATAAATATACATATTTCCTTTGAATCTAAATACCTGTAAAGGATGATTTTCATAGTCGGATATTTCCAAGTCAACAAAAAGTACACTTTTACACCAGCCATACTAAAATATTTGCTTTTATTTGAATAAAATACATTCCGACAAAAAAGTATCCGAAAAATTATAAATAAAACCCAAAATGTTCACTTATCCATCAATTTTTATTTTGTCGCCTTCAAAGTAATACACTTATGCCAACGATTTTTCCTCGAAACACTTTTCATAAGCACTTTGTGCGATGGTCTTCAGCTCCTTTAACAATTTTGTTTTATCTCTACGATCGACTGAAAACGTGTTTCACGGAGCCGCAATTTCAGTTTGGTGAACAAGAACAAATGACACGGGGCCAAATCTGGTGAATAATGTGGTTGATCGCTGGTATTAATTGCGTTTTTGGCTTTAAATTCAGTCACAATCGTGGCCCGATGCGATGGTGCATCATCATCGTGTAAAATCCATGAATTGTTCTTTCACAAAGCGGGCCATTTTCGACCGAAGTTCTCACGCAAACGCTTCAATACAGACATACATATAACTCTTTATTGGTCGTCTGTCACTCCGGAGCAAACTCATGATGTACCAAACCACGAATATCGAAAAAAGACAATCAGCATCACTTTGAGCATTGACCGGCTTTGGCGTGATTTTTTTTTTTGGGGTTTCGGCTAATTTTTTTCCTTCTATTCCGATGATTGTTTACTTGTTTGGATGTCAATCTCAAAAATCCATGTCTCATCGGCAGTTATAATGCTCTCCATTAATATATAATCGGAAGTCAATCGAACAAGCATGCCTAAAAAGACTGTTTTACGGTACTCTTTTTGAAAAAAATTCAGCTTTATCGGGACGAATCGAGCAAGAACCAAAATTATTCGAACGGACTCGCGTGAGATGTCGAGCTCTTTTTGCATCTCTCTAGCACTTTCCTGGCGATTTTCAGGCGCTATATTCTTCAGTTTTTGAATAATTTCTTCAGCTGAATTGATCGAAGGTCGTCCAGAACGAAGCAAACCATCCACGAACTCTCGAGCGTCTTTGAAGACTTTGTACCACGCGTAGGCTTGTGTTTTAGATAAAGCTGAACCACCGTACGCCTTTTCCAACATTCGTTATGATTCCGCACGTGAAATTTGGTTAGAAATATAAAATTTGCGAAAAATTCGATATTATATTGAGTACAGAATGCTCAATTAGAAGTGAAAACCGTCATTCGAAGAGTATTACGCCGCAAGAAAATGTCTGTGTGTCAACTGCATGGACTAGATTCTCTTTATACCAATATTAGTTCCGAAAGTCGGGGCATAAAGTTGGCCCACGAATAAGCCCCCTCTTTGGCAGCTTTCAGGATAATGGGGACCCACACTATTAGGGAGTTGCTCCGCACAGAGGAGAGGACGTCACTGGCAGCAGGCCGCAGGAATGTGTCACGCTAAGTTACGACTGGGAGGTTATAACCTTGCAAGGTTTAGATATATGATCAACCTCTCCCGAGACAAATTCCGTTTCCTTGTTGCACTCAATACAGGGCAGTGCAGGCTCAGAAAGCACTTGCCTAACATGGGCATAGTCTCTTGCGCAAACTGCCGCTTTTGCGACATGGAACAGTAAACTCCGGAACACCTAATTCTAGATTGCCCAGCAATTTGTAGAAGCAGGCTTAGCAAACTACTGGAATTATTCAGAGTGCCCATATGTCATATAGGAGAGGGCACAATAGACTTCAATAATTTTCTATCTATCTAGTTCCGAATCAAATGATTACGACAGTTTAAACCGTTAGCTTGTTTGGATTACCTATGACAAAAAATTGGTGACGTAATAAACGTATTATTATGTTGATTGCCAAATGGAGGGAGTAGGAGTCCGAAGAACATGACGATATGGCCATCACCTCAGCACTAAGAAAGTTCAAAAACTTTGAAAAATAGCATAATAAATGGTAAAGAAACAAGCTGTTGACGTTGTTATCATTGGTTTTATGATCTGCTTGCTTGGTACTCTAACGTGTTGGGCGTCATGGGCATGATATCGAGGTATTATAATAATAAATTAATCTCTCGAAAATACAACAAATCAGATGACTTCATAACAGGTCCTTTCATATTTTTTAGTTTAAAAAATTCTCAAAAATCTCCTCGTTTAAATAATTATACCACTTCACAACCTTTGAATATGTTCTTTTCAACCAGGTATTTTTCCCTTCATTAACTAATAGTGTCTATGTTAAATGTAGCACACTAATACCTCTCTGAAGCGCTGAAAACTATATTCTGCATAAATATAGAAAAATAATAATAATTTTAAGTGTTTGCTACGTTTCAATGCCGCACCTTTTGTTGTGATTCCATGCAACTGAGCAAGTCACGACCGCATGTCTCCTAATATTTAGAGCGACACACACACATTTCAGAGTTACATTTGCATGAGTCCGCTCATTTGTCGTTTGGTTGCAACAACCTTGAACGTAATTTTAATGAGCTTACAACTATTTGTCACACACAAGTATTATTATATGTTAGTGTTTGTGCTTGTTCCAAGTGCAATAATCTGTATGTTAAGTGAAAAGGTCGCTCAAGATTTATGCTTTTTTAAGTGTATTCATTTTTGTGGCTTTTTTGTTAGTAGACAGCCCTTCAGCTATTTGAGGGTAGAAGAATAAATTGGTGATTTTTTTCTTTTTAATAATTTGATTCATAAAGGCATAAATCTATGACTTGTGACTACCATCTTCTATTGACTTAGGCTCTTACTGTTTTATCAGAAACGCAAATTTTCTTTAAGTGGTAAGAGACTTTATATTACTTCTTCTGAGGCTTCTGACAAAAGTAATTTTTCTTACTACTTTTAAATGTTAAACCAAAAATGTAGTCTTTTCATTTTATAAAATTTCTTTAAGCAAGAAATAGTCTTTAAGAAAGAAATTCACGTCTAATGTCTTAAATTTTTTAAAACAATCTCCCCGGAGCGGTCGTTTGAGTTTGCTGAAGAGGCTGAAGGCACACGAAGCTAAGCTATCGTGATGCAAAAACCAAGAGTTTTCGGCTTATAATACCGGCCTCTTTTTACGAAAGTTTCGCGGAAACGACGAATTACACTCAACTAGTATACCGTGTTAGCAGTTTGGCCGTCGGATGGAATTCGGATAGCATCACACCACGATAATCGAAGAAAACTTTCAACATAAGCTTGATTTTTCATCTGCTTAGACGTGTTTTTTCGACTTCGGCTCGATTTTGCTACGATATTCGGCCGATTGATCGTCTGTTTTGGGGTCGTAAGCAAAGGTCTAAGACTTCTCGCCAGTAATAATACGTTTCATGACATCTTGGTAGTCGGAAAGCATTGTTCCGCAGATGTTACCGCGACACTGCTTTTCAAAAAAATTGAGTGATTTTGGAGCCAACCGTGCTTTTACTTTTCTTCTAATGATTATTTTGATGTGATAAAAAAAAGTTTTCTGTTTTTTGCCCATAGCAAATATGTCTTTAATATTACAAGAGTCTGAAGCTTTAATGTCTAATGTCTCAGGGGAGGCTGCATTTCCTTTGATTGATTGCGACTAGGATTTTATTCCACAAAATGTTCAGCTGTTTTATTTTAGTTATAAAATACTAAATTACATATAACAACCTTGACCTCCAAATACATGAAAATAAACTATAATTAACGAAGCATCAAAGATCTGCAGCTTACACACCATAGCTTACTCAACTATTCAAGATACCTATCAACCCATGAAGTAAACATTATTTTAATGCTTTATTTTGCCAAAAGCTTTATTTCAACTTTAATTACCTTCCGCTCGAGTCACGCCCGCACTTTACTGCGCTAGAAATCTAATTTTCGCAAGTTGTTGTTGCGACTTGCTCTGCTTTTTATTTCCATTAATTTTAGAGTGGCTTGGCGAACACTTAATTGCTGAGCAAATTCATTTATTTCGAACGTAATCAAGTTAATGGATTGCTGGTAGAACATAAAGAATCACATAGGTATGAATGTATGTATGTATATATAAGATATTCATTTATGTATATACAAGTATACAAGTAAGTGTGTATGAAAATTGCCTTTTATTGCTACTTAATATGTAAGACAAGCAAATAAGGCAATGGGACCATGAGTGATAACAATAAAGATGCCTAGAAGACTCCTACAACAAGCTCATTGTATGAGAAGGACAGTAGTAGAAAGTGTAGAAGTTGGAGAAGGCGAGTAATCGTGGAGGAGAGTAATGAAAAAGGAGACTAATGCAGGAGGGGTGTAATGTAGTATAAAGGTTGCCAAAAAAGTTGTGACATAAATATTTCACAATAATAAATATATAACAGCTGGCAAGTTGTGAGTATAAAGCACTGTGTTTATATGGTTTATATGTATGTCTATATACAATATACAATGTAGAACATACAACTAAAGTCCGTTTCAGTTTAAGCACATTTAAGATACCGTTTCCAGTTTTTCACAGCTCGACCTATTTTGCATTTCTTTATTTAATTTTTGCTTTTTTGGAGAATAATTAGCCACCTCCCACACAAATGATTTCATTGTCTACATTTTGTGTTGTTTTTCAACTGAGAAACAGGTAACAAACCGGCAACTTAATGGTCAACCGAAAAGAAGCGACTTCACAAACTGTATTAATTATAACAGCAGTCAAAACTTGCTAAGTATGAATCATGCACGTAGGGACAAGTTTGTTGTTTTTGGCAAAGCGAGTTACTTGCATAAAGGTATACCTAATTGGAGCTATTTATGTATGGCATATTTGTAAACAGGTAGGTCGTGCCTTTTTTGTCGATTTTTTGTGATGATACCATGATGAAGTCATCACACAGCTCCTCGAAGCATGTATTGTATTTATATGAGTGTATATAAAAATGTTTAAAAAATAACAGAGGAAAGTAAACAATTAAAAAAAAAAACAAAAATGTAAAAAAATCAAAAAAAAAAATATTTTATTAAAAATGTTTAAAGAATTATTAAATTTTAAATGAGTATAATAAATGTATTTTATTAGAAAAGAATTATAAAATTTGTAATGGGTTTAAATTATTAAAAAAACTATTTTATTTGAAAAAAAAATTTATAAAATTATTAAATATTTAAACGATTCAATATTAAAAAATGTTTTTTATTAACAAAAATATTAAAAAAATATTATATTTTATTAGAGAAAAACTCAATAAATTATTAATAGCTTGAATTATTAAAAAAATTATTTTATTAAAAAAAAATTATTAAACTTTTAATGGTTTCAAATTAAAAAATAAATGTTTTATTAAAAAGTTATTAAATTCTTATTGGTTTTAAATTATTAAAAAATTTATTTTATTGTAAAGAAATTTAAAAAAATATTAAATTTTTATTGGCTTAAATTATTAAAAAAAATTATTTTACTAGGAAAAAAATTAAAAAAACTATTAAATTTTTAACGGTTTTAAATGATTGAAAAATTTATTTTATTAGAAAAAATTATGAAATTTTTAATGGGCTTAAATATTAAACGATTTATTTAATTAGAAAAAAATAAAAATAATTGATTTTTAATAGTTTTACATTATTAAAAAAATTATTAAATTTTTAATGAGCTTAAGTTTAAAAAAAAGTAAATTTAATTAGAAAAAAAATTATAGTTTTTTTAATGGTTTTAAATTATTAAAAAAATGTATTTTATTAGAAAAATAATTAAAAGATTATTCAATTTTTATTGGTTTTAAATTTTAAAAAAATTTATTTGATTACAAAAAAAATTTAAAATTATTAAATTTTTTAAAGCCTTAAATTATTATATGTACACAAGGATCGTTATTTTTTAAACCCAAAAAATGCCTAATATGATAAAATTCATTGTCAAAATAAAAAATAAAAAAAATTATACTAAAAACTTGGATATATAAATTTTTAACCATAAATTTTAAGGTTACGTTAAATTGGCATTAACACCAAAGTTGTAGCTTTTTTTATTATCTGTTATAATCTATCTAACTTATTTTTCATAACACTATAAGTTTTGTGGAAAATCTTCGTAAATCATTTTTAATCTTTAAAAATTCAACTACACTTCCCGTTCCTCTCCCTGACTTCGCATCTCCTTTTCTAGTGGGTTTCATCCGCCTTTGATTTTTTTCACTTTTTGCCTTTGTCGAAGACTTCAGCATTGGCCTTATATAGTAATTATAGTTTCAGCAGTATACTGCATATCTAATTTAGGTGTGTGTCTCCACTATGATACTGATAATTTACTTTCCGCCCAATTGTAGGCAACAAATTAAGAAAGTAAATATCATATTTCCTTGAATTTGTCATTATTTTATCAAAAAAGTAGGAAAGAAATTGTTTAATGAAATTCTTATATATATAACTATAATATATAACAGTTAAGCTTACAGACAGTAATTTAAATAGGTATGTGTCTCCACTAAGTTTTTGCTAAATCACATTACTTCTAAATGTAGGCAACAACTTAAGAGACCAAAATTAAAATAAATCACCTAACTGCAAAAATTTCAATCATTTATTGACTAACTTCATATCTAAACCCGTTACATTTATAGTCTAAGAGCCAGTGAATGGCAGAGTACCTGTCTTACCTGGGTGACGTCATAGCTACCTTCGCTGGGCTTAGCTGTTCCCCATTTCATGTAAGGTTCTGTATAGAAGGGTCACCGAACAAAATATCATCTTTCGTAAAATACATGAACTCTGCCATTCACTGGCTCTTAGACTATTACATCTTAAGGTATTTCTCTTAAACTTTAAGTCAGTTGTACCTATGATTTCGGCTTCACCCAATTTGGTTAAACTAGGTTGTTTATAAAAGAAATTTGCATGCAGCTGCTTGCCTCTGTGCTAATAAGATGTCTATAATTGTTTACGGCATAAAGAAATGACACAATTTTCTATTTGGCTTCTTTTTTTTTGAGAAAACAGTGCCTCATCTTTGTACCTCGGAACTACTTAGTTTTTTTTTCGAATTTTATTTATTTATTCATATTTGACTTAGTTGGTATTTGTCGCAAAGTATATATATTTACATTTATATTTGCACCTGCAGATAAGTGTTTATATGCCAAAAGTCTCATCTTTAGCTACCATCATGGAGTTGAAGCTTTCTTATTTGGTTACAAAGTTCATAAAATGTCAATTTTCTCTTGCCTTTTGCGGTCTTGCATACATAAGAGCGAACTATAACGGATTCTATGTGTATATGTTGAAGCGGAGTGTAAACAAAGTATTTGACAGCTTACTTTTAATTTTTAAAATTTCATGATACTTATAATTTGAGGAGTTGCGAGTTTTTTGGCATCAGGAATAAACTCAAAGAGAGTCTTTTCACCAGCAACTCTAACTAATATACTTATTTATCCTTTTAGGTATACTTTATTTATTAATATTTTATTTTATTTTCTACTTTCTACCCTTATTCTTTCGTATATGTATTTAAAAATAAAGTTTTTTGCTGTCAAATCGAAAGTTGATGAGCCAAACTTAACAGACAATAATAATGCCTTCTTCTGTAAATGGAAATTACTTATATTATATTGTAACTATACTATACATATGTATGTGTATTATATTACAAAAACATAAAAACTTTTTTTTTGCATTTTTAAACACTCAATGTAAATTAAAAGCATCTTTATATGACTTAGACGTAAAAACATTTATATTTGTGCAGATTTTATAGTTGCGGAAACGGAACAAGAATATCTAAACTTCCGGTTCGTTCTTGTTTCTACGGAAGGTCATAAAAGTAACTGTTGTTTTGCCTCATTTGTGCTAACAATGTCAATTTGTTACACTAAGTGAAATCACGATAGCGTGCTAATTTGCCACAAAGTTTTAATACAGGGTGCGTCAAGTCTTAATGCAGTGAGCTGTATTTTCGAAATATTTTTATACAATTTAGCTCTTTATATGGTACTGTGAAGCTATTTCGTCTCTGTTTTCTTTTGTATTTTATCACCAAAAATTAACCATGTTTTCTGCGTATTCCAATAATTTTTCCTGCGGTAAAGTGATTATTCAGGCTCAAATGCTTGTCTTGAGTTCGCCACGGGTCCCAAGAGTGCTGTTGTATACTTTTTTGTATCACTCCTCAGTTATTTAGTAGAACTCCACAGGTCTTTCCCATGCCTAGTGCTTCTGTTTTGAAGATGCTAGCTATGTTTGGTAGAAGAGAATAGAGAAATATTAATATCCTCGGAGTATACTCCCATCCTTACACTTGCAGTTCATTTTGGTACCATCCGTGTAGATTGAGATATTATCTTCCCTCCCTACTAAACCTCTTCTCTATTCATGTTTTCACCTGAAAGTAGCTATTGAAATCCAACATAGAACATAGTCTGATTTACTTAGATTTGTATCGAGATAGTTCAGAATTTCGCTATCTTCAGAACTCTTCCTGTTCCAACCATTAAGAATGACATAATACCATGCCTGCTAGGAATATTCAAGAGGGAGCTCTATAAACAACTTGCACAAATAGTTCAGAATAGATGGAAATTCTTAACCAAAACAGATATGGCCACAATATCAGAAGATAAATACTGAAGACTTATTATATAGGTCCAGGAAAAGTATATACAGACTTATAGCACCATAACGGGTTATTGACCCTTTGGAAAACATGCGCTAAAAGTGATGGTTATGTCTTATAACAATACTTGACAACCTGAAAATATACTTATACACTTTCTCATGAGTGCCCTGTCTACCACAAATCAGACATCTAACTCCTGGGATCCATAAGGTATCAAACTCTGAATGCCTATCTACAAAAAGCCTAATGGCGATACCTAGTGGGCAACACATGGTTTGAACACAACGAAGAAACGTGATAAAAAAGATGTGAAGTTCTTACGATAGTTGTAGGAGGTTGCATTCTTACCTACCTACCTATCTTCTTCATACGTTTGCTTAAAATAAGTTATAACACAAATGGAAACAATATACCATCCAAGCATTCAGCAGATTTCGAAGATTCCCTTTATTCCAATATTATCAGTCTTTCTAACAGTAATATTCTAGAATCTCTAATCACTTCTAAGAAACTGTTCCAAAAGAAAACTAGCATTATTATTTCTTTCTAACAGTAGTTTTCTAGAATCTTACTACTTCTAAGAAACTATTTTTGAAGATAGCATTAAGCATTAAGTGTTCATTCAATCCAGAATCTTTCTCTACGAGATTTTTCACGCCATGTTAATTATATTTAATACCTCCTGCTTTTTACATCTGCCATTCTTCATTCTCTCCGGTGTTAAATGATTTTGCTGCTTATTGTCATTACTTCACTTTTCTTGGCCTCATTCATTCTGAGCAAGGCAGTATGCGGGCTTAATGCTGCAAAACGGTAGTCAATTCCCACAACATTAATTCCATTAACATTAATTGCATTCAATTGACACTGCCAGCAAAATCATTAGCATAAGCTTAACAGCTGTACACAGTACATACTAACAGAGTGTTAAGAATTGTGGCTAAGCGAAAGCAAGAAGTAACAAACGTTCTACAAACAAATAAAAATTTACGAGTATACTATACTTTGTATGTCAAATGGTTTTTATGATATGAAGGTGTAAATAATTATACGATATACATACATATATATAGACAAATATATGCCGATATAAGTTCACAGATAATATATAGTAATTCTATTTTCTTCGACACCTTGTTTACAGCAGTTCTTGTAATTTATCATCTAGGAAATAAACTTAAATTTACAATCTAGAGTTACTTCCTTCCATGCCTGATAGCGCGTAGCAAATTGTATTGCCACACTTCTAGTGCATTGTTAAGTGCACTTTGAACGCTTTCACAAGCAGCCAACTTCTTGACACACTTCGATAGCGCAACAGCTTGATGAATTGCATTTGATTGCCGCTATCAGCTGGATTAGTAAATAACTGGAGCAAGCGGTGATTAGAATGTCTTTCACAATTGCATTCTATTTGTACTTTTCCTGTAAATATTGCGCTAGTAATAGATATTAATATCAATCTAATTGTTGATAAAAATAGGTAAACAATATATACAGGGTGCGCCGTCTTTTACCTTGTTGTGGAAAATTTAATAATTTTAACGTTTTCTAACCAATTGTTATAGCTATACATGTTTTAAAAACTTCCATCCAATTCAATTTCTCACATGAATCGCTTTACACTGAAACAACCAACCGAAATAGTAACCTTTCGCCTTGAAAATAGTCACTGAAAATAGTACCTGAAAAAAAAACATAATTTGGTAAGCGATGAAGCTTATTTTACACTTGCTGGCGCAGCTAAAAAAGCAAACTTTAGTCAGCCTGGGGGAAAATAAGATCTATCTCAGATCCATGAAGAGCCATCGCATGACTATAAGGTGACTGTTTGAACCGGCACTTGTGGCAAAATCATCATTGAGCCAGTTACCGGTTTCAACATAGAAACCATAGCCCATAACCAATCAAACTATTCTCTAGCATTACTCAATTGTCAAAAAAAAAAATATGTATATTGAATAAATTATCTCTCAGGTCCTAGTTTTAACTCCCTCTCACTTATATTTGTGTAGTTATTTGGAAAGCTAATTGTAAGTCCAGCAATTCTGGTACCCTTGAAAACCTCAAGGCAAATATTTTTGCCAAAATATTGATTATAAAGTTTGAGATGCTCGAAAAGTGCTCTAACCTAGAAAAAGAACTACCAAATTGATGCAGTGTTCATAGTATTATTAGATTTTGATAGGGCCAAATTAAATATTGAAATTAATAAGGGTCAAGAAAGGATTTTGCGTTGGATTTCTGGGCTGATGTTGTTGTTGGTGTTAATGCTGGTTCCAAGATGGACGAAATTATCCACGACTTCGAAGTTACGACTGTCAACTGTGACGTGGGAGCCAAGTCGCGGATGCGATGGCTGTTTGTTTACTACTAGACCCATTTGCTTCACATTTTTGTCCGACCCGAAGAAAGCTAAACTAGCAGTTGCACATTCTTGTAAAAGATTATACCTTGTATATTCAACTCCGCAGCTCGAATCATTTTTTCGATCAGTAGATTAAAGAAGTCCCACGATAGGGACTCGCCTTGTCTGAAACGGGTCTTTTCCAAGATTTGGCGAATGGAGAATATCTGGTCAGTTGTTGATTTTCCAGACCTAACGCCACACTGATAAGGTCCAATCAGTTTGTTGACAGTGGGCTTTAATCTTTGACATAATACGCTCGTTAGAACCTTATACGCGATGTTGAAGAGGCTTATCCCACGGTAGTTGACGCAGATTGTGGGATCTTTCTTTTAGTGGATTGGTCAGAGCACACTTAAATTCCAATCGTCAAAAATGCTTTCATACGATCATATTCTGCAAAGAAGCTGATGCATGCTCTTTATCAGTTCTTGGGCGCCGTATTTGAACAGCTCGGCCGGCAATTCATCGGCCTCCGCTCCTTTGTTGTTTGTTATTTAAACTTCTTCATGGTCGGGCAATGGAATGTCCGCTCCTTCGTCATCGGATTCATCATCTCCTGGTTTTAAGCTTTCACTGCCATTCAGCAGGCTGGAGAAGTGTTCCTCTAATGCTCTGGGCATCAGTCACTACATCTCCTCTGGGGGTTCTATATGTAATTTATAGTTTATAAGCGTGGATATTGTATATTATTACTCAATCGATAATATATATCTTCCCAGCTTGATTATCATTAGTAAGTTAGAAAGATAACATTTTCAAGATATACGTCAACTAAAAGTGTCACAAATTGAGTTTTGAGAATGAAAATTAAATGAAAGTACTCTGATATCCCCATCGCGGGAGCTTGACCAACGCTGGCCTATCATCGATTGTTCGTTTTTTGGCCCAAGAGCGATTGTAAGAGATCTCGTGAGCTCTTTGGCCTCAATAAGGCTAGCGTCTACCTAGTTGTGGCAGGTCGAACAAGCCACTGCCTATCGTCGTAAATGCTGGAACGTTGAGAATCTTATCAGATAACAGCTGCAGTATCTCAACACATACATCTTTAGCTTAAACACTTGTCAGCTCTCGCTTTCAGATATTCAGCTATAGTGATTAAACGCCTCACATTTGTATTGACATTTTTTAGAATATTCCAGCAAGCGATCTCTGGATCAGCCATCGAACCTAACCTAACCTAACCCTCATAGTTATTGTGTTTAAATTTTCTTTTCGGTATTTCACTTCTCAAATCATTCACCGACATTGAACTTGAAATTTTTTTACTCATATTACAACTAACCTAGTGTGACGCGCATTAAATTCGGTACACTGATATAGCGTACAGTGTAGTTGAGGTTAGGGTGGTTTAAAAAATAGATTAAACAACACAATCTGTAAAAGCTTACATTATATGTCGATATATAAAAAACCGCAGCTTGCTTTGGAGGTCACCTTTTGCTAACTACGCATGCGTAAAAAACTCCCACGAAGCGGAAAGCGGAACCTTTAACAATACATAAAAAATAGTATTTTTGGAATATTTAATATTCAGTACAACAATTGACATAAAATAAAACAATATAGTGGTAGAAATTACAAATTCATGACAACTAATATGCTGAAAAGTACTTGAAAGCATAGTTGTACCTTTTGAGTTGCGAATCAAGCTGTGAGTTCAATGATTCACTTTGTTTAGGTACGAGTTATATAATTAGAGTATAATGCTCTATTACATCTGCCACAAGCTCTGCCCCCAGCTTTGAATACAAATACATTAAATTTACATATTTTGTTAAGGGAGGTAGGGAGTAACGCTCCTATATGGGCTCAATTAGTTCTGGATGAGCCAATTTTCTATACTATCGTAAGGCCTTATACACTTGGCAACCCTCAAACTATTTCATGATCTCAATGAAACTATTTTTTTCTTTTTGTGAACAGCGATTCAAGATTCTTTTCCTGCTGAGTTCTAAGTATTCTGTGCCTGATTTGTAATAGAGCTGGGCATTCACAGAGAAAGTGAAAAACAATTTCCACATTCCCTACCAGCTTGCAGTAGCGGTAAATATTGGTAAAAAGGCGGCCCCATTTTAGCTTCCACAGAATCTTCCTCTCAAAAACTCGTAACGTCGACTAATCAGATGTTGTCATCGCCCATGACTCTGCACCATATAGCAGGACGGGAATAACGAGTGACTTATAGAGTTTTGTTTTTGTTCGTCGAGAGAGGACTTTGATTCTAGTCTTGTCATCCTTGGGCTATATCTGCCTTGTTATCTTGCAGCTAGCTATTGATTTCCATCTCTTCAGAGCTATATTTTGACCGTTCTCATCGGGCAAGGTATTATCTTCATCTTTGATTCGTCCAAAGAAGCTCGTCGCTTCACCAATTCGTTTGTCATATCGTTGCCTAAAATGTAGCTGAGACCTGGAACCCAAATTATGAACAGGTGGAGTTGAGCTACCAGTGAGCTGTTATTGACTAAGCTTGAATTAATCTGTGGCGTCGACAGGACCAGCTCTCTGTGTATATGACGCCTTTTTGTTTCCTCTCGTAGTTTTTTGATAGAATTCTAAAAGCCTTCTCTATACCTAACACATCCGCTTGGAAGATGCTGGCGTCGACAAGGCCAATCCTCTGTTTATATGGCGCCTTTTTTCTCCCGTACTTTTTCGATAGATCCCCACAGGCTTTCGGTGTACCTAGCACATCCGCTTGGAAGATGCTGTCTAAATGTGGTAGACGGGTAGAGAAGAGAAAGACGGATTCTGAAGTTTACAAAATGCTGTTACGAATGTCTTTTAATTTGGTTTTTATCTTAATTTTACCCACAGGACTCAACTATTTTATTTTCTTATGAAATATGATCTATTAAATCATGATGCGTTCTCGGTATAGAAATCTAAATTATGGGAATACAAATCTGAAGTAAAAGTTATATGTATAACTTTCCGGATTATTTCAATTATACCAGTTGTTTGTTCGATTCACCACTCTCCAAGGTTTGGTGATTTGAAGGCAAATGACGTCTGACATTATGAAAGAGCTTCGGGCGACTTTGCAAACGTTTCCCATTGGTTTATGTTCAACCAAAGAAATATTTCCCATAGACAATAATGTTATTGACACCTGAAGTTCTTAAGATATAAATTTAAATTAATTTTTCTTTATTTTTAGCATTCCACGTCAAAATCAGACAACGCGTAGCATCATGACCTTCTACTGGTGGTCACATTGGTTCTGGATAACAACATTGAGTAGTGAGTAATCTCTGAATATATAAAAAAAACATCAAAATTAAATATTCCCCTAAAATCTCTAGCTATCCTTCTGAGCATAACCCTCGTACACACATATCCAAGCCAAGAGATTTCCTTAGAGTACAATCAAGACAGTAAATCCGTGAAAGCGGTGACAAAACTACACCAGACGACGACGAGTTTAGAGTGGTCCACAACAACACCAGCTGTACTAGTGACTACGTCCAATAAAAATACAGAATCAGACGCAGTTGTGGCACCAATAATACAACAACAACTTAACGACAATGCCGGCAGTACAGATGAAGAGCTGGTCTCTGAAGATGTAGACACGAAGCAAGTTGAGGCAGCCTTTAGTGAGATAGAGGACACTTCCGAGCACGAAAAAGAGAACATTGTAGAAAACGATGACCGGCCAACAGCAGAAGAGGGTGAGTATAAACGATCTGCAGAGAGTTACAATAAAACCATAGAAGAGCCAAAGGGGCTTGCGGATGAAGAAAGTTTGGAGGAACCACAAGTCGCTGCGGTCGTAGCGGAGCAGCGATCTGTCGCTATTGAGGAAAGCAGACAGAAATTGAACCGCGCTGATGAAGAGCTGAGCAACTATACTAACAGCAGTAGAAAACGCGATGGGATCAGGTGCGTATTTTGAGAAATCGCTTTTCATTTTATAATACATAAAATATTTGTGTAAATTTGCAGAGGCAATGCAACCTGTGTGAATTGTAAGGCGGCAGCGCACGAGCCCAGCAGCACCGCGGAAGCCACGCGCACGCTCGAAGCGCCAAAAGCCTTGACTAACAACTCGACTACGACTGCAGTCAACGCGAACTCGCGCATAGACTCTATGCACTCCGACACACTGGAGTGGCTGAACGCTATGGCAGTAGCGGCGGCGCTTCCAGTGCCCAAACTGCTGACCAATGCGCCACAAGCGACCGAAATCGATCGTGAAGTCGTCACGGTGCCAACAGAGTCTGCAACAGTCGACGCTGCGGCGGCGGCGGCAACGACACAGCAACGCATACCCTTTACGTTGGAGAATGCCAATAAAGAGGACGAACTGCGACGTGCCGAAAACGAACATCGTTCACGCAAATCGAAAGTACTCTCAGCCGAGTACAAGCACATCAATCGCTACATCAACTACTCGTCGGACAGCAAAAGTCTGCTGACGCGTAGTGCAGCCACGACGCCCAATGATTTCGGTGGCGTTGAAGAGGGCAACATCTCCTCGGAGGCGCTCTCGATACAGGTGGGTGTTAAAATTTTAGCTACTTCAGAGCGTTCTAATCAAATGCCGTTAATTGCAGCGCACCTACTTTCTGGACGCCGGCGCGATCTCAGCCATCTGCTTCACCATATTCGGTGTTTGTTGCACGGTCGGCACCATTGGCATAGTGTTGTATCGGCGTAGATACGTCAATAAGCCGCAGGCGCTGAGCGAGCCCGACTCGAGTGTCTACATCGATGATAGCACGATGCGTGTAAGTGTAAGGAATCGTTTACAGAGGCAATGAGCTTTTAATGGCTGCGTTAATAAAGTTAATTTCTTTTGACGACTTGCAGGATAACTCCGATGAGATGTACAGCTTGGACAATGACTCCTTTCTCAATTCACTGGAGGCGATGACAATACAAAACTACTGGACGGACACCGTTAAACATACAAAGCTTTAATTTCCTTTACAAAAACAAATACATACATACTATACATATATGTATGTGTACAACTTATACGTAACGGCATGCACACGTACATATATAAATAACTGTCACGTGTGTGCGCGCGTTTATAAATATATAAAATAGTGAATTAGTTTAAAATAATAGCATGCATATTTGAAGAATTATGATATAATTAAATTAATGAGCGTCTACTAAACTCAAATTAACATAATCATTAAGTTTATACATTTAGCTGTTAATAATTGAGATTGAGATTGGAATTTTATATATATTTATATGTTACTTAATTTCATAATTTATCGTTGCGCACTGCGTGTGATTAGCAAGCAAGTCTCAGCAGTGTGTTGAAACATTGAATGTAGTGTTAATATTATTTACTAATTCAATTGTTTATTGTTTGTAGCGACATTTGTTAAATAATATTTTTAGTTCAATTTAATATTTTTTTAATTTTTTTAAATTAAATCACTTTTTTTATTAATAAAGAAATACTTAACAGCTATAAATAAAGTATGTTTAATCATTTTTGGAGAAAAAAATTGCAAAAACATTTTTTTTACTTAATAATTTTTGTAGGTTTTCCTAATTTAAAACTAATTTTTGTTTTCTTATCAAATAAGAAACTAATTTAATTTTTTTCTTAATTTTTATTTAAATTTAATTAATGAAATTATCAAAAAAATAATTACGATTAAAAAAATTTGAAATCAAAAAAATTTTAAAATTAATATATTATTAATTCAGAAAAACAATTCAATTTAAATTATAACTATTAAAACCTTGTTTTTTGATTTCTAATTTTTTAATTTAAATAATTAATTACAATTTTGCTTTCATTTTTGATTTATAATAATTTTAATTCAAAAAATTAAATATCAAAAAAATTTTGGAAATTGTAATTTGGAAAAAAATATTTAAAAAAATTTAATTTTTTTATTTAAAATTTAAATTTAATTTTTTTTGGTCGTTAATTTTTATTAATTTAAATTTTTAATTAATAATTTAAATACGAAAAAATTAATTAATAGTTTAAATTAGAAAAAATTAAAAATCAAAAAAAATATAATTTTAAAATTAATGTATTATTTATAAAGAAAACCAATTTAATTTAAATTATAATTATTAAAACCTTTTTTTTTGATTTTTAGTTTTTTAATTTAAATAATTAATTACAATTTTGTTGTAATTTTTGATTTATACTCTAATAATTTAAATTAAAAAAATCAAAAAAAACTTGAAAATTTTTAATTTTTTTATTTAAAATTTTAATTTAATTAATTTTTTTGATCGTTAATTTTTATTAATTTAAATTTTTAATTAATAATTTAAATACGAAAAAATTAACTAATAATTTAAATTGAAAAAATTAAAAATCAAAAAAAAAATTTTAAATATTAATATTATAATTTAAATTAAATTGGTTTCTTAATAAATAATACATTAACTAAAAAAATGTTTTAATTACTAATGTTTTTGATAATTTAATGAATTAATTTTTTTAATTTAAATTATTAAAAATTAAAAATCAAAACAAAAAATTTTAATATGTTATTTATTAAGAAAACCAATCTAAATTAAATTAAAAAAATTATCTATAAAAATTTATTTTAAAACAATTTTATAAATATGGAAAAATCCAAGATTAATTTTAAGTTAGAAAAACTACAAAAATGAATACATATTAAAAAATATTATATTTTTAATTCAATATTAATTTTTTATATATAATAAAATAACTAAGAAAAATGTTGGACTTTTTTATCGTAAATTATACTTTTAAGTTTTTCAAATTTTTTGTTTATTAGAAGTAATAAAATAACTTAAAAATAATAACTTTTATTATACTTTTCGATTTTTTAGTTTTTTTCAATATTTTTAATTTTTTTAAATTTAAAATTTTTTTTATTTGTGTTTTGTTTTAATTAATTTATATTTTATTGTAATTTTAATATTTTCGTACACAAATTTAAATTTCAATTCATCTAAACGTCTATATTTACGAACTTAAGTGATAAAAATTTTAAAACAAAGCGTATTTTGGTAATTTCTTTGAAAACTAGAACATAATTTCAGTCCAGAATTTTGTGATCCAATATAAATCAGCAGTTGGATGCTTATGCTGCGTATAAATAAAAATAAAATATTTTCTGATTTTAAAATTTTTAATATACTATTTTTATATTTTGACTAACCAACCAACTATTTTACTTTTTATTCTGTACCGTTATTTTAAGTATCCGTTAAAATTGTACAAACCAGAGAATGTACATTAGTTGGTGAAATCCTCTAATCATAACGAGTACCCCTTAAAAAATGTAATATTCCTACGTCATTGACCCCACGAACCTTCTTTGTAGTGTACGTTCTCTGGTACAAACTATTGCAAAACGAACATTAGTATCCAATATTATCTAATTTTATAGAAACTTTAACCTCAAATAATTAAACTATTTTTGTTATTTGTTTTTTGTTCTCATTTTTTTAATATTGTGTTTTTTAGTTTGTATGTACAATTGTACGTATTTTTGTTCCTTATTATTATAGTAGACTACACAAAAGCACATTAAGATACCGTTCGTTAATTCTTCATCAGAATCATTCCTTCCAAATTATATTAAAAATAAAACAAAAAAAAAACAAAAAAAACAAATAAATATATGAAAAAGCAAAAGAAAACATAAATTTAAGTATTGTTAACATTTTAAGTATATGACAGCATTGATTTAAGCAAACATCTAGTATAATGAGACAAGCACTTACCTATTAATACAAAAATTTAAATAATATATATGGATTTCTTTAACAAATAAATAATATCGAAATACAATTTGATTTCATTTCATTTATTTATTTTTTGGGAAGTGAATATTGCCATAAGGGCCGCTCCCAAAGCTTAAATGTTCCGAAGCGCCTTACTATGAATATTCAAACTAAAACCATCCGTTTCTTCAAAGTAATTTTTAATGAAGTACTGTTATATTTATTATTGTAAGCAATATTCGAGACGCAAGAAATGTACAATATATAATAAGATGTGATTTTTTTGTTCAAATGGGTACAACTGTATGCATAATACCACAATTACTTTCTTGTACAGTGTAAATATTGATTTTGTTTTTAGAATTTTTGTTTTACCGATTTTTGTTTTTTAAATAGGTTCATTCGAGCTTTCATTCGTTTCATTGCTCTGTTGTGATAGTTGTGAGTTGTGGCTTTCAATTGATATTTTACTCTTACGCCTGCGCACCGATTCCATGGATTGTGTGCGTTTCTTCAGCGACAATTCCGCTTCGTTCATGAGACGACAATTCTCGACAAATGTAACCAAATCGGGACTATTTAAGCTGTTCGCCACAATCAAGGCTTCCTCGAGTATCTCCTTTGCACGTTCCACTTTATGGAGCACCGCATGCGATTTGCAAATCAATATGGTGCTCAAGAAGCGCCAGATGTTGCTATTGCAGTTTTTAGACTCTACCAAAATAAAAATAACAAATTAGTAAGATTGTTTAATTGAAGTTGCTACGGAAAGGGATAGCGGTAATGCAGACCTTCAATTGCTTTGCGCGCCACCGAGCAGCACTCATCGAATCGGCTCTGCCCCAAATGACTTCGTGCGATTTCGTGCAGCAGATAACACTTCTCAATCGAGTATTTCGCGAAGTGTATACGTTTCTCTAAACGCGCTAAATATTTCCTAGATGGGAGGGAGAAAACTTTTATTTTGGGTATTACGTAATCGAATGTAAAAGACTACATATACAAATTAATCCCTTGAGAAACGAAATATCGAAAAATATTTCTAATAAAACATTCAAATCTTAAAGGTAATCGAAAGTATTATCGGTTAGAATTTATGGTATAACTATCCCTAAAATGTGTTTCGTAAACCCTAAATCCAACTCACTTATAAGCAATCATTGTATAATCGGTGGCATCGGGTTCCGTATACGTGGACTTATCGCCGAATACAAAAGAGACAGCACGATCTTTATTCTTGTCGGTGGGTATACGTAGTAGATGCATTAAATTGGTATTTTTCTTGCCTTCATTTGCAGAACTGCGATCACTTGGCTTAATATAGCGATCAGTGTAGGCTAGCGCTAAAGTATTATAAACTTCGTTGAGAAATTCAAATTTCCATGGCATGACACGATGGGTCTTCAACACGACATAGTCGCCCATAACTTCCTCGACGTATTTACTAAGTTTCTATAAATTAAAAAAAAAAATGAAATAAAAAAAATATGAAAATATTAAATAAATATTTAATCGACGAGTTCACTCACAGCAATTTTTCCCATAGCACGCAGCTGTCGTATCGTACGCAATATCGTCAACATATTACGACGAGTTTGATATTGTATGTGGTTCAAGTGCGCCTGGCGATGCTTCTCCCATACTTCCTTATCTGGACACTTACGCATTTGCTCATTGTAGAGTGGACTGCGAGCTTGCAACATTTTCTAAACATATATAGAGGAATGGGTTTGAGCACCATGAAAAAATCTTGACTTCACATAGACGTTTTTATATTCCTAGAGAGACTGCTAACAAATTGAGTAGCGATCCCAAGGAGAACCAAAGCACAATCAAGTGGAGTAAAATATTAAGTTAGGTTAAAAGGTCGATCCTAACAGAGATATCACATGGACAACTTATAGCTGGTTCGTTGCGGTACCTAGAACTCCTATAAAATTGATTATTAAGACCCTTATAAATCGGCCAAGCGATTTGAGCCGATTACAAAATTGTTGAGCCGACTAATGTCAGTTTCGGATATGTCTGCTGGTTCAACGAAAGCTTATTTGCAGAGATGTTTGAACCTCATGTCTTGGATAAGCTGGATAGTTGAAGAGAAAGTGGATTTTTTTTTGGATTTTTCCACCTCACCTTAAAATTTTGAGTTTGCGTCCGACTGGTTTTTTAGAGTTACAGCATGAGTACCTATTGGATAATGTCCAGTAGGAACTCGTACTATTTCCACAAGATGAATTTGGTTAAACGCAATATTTCAGTCGATCTCTTACGTTCTAATCTAGGCCAGAAAGACATCGCAGTCACATAGAAGCTGGTCACAAGCGAACGCCTGATCAGCACACGTGACGTCCATAAGTCCAGTGCTGGAACTCAAGATAACCACGGGGATCCAACTTGTTATCATTCCGTTGTGAGCGGTGTAAGGGCGCCTCCTCTAATTATTTTATCGGCCATGATGTTTTCAGCGATTTCGCGATGACCAGGCATCTAAACGAGTCTGATCAAGAAGTAACTTTATACTAAATCTTGTCAGGTTAGGCACTTCTTGACTAACTTTGGGCTCAGAGCTTACCTTCCTGCACTTCGGAGCAGTAAGTCTAATAATACTTTAATAGCAGATATTTCTGCCTGAAAGACACTACAATAATCCGGTATCTAAGCTTGACGAAAGACTCCTCACAGAAACCTGTCTTTCCAAACTTCCCTCCTAGCCGTGACCCATCCAAATCAAATAAAAAGACTCACTGAGCCTCTTCTTCTTTAACTTTTCTCCATCCACATATCCTTCATCGGTATGTGAGCAGAGAAATAGCCACGGTGAATAGCTTCTGCGATGCAGTGGTCTAAATTTTCAGTGATGCAATTGAACATCCCCGTCCTTCTATATGGTGCAGAGGCATGGGCTATGACAATATCTCATGAGTCGGCTTTGCGAGTTTTCGAGATAAAGGTTCTTTCGAAGATTTATTTTCGAATACCGCAGTAGATGAAACGATGAGCTACACAAGATATGGGATGACATTGACATAGTTTACCGAATTACATATAATACAACGGCTACGTTGGCTAGGTCATACCGTCCGTATGGACGAAAAATATTCAAGTCATATCAGAATGGCTTTGGCTTTTAAGTTTTTTATTTTCTACCAGATCGTAGCTTTCCCACACGATGTCCACGAGGATCGCGTAATCCCCTTAAATATTTTCGAGAAGCTTCATGTCAGGTGGGTCGAAACCTCTATGCTTCGCTTAATAAATGAAACACGCTCGGATTCAAGCTAGTAATGGAGTCATGAATATATGTTAAATAATTCCTCAAAATCTCCAAGTTACGTTGGAAGGCTCCAAATATAACATTAATTAACCTTACCAAAAACTTCTTGAGCACATCGTACTTGGTGTTGGTCAGATGACGTAGAAAGGGCGTGGAAACTTTACATTGCGGCAATAATAAATTTCCGTTATCTCGCAGATCCTTCAGAAACAGCACATCAATCCAACTTTTGTTGTAATATATTTGATTGAAGACTTTGAAGGCGCGTTCACGTCTGGCGATCTCGCGTGGCGACAACAGCAATTCCTATAATTTGTGCGAGGAAATAGTATAAGTTATTTCTTGAAACAATTTCATTTCCTACCTCCTTCTCGAGTATGCTGAGCACATCACATTTACCCTGCTCACGCAATATTTTCCACAAAGGACGCGGATCCACGTACTTCTCCTTCTCCAATTGTTCCAGAACTTTGGCGAAAATCTTCTCATTTCTTAATATGAAGGGGCCCAGTGTCTCGCCAATAGAGTCTTTGAAGTTTTCGTCTACCACAATTAAACGGTTCTGAAATGCGGACACCTTCTTGCCATAGAACTTGTGTGTGTTGTCGTGTAGCTCGACTTTGCAGTTCTCGAATTGGTTCAGCTCGTACAAGGCATCGCAGATCTCCAGATTGATTGGTGCATTATTCGGCTCAATGGCTGCGAGGGAAGCACAAAAGTTGTTTATTAATTGTTAGGTGATTATACCTGCATTTCGAAAGTACCTCCAGCTGCCAGGCCGTCCTCCAGCGCGCCCTGTGTCTGCGCGATGTTGCGCTTACACTGACTGCGGAAGTAGAGCGCACGCGAATCATCGTTCTTCAGCTCCAGCGATTTGTCATAGTACTTCGCCGCTATGTCCAATTGTTGTTTGTGCGTGTAAAAGAGACCCCAATCGCGGTAGATCAGCTGTACGTGCTCGTCGCTCCATGCGATCTTCTCCCATGGCAATACCGGTACTTCTTGCATTAGACTGATTTAATTGTTGTATGTGTCGGTATGTATTAGTTCGAATTGTTCCCGATAGTTGAAAAATGCGATTCGGATGGATTTCGATGTTTTAAATTTGCAGAATTGACCAATTTATTTATTAAAAAATTTTATTTCAATTTTTGTTGCAATAAATGTTAAAAAATATTATTTTTTGCTGTCGGATGATCGTAATTTTAATTCCGAATATTTTTGCCTGTATATTTGAGTTGGGAACAATTGTACTTGAAAAATTGAGAGCAAAATTTACAATGAAAAAAATATATACCATTTTTGGTAGTAATGTGCCATGAGTGTCTTTAGGGAAATCTCATGTGCTCATATGAAAGGAATTTTGAAAACAACGAGTTGTAAATTTCAAAACTTGTAAATTTTCGTTTTGGGTACAATGAGTTGTAATGCTGGTTGTATTTCAGCTAATACCGGTAGAACATGAAATTCGAATTTCATTAAAGGGTAGAATATTTTGGGGAAATGCTGGACCCTGAGATGTCATCTCCTAAACTCAGATGAGGGCGTAATCAAGGTCTGTGCTAAGTATGAAATATTTGAACCAAGAATCGAGATTAGTTATGTCATCGCTTACGTTATAGGCATCGCTTACGCGATTATAGTCGTAGGAGCATGGAGCATTGTGTTCACGAAAGTTCTCTGAGCGACATTCACTTAGAAGTGGCCAGCAACGATTCTTTTACATATGACTCAATCAGCTCACGACTTTCGGTCTTAGACCAAGTATCTTTAGAATATCCCGAAGATCCGTTTGAAGGTGAGCTAAAGTGAAAAGGCTATTCAAACCCAATAACGTTCGATTGACCTAGGATCAGCATTGATCTAAATTGAGAAATTCCATATTAAAAGGTATTTTTATGAATAAAAGAATGGTAAATTGAGATTTCTTAAGCTAAAAAATATCCACAAAGGCTTAAAGGCTAAAAAAGATGGTTGGAAGTATATCAGAACGATGAGCTCGATACAAATCTAAATAAATCAGACTATATTCAGGTGAGAATACCTGCTAGACGTAAATGGAGAAGAGACTTAGTAGGGGAGGAGGGTATTATTTCAATTTATACGGACAGGTCCAAAATAGACTGGAGTGTAGGGACGGGAATATACTCCAAGACTTTGATATCTCCCTTTCCGTCTACCAAAATCAGCTAACATCTTCAATGCGGAAGTCTAGGCATAAAGAAAGCCTGTGAAAACGTTCATTTGCACAGACAGCCGGGCGGCATTACTACGCTAACCGTTGCGAAATATCAATTCCAACGTAGTAAACAATTATAGGAAGGCTTGAAACTTACAGGCAGCTCAACTCCACTTGTTAATAATTTGTGTTCTCGGTCGCAGCGACTGCTTTGGCAACGATAAAGTAGACAAGTTGGCCAAATCTGAAGTTTGTCTAGTCGACCACGAGGCAGAGATAATCCGCTCTTCGGTCTAATAGTATGGTGGACAGGTGTACGGAAATCCACTTACCGAACGCCCATGGAAAGGGTTCTGAAGGTAGGTATGTTAGCTACGCGCAGCACTCTAAACATTCATACGGATGGCTCGATATTGGGCGATGGAGTTGGTGCGGGAATATACTGTCCAGAGTTAGGCATATAGCAGCCTTTTTGTTGCCGAACTACTGCAGTATATTTCAAGCTGAATAAAATAATAATCTTTGGCGAAAGTCACGGAGTTGGCTTCTAATGCACCTGCAGACAATTCCATAGTCGACATATGTAATAATATCTCATCGCATGTCGGCCAGCAATGCCTTGGGAAGCAGAGCGGTAGATCGGAAGTACACAAAATGCCTATTGGCACTCGATAGAAGAGAATGCAGGAACATAATCGGAATACTAACTGGTCACTGCCTGGTGTCGATACACGTCCGCAGAAAGGGACGGACAGATCGAGAAGACTGCAGTAAATGTTTAGATCAAGACACCAGGGAAACAATGTAACATATCTTTTGGACTTGTCCCACATTGTCAAGACTACGCTGTAAGTATCTGGGATCCCCATGGTATGATACACTGGAGAAGGTATCGATAGTGAGGCTACAGAGTCTGTTGAAATTCGCGTCAATCGCAGGCATCATAAAGCTTAATTACTACTCTTGAACCTCGTAACTGAACTCCATCTGGTATCGGAACGGACAAAGACTAGTCTATGCGTAGCTCATTGGTTTACCAGATTAACCTAACATAATACATAGGTCCAGGAAAGGTGTATGCAGTCTTACAGCTATACTTGCCGCAGGTGCAACTCGAACGGTTCTACATTTCCTCTGCGAGTGCCCAGTTCAAATACCAAACCTTGAATGGCTTTCTACGAAAAGTATAATGGATCTACATATATCCATGGGCACCTAATGGTTTGAACGCAACGATGAAACGTGATATAAAGGTATTTCGGTAGTGTATAAAAATGATGCATTTTGCGCTAATTGAATACAAAGGCGCTATACTCCATCCTTTCTAAATAATCAGACTTCTTATTTTCAAAAGACCGATATTGTTTGTTGACAGTTACATTTAATGGGTTGACAAATCGGTCGAGCTTTTCATAGACCAAGTAAATCAACTTATCATGTCATATATGTGTTTTGGAAAACATATGATGGTCGCTTTCTCTAACGGTTTTGGAATACTTAACAATACTTTCGGGGCTTAAACAAGGACATCTTCTAAATTTCTGCTAATTGGTTCAGGGATTTCGGAGTCTTTATGATGCAAACTTAATAAGAATTTTTCAAAGTTCCATTAGATCGAGATTAGTCGATGGTCAAATTTACAATATTTAAGCTACCAATTGTTCTTTTCCAATAAAAGAAACACTTTTAAGAACATCATAAAGGTGTTAAAGCTGTTAAAGCTTTCGGCTGAATCCCTACGTTTATTAACAACTTATAAGATCGCCATTGCATTACATACATTATATGAAAATAATTTTGTTTACACAGAAACTCAACAAAACGAAAGTTTATTAAAATTCATCATCGTCCTTCTTCTCCTCCTGGTTGGTATTTCCCGAACCACTGGAATTTTGCGACAAGTGACTGCTGATGATCGACGAACGACTCTTGCGTCTGCGCACCGAGTCGACGGACTGAGCACGCTTCTTCAGCGATATTTCCGTTTCGATCGATACGCGACACACATCTATGAAATGTAAGAGCTCTTCGCTCCTTAGCAAAGTAGCGCAGTCGTAAGCCTCATTGAGTGCATCTCGGCCCCTTTCGACTTTGTGCAACACGGCGTGAGATTTGCAAATGAGCAACGTGCTCAAAAAGCGCCACAAGTAGCTGTTGCAATTCTTCGATTCTACATGGAGAAAAAGTTAGTACTCAGAGATTTAGATCGAAATTCGTTCAAACACCAACCTTCGATGGCCTTCCGCGCCACAGAGCAACACTCTTCAAAGCGGCTCTGCGACAAATGGCTCTGTGCGATTTCGTAAAGCAAATAGCACTTTTCAATCGAATACTTGGCGAAATGCATACGCTTCTCCAAGCGTGCCAAATACTTTCTGAAATTATTTTAAAAAATTATTTCTCGAAATTGTTTGCTTTACTTTTTGCTCCACTCACTTGTAAGCCAGCAGTGGGTAATCGATAGCATCAGGCTCTTGATATGTGGACTTGTCTCCGAACACGAATTTCATGCTGCGGTCCTTATTCTTATCGATGGGTACTTTTAAGAGACGAATGAGACGATTCCTTGTATCATAATGAAAATTCATATCCGGTGGTGCGGTGTAAATGTCGGCATATGCTAGTGCCAAAGTATTGTAGACTTCATTGATGAATTCGAATTTCCACGGCATTACGCGGTGTGTCTTCAATACCACATAATCGCCCATTACTTCCTCGACATATTTGCTGAGTTGCTGTAAATATATGCGGATTATTAATTAATTTGGCAAGATTTGTGAATATTAGTATAAAAACATAGAAGACTACCGTATAAAGTAAGGATACTGGGAACTCAGGTCTTCAAAAACTAGCATAATGAGGAACGTAAATCCACCACTTTTACCGACGATACCTGAGTGAGTATTCCTAAAAGTTCTCAACATCTTTTAAGGGTAGACTCGAGAAATTTCGACGATGGGAGTCACTGCCAAAGTAGATTAAAGACCTGAGTACAATGCCATCGAATATTCTATAATAATAAACCGAAGCCGTTTAATCCGGTCGGTTAGAGTAGAAGTTCCCAAAAACTTTTAGAAACCAATTAAAAATCTTTTAGATCATGATGTTTCGGGAATAAATTGCATCAGCACAGACCGCAAGTCCTAAAACATCCGGATTACAACTTAATTAAACTGAAACTGAAAAAACTGGGTAAAATCTACAGGAATAGCAAATATTATATTGAAAGATACTATAATAGACTGAGCGCGTAAATATTTATTTATAAAGAGAGCCAAAATACTTTTTGACAGATGCTGTTGTTGTTGTTGTATCGATAGAATTCTGCTGAGTTTGTGTCGGGTCCGTTCTGGTTACGTAGATACCGACTGTTGTGGGAACGGCTTGATAGATTTTCCTCTTTCGGTTGCATTCCTTACCATCCAGATGACTGCACCCCAGAACCTTCTCTTGGAGGTTCCTTCTCGGCTCTCACACTTGTGATGGATTTGTGTGCGAAGCGAAACCAATGAAATAGCTGGAAACTTGTTAAAGAGATCATCCCATGCCATTTTTTTGTTTTTCGATTCCTCTTGCGTTCTGACGTTGGAGCTATGGATCTTCAGTGCGCTAGGCAAGCTCTAATCAAAAGCCATAACTTGTGCGACTGTGAGATCCTTCTGGTCCAGAGTGGTCTTTCGAAGTCGGACGCTCTTAGTCAAAGCTGTAAGGAGGAAGGCGAATCGGACTCATTTTGTTACTTTCTACTCTCTTTCCTGATATTGGTAGATACGATTGTAATATCTTGGTAGGCATACATTTGGTGAACGTAGCGAAGTGGCTGGGGTTGATATTAACAGCCTTAAAACATTTGTGGTAAGCTCAAAATGTTTCGTCACTCTATGAGGATCTGATGATCCACTTTGGAGTTTATGGGTAAGACAAAGGACGAATATCTGTCCACGAGAGAGCCATTGATTTTTGATCAACCCACCGACCTAATCGGCTATAACCGCGTAAGCGGTATCTACGCCAATAAAGAAGAAGAAGAACTACCTAATCTTACTTTACCTGACAGGTTGGACTTAAAGATTAGAAATACCCGTTGTTTACTTACTTTAATTTTGCCCAAAGCGCGTAATTGCCGTATTGTACGTAAGATCGTTAGCATATTACGACGAGTTTGGTACTGAATATGATTCAAATGTTTCTGACGCTGAGCTTCCCAAATCTTTCTATTGGGACACTTACGCAACTGCTCAGTATAGACCGGACTACGTGCTTGTAACATTTTCTAGTATGCCAAAAATAGGTCAAATTATAAATCAAAATTTTTAGTATCCTCAATGTCGGTGTACTCATTACCAGGAACTTTTTAACCACATCATATTTGGTATTCACAAGATTCCGCAAAAATGGCGTGGACACTTTGTTCTGTGGCAATAGTAAATTGGGATTCTCACGCAGACTCTTCAAAAATAATACATCAATCCAACTTTTGTTGTAATATATTTGATTGAAGACCCTGAACGCGCGTTCCCTTCTGGCGACCTCCCGTGGCGACAGTAGTACCTCCTATAAATTGGAACGTTTTTACATCGTTGATAATATTTAGGGTCGTAGCTTGTTTACCTCCTTTTCGAGTATGCTGAGCACATCGCATTTACCCTGCTCGTTGAGTACTTTCCATAGTGGTCGCGGATCAACGTATTTCTCACGCTCTAAAAATGCCAAAACGTCGGCGAAAATCTTTTCATTTCTTAGTATGAAGGGGCTCAACGTATCGCCGACGGTATCGTTGAAGTTTTCGTCGATCTTAAATGAGAGAAAGAGAGATATGGCAGATGAGTTCCCAAAATTCATTTGCTTTTTTATCCAACTTACCACAATAAGCTTATTTATAAACCTTGTAGCCTTTCTTCCGATATATTTTCGGGAATTATTATGAAGTTCTACCTTGCAGTTTTCAAACTGATTCAGCTCGTGTAGCGCTTGACATATTTCTTGATTAATAACGGCGTTTTGAGGTTCGATCTCTGGAGAAAATTAGTTTTCATAGAAAATAAAATGAAAATGTGTATGTCAAAAAAATTTTTGATAATAAGTGGGACAATAATTCAATGAAGTATATCTGAAACGCGAAATCTATTCGTGAATACGAGTGAAATCTATTCCCAGTGGCATAGAGAGAAAACCGGGGCTCAGTGATGACTGCATTGAATTGCCGAAGAAAAAAATCTACAAAATATTGTGGTAGAGCATCGATCCTCTCTGAGAACTCAGGGTCCGGAGGAATTGTCCCCGAACCCTTCTTCACTGTCTATCCCAAATTGAGCAGTACCGGTTACTTTAAAATTGATATGAGGATCCTTTAAGAGGAGTGATAATATAAAACAGGAAAACGTCTTATTTCTTGAATATCTCGTTTTTCGTTTTGGTTTTCAAATGAATGTAATTTTCCAAATATCCATTTTACTCACCCAACGCAGCCAAAGCGTCCTCCAAGGCGCCCTCTGTTTGGGCAATGTCCCGTTTACACAGGCTACGGTAAACCAGCGCCCGAGCATCGTCTGCCTTCAATTCCAATGATTTATCATAATAATTCGCCGCAATATCCAATTGTTGCTTGTGGGTGTTGAATACACCCCAATCTAGATAGATTTTCTGCACACGTTCATCGCTCCAGTCGATCTTCTCCCAAGGCAAAACCGGTACTTCTATCATTTTGGCGAATTGAGGGGAAAAAGTTGTTACAAATACACGTTAGAACTGGTCAATAACTCCAATGGCACTCGTTATGTTTTCCAAAAAAATGGTACGTTGAACGTTCTAATAAAATCGTCTAAATTTTGACTGAATGCCAGAGGCTAATTGCATATGAAAAATTATATAAAAAATCTTTTCTTTTTTTTTGGTCTTTTTTTCTATTCGAGAGCGAATATTTTTTCTATGTCAATTGTTGCGCATACTTGATTTTATCGGTATCCAAATTTGTTTGGTTAAGTATTTTTTGAAACGGTTCAGTTGAAATATTGCTAAGGAATTCTTAACAAGGTCTTCTTAACCTTAAGTGCTTTAATGATTTGGGTTTGAACATTCCAATTAGCTAGGAAATATAGATTGCTAGGTGCTAGTGATGCGAAGTGATCCCTATTTGGACACATGGATTCAAGAGCCTTTATCCGGCGTTTGCAGACTGATATGCAGTTAAGCGGCAGGTGTTCTGGAGTTTCAGGCTCCCTGTTGCAGTATCGGCAATTTGCACGAGAAACTAGGCCCATGTTATATAAGTTCTTCTTGAGCTTACAGTGGCCAGTGTAGAAAGCGACAAGTAGCCTGAGTGTGTTGCTAGAGAGGTTGATTACATATTTAAATCTGCTGAGGTTGTAACCACCCATTAGCAACTTGGCATGGCGCATGCCTCTCTTTAGCTACTATATTTTCCTTGCGGAGCAGCTCCTTTACAGAGTGGGGACCCACCGCGACAAAGGTTTCAGGTACTATCATGTTAATGGATGCTACGGAGCGGGCGAGCCTATCAGCCAGTTCATTCTCGGCTATACCTTTGTGACTGGGCACCCAGAAGAGGTGCACTTGATTACGTTCAGCCGTTCTCTACACTCCTTGATCTCTTAGACGGATATTTCTTTAAGTGATGCTTATCTGTCGCTAAGTATGGTTTTACTATACGTTCGTTGCGTTGGAGGTTTATCTCTCTGCGTGGTCCTGCGACTCCTGCACCAATTCCTTAAGACGTTTTAACTGTTTGTGTACCATTTTATTGTATAATCCCTATGTAGTAGCTCGAGAGTGGAATCACTCCATTCAGCTTTGCTGCTGAGGGTAACCTTGAACTTATTGGTGAAGTTTACCCTTTTGCTAATGCTGCCCCTTGGGAGAAAAGCCAATGGTATTACACAACTTAACTCTTTGATGATGATTTTACCTTACCTCTGTCACGCGCTTCTGCTGTCATTTGGAGCAAAGTGTGTTTAGCTACCTGACCGATTACTAGGTGAAGCGGTGTAAGCTCAAGTTTGAATTCAAGTGCTGCCGTCGGACAAGTGCGCATTGCACCCGACATACAGATGCATGTAAGTCGTTACAGCTTCGATGATTTGAGCCTTACCTGCTGCGAAGCTATTGAGACCACCGCCCCATACGTGATTATCGGTCGCACGATCATGGTGTACAACCACCCAACAATCCTAGGCTTGGAACCCCGGGATTTACCAGATAGTCCATTACACACCATTAGTGCTTTAGTCGCTTTAACTACGGTCAGGTCAACATGCTGCTTCCAACGCAGAGTGGAATCCAACGTGAGACTAAGATATTTGACAATGTTTGCCATCTCTACCTATCTGTGTCCAAGGGTAGGGTTCCTGATGCCGGGCAGGAACCTACGTCCCGTTAACGTGGTCGCTTTGGTAGGGTTGATCTTCAGCTAAACACCACTACTAGCGCGGGCTTTGTATGTATTGATAACTTACGGGGGAAGATGGGGCTGTAAGTGTTTGGGGAAAATCATTTAAGAAGCACAGAACGAAGTGAACGGGTTCCGAATGACTTTTCACATGCGAGATGTAGCGGAACCGAATTAAGACATGTCTAATATAACATAGTCTGGATCAGTTGCAGAAAGAAACCCTTAGACAATTTAAAATAAATCTCTGGTAGCGCTCTTGGGTAATTAACCGGTGACTTAACCGATAAATGCCTTGCAGGGTAGTTATTTTAATAAATCGTGGTGAATAGTTCAACTGTGGTGTAATTCGAATGCGGATGACAGTGAACACAGCCCACCGGCTGTGAACAGCTGTTCGAGTTATGACAGCTGCTTAATTTTTTGCAGAATGAAATAAACATTTAAATTACCAACAAAATACAGTAAACAAATACGTAAAGTAATTATTTAAATAATAATAATATTATTTAAACTGCAACTACTGAAAAGAAAATAAAACGAGTGCTAGGTTTTCAGGTGACTGTTTATGAAAACAACCAGGGCATTGTATAATTTGTGTTGTTATTTTCAGATTTTTCAGAAAATATAATCAACAAACTCCCATTTTTGAAATACAATTGGAGCATAATGCCTTGGGATGCATACGACATTCCCTAAATATTTTTGGAGAATCCTGCTAATTTGAACCTTCACAATCAGAAGACATACTGGGTCCGTTTCGGCTACGTGAAAGCGATTATCGTTGTAATTGTGCTCGTCTCGGTTATATATATATGGAATATTTCTACGGTATACTGCTGCAGTGACGTTCCTTGATGGATTATAAACCCGAATTCCTTCTACGCAACCGAAGTAATGAGTTATAATTTGTTATATTAGTAAAAAACTACAAATAATTTAAGATCACCTGCCTTTCTGCTGCACTTATTGACTGAAGTAAGAAAATTGGAAACTAATTTAATGCTATAGTGCCTGAATATTAATGAAAGTTCCAGCTTCTCTGCCTTCTCATTTACACAATCGAATATACTTCAGTAATTGAGCAGACTTCATGCGAGACGTCTATTCATCAGTCACCAAGCATTACAATACAGTAAGCGCTAAGATGTTTAACGATGACTGGGAAACTGATTTTTTATTTACCCAAAATGGTATTGGGGAGCCGATATGTTTGATATGCCAACGCAATGTTAAGCGCAACCATAAATATAATATTGAAAGGCATTATAGGACGTGTCAAAGAATATATCAATATGGAAGCTGACACAAGGGCTAATTTAATTACTGAATTAAAAAAGATAATTATAATTGAAGAAAAACAAGAAAATGACAATTTCGATCAATTAAATATTAAGAAAGCTTCTTTTGTAATTTCGCTTGCGCTAGCTAAGCGTTGTCGCCCCTGGTGTGATGGTGTATTTTTTAAGGAACTCGCAACCGAAGTGGTGTATTGTTTTGGACGTGAGGGTAAAGATATGGCCAAAGTTTTTTCTACCGTTAAGTAGAAATACAATAACCCGAGGAACCGAGCAAATCAGTTCACATATTTTTTCTCTCACAAAAAAAGCCATTGCTAATTGTAAATATTTCTCGCTTTGCTTGCAACTAAGCACTGATAATAATAATATAAGCCGTTTGATAATATGCATCAAATCTGTGGACGATAAATTAATAACGTCAGAAGAAATGATGAATGTAGTTACCCTGCATGGCAATGTTAATGGGGAGCAAATAATGGAGGCCTTAGAAGTGAATGTGTTCAATCATGTCGATATTAACAAATTAAGTGCAGTGTGTACAGATGGCGCGACAGTTATGCTTGGAAGTAAAAGAGAGCTTGAAGTGTGCTTATTAAAGAGAAATATATATGTGCCAATATTCCATTGTATTTTACACCAACAAGCACTACTTGCGCAAGACTTGTGCTTACATAATGCAATGGACTTTGCCGTGGAAATGATCCAAAAAATAAATGGTGCACGCAATGCGCTTAATCAAAAGAAATTCAAATCTTTACTCGACGAACTTGATGCTGACCATGAAGATTTACTTGTACATAGCGATATGCGTTGGCTCAGTAAAGGCAAATGTCTGCAAATGTTATTTAATTTAAGAAAAGATGTTTTAATTTTTTTCGAAGAAAATGTAAGTCCAGACGTCGATAAATTTATTGCTGCGCTTAAAGACCGACGTTTATTGCTGATTTAGCGTTTTTGTGTGATATTACACAATTTATTAACGAATTCAATTTACAGCTGCAGGGTAAAAATAAGAACATTTTCGATTTAGTTCGAAAACTAAACCTTTTCAGAAAGAAAATTGAAATCTTATTAAACGAAATTAAAATTTATAATATATCTAACTTGCCAAACCTAGCTCAGATAATTCATGACAACACGCAATTTTACAAAATAGATATGTATTCTAAAACTATAGAGACACTGTTACAGATTTAAGTCATCGGTTTCAAGATTTCGACGTTATTATGCAAAATATAGATTTGCACGATAATCCGCTTACTTGCAACATACAAGCGCAAAAAGTTGAGTTCCAGACGGTATTGGCACGTATGCGTGAAGATTTTCAAATTTCAACAGAAACTGGTGTAAATTTCTGGAAGCAAGCAAATGATGCAGTGTATCCTCTGTTGAAAAATGAAATATATAAATTGTATTCAATGTTCGGGTCTACGTATAATTGTGAGTCAGTATTTGCTACCATGAAAATACTGTTAAGTAAATGCGGACATAGAATGACTGATAAACATACTGCTGACATTATTCGTATTAAAGCTTACGAAAATGATATTGATATACATGAACTAGCGCTTTCCTCATATAAATTGGGGACCACATACATATACAACGACTTGAAATTTTGACACAATCCTTTTGACATATTATGCATTCATTTAAGCCAAACAAACAATTTTAAACCCCTATTCCTCTCATAAATCTGTTTGAATTTGATATTATTCGTTTTTTGCAATTTTTAAATATAATTTATTATAATTTTTAAATGCATATACAATTTATATAATAATATACATATGTAATTAAACTATTGAAATAAGTTTATTAATCATATAACAACTCTGTTATTCAAATAGTATAACAGCTGTTTCTAAAGTGTAAACAAACAGTTATTATAAAATAAGTTGTAAGCAAAATAGTAAAGTAGTAAGAAGTGCGGGATTGTTATCGTTAAAAATAAGTGATATTAAGTAAAATTTTTAAAATGTGCATAGTGTTACTGGGAAACGAGTATTTTATACTATATATATATAATATTAAATATTTACATATATTTTCGTAAAATGTGTGTTTTTTTAATAAATATTCTACAAAGGAATACAATTTTGATTAAAGTTGAGGTAAGCAAAGTTTATTGAATTAAATGGTCATAATATTAGTCAAAAACAAGTAAGGGAGCGCTAAGTTCGGGTGTAACCGAATATTTTATCCTCTTGCAATCACATCCAGGGATAAAGGGAAGTGTGAGAGTGACTCAAAATTAACGTTTTTTGTAACATTTTCCATTGTAGCCAGACCGTACAAAATAATTTTTTGGGATTTAAATTAAAACACCCAACATTTATTACGTTTAAATTATTATATAGTGGTCGTTTAATACATATGTGGATAAACTATTTTAAGCTTTTTTAATATACATATATAGAAACAAATGAATTTTGAATTTTTAATACTTAAAAAGGTATTTAAGCCTGACAGCTCTCAACTAATAATCGAAAATTGTGTCCTGCTTTGCATAGGAGTGGTTATAGTTTGATTTTCTCCATTTTAGCTCTGTAACGTAGGAATATTAGAACAATCTTATGTACCGAATTTGGCTGAAATCGGTCGAGCAGGTCCCGAGATATGTGATTTTATCTAAAAGTGGGCGGTACCACGCCCATTGGCAAAAGCCAGCAGGTGCCCATTGATAATGCAATATTCTATGCCAAATTACTGTCCTAATGTGCTTAGTCATGACACTTTATAGTTTTCCGTTTAATGGAGTTTTTTGGGCGTGGCAGTGGTTCGATTACCCCCATCTACGAACTCGTCACTTTTTTTTTCCAAGAAACACGTGTACCAAGTATTACGATATCTCAAGTTTTACTCCAGTTACAGCTGCACAGATGGATAGACAGGCGGGGGGACGGACAGACGGATGGACAGGCAGTCACTCGGAATACAACTCACCTCCTGATTTCACAAATACAAAAGATCGTCCGATCTGGAAAATTTCTTACGATTTTGTAGTGCTACCTTGACAAGTTCTTAGCCGGATAATAATCTGGGTCCGTTCCGATTACGTAAAATTGATTGTTCTGCGAACTGAAACAGAAGTCCTGTTGTTATTGTAGCGGCAAAAGTTCGTTGCAGTTACGTAGACCCGACTGTCGTGGGAACGGACTAATTGGCAAAAAACTTGACAAGAGATTTTCTCAAGCTTCTCTTGAGGCGAATTTTTCTCCAGCAAACTCATTCAGCATAAACAGCAATAAGTCGGAAGTAATCACTTGGTTCAAGTTCCAGGCTTTAAGTTAGATGCAGAAAAATCTCCCAACCAAGCTTTCGGACCTTCTGGCGAGTCACTATCGAAATTTGAGGCCTGGCGTTATTCTGATGGCAAAAGCAGGATGCTTCTGGACGATTGCTTGCTTAAGGCGGTCAAATCGTTCGACAATACAGGTGCGAAGCAAATCCCAGCAAATACCCACAAAACTGAATGAGAAGTTTGTTTAGTGCTAAGTCTTGTTTTTCGACCGTGATATGGCGGAAATTGTTCATACTTATGCAAGGCGAGATGCAGATTGCTAAAGCCGTCCATTGGAAAAATGATGAATACCAGACCTTACACATCCACAGAATTTTTTTTTATAAATTTTGAACTGCAAACTACTAGTGCCACCTGTTGTTGTAACGTCCCCTATTTTTTGTAGAACACAGTAAATATGTTTGATAGGCTTGACAGGATAACCCTGCCGGTTACCTAGCTCTGAGAATGTAGAACCTCGTACTTTATTGCCATTAGCGTATGTGTGAACTTTTAGTTAATTCAATTACTTCATTTCTTTTCATAATTTTGCTGCAATATATTTTCTATATTCCATGTCTCACACATGTTTGGCTTATCAAATGCAATTAGCGCATATGACAGCCTCATGTCACCAAATTGCATAGAATCATCCATATGTGCAAGTATTTCTGTCTGTCTTTCTTTACGTCAACTTGACAAATTATGTAATAAATTAAATTAACAAAAACAAAGAGAGTCATAATTTATATATTTGTCCAAGTGTATAGGAAAAACATACATACATAATAATAAGTATAATAATCAAAGGTTAAAAGCTAACTAGAAACAGAAGGACTAAAGAGAAAATAAAGAAGAAAACCATTTGGACAAATTAAATTTGCGACACCATTTAATTAATGTTAATTCCATCAATTCCGTTCTGTCTAGAGAATTTTGTTATAATTTTTGCTATGAAAATTATAACAGTAATGAATGCTGAATTCCAAGAATTTAACAAATACCATATTGGCAATGAGAGTATGATGAATATTATGTTATATACTACAAATAGGGATCTATATTTCTAAGTTTTGGAAGAAATATTGTTTTTTAGTTAACAGTTTTGTCTTTTACTGTAATATTGGATGGTCCTTCATTCGGTTAATTGGCTTCGTAAATTGCCAGTGTGCAAAAGTTTCTGTGATTCGTTATATTTGAAAGAATTTTTGTTGTTTTAACTCATTTGTCATAGGAGGCCGTTGGTTAAAATCACTTCTACTCTCCTCCTTTTTTCGACGTTTTCGGCACACCTCTCATATGTAAATAAAACTATGTTACTACGTTTGCATATGGAGAGTAACAGGATTCACTATGCCTTATGATTTTTAACCTCCGTTGGAAGATTCTTGGTATGCAATTTCAAAAAACAAAAAAAAAAAACCTTCCGAAGTTGAAAATGGAGATAATCATAAGACTTACGGCAATCGCTTTAAAAAAATAACACAGCCTTTTTTCAAAAATATTTTTCTCATATAAAAAATGAAATACTTTATTAGAATTTTTACTGTTACAAACATACACTATTAATAAAGTAATTCTGAAAAACCGAAAATTGGATTTTTGGCTGAAATTTTTACAAAAAACATTTTTTTTCAAGTAGCTGTAATGGAAGAAAAACCCTTCGTTCAAGTCTTTAAGGATTGTATCTCAAAGACCTTTCGAGAAATCTTGTCAACCGACTTCAAAAACACAGTTTCGAAAATAAAACGGGTTTATAGATTTGAGTGAAAATGAAAGTGGGACACAAGTGCACAAAAAACAATGTTTCGAAAAAAATGTTTAAAGATTGCGCACTTAGACTACCCTCCAGCGCACAAGTTCTCAAGGATGTATTTCCGAAACTATTACTCGGATTAATCTCGGAAAGTTTAGCACAATATTCTAGAGGTGTAGAATTTAATAAGACAATAAAAAATCGATTTTTTGAAACCCGTAAACCCATATAACCCCTTAACAAAAAAAGTTTTTGTTTGAGAATGGCTTTTACTTAATAAATTGTGGTTATGTAAGCAAAATGTGTTGACTGGTGTTATTACCAATTTAGAACGCTTTAGTTATGAGAAAAATGTGAAGTCTCGAAAAAATTCCGATTCCGAGGAAAATTTTGATGGTAGTTCATGTAAATCCCAGAAGATTTAACACCAACTTATGTATAGTATATATAGAAAGGGAATGTATAGTATATATTTAAAGGCTAAAAAGATCCTTCGAATTTAATGAGGAATGCTTATTATCATCCGTTTATTATAACATCCTTTGGCATTTATTTTTTGAAGATTATCCCTTCTAACTGTTGGCCGCAGCTATGTCTCAGATCAGATCTGCCAATAAATCCATTGATTGATGGGATGTGTAGGAGGTGGCACCGTCTTGTTAAAGCCAAGATCACGAGATTCAATTAGTCGGTTATCATGGCGCAATAACGGCCGCCATTGACGGTTACGTTCGTACCGCCATCATTTTCGAAGAATTTTTAATTATTCCACCGGCCGATAAGCCACACCAAGCCGTTGTTTTTGCTGGATGAAATGGCAGCCTCTTCTTGGAATTTTTCAAGTCGAACGGCTTCTGCTTTTGCACAAGCTGTATTTTGTACGTTTTCAATTTATGATCTCGATGTAAAATGCGTCAAGTCGTTCCATACGTCAGTCTTCACTGCGTGATGGACGTGGTCTATTCGGTAGAATATTATCCAATAATGAATACTGGGTCTCAAAATGGTCGATTGTGTTGGGAATTGTACGCTCAGTTAGGCCGATTTTGTTGACCATAAGTTGGGCACAGCTCGCGAAACATATTTTTTACAGAACGTGTATTTTCGCACTAAATTTGAACGATTTGCAAACGTTGTTCAGGAGTAAGTCTATTTACTTGTATTATGAAATGCCAAATAATACTGAACTGATTGAGATGTGTCAAAAAAGGCTATTGAAAAAAGACCTCTTCTTGGACCATCCGTTAGTAGTAGTATTACTTAAGTTGATGTGAAGATAGTATAAATTTATATAAATAACTAAGAATATTATATATTTATGGAGGCGTAGTTGTACTAAATGAAATCGCGTTCATTGTTAAAATGATCTTTTTATACCCTGAACAGGGTATATTAAGTTTGTCACGAAGTTTGTAACACCCAGAAGGAATCGTCGGAGACCCTATAAAGTATATATATAAATGATCAGTATGTCGAGCTGAGTCGATTTAGCCATGTCCGTCTGTGTGTCTGTATATATACGAACTAGTCCCTCAGTTTTTAAGATATCGTTTTGAAATTTTCATTTTCTCTTCAAAAGCTGTTCATTTGTCTAAAATATATAGCACCATACAAACTGAAAGATCTGTTCATTCTTGTATGGACAACTTTCACATTGACAAGATATATTCACGAAATTTGGCATATATTATTTCCTAAGGCATCAATGTAATCTCCGAAGAAATTGATCAGATCTGTTAACTATAGCATATAGCTGCCATACAAACTAAATGATCGGAATCAAGTTCTTGTATGGAAAACTTTCATATATGACAAGATATATTCACGAAATTTGGCATAAATTATTTTTTAAGGCAACAATTTAATCTCTAAAAAACTTGTTCAGAACGGATTACTATAGCATGTAGCTTACATACAAACTGAACACATAGTTACTAACAGAAATGCACCTGTGAAGGGTATTTAGCTTCGGTGCAACCGAAGTTAACGTTTTTTCTTGTTTTATTTTGATTTTTCTTTTAATTTTGGAAACTAGTTCAACAAGCTTTTATTACACACCTTTGAATTATTTGAGTCTATAAAAACAGTTATTTAACCCCGTTTTAAGTTATGCAAGTTAATGAACTAAAATCATTGTCTAAATAATTTTATATAAAATATTTGTAGCACTATATAAACATATGTACATATGTGAATCAAACATACCTGACAGGAAATCGGATTAGTATAAAATTGGAGAAAAACTTAAGTTTTTGACACATAAAAAAATTGTTTACACTTTTTGTGGTGAATTCGAAACCATTGTAAAGGTTAGGTAAATTTTTGAAACTTCAATAAATATGTTTGCATGAAGAAATAAATTTTAAGGGAACCATGAATGTGCTTCAATATAACTCACTGGTGAAGATAAACAAAATTCAGGAAATATAAATAACCCAGAGATTTAAATATGTAGTTTCCTGGCTAGCATAGCTGATAGATAAAACGACTCCTAGTACAAAAATAATAATAAATTATAGCATGAATGTTTCTGAGTTCCACTAATATTGTCGTGATCACAAGAGACAGTTTTTTTCTAACACTTATGAATATATATATTTTTATTTTAAATAACATAGAAGAATATGAATGCCAATATATTCATATGAGCGATTTGTTTTGACTTCCACCTGTCAAAATTTTTACACCATAGTAAATTTTCTCACATCACTTTCAAATAAAGCTAAAAGTTTTTGTTGAATTGCCAAGTGAAATAATAGCAATAGAACAAAATTAGGTTGAAGTAATAAAAAATTCGCTGGTCGTTGAAAATGGGAACTGTAAGTACCCGACAGATAATTGCCTTGACATCATTTTTATGTTATCATAGTTAAAATAAAGGCGTTTATGAAATAAAACTTAATTTCAATTAATTTTTTCTTATACCAACCTTTTCATACCCGGAAAAGGGTTCCTAGTTGAAGATATCGTTCTGAAATTTTGCATCCGTCCTTTTCTCCTTAAGAAGCTGCTAATTTGTTAGAACAGCTGATATCGGACGACTATAACATAGAGCTGTCATACAAACTGACAGATAAAAATCATGTCCTTGTATAGAACACTATTTGATTTAACAAGGTATATACACCATATTAGGCACAGACGATTATCTATTGCAATGCTACAAACTCCGAATATATTATTCGGAATGGACCATTATAGCAGCTATAGCCATACAAACTGACAGATGAAAATGAAGTCTACTATCTATTAGAAGGCTACAATTTGCGTATATATTTTTCAGATCGAACTACTATTGCATATAGCTGTCACACAAACTGACCGATCAAAATCAAATTTTCTATGGAAAACTTTTTTATTTTACGGGGTATATATGCCATATTTGGCACAGACATATACCTACAGCAAGGCTGTAATCTCCGAATATTTTGTTCAGATCGGACCACTATAGCATATAGCTGCCATACAAACTGACAGTTGAAAATCTAGTCTTTGTATGAAAAACTTTTTTACTTGACAAGATATCTTCACGAAATATGGCATGGATTATTCTTCGAGACATTGGTTTAATCTGCGAAGAAATTGTTTAGATTGGACTACTATAGCATATAGCTACCATATAAATTGTCCAAACAAAATCAAGCAAATGTTTTTTAATACTCTTTTATGCAATGAAAAGTGCATTTTTGTGGTTATTATACACACTCTACTATGAGTTTGACGAAATCAAGTTAGTTTCTGAAATTTCGCTTCGCCTAACCAACTCGCGTTTCCTACTTGGCATGCACCAGTATGTACACATAAGTACAAATATACATATGTTTTATTAACATTCCGCTCGGAGTGATGTTTTTGAAAAACACAATGCTTTGCACTAATTTCAAATATTTATTTTCATAACACAATAGAAAATTAAAGAGGTTGGAAATATTTGCATTTAAAATGCCAAAAATTGCATGAAACCAAAGTGAAAACATATTAAATATATAAATATAACCACTTTATGATTAATTGCTCACATTATGGTTTCAACGCGTTAGAAATGTTGTGAAATGCGCTTTTCTTTGCCAAAGCTACACTCAGATGACAACTCATGTGGATTTTGTGGGAAAATTGGAGCGTAAAACCGCATAAATTGTAACATGGCTGAGGGCAACAAAAAAGAGCAATTGCATGTGTGTTAGTGTTTGTGTGTGCAATTATGATTGTTTAAACACGAACTATAGAAGTGACACTTACACACACATATATGCCGAATGAGTTAATTTATAATCCTATTTTTGCTAACCGCTAGCAGCTGGCCATTGTTGACACACACACAAACACACGCACACATGCAAATTTGATTGTTAGCAAGTGCTTTATTTGCTTACTGCTCTATTTACATAATCTACTCTTCTTTAAAGTGTTGTTTTTTGCCAGCAAATTAATTATAGGTAAGCTGAAATATGGTAATATCTCACAAATCCACACATACATACATACATACAAATATACAGGTATTTATCTGCTTGACATTTTCGCACAGAATTTCGAAATTTCAATTTCAGCTTATCTTGATATGAAATCTGTGTTCTAAAGTATTTGCTAATGCGTCGCAACCAAAGTAATAAAATGCGATAACAACAACAATTGCATTATAATAATAACCATGCGTGACAAACATAGCTTTTTCTTTATGCATGTGTGTGTGTGTGTGTTTTTAGACGTATACAAGCGATATCGTGTTCATTTCACCGCAATCGGTGGCGCCGTGTGTGTGTATTGCCACCGCAGCTTACAACAATGCAATTTGTTGTTTTTGTGCTCGCAACTGTATAAACTGTCAAACTTAAAATTAAACGGACATACACACATACACTCATACATAAATACATGTGTATGTCCATGTAAATGCCCATATGCATGCATTAAAGGTCGCTTAGCTCAAATAGTGTTGTACAGGGCGTATAATTTACCAGTCGGTTTGACAGTTTTTATTTGATTGCAACAACAACAAGTGTATTTGTTGTGCATGCACAAACCGTAAATGCGGTGTTGACATTACAACATCAATCATTTGGTGGAGAAAAACTTGTGCGCTTGTAAAGCCTAAATAGCAGCGCCCACAAATATGCAACAGTCCAGCAAACCAGCGGTCAATAGGGGTGGTGTTCTGCATGCATACATATGCATAGGGAAATTTTAAGCATTTGAATTACGCAAAAACATATGAAGAATTAAAGTTTGTAATATTTTCAAATCAAAATTATTTTGAAATTTTATCTTTGTGCTTTTAAAATATCGTTATTTAATAATATGGACGAGGCCATTCCGATAATTAGTAAGTCTACAGCAGAAAGACGAAAAATTTGAAAACAATTTTCAGTATAGCCTCCTTTGTGTTCGATACACTTGAACTATATTGTCATCATCAGTGTCTCCTCTAAGGAACCGTCGCCCACCTTGAAACCACATTTGCATTACTACAGGATGGCGTTCCATTTCTCTCATTGTGAGATGCAGATAGGTCCCGCTTTTTTGCTTCGTAGCAAGATTGCTTTAAAGTTCTTGATAATCTCCCAGTTTGCTTCACTCTCCAGCATGACGCTGAATAAATTGTTCGCGTTTATTGGGCCAACCAGGTCTTCTACGGTGGTGCGTTCTCGTTGACAGTGCACACATTCAAAGAATGTGTATTCTGCGTCATCTTCAGTCGCGTCGTTGTATAGGCATGACGGCTTTTCGACTTTTTCCATCGTGTGGAAGTACTTTTTGAGGTATCCGTGACCGGAGAAGAACTGGTTGAGTAAAAGTCGACTTCTCGGAATTTACGGTTTGTCCATGAGTTTAGATTTTTTATTAGTCTGACCGTCCATCTGCTCCGACTCTCCTTCTACCATCTTCTGAGGGCTACGGTGCGGTGCACTCTGGCCACTTCCTTACGCTGGGGCCATTAGTCTGCTGATTTGGTAGGTTGTTTTCGCTGCCTTTGGACTGGGATCCAGTCTTATCCCTAGGTAGTTTACTGCTTTTTGCGTCCTAAGAATATCCATAGTCTTTCGTATACTTATTTCGATGGGTATGTGCTTATTTGTTAGCAGTAATAGCTTTGTTTTTTTTCTGGAGCGAGTTGGAGGTTGTATGAGTCCAGACATGCTTGCGTCCGTATCATGATCTGATTATGCTTTTTCGCGCTTCTTCTGTGTCTCTTGCTGTAATTACTCTGCAATGTCGTCTATGTAGCCAATTAATTACGATTCGTCCGGCATTTCGAGTTTTAGTATAGCGTCGTAGCTGATGTTCCACTATCTGTCGTGATCCCTCTTTTGCTTGGTACAGCAGTTTTCTGTTACTAAGGTAGCTCCTCACCACAGCTCTGAGGTAGTTGGGAATTTTATCACTTTTTAAATCCATCCATCTAGCTCTTCTGAAGACGTTTCGGACACCTAAAGTCGCCAGCAATACTATACTTTTGTATTTATGGCACCTACGCTGTGCGGCTTCTACACTTACAATGACGCATTTTATAGCTCCTAGAGGGTCTAAAGCCATGTTGTCTAACGGAAAGTCATCCAGCTTCGTTGATATCCGCATCGAATCTGGGTTTAAGTAGCCTTTCATAGAGTTTTAGTGGCTTAGGAGATATTTACATTAAACCTATTAGAAGATGGGTTCACGCCCACTCTCACAAGATTTTTAGCGCACAAGTGTGCCTTGCTACTGCGATCCTCTGTGCCAAATTAGAATTTTATATCGTGGTCTAGTGCTTAGTTATGGCATTTTTTAGGTTTCCGATTCATGGGGTTTGTGGGCGTAGCAGTGGTCCGAACTCGTCCATACATTTTTGCCAAACAACAGATATCCGCGATATGTTTTATTCAGATATCTAAATTTTGACTCAAGTTAAAACTTGAACGGATTTCAACTCGTCTCGTCATCCTGATCATTTATATATAGATAACCTCGGTTAGGTTTAGGTGATACCTTCAACATTTAGTTGAAAAATACAATTACATTCTTTGACACGTCAAATCTAAAGTATACAATGGAAGAGACAAAAATCGTAGTCTAATTTTCTTAATTTGACTGTAGCATTCTCAGAGGAAAGAATACTTTTTTCTTCGCCAAACCGACCGTGCTTCCGGAAATTCGGTCAAATAATTTGGCATAATAGAACGGAAGGAGCGGTTTGCCCTTCTCTTCATGGTCGATGAAGATCACATCTTGCGAATCCCAGAAAATTGTAGCCATCCCTTTCTAACCGATAAGACAGTTTTCGTCTTCTTTAAATTAGGTTCGCCGAATGTAGTCCAGCGTTTTAGCTGTACTATAGTTGCTGGTGTATGTATACCAGTGTTTCATCGCTTCAACGTGAGATATTAAGTGCTTCAGAAACTAAGTTGAATTGAGCTTACACAGCGTTAAAATTACGATTTCATCCCGTTCTCAGAATTCTCCCTATATATCCTTCGGTATAGATTCCACGCCGTATTTTAGGATGCCGTAGGTGGTCAATCAGTTTGTGTTCCCGGAACTTTGTGTTGTTATTTTTTGTGGTAGCAGTTTTCGTGGCACTTAGGCGTCGCTCATCGAAGTGTGACCAAGTTGAAACTCGTGAAACAAATTTTTTCTGTACGCCGCCAACAAAGAATAGAGTAGAAAAGGGTTACTGTAAAAGCATTCAAGTCCTGTTTGATTTCCTTGTCCAATTTCCTTTCCAAAAAAAGGAGTCGAACAGCGACCGACAATGCTCTTTTTCTATTTTTCTAAAATCAATGGATATGGTTGCTTTCATACGAGGTGAAAATAAAATCTCGAGTCAGGTTTGTCTGAAATTTTGACATAATCCATAACGAGAATATATTACACATTAGTTCATCTCACTTGTGATAGTGTCGCCTGAGGACTGCTGCTACTAAGTGTAAACAAATATATATGGCTGAAATATATTTGTAAACCTCTGTATTTATACATACACACGCATATACGGCAAACAAAATAATGTTTAAAACATTATGTCATCACAAAGGGTCACTTCGCAAATCCTGCTAACCCCTGAAAGAAAGCTTCGGTCAAACACATCTCAAAATACAAGCACAAAAACATATACAAACATCATATATTACATAATGTGTATATTATGTATGCATATTTATGTGGTTGCAAAGTACATGTGTTTATGGGAATGCTTGAAGCATATCATTCACGGAGGAAACTAATGTTTTTAAGTATGTCGGAATAGGGTGACAATTTAATTTATGTAACTGTGGCGCTAACGGTCTTATTTGAAATTGCAAATGTGATGTGAAATTCTGTAGTTCTGTTCTTTAAGTTAACGGCGGAGAAAGTGTGGAGAATAAAGAGAAAAATTAAAATAATGTGTGAATGTATATGTAAAGTAGTTAAAGTCGTATGTGGTTGAGAAAGAAATTAATCAAAGAAATCGTGAAAGTATGTGCGCCATTTAAACAGAATCTAAAAAGGACTTAAATAGAAAATTATGGTAGCATTCCTTCAAAGAATTTTATCTAGTTAACCGAAACATACCCGAATTTATATCCGCAATGGCTTGTAAACTATAGATAGTCTTACATTCGATTTAGGTTGATTCGGGTCAGATAGCAAAAACCTCCTTTTTATACAAAATTATGTGTTATATGTAATTTATATATCATCTGATCAAATTTGACCCGGATTGGTTTCTATACTTATACCAATTAATGTTCGTTTAGTAACTCTTTGTTCACGATGAACGACAAACCGAGATGATTTTATTTACTAGAAGATACAAGACCCCGGTGGCACCGCTACAACAAATGGGAGATATCAGTCTGCTACTAGCGGCTTCAGTAAAATATCTATATCTCATCCAGTATAGGAAGTTTTCATGAAAGCCAAATATCGAAGAGAGAGCAAAAACAGGCATCGATTGCCTTATACTCCTATAGAGGAGCCATTGGAAAAATGTGGGACCTCTCACCGAAAGTGATTCTCTGGCTCTACGACACCATAGTCAAGCCCATTATGTTCTATGGAGACTTTATGTGTGGGAGCGCTCTAGAAAAGCCCACACTTGCAAAGAAACTCGAGAACGTTCAAAGTGCGGCGCTCATCAGCATGTGTGGTGCATTAAAGTTCACTCCAACCATGGTACTTAACGCCATCTTGCACATAGTGCTCGCTGACATCGTCGGAGGCTGTTTGGCTGTGAAAGTTTCTATCCGACTCAGAGAATCTGGGTTCCTAAAAAAACACGTGCCTGAACACTCGCAAATCCTCACTCACTTTAACTTCATACCCGATCCCTTGGAACTTGGATTCGCCAAACCGAACTCTGGCGGCGCCTTCTCTACCCAAATACCGGCGAGGGAGTTGTGGGTGCGAAGAAGACGTTGGAGGAAAGGGGCAATGAGCTTCATCACGGATGGGTCAAAGCTTGGGGGGAAGTTTGGTAGAGGGGTTGACTATCAGGAACTCTCTATCAACTCCAGTTTCAGACTTCCTGACTATTGCAGTGTTTTCCAGGCTGACGTTGCAGCCCTTAAGGTAGCAGTAGATTTACTGCTCCGGAGTGTAGCCTCCTTCAGAGAAGTGACTATCCATTCAGATAGCAGGCGATACTAGCCTTGAACTCATTAAAAGCGCGTTCAGGGTTGGTCAAGGAGTGCATAACCCTGTTATTAATAGCACAGAGTTTCTTTGTGGCGAGACTGGTATGGGTGCCAGGCCGCAGCGGAATCGTAGGAAATTGTAAAGCTGATGAGATAGCAAGGAAAGACATTGGGATTCGCGAAAGCTTGTCCAGCGGTGGGCCACCATCGATACATGCGCAGTCGCAAAAGCTTTTTGGCCCAAAATCGATCGCAGGAGATCAGATGATCTCTTTGCCCTCAGTAAGGCCAGCGTCTCCCCAGTTGTGGGGCTTTTAACAGGCCATTGCCCTATTGGTGTCCATGCTGTAAGGCTCAGAATCTTACCAGACGTCTTCTGCAGAGGCACTTGGAAGAAGACGAGGTGGAAACAACTCAACACATCCTTCTTGGTTGTCCCGCGTTTGGGAGGCCAAGACACTTGGGTGCGTACACCTTCAGACATCCCACTGAACTACTCTCTGGGTCATCACTCTAACTTAACGTAATCCTTTATTTAAATAATGCCGTCTTAAAACAATTTTCTGTTTCGGTTTGTTGTCTATGTTAAAAAAAATTTTGAGAATAAATTGTTTTATTTTGTAGATAATGGATTTACTACAAGTCACATTATTTAATTTGCCTTCTCGGCCAATTAACAGCCCCACTTTTTTCTTCTCTCGCGAACATTAAGTAAATTAATCGGCAGCCGAGTGTCACAGCACAAAGTCCATTACTTAATAAAAATCTTTCACTTCCGGTGAACGAAAAGCAGAAAGCGACAACAAATAACGTTAATTAAAAATCAAAATGTAGTGTTCATTTCCTGCAGCAAAACCAATGCTATCTGCAAAAAGAAAGGATAAACGATAGAACATATTTCAGCTGAACGCTAACACAGTGCAAACACGAACTTTTTCTCGCGCTCCAATCCAGCGCTATTGCAATTGGTTGACTGGGACCGGTGGCATTGGCAGAAGGTGGATTCTCACCACCGCATTTGCATATTTGTCTATTTTTTGTCGTTCTTGCGGTGCAACATATTTATGTGTAATATTTTATGCTTGCACACAGCTGAACACCGAGCATCGACCACTGAGCTCTGAGCCCTGAGCATAGCACTCGAATACCGTCGGGGCACAAGCATTGCTGTCATTGTTGTCACTGGTGGCACTTGTAGCGCTGGTGTATTGACTTTATGTATGCACTGTTGCCGCCCGGATATGCCGAAGCTAAGGCAAAAACCACAGGTGTTAGGCTTGTGAGTGGATTGAGTGTAAACGCACAAATATATACCGCCTATACACGCTTATATTTATTGTTATTATACTATATTTGGTGAGCTGGCGCAGGAAAATAATACAGCAAGAACAACATCTGGTATTTGCGTTTATGTTGTTATGCCTTATGAGCGCTCTTTACCCCTTTCCATTCTCTATTCTATTTAGTATATGGTGTATGCTAATATTTTATAGGAACTATTTTCATCTTTCTCTGTCTATGCTATTTGGTACATACATATATAGAAAGAGTGATATAAATTGAAGTTATCACCGCGTTCTAAGGTACATTGTGCACTCCCCTCTGTCACACCGGCACCCATAGGCCCAGTGAACCCACATATTCCAGTATACTGCTGGGTGCTATTGAGGCGATGTGATCCCTCTTCGTAAACATGGATCCAAGGGCCTTGCTTCTGTTCCAGTTCCATGTGGCAGAATTAGAAGTTTATACATGAGGCTGGATCCATATTAAATATGCGTTTCTTGAGTAAGCAGTGCCCAGCGTAAAATGCGAAAAGTATCCGGCATTTGGCTCTCAGAAGATTGATAACATTTTTAAAACCAGTGAGGTTGTAACCAACCTTTCTTTTGTATTTACTCTATCTATACCATAAAGCTATCTAAAAAGTACATGGGTTAAGTTTGTCACGAAGCTTATAACACCTAGAAGAAAACGTCGGAGACCCTATACAACGTGTATATACATATAAATAATATATATACGACGAGTTAAATCGATTTAGCCATGTGGTCCGTCCGTCTGTACATACGCGAGCTGGTCCCTCAGTTTTTGAGATAGCGAGCTGATATTTGGCATGAGTTTTTTTTTCTCTAAGAAGCTGTTCATTTTTGAAACCGATTTGAGACCTTTATAGCATATAGCTGCTATACAAACTGAATGATCAGAAACAAGTACTTATATGACAAAGTTTTTCGTCTTCTTCGGCATGTGTTATTGAAAATTATTCTACTGAAAACTCTAATTATCGATAGTTCCATAGTTCATTAGAGCGGATTCCTTATGACTTTCTGATTTTTCAAAAGACATAAACTTTTAAAGAGCTCGATAGTCTCACCAATTGCACAAACTGAGAGCGGTGAGACATCCCTTGAAAAATCCGGAAAAGCAGGTCGCAAATTCAGTTTTTGATTCATATTTTTGAAATGTTTATAGGATCTACTAGGCAGGCGCACTTAATGCAGATTAAAACTGCAGTTCTTGAAAACACTAAAGTAGCAAACGGTGTCTCAATTGCCCAAATTGTGATCTTTAGCTCCTCTGCCAAAAAAATAGGTTCCGTAACTTCTTCAAACTAAGGTATATCATATATTTTCTCTCCCTTGGCGAAAAATGGTGGGACGACATCTTTAAGTTCAATGATTTAGTAAAAGTTTAGAGGAAGTTTTGTTACTTATATGGTGGTTTCCGAGCTAAGAATGAGTTTATAAAATTGATCTGCTCCGATTGAAAATTTTAAGATTCCCATGTAGATATTGACTAACCAATACATGAAATTGTCTGGATTATATTTTCGGTCCAGATGAAGTTTAGAAACTCCATTTAATTTCCACTTACGACCTTCATCGGTCCACGACACATTCTCGGAAACACATATTAGTTTCAAACGAATTTCAACAGAAAAGATAAAATAGAGTTCGAATAATATTGACTATGTAATGTCGGATATGTTACTTACAGTGGATGGTTGGCAGCATAGTTCCAATTCGGAAAACGATGTAGTCCCTTGAGGCTTTCAGGAACGTGGAAAGAAACGCTGTCTGTGAATAGTTAATAGGAAATAATTTCAGAAGAACATTTTCGTTTCACAGATGGAAATGTAACTGGATAGAATTGTGCCTAGTACCTCCACTCGAAACTTTTGGGGTTCAAAGAGAGTTTATATTCATAATGCTCGAGTTGGCTTCACAGTGACTGCGCAGGAAACACCACGAGTTTTCAAAGGCCAAAGACACAAAATGAAGAAATTATGTATTTTTTATTCAAAATGACTTATACGAGTAAATCAAGATCGGAATCGATAAATTTTCCGATGATGCCGCACAGATCTGGTATTGGAATCATTATTGTTCATCCTTTATTCATCTTAATCCTTTGAATGGGTTTTCACGTGAGTTCATTCCTGTTGTTGTTGTAGCAGCAGAATTTTGACGAGTTGCCAGTCCTTGGCCATATAAAAACTCCGGATCCCTTCCGGTTACGTAGATCCGACTATCATGCGACTGGAGTTCATTCTTCGAGCTTGTTGCTGTCATAACGGGAAAATGTGTTGCTTTACAATTTGGTTTCTTCCCTTGTTAATCAGTTATTTATTATCCTTTTCTGCTATTTAAAAAAAATATAGATTCATGTTATGTAACATGTGATGTTCAAAATAAAGAGAAGAACAACAAACGATGCAAGACAGAATGCGTGTTTTTGCTTTTGTTTATTGGGATTTAGCTGGCGGCGGCATTAAGGCCGGAAACGGAAGCAGTACTTGTATGTATTTACGCTCATTGCACCGGCAAAACCATGCAACACAGCAAAAGCACCGTAGCAGGCAGCACTCAATGTTGTTAAAGCATGGAAATAGAATTCTCATTTGTTGTTGTTCTGGTGAGTGTGTGCAATTTTTACATGTTGTTGTTATTGCTTACACATTTTACATAGTTGTTCACGCCTTCGTTCGGCTCGAATGGCTGTAAGCCCGTTCAGTCATTTGGTCATTTATTGGCATTGGCATGCGGTGGCTCAACTCCTCGGCTTAACATATGTGCATAATTTTTTATGTGTTGGCTCGTTTGCAGTCGACTGCTTTTGCTATATTGTTGAATATGTAGGAAGTGTAAATTTGTCGAAACAGCGTGTTAATACGAGTACTCAAATTTATTTACTTCTAAATATTATTTTGTATAGAATTTGCCTAGGCTCGTTTGTGTTTTTGTAAATGAATTACAGCAAAATTGAGATAATGAAATGAGTGTTTTGAGAGAATATTGGTATTACATTGATTTGTATGTCATATTTGACACTTTTGAAGGTTCTTGAAATGTTTATTAGACTTTCTTCGAATAACACCCTATATTATAAAATTTCAATATTTTTGAGGAGGGAACCTTGAGTTCAAGGAGACAATTGTTTCAAAGAGTCCACAAAGGTTTCGACATCAATCAATGTTTTAATTACTACAATTTGTCTTGAAACACATAAGAGAGAGAAATTCTTTAGTAGTAAAGACAGTAAAGAATGTCGTGCAGCTTACGCGGTTATAGCCGAGTTAACAACAGCGACCCAGACATTCTTCCTTTTCGCTATTTGGCGCCAATTCGAGATGCTAAGTGCAGCCAGGTCTTTCTCCACCTGCTCTCTACAACGGAGTGGAGGTCCTGATGCGTTATTAAGGAGGCTTATCCCACGCTATTTGGTGCAGATTGTGGGATCTCCCTTTTTCTGGATTGGACAGAGAATGCCTAATTTCCAATCATCAGGCATGCTTTCAACCGGCCATATCTTGCAAAGAAGCAGATGCCTGCACCTTGTCAGTTTTTTGCCAATGTATTTTAATAGATCGGCCGGTAATCCATCGGCCCCTGTCGCTTTCTTGTTCTTTAGGCGGATAATTGGTATTCGAACCTCATTATAGTCAGGTAATGAAACATTTATTTCACCGTCATTGATTGCGGAATCGGGCTCGACATCTCCTGGTCTTATGCTTTCACTGCCATTCGGAGGGATGGAAAAGTGTTCACTCCATAACTTCAGTATGCTCTGAGCATCAGCCACTAGGTAACCACTTTGGGTCTTAGAAGAGTATGCTCCATTCTTGAAACTTTTCGTTAGTTGTCGCATTTTCGACCATTACTCTTCTCGTCCAGTTTCTGAAGCACTTTATACTCACGCATTTCATTCTTTTTCTTCTTATTTTATGCGCCTCGCATCCCTCTTCCATTTTCGGTATCTATCCCACCACAATCAGAGAGCAGGAATGCAAGTCGAGTAGAAAACCGTTTAGCTATCGGGCTTTGGTGTAAAGACTAGGGCACGTATCTTCGGTACAACAAGGCAGTGGTCACCTCAAGGACACTGGAGACATGTCGTCCATTTATCGAACCGGTTTTGAGCTTTTCGATCCGGAGACAGCCAAGTATCTTTATGATTTTGTTTTTGCTGGAATATTGTATTATAGACAGACAGATATTTCGGGGATCTATTAAGACAATAAGTCTAAACGGAGGCTGAATTTTGTAATTGTTTTACCAAAGATGGCCACCCTGGCCTTAAAATCGTCAAGCACAAATTTTATAGCGTAGCGGGAGCAGTCATCATAAGCGCGCTCCAGCCGCTCATAAAAGCCATTTTTGGTTATATCATGTTTCTCTTTCGATGGGTCGTGGGCGCAAATCAGTGTTATGTTGAAAAATTTTGCTCTGATTCGAATTGTGTCTACACGCTCATCCGGTCTGAATGCCAGCACTCGACGACTGAGTCTTTCTCCCATCACGATGCCAACACCGAATTTGCGCCGGTCTTTATATGGCCGCTGTAGTCATTCCAGATGCATGTTCTTAAATCGTTGTCCTTCTTTCGTCTGCTGTGATCGCAATCAAAAGTGGGGTAGTGGCTTCTACGTGGCGAATCACAAACCTAGCGCAGTATACAGTTTCCTCACATTTATATAGCGAGTCGCTTGTTGCAAGACCGCCCGCTCGCAGCTATACCTTTGGTGAACAGGCGCTGCAATTAGACTTCAGCGAACTCTTAAAACGAATATGTCGGTGTGGATCCGCTGAAACTTCTCCTCTTTAAGGAGGTGACCCAGGGTCCACACAGGTTGGTTACCGCATCTTAAACAAGGCTTGCTCACGTTAAAAGGGTGCACGGCGCGGACGCAAGAGTAGGAATTGGTTATAGCCAATACGACTGTAACTGCCCACCCAGAAGCATGACTATACCCCATTATACCCCCTTTGGTTGGTTATACTATCGATACAATTTTGTGACGTAGTTAGGTTACATTGAGAAATTTTGTTCTTTAGTGATGCCAGAAGAAGTGCCCTTACGTAGTTCATAAGATGTCGACATCCTTGAGGATGCCAGCGATTGACGAGAATTTCAATAACTTGTGTGGCCACACTATCGATTCTATTTCAGTGTCTCATACCGTGGGGCCTCGAATTGTTTTAAGCGTTACCAGGCAGGACAAGGGCGCAAGGATTGCACTACTGTTTCTCTTGCTCTTGACATTTACTTTAGTCTTCTCGATCTGTCAGCCCCATTCTGCAGGCGTGTACAGCCGCGGGACTTAGGTTAGATGGCGGAAGTTAAGCGACTTCATCGTGATTCGGATTATGGGTTTTGGACGACTAGGCTCAAGCATAAAGAGATAAACTCACTTTTCCTTCTTCTTTGATAGAACCGTTTAGTTGTCTTATAGAAAAGAAAAGTCCTCATTTTTATCGTGCGTCCCAAGAGTTATACTATTTTGAGTTGAAAAGTAGAACAAGTGAATTTGAAGAACGGATCAGCAAGCCCCATAAGTGATCGTCAAGCCGTCAGACATCAAAAGATTCTCAGAAGATTTCAAGATCTTAGAGAATTTCTCTAAAAGTGAGAAAGTAGAATAGTGGACTTTAAATTATTAACTATTAAATTCTGGATTCATATGAGTATAGGATTGATATTATTATTAAATCAACTAATTGTAGTAGAGATTATTTATGCGGTAGTGGTTTGGGTATATTAAGTTTTCTATGAAGTTATAGAGCCTTTAAAATACCATATGTACACAAGTATATATGAATGTGACGAGTTCAATCTGTCTATATAAATATATATATATGTAAGCAAACCAGTTCAACAGATTTTGAGGAGAAATTTCGCACACGTTCCTTTCTTTTCCAGAAGCTGCTCATATATCGAAAACCCCATTATCGAACTACTATAGAGTCTAGCTGCCAAACAAACTGAAGGATCAAAGTCGGATATTTATTTTAACTAGCCATTCTTATCGAAAGACGAATGTTCTAAGTCCCATAAGGCGAATACATGGAGAAGAAAATATTATTGAAAAAGAATATATATATTTGTGATGCGCAATGAACAACCCTTTACATAACCCTCACGTATGTTTTAAATTTCATTATAATAGAGCACAGCGCCAGTGATTATGTTTACTTACCGAAAATCGCACATTTTATAAAAACCACAATGAAGTTATTATAAAGTGTTACGAACTTTCGCAATCTAAGCTACGAATCTTGTTTATCAATAACTGTAAATCACATAATTTTAAGCGCCCGGCTTTTTGCCACGCCACCAACCAGAACTTATCGCACCGCTCAAACACTTTATTAAAATCATAATATACTTTGTGGCGCTTTTTAGCCACGCATTTGTCGCTTAGCTCACCTGCAGCGCTCGCGTGCTTGTTTTGCAAATAAATTTAATTATAATCTCAGGTAATTGCAGCGGATTAAGCGAATCGCTGTAACAAATGAGCGGCTAATGGTGGAGAGAGTAGCGAAAAGTTGCATCACATGTGAGTACATATGCATGTGTGTAGTTTTTTACCAACACCACTATAGCCAAAACACCCATAAACACATCGTGAAAATTACCGTTGTATGTAAATCCCGTTTTGTAAATAAATTATATGCGAACTTTTGCGTAATTTTTTGAAAGCTTTCCATAAAAAGCGCATCAACACGGGAGTTATACACTTCGTATTTACTAGCACGAAGCGGATATTAGCGATGTAAAAATAAACGCTTGGCTTAATAATTAAAAAATTGTATGTGTGCGTGGTAAGCCTGTAGTGAAACTTCATACTGGTTTGGAAAAATACTAGTTTCGTACTAGCTTTTGATTGATTAAAAACGGACTAGGCATAACAGCATCAGTTTTATAAAACATTTTGAATTGACATTGTCTCGGAAGAAGTGAAGATTCACTCTGTTAATAAAAAAACGCATGTCAACAAAAACAACGAAGACTCAGTGTCTAGAGGCTGCAAACAATCTTTCTATTTGACTTGCACTCTTGCTCTCTGAGAGCACTCATCAGCGACTCGGTATAAAGAAACTGTGGAACGGCATTTCAAGATCTTTAGGTATAGTTGCAAAAGAAAGTATTGGTTTTCGGAAAAGGGAAACATATGGTACGATGAGGAGTACCGTATCGCAAATGATGGAAAACAGGGATGGGAGAGATACCCAAAATTGAGAAAGGAAGCGAGGCGCATTTGAAGACAAAAGAAGAGAGAGGTCGAAATGCGTGTGTACGAAGAGCTTGACAAGATGACCGACAGCGGTAATTGTCGAAAATTCTACAATAAGATGTGGCGACTAACAGAAGGTTTCAAGATCAGAGCATAATCTTGTAGAATTCCCAGAGGTGATCTAGTGACTGATGCCCAGAGCAAACTAAAATTATGGAGGGAACATTTCTGTAGTGCTTCTGCTGGATGGCAGTGAAACCACAGGAAGATTTATGGTCCTTTGCACATTGGCAACTTCGAATCCCGCAGTCGGTGGAACGATGTACTGTGCGAGATATACGACAATATTTACATAGTTCAGCAAATTAAGAGACAGCGGCTACGCTGGCTAGAAATATCGTCCGCATTGATGAAAACACTAAAGCGCTGAGAGAAAGCAAGTAGAAAGCAGACGAAGAGGAAGACCTCCACTCCGATTGGCGTCAAATAGCGGAAAGGAAGAACGGCTGGCGCGCTTGTATAACCTCGGCTATAACCGCGTAAGCGGTGTCTACGCTAATAAAAAAGAAGAAGGAGATATGCTATAGTGATCCGATATCGGCGGTTCCGGCAAATGAGAAGCTGCTTGGGAAGAAACGGATGTGTGCGAAACTTTGGATCTATATCTGGAAAACTAAGAGTTTAGTTAGCGTCTGTACGGACACCCAAACCGACATCGCTGAATCGACTCAGCTCATCATGATAATCATTTATTTATACATTTAGTAGACTTTCCGACCATTCTGGGTGTTATAAACTTGGTGGTAAACTAAATATATCCAAATTCAGGTTATAAAAATGTCAGCTGCTTTTACGGAAAGGAGATAATCGGTTAATTAGTTAAGCCGTGCATATAGTACTAGTTGTGAGAGAGTATATTACTAGTTGATTTTACTACAGCGATACTACTTGATATATCGATATACATATATATAAATTTACTGGAGAAATTCACATTATTCTAGTACGAAGAAATCCAATTTTTTCCAATTGATGGCTTTAGTAATGATTGTGTAACAGCCAGTAATGTGCAATTTAGGGTTTGGCTATTCCGCTTCGGTTGTTTTGATGTCAAAAATGCGGCAAGCTCTGGAAGACTAATTGACGAAAAATGAAAATGAATGAAAATCGTCGATTTCGATTTCGATTTTCATCATATAAGCACTATTTCACAAAACAAAATTATATATGTTTGATTACAAACCGAAGTTCGATGTTAACGGAACCTAATTTCTTTCTACGATTCGCTGCTAAATCGCAAGAATACTGTTCAATTTCTAAAGCAGATCGTTACATTTGATGCAAGCTGGGTCGCTTACGTCACGCGTAAACAGTCAAATCGCGGAGGCCAAGCCATGACTGACGGTTAGAAAGGTTTTGCAATGTGTTTGTTTCGATTGACAAGGGTCATATAAAGATGATCATTTTGAGGTCCCCAACTTTTTTAAAGGAAAAACACAGAAACTTCTACCTTAATGAGGCACGTTTTGTTATCAATCGAAAGAACATTCTTTGGCATTTATTTTTTGAAGATAATATTTTTCAAATGTTGGTCGAGTCCGTCTCAGATGTCCAGTCTATCCGTTGAGTCCCATTTTCGATGACTCATTCCCGCACTTCGACTGGTAACTACTGATACGCATGATGTTTTGGCCCAAGGTCTAATTCGAAGCGGGATTGTCCGCATATACTTTAGAATTTACGCCCCCTACACCAAAAAGTCTAACGGTGTGATATCACATGATCTTGGGAGCCAATCGATCGGCCTAAAATGTGAAATTATCTGATCACCGAAGTGTTCTCTCAATAAATATTTACATTCATTGATGCAATATGAGTGAAGTGGAGCCGTCTTGTTGAAACCAAATGTCGTCGAGATCACGAGCTTCAATTTCAGGTATCAAACAAATATTAACGGTTACGTTCTGACCGGCACTATTTTTGAAGAATATGGACGGACGTTTCCACCGACCCACAAACCAAAACGCTGTTTTTATATGGATGAAATGGCAGCTCTTGTATCACTTTAAGTTGCGCTTCATCCCAAATGCGGCAGTTTTGTTTGTTTACATACCCATTGAACCAGGAATGGGCCTCATCGCTGAACAAAATTTGGCTCGAAAACGTTGGAACTTCTTGGAACTATTCAAGAGTCCATAGAGCGAAGTAATGTCGCTTTGGAAGGTCAATCGGCTTCAGTTCTTGCACAAGCTGTATTTTGTACGCTTTCAATTTAAGATCTCGACGTAAAATGCGCCAAGTCGTTCCATACGTCAGTCCGAGTTGCTGCGAACGGCGCCGAATCGACTCTCCACGGTCTTCTTGTACAGTCTCTGTTACGGCTGCTATATTTTCATCTCTACGTGCTGGACGTGATCTATTCGGCTGAATATTATCCAACAATGAATGCTGAGTCTCAAGATGGGTGAAGATGTTACCAATAGTATGCTGAGTTGGCCGATTATGTTGGCCAAAAGTTGAGCCAAGCGCGCGAAACACAGCCTTGAAAGAACGTGAATTTTCGTAATAAAGTTGAACGATTTTTAAACGTTGTTCATGCATAAGTCTTTTCATGATGAAATGCCTGACTATACTGAACAAAAATATCGTGACAAATTGATATGACTCACGCGTGATCTGTCAAAATAAGGCTATTGAAAAAGTACCTCTACTTGGATCTCCCTTTACAATCAGCTGCTACTTTAAGGCTTCAATCGGATGGGTTTGAAAAAAGCAATCGCCCAGAAGCGGTCAGCTTTGGCTAGAAAGTGAGGAATTGTGTTCTATCAAGTCACGCACATCGATTGTAAGCCACCAGAAGCTACAGGAGCTGGGTTGGGAGCTTCTTATGTATGCACTTTAATATTACGGATTTCTTGTCACCAAGTGATTACTGTCTGTTTCTGTCTATTGTGAATACTTTTTCTGGTAAAAAAATCGACTCTTGTGGCAATCGACTGCGCTTAGTCAATATGGACGAGGTTTTCTATGAAATTGGCATTATGAAATTACCTTCAAAATTGACAACTTATTGATTGCATTTCTCTAAGCATACAAGATTCTTTTGATGTATACTAGATTTCAGTTTTAGACCATTACTTTAACTCATAAAGCTTGTCTAAAATGTTGACATTATCTACCACTCCATGAGTACCATAAGTAATGCGCCAAATTTATTTATTAGATTTTGCTATAGCCACTAGTGCATTATATATTCATACATTACAGCCTTGCCACATAGTACTTTGATTAAATTAAATATCCCATTTAAAATATGCACATAATATTTACACCAAATAAATACAAAACTATATAAACGCCAATTTTCGCTTTTAATTACCCGACATTACCATAACTATGTGCGTGTGCATACATATGTGTATGTGTTTGTATGAGAATATGTGTGTGTGTGCATGTATTTAGTGCATTGCGTAATTATGTATTTACTCGCCGTTGCACTCATTAAAAGTGCCATTTAATTGATGGGATTTAGGCTGGTAATTTTTAGGCACATTTGCATACTTAATTAAAGGCTAAAATATTCTTTAATTACCTTTGCTATAATAAAATATTTTGTTAACATAAACGCTGTTGGCGGCCGCTGTCCGTCCGCAACGACCATAGCTTGTCAACCGGTGCAGGCGGTCAAGCAGTCAACGAGCCGTAAACAGAACGCGGCGAACATTGCGTCAAAGTATTTAGCGGCAAAGTGAAATTGCGCGTGTGTGTGTGAGTGAGTATGTATATGAGAGAATGTGTGCGAAGTGTTTGTGTGTGTGCAGTGTTGGTGTGTGTGTGTGTTAGTTGTTGGCTGTGTGTTAGTTGGAACAGCTTGTGTTGGCGCAAAGTACTGCATGCTGCATAAAATTCATGCGCGCGATAAAAAATATATGTGCACACACACACATACATACTTGCAACAGCGCATGTTGCATGCCGCATTTTATGGCACTAAAATTTTTAATTGCATTAATTTCATTTCATTAAAGCGTATCCGTGGTACGCCGCAAATACCCAATTTTGCCAATCAAAATGCAAACACGTTACATATACAAACACATGTATATATATGTACATGCATACATACATATGTACATGTACTACATATGAATGTATAGGTATAAAAGTACACTTGCGCGCAAAAATGCATATTCATCGAACGAATATTTGATTGAGTAAATGTGACTTAAGTATATCTATATACATACATACATATATACATATGTATGTATATTAGGGTGGGTCAAAAAAAAATTTTTTTTTCCTTTGAAATTCTGAAAAATTGGTTGATAGACAACTATAAGAAAGGCTATACTATAACTGTATATACATATATGCATATATATACATATGTATGTATGTATATATTAGGGTGGGTAAAAAAATTTTTTTTTTCGTTAGATATTCTGAAAAATTGGTTGATAGATATCTAGATCTAGACTATGCTAGCATAATATTTTAATTATAACGGGAAGGTCCTTCACATAACGGTTTTCTGTTTTTCTCGTTTTCAAAAAAGTCATATTTGAACCGTTAATATCTTTTAAACGACGAACCATTCTTAGGGGGTTCTATTAACGAATTTTTTCGAGAACGAATCAGACCCTTTTTTTGACCCACCCTAATGTATATACAAATTCAGTATATACGCGTGTATTTGTATTTACTTTAACAACAACAAATAAAATACTTTTATTACAACAACAAAAAGTACGTAATTCAATTCTCACGCACGTGTACGTGCGCAATTAAATGTTGCATCAATTTTTAATTTAAAATAATAAAGTGGAAAGGTCTGGCAAATACAATAATTGGCGTATAAATTGTGGTTTTAATGAAAATGCAGGTAATGCTGGTACTCGCATGCGGCACCACCTGCGCACTGTTTGTGCAATAAACAAGCATAAATGCACACCGCACACACACGCACATACACACTCAGGCGCACGCATACTGGCGTAGCCACGCACGTGCTGGCGGCGGTTGGCAGCCATAACCGCATCTAATGCCACTTGCAACGTGCATAAAATGCATTTTTTGCCAACATGTTGTTAACATAATTTTTGTTTTTGTTAATTTTTTACACAATTCACACACACATACACCTACAAATGCACTTTGCTATTTCCTGAGTTGTGTTTGCGTAAACATTTAATAAACAAGCCACGTGCTCCCTACAGCACAGCTGCGGTAAACAGTCCCCTGTGTGTATTAGTGAAACCTAATAGTTGTTATATATGCCGAAATTCACGGAAAAAGTAAATAATTTCATGCAACAACAATACTTTAAATAAATGCACGTTTAAGTCTTAAATAAATAATTTTATCCAGTTTTTTTTAGAAAGTTCTTTATTAGCATATGGAATATTTTTTTCTGCCAGCATATAATACATATGTATATATGTATGTAGCTATTTAATTATATATGTATGCAAGCTCCCATAAGTATTAATTGAACGCTTAAAAAATCATATGTATGCCAATATATCTACACTAGACGACATTTGAATGTTTAAAGGCAAGTAATAATAGGTTGTCAAAAAAGTCTTGCGGTATTTTCGCTAGTTGGCGCTGAAAGCGCGTAGTTCTAGTTTTATTCGTCGCATCGGGTCATGCTATACCTTTTTGGAAAGCTCATTTCACGCGCTAACACGTGTTTGATTGATTGTCGTTTTTTTTAAGTCGTTCAGTATTTTAAGTGCTACTACGATAAAGGCAAAAATGCATCTCAAGCCGCCAATAAAATTTGTGCAGTTTATGGACCCGATACAGTTTCCATTTCCACCGCACAACGATGGTTTCAACGTTTTCGTTCTGGTGTAGAGGTGGTCGAAGATGCGCCACGCTCCAGAAGGCCTGTCGTCGAAAATTTCGATAAAATCGCTGAATTGGTCGAAAGAGACCGGCATAGTAGCAGCCGTAGCATCGGTCAAGAGCTGGGCATGAGTCATCAAATCGTTATAAACCATTTGAAGAAGCTTGGAGTCACTAAGAAGCTCGATGTATGGATGCCACACGAATTGACGCAAAAAAATATCTTTGACCGTATCGACGCATGCGAATCGCCTCTGAATCGCAACAAAATCGACCCGTTTTTGAAGCGTATGGTGACTGGCGATGAAAAGTGGGTCACTTACGATAACGTAAGGTGCAAACGGTCGTGGTCGAAAAGCGGTGAAGCGGCCCAGACGGTGGCCAAGCCTGGATTGACGGCCAGGAAGGTTCTTCTGTGTGTTTGGTGGGATTGGCAGGGAATAATCCACTATGATCCATCCAAACGCCCAATTCGGACATGTACTGCCAACAACTGGACCGCTTGAAGCCAGCACTCATGCAGAAGAGGACATCTTTGATCAACAGAGGCCGAATTGTCTTCCATCAGGACAACACCAGGCTACATACATCTTTAGTGACGCGGCAGAAGCATCGGGAGCTCGGATGGGAGGTTCTTTTGCATCCACCGTATAATTTTGGTGAAAATATTTCGACAAAATAATAATGTTTTCCATACAAGGACATGATATTGATCGTTCAGTTTGTATAGTAGTTATATGCTAAACAATTTCTTCAGGGAATCGTACCGTTGTCTCGAAGGATAATCTATGCCAAATTTCGTGAAGATATCTCGTAAAATGAAAAAGTTTTCCATACGAAGAATCGAGTTTAGTCGGTAAGTTTGTATGGCAGCCGTATGCTATAGTGGTTAGATATCGATGGTTCCGTTGTAAGATGTGTGCAGAATTTCAGAGCGATATCTCAAAAACTTAGAGAGTACTACGCATATATACAGACAGACTGGAATAGATAGATCAATTCTCCCATCACGATAATCACTTATATATGTGGTATATATATATTTTCTTTTAGGTGCTATAAATTTAGTGGCAAATTAAGCGTACCCTGTTCAAGATGCAAGAAAAATAATTATAATAGTAAAGAAGATATACACATTTAATAAACATTTTTTAAAAGAAACAGTATTAAAGTTCAGGCTGAAAAATATATATTCTATCAGTTTTGTATTATTTAAAGCGCTATATAAGACTTAAAATAATATACATATACTCTGCAAGTGACCACTCATAATTACCACAGCTCCATTACTTTTTCGGGTAACACGGCCGGCAGAGTATTGATATCGGTGCAATTGCTGGTCTTTTATGGCGAATATCACGAGGATTGCTGGTGTATGCTTCATTTTCGAAAAAACTACCGTGAAGGAGTTATTTGGGTTCAAATTTGCGACATGGCGAATGGTTATCTATATTAAATGCATTATATGTGGAATCTAATTAAATCACTCTTTTAAAGTGTAGCGAGAATCGTTCAAATTACGCCAAATTGGTGAACTCGGTGACAATACGGCTCGTTTGGATTTATTCTTTCTCCACACTCTCTCTAAAATCTTCAACCACTACTATATTTTAGAAGCTTTTGGAATTAAAACAGTTGTTTGCTAGTTATATTTCATAAAAGTGTAAAGCGTAAATATCTCTGACTGCTTTTCTCGTCTTTGGTTTAAAAATGTTTTCTTATAATTCTACTTATTCAATTGTTGAAGATATTGATATGGTAAAACTAGTGTAAAGTATTATACTTTCCAGAAATATCTAGACCATATACTAAACTCAGACAAAGTACTTGGAGACCACACACAAATATTTCTCGCGCCTTGGAACTTAGATCTCGGTTATAAGCAATAAAATTGAAAACATTAAGAATTTTATATATCTCGGAAATATTATAAATTCCACCAAAAATTTAATCCAAGTGCAGAATAACTCTTGCTGATAGATCCTATTTCGGGATAGGTAAACAAATGAGTGGCAGATCCCTCTCTCGACCATTAAAAATTACGACCTAAAATGACGAAACGAGATGAGAAAGCACATTCGATCGCTGCTGAAAGTTCATACAGTACACCATGTCGTATGAGTAACGCAGAAATCACTACTATGAATGCTCAAGTCATTTGATGTACAAGTATATCTTTAACTGCATAAAACTTATAAATTAATGTTTTTATTGGAAAATTCGAAAGTTTTTTTTTGTACAGTGTAAATTTCATATTAGACTATTATTTTTTAATGGGCTTACGGGTTTCAAAAAATAGAAATTGTTTTATTGTCTTATTGTCTGAGTAATAGTTTCGGAGATGTAGCCTTGAGAGCTTGTGCACTCGAGACTAAGTGCGCCGTCTTTAAACGCGTTATTCTCGAAACGGTGTTTTTAAACCCGTTTGGCAAGATTTCTCGAGAACTACTCAACCGATCTTCAAAAAATTTTACTCAGGTCCTTGGGATGAAATTCTTAAAGACTTTAACAAAGTACTTTTTTTGATTGCAACTGTTGAAAAAAAAATGTCGCCAGTGTTTCATTTTTTTTTGTAAAAGTGTCTGCTAAAAATTAAATTTTCAGTTTTTATTTCCTTCGTCCAAATTCCAAGTTAAGGCTTTAACTAAAACACGTATTTTTTAACTGTAAAGAGTTATCCTGCCAAATAATAATTTAAAATATATTGTTCCCAAAAACTGCAGAATTTTTTTTTGCTGATAGTGTATGTTTATAACCGAAAAAAGTTCTAATAAAACATTTCATTTTTTATATAAAAAAAAATTGTTGAAAAAAGACGTTTTAACTCGAGGAAATCCATGTAACCTTTCAATGCTATGAGCTAGATTTAATCGGATTCTTGTTTTTAGGACAAGAACTGAATCTTAGAAAGGTGTTTGCAAAAAACAGTGAACTTAGTGAACCCCCTAATGTTCTCGATGGCTTGATTCTCTCAATATTATCTTTCGCTACCAATTTTCTGTCTTCAAAAATTCAAACTTTTAAAATTTCTATAAATACAGTTTCATTCAAACTAAAATGAAAAATATAAATAAATTTATTAATATAGTTTCCCTTGAACTACTGACAAAAGTATAAAAGACTAATAATCATAAATATTTTGCTTCTTATTTCTAGTTTCGCCAGGAAGAAAAAGTACATTCCAAAACACAAAAGATGCTTCCTAAATGGTAAGTGATATACAATTTCTTTTTTATATATTTTCCACCAACGCTTATCTCCCAAGTTTACTGCTAAGTGGTTAAAAGGTTACATAATTGTCTGCATAAAGAAGTGACAACATTATATTTTTTTGACTAATGTGTAAAGTAACCTCATAACCATTTCCAAACGCAGTGAAATCACATTAGCGATTCACTGCTTCTAAGAAAATGAAAATTTCACCGCACAATAGAAATCATTTATGAAACTGCAAAAGCGAAAACTTTCTTTGAGTTAAGTGTGAGCGCATTGCAAACTTAAACATGATAGTGCAAGACAAAGTGAATGGGCGGGGGAAAATAAGAAACTTTGAAGACTCACATCGCACATCGCCGAGAAAACTGCATAAAAAAGAACTTCTGCACACTTGAAGTATAAAAACTGAGACATCAGCAACTGCAGTGCAATAATTTTCGAGCCGCTAACCGTCGCATGAACGCATAGCGTCACATAAAGATAAACAATCAACAGCAACAACATTATTAGCGCGATTTAACCGCTGAGTCCTCATGCCAACTACACACGTTTTTACATATATGATATACTGACTAATATAGATGTGCTCTTTTCTTCTGAGCGCTCATATGGAAAACATACCACATGCTCAGAGTCGCATCATAATTTTGTGTGTAGGTGTGGGATCTTGAGAGGCTGTAGAGAAAACTACTAGTTCGGAGCTAAGTTACTAGTAGTTCTACAGTGAAAACAGTAAACAAATTTTAAAAACCTTTTGTGACACTTAACTAAAAGTAAATATGGTATTTTTCTATTGGACAGTTTTTAGATGGGGACTCTTTTTGAGGCTCATTATCGGCAAGTTATTTTTTGGTGGCGCTCATGGTGTTCACACGAGCGACATGAGTGCGAAAACTTGAGCCGAAAAAATGTCTGCATATTCCCTTCGCCTCTCCTCCTCGTCACCTCGCTTGGTAAAATTGGTTTGTGCAACAAAAATTATGATGGAAATAATGTATAATTTTGAAATTTTGTTGGAGGAACTCTCCGCATTTCACCATCCACCTACAAACCCGCCCGCCCCCTCCTGGGATCCGCCCCTGCATATACCTATTTATATAGACAGCATTCAATTAATAATAAAGAAAGTCCCTAAATTTTAGTATAAAACAAAGAATACCACGAAAGCCACCAATGAAATTTGTGAAATTTACGGAGATCACTTCGTATAGCACAAAACTGGTTCGCTCGTTTCTGTTCTGGAAATTTCGATCGGAAAGATGGACCTCGCTCTGGTCGACCTATATTTGAAAATATTGAAAAAAATTAACCAGGACCGTCACATAAGCAGCCATGACATCGCCAAGGAACTTAACATTCATCATCAAACGGTTTTGAATCATTCAAAATTGGCTGGCTACAAAATGAAGCTAGACGTTTGGGTACCACATGAATTGTCTGTGAAAAATTTAATGAACCGAATTAACATCTGCGATTCTTTGCTGAAACGAAATGAAATCGAACCATTTCTGAAGCGAATGGTAACAGGAGACGAAAAGTGGATCAAATACGACAATAATGTGCGAAAAAGATCATGGTCCAAGCATGGTGAAGCTCAACAAATGGTCGCAAAGCCAGGATTGACGCCTCGAATTGTTATGCTGAGTGTTTGGGGGATTGGAAAGGAATCATCTATTATGAGCTCTTCTAGCCTGGTCGGTACTGTCAACAATTAATGGGACTGAAGCAAGCAATCGAAAAAAATGGCCAGAACTGATCAACAGAAAGGGCTTCGTCTTCTATCAGGACAACGCTAGACCACACACATCTTTGATGACTCGGCAAAAACTGGGAGCGCTTGGGTGGGAAGTTTTGATGCACCCACCATATTGCCCTGACCTTGCACCATCGGACTACCGTTTGTTTCGATCAATGCAGAACTCCCTTAATGGAGTAAAGTTGGCTTCAAGAGGAGTCTGTGAATATTATTTGTCGCAGTTTTTCGCCGTGAAACCAGAAATGTTTTACACTGATGGAATAATGTCTCTATCAAAGAAATGTTAAAAAGCGGTCGACCAAATCGGTACATATTTGGGTCATTAAAGTTCATTATAAATATAGAAAAAATAAGTTGAAGTTTGATTAGAAACACAAAAAGACTTTTTCCACAACCCAATATTTGGATTATACAGCATGAAAAAATGACTTCTTGCTACTGAAGATCTTGGCAAAGACCTTTTGAAAACTTTCGTATCAACTAACTTAGCATGATTTTCTTAGTATTTTACATTTCAATATATGAAGTAGATGGTTTGAAGGAGGCATACTGAGAACCTGAAGAACTTCTCAGATTTATATCAAAGATAATTTTTAGTAAAGGCTTTCAGACGATATTTAACTGTAAAGGAACTGGTTGAACGTTTAATCAAACTTCATAGATTATTATGATTAGATGAATATTGCGTTGAAAATTAGGGCTAGTATTGATAGGAAATTATTTCACCAACAATCTCATACGGCTTAATTGTCTTTGTCTTTATTTCTTAAGTGTTAGTACGATGCTTTACAAGGCCTAAAAGTATCGGGAAACAAGTTTTCAGACCCCAGGAATAATCATGTGCCTTAATAAAAGGAATTAGAAATTCTTATCTCTCATTTCAAGGTGTCTTAAATTGGCACTTAAGAGTTATTTGAATGTTGAAGGTGAGTAAACATAGTATTTAGCATACATAGGAAGGAATTCCTCGTTTTGTAACAGAACTAAGCCAATTCACTTTCAGACCAGTTAGAATTTAGGTCTTGAGATCTTGTTGAAGCTATTGACTTAATACTGCAATTTAGGCTCAAATGGACTAATCCCACTATATGGTACATGTTATATCTGTATATATCCATACAGAAATGCATGTGTGAACATGTGTGTGTGTGAACTTCTTGCGATGCGCGCAAAAGTAGTTTTGAGGAAGTAGTTAGTTTTTATATAAGTTCTTTGCTTGTTCTCAATGTTTCAAAGAAAAAATACAAAATGGGAAAAAAGTAGAAAAACTATATGCGGCAATAATCTGTTGCAGCAAAATCGCGCGAATTTCTTAAGATAACTATGGCAAGCAATTGTAATGTTGTATTTGCCTCAAACTTTCGCTGTTGCTAGACTCTTCACATTATATTTTACCTGAAAGCGCTTCTACGGCGCTATCTTGCCACGCAACTACAATGCGGCCTGCAATTGCAACAAATTTGCGCGACAAAACTTCTGCTGGCGCTGTAGAATTATGACAAACAAATTGTTGCCAACTACTAATAATGGCGTTGCCACGGTTCTTACGCATTTGCCGCTTCTTGCGGCAACACAATCTTGCGTTTGCACCTCGATAAGTGCTGGTGGTGGCGCTGTTGCTGTGGTGGAGCACCTGCAAACCCTCGGTGTCATGCAGATATTGCACTGTCAACGTGCTGAATTATTGCGGCGTCGGCAAGAGATATTTGAGAGTTGCCATAAGTTTATGCGGCGATGAATGAGCAAATATGCCAACTGGAAGTGAGTTAGTGCCGAGGAAAGAGCATAAGTAGCATATTTATGAATTTCTAAATGTGTTTAGTTATTAATTTGATTGCTTACTTATTTCATTACTTACTTTCTTAACTTTATCTTATTTAAATTTGAGAATAGACTCAAAAAATTAAGTTAAATGAACTGTGTATCTATTAAACTAAATTAATTTGAAAGTCGACTAAATTAAAAACAATCAAATTTTTTTTATCATTTTTGTATATTAGAGCTATATAGAATATTAAATTAAAATTTAATTATTCTTAATTTTACAAAATTCTCTCCGTTTTATATAAAACTTTGCCATTTCAACTCCATTTCCGCTTAGAAGATCTCAAATTCCACTCAATCTAAGAATATTTAAAGTACTCCAAATTTTCATGATTTCTCTCCGTGGTTCTGAGAAGAATATTATACCTTATAGCTGTAGTCTTAAAATCCCAAATTGGAAAGGTTAACGATCGTTGCGACGTAACATAACGACCCAATTCTGGTCCAATGGGTATGTAAACAAGAAAAAATGGTTTGGTGTGGTTAGTGGTTATCAGCCCATATTTTTCAAAAATAATGCCAATGAGAATGTCGATCTATGTATATTAGATGTTGAGTCATTTGCGCTCTCTCTGATGCCATCATGACAGTTTCCAAGCACTGCTTCTTTAAGTTTTTTATACTCTCGCAACAAAGTTGCTAAGGAGAGTATTATAGTTTTGTTCACATAACGGTTGTTTGTAAGTCCTAAAACTAAAAGAGTCAGATATAGGGTTATATATACCAAAGTGATCAGGGTGACGAGTAGAGTTGAAATCCGGATGTCTGTCTGTCCGTCCGTCCGTCCGTGCAAGCTGTAACTTGAGTAAAAATTGAGATATCATGATGAAACTTGGTACACGTATTTCCTGGTTCCATAAGAAGGTTAAGTTCGAAGATGGGAAAATTGGCACAAAGGAATTTTTTTTGGAAAAGTGGGCGTGGCCCCGCCCCCTACTAAGTTTTTTGTACATATCTCGGAAACTACTATAGCTTTGCCAACCAAATTCTATAGAGTCGTTTCCTTCAGGCATTTCCATATACAGTTCAAAAATGGAAGAAATCGGGTAATAACCACGCCCACCTCCCATACAAAGGTTATGTTGAAAATCCCTAAAAGTGCGTTAACCGACTAACAAAAAACGTCAGAAACACTAAATTTTATGGAAGAAATGGCAGAAGGAAGCTGCATCCAGGCTTTTTTTAAATTGAAAATGGGCGTGGCGTCGCCCACTTATGGACCAAAAAGCATTTCTCAGGAACTACTAATCTACATAAATAATTTTACAGCAAAAAAAAAAAAAAATGTAAATGACGGATAATGAAATCTCGATTATCACTTTGTCATGCGAGAGTATAAAATGTTCGGTGACACCCGAACTTAGCTCTTCCTTACTTGTTGATTCTATCGTCATTAAAAGAGGTGAATAGACAACACACATGAGACAAGTTTTTAATGACTTCACGACCCTCACTGAATACTTTGAGTCACTCATATAAATGTGTTTGTGATATCCGTCGAGAGAGGAGTTTGGTTCTCAGTTGGCTACATTGTCTGAAGTAGAAATTGTTGGCAAGAGTTATTATGTGTTGGAGTTCGAGGCTGACATTAATAACGCTGGTTCCCAGATAGACAAAATTATCTACGACTTCGAAATTATGACTGTCAACAGTGACTTGGGAGCCAAGTCGCGAATGTGATGACTATTTGTTTGATGGCAGGAGATATTTCGATTTGCCCTCGTTCACTACCAGACCCATTTGTGGCCCAGATTGTGGGGTCACCCTTTTTGTGGATTAGGCAGAGCACACTTAAATTGCAATCGTTGGGCATGATCCTGCCGTTTTGTTGTTCTTCAGACGGGTAACGTCTGCTCCATCGCCATCGATTGGGGAATCGGTTTCGCCATCTCTTGGTCTTATGCTTTCACTGCCATTCAGCAGGCACTTCTTACATCCATAATTTTAGTATAATGTGGGCATCACTCACAAGATCACGTCTGTGGATTCTACAAGAGTATGCTCTAATTCGAAAGAATTTTCGAGCATCGTACGTCATTATATGGGGAATATCTTCTTGTTTAAGAGAAGTATTTCGTTTTAGGTTTCATACACTGGGAAGGCCGGAATTACTGCTACAGTGGAGGATCTGTTTTCTAAATCAATGAATTTGAAGTTTGAAGATGAGTTTTCCGACGAAACACTCTTACAATGAGGTCAACAATAGTTTACAGGGATCCTACCACATCAAATTTGCAGTTCGTTAAATTGGTATTTCGATACATGAATATATATGTATATACATACAATTTTTTTATTAATGTTTTTTAGTGCACCCCAACATTTTTATTCTCACTACACTTGAATCTTCAATTAATATGAATATTGAGCTACTTTGAGTCGAGCTCATCTCACCACAGCAGCCTGTTCACCACACTCATGCAACATCCATGCAATATTTTAGTCAAAACAGCTGTTCCATAAGGAATCGGCAAAATATTTGCATGAGCAAATCAAAATACAAATATTTGCCAAATTATTTATTTATGCATTAGGTCCCTGAACCCAGCGCACACTCTGCGAATATATGCGAGCATATCTGCACGGTGCACACACCCAGCTACATTGGCCATGACCGTCGTTCAATATTTGCCCATTTACACTTAATTTATTATAGCCTATGGCTTTCTCATCCATAAATTGCATATCCATTTCACTATTTTGAAAACAAAATCCAATTGCAACATATTCGATTGCAATGGTCCTTCTATTTGCATATCAATTTGAAGGATACGCTATCAATGTATTTGTGTGTGTGTGTGTTTACTTTATATTTTCTGCAAATTCGTAAGCAAACAACTTATTATAGTTAATCTGCATAAATAAGTAGCCCAAATGGATGAGTGGCGGCGAAATTTGGATGAAGAGTATTCATACATATATGGGTATATGAGTGTATGGGTATATAAGTATGTGTATGTGTTTTTAAATGTGCTTGTGCGCACTTGCAGGAAAGTAGCTGCTATTTGTAGGCTAAGCAAGCGCTTGGCTTAGTTTGTGCATTGCTTATTAGTTGGCGTATTTTGAACTCTAGACATTGAACCAGAAACATACAGGGTGCTGCATTTAGAGTATTTTGAAACTTGTATAAAAAATTAGTATAATTTCGGCCTTCCTTATATCAAATCTGGTTTGTAAATTATTTTAACGCGAGAAGTGTAATTATACAGGGTGCTGCATTTAGAGCGTTTTGAAAATTGGATTTAACCTTTTTTCAGCATAATTTAAGTCTTCTTACATAGAAGAAAAATATTTTCTGAATTAATTTATCTATAGAAATATCTTTTCTTTTAAGGAGTTAAGCCCGTCTAGAGTTATCAAAAATAGCGTGAGCTTGACAATTTTATCAGGGAATAAGAAAAAGCGTATCGAACTTCTTACTTTCATATTGGTTGATAACAAAAATCTATGTAAGATCAAAATTTTGGCCCAAACTGGCGGCCATTTTTCGAAATCATCTCTTTCAAAAAGGCCTCAATGGATGACGGTGTTTCTTGGCTCTCGCGCTATCTGAAACGAATGGGAAACTAACTTTTCATCTAAATATAATTTTCGATGAAAGAACGTAGGTTTTAGAAATTCCGCGAAATCTTGGTATTGTAGATAGATAGATAGAAAATAATTGAGGTTTTACGCTGCGACCTATTGTGCTTTCTCCTATATCACATATGGTCACAAAGGTCCAGTACTCTGAATAATTCCAGGAGCTCAGCAAACATCTGTGTACGTTGATGGATCCCAGATCGAACGCCTTGAGCCTACTTCGCTCTGGAATTTCCTGTTTCATGTCGCAAAACTATCAGGTTATACCAGAGACTATGTCCATGTTGAATAAGTGTTCCTTAAGCCTGCAGTGCCTAGTAGTAGCTTGGCGTGGCGCATTTCCGTTGCTTGCTGCAATCCGGGTGATAAGTGCTTTGCGGACTATATCAACCGACGCTGCTGAAGTATTAGCCAGCATGCCGCCTATTGACATCCAGGGAGATGAACTCAAGCGTTTATATCAATTATCAACGCCTAAAACAGTGTCGGTAAGGACAGAGGAGAGAAACAAGGAATACTAAAATGTGGCAGGAGCGGTGGAATTCCTCATCCAAAGGGCGCTGGACCCATCGACTTATACCGGACATCCACTCATAGATAGACAGACTTTTCAGATTCTACAATGACATTAGTCCGAACTGTCCGACGTGCACAGAGTATATAGAAGACTCTGAACATGTATTATTTCACTGCCCTCGATTTTCGAATACAAGGGAACAGCTAAAAACCACACTCGGTGCTAGTTTTACGGTCGATAACTTGACGACACTCATGTGTCAGTCGACTGATAAATGGAAAGCTGTCAGCGAAGCGTCAGCGTCCATAATGAGCAAACTAAGATCTTTTCAACAGACTAGGCGTCCGTCAGTCCGCGCAATAAAGGCGAAGTAATACCTAGCCGGTGGTTCCGTGGGAGAGTCTTGAGTTGGGAGTAGGTCAGGTTTAGCAGATTACATTTCCGCACTTCGGCTTTCGATGCTTCCCCTTACTTAAAACAAAAAAAAAAAAATGCCTTTCACTTGTTACTCTCTCCTTCGTTTGGAAAAACTCCTTTATGGTGTGGAGCCCCACCGTCGTCGACCAGCTCATTGTCGGCTACCCCGGCCCCTCGATCAGGTATATGTACATGGTTGCAAACTGATAGGCGGGTCAGCCTTGCTAACACTCTTCCATTAATAGCGATTTGACCTCATAAGCTGAGATCGCTTTTATTGCCGGTTGATTATCGCTGAGTGTAGCAAGACGCCGGCTGCGATAGTTCCGATGGAGATTGATTTCTGCACTCTGACTTATAGTAAAGACTTCTGCTTGAAAGATGCTCGGAAAACATTCCATTGATATGGATAGTTTGGTATGCGGTATTTCGACCCGTCAGTGTACCACTGCATAGTACTGCCCCTCAGAAGTAGGTCGAGGATGGAATCACTCCACTCCGTCTTACTGCAAAGAGCAACTTCTCTGTGAAGTTTACCCTCGTTACGCCGTATCTTGGAAGAAGAGACAAGGTGCTTAATTAGTTGAGACGACATTATCTTGTCTTTGCCAAAACCCTCTGCTGCCACGAGCAGAATAATATGTTTCGCTGCCAGTTTGATCACCACACTATTGACTATACAAAGTTAATTTTTTTTCTTGTTTTGAAGTTCATTCATATTCCCTAGAAAACACTTGAATACGACTTACGCTTAGATGGTCTCAGTTACCACTAAATCCTTGCGTTCTTTGAACAATCACAGGTTTTATTCATATGCCTCGGTTTCAAGTAATCATGTTATGTTTTTAGGTTTTATCTATAATTTTTTTCAATCACCACTTCGTTTACTCATATATAACCACACGAAAGCAAATTTTCAGAAGAGTGTTCTCCATTGAAGCCCTCCAATAAGCTAACCCTTTATACAAGCAAATAAGCAAGTTATCAACAAATGAGTAAGTATTTTTCAAATCTTCCTTCAACTAAAATTTGACTGCATATAAAAAGGCCACATTACTTGAGTTAATCCTTAACAAATTTTCAGATAAAATATTTCAGTTTCCGAAATCCTTTGGTGAATCGCAGCGATTGCATTCCACACACGCAAACAACACCAACTAAACCAACATGTAAAAGGTCTCACTGCCAACCCTCTCAACTCCGTTTAAGAACGCAGCGCACGCAGTCCTTACCACGACCCTACAATTGACTTCGCTTTCCTTTTCTCCTTTCTTTTTTTGAGACTACTTGCATGTGTGAGCGGGAGCGTGGTATGCTTTTGGGCGCAAATGCGTGAACAGGCTGCCTGGCTGTCGATGTTGTTGTGCGAAATATTATAGTTTTCCATTTCAGGCTTTCTGAATATCATTTAAATGTAAATATAAAGTTTATCAAATAAATATGCTCATATAGATGCAGATTTGCTCTCAACTTCTACGTTGTCTCGCATTATCATTCAACTTCGCTCTTGCATAGCCTTCAATTACATAGTATATAATATGCGTGTGCCTCAGTATTTTGTTCTTGGTTTTTGTAAGTTTCGTGTTTGTAACTTTTTTGTATGCAACTTGCGGCTGAGTCGAGATTAAAATACAAAAGTGGCAAATGGCATTGAAAACGAAGATGAGAGCGCGATACGCATGCAATGGTTTTATTATAGATTTTATAGGGTGGCCATATAAAAATAAATATTTAAGTATGATAAGAAACCTAAAGAAGTAACAGTAATTGTATTTTTAGCACTTTTTAAGGAAGAATTAAGAGTTTTTGGTATCTTCGTAGTAACGATTGTAGCCAACGCTTTTTTCTATTATTTTTATTTTGAACTTCTAGAAAGGCAGTGGATGTATTTCTGATTTTATTAAAAGCGAGTAGAACGTAAGAACGTTATATATTTTCCAAATTATGTTCTCTAGGTATTTATATTTCTGCAAGTGGTCGCACCACGCGTTATAGTTAACCTAGCAATTTCTTATTCCACTAGATCGGTATAGATTTGAAATTATATTTATCAATATGATTGGGATGATGATATTATGTTTCGAACCTTCTTTGTGTTTGTTGACCGTTTTCTGATGCACAGAGATGAGTGCGTGTCTTCGCTGCAACAAGATAGTGGTTCGAGTCCATGCTAGGACCTCAGAGCGTTTGCATGTTTAAAACACTTGAGACATGTTTTTCGTCAATCACAACATGATCGGTCCGGAGACAGCCAGGTAGCTTGAAGAATTTTCCAAAACAGGAATCTAGTACTATTGATAACCATTTTTCGGACCTCGGTGGTGGCGTGTATAGCTCTAATAGAAGCGCTCAGAAAAGGCATCTTTAGTCGCATCGTCCTTCTCTTCCGTCGGGGGTGGGCGCAAATGAGCGATATGTTGAAGAATTTCGCATTTCGAGGTGAATGCCAGGACCGAGGTGAATCCATCGCACTTTTTAGACGGCAGTGATGTCAGCCTTTACCCATACGAGGTCATCAATCAGCAGAGCAGCGACACTTTCTCAATTAAGGGACCGGAAATTCCACGTGCATGTCTTTTAATCGTAATCCTTAATGTGTTTGCCATGGTCATCATCAAAAGGATGTGTCTCATCCGAGACTGGTTTAATCGTTTCATTGAGTGTGTGTTTTTACGTGGCGGGTCCCAAATTCATGGCTAAAGCCTGATTTGCCTTCTCACTTTAGCTCACCTTCAAATGGATGTGTTTTGGCTAGCTAGAGGATTCTTGGTCTAAGACCGAAAGTCGTGAGCTGCTTGAGCCATATGTAAAAAATCGTTTCTGGCCACTCCCAAGCGAATGGTGCTCAGAGAACTTTCCTCACTTGCGTGAACTTCTACACATGACTCTATCCTCATCTTTTTTTTACAGAATAAACCTAACAACTATTAATAATTAAGTTAGGTTGTGTTCTATGGCGCTCAAGCCTGTTACGAAGGTCAAGAAGAGTTCCACTTGAACAACTAGAAATGCCAGTTCTTTGTGAAACTAAGGAATCCTCAGTAGGGTTCAGAAACATGACAACATTTAAGCAATACTTTGTCACTGTATATTTTTGTAATTTTTGGAACATAAAAATGTAAGTAATTTTAGATTATTATACGTCGAACAGGGTTTTCCGCGAATTTAGTAGCACCCAGCAGGAAACATAGGAGGCCTTATTGCGAACTAAGTCGATTTAGCCGTGTTTCTTTTTGTCCGCCAGTCCAACTGCATATACGCGAACTAGTACTTGATTTTAAATATACCGATCTGAAATATTTTACACGGCGTTTTCTACCCAAGAAGATGCTCATTTGTCGGAACCGCCGATATCGGACAGCTTTAGCATATTGCTGCCACATAAACTGAACAATAAGAATCAAATGCTTGCAGGAAAGGCTTTTTCATTTGATGAGGTATCTTCAAGAAAGTTGGAATGAATTGTTAACTAACCTTAATTTGACTTAATGGCTTGTTTTTAGCAAAAAGTGGCTAGAAAGAACTAGTTGCGTTATACATTTAATTGCTATAAGTCATAAACCTGCGTAGAGTATTATATAGCTTCGACGCAGCAGAAGTTAATGGGTTTTCTGTTCTTTTTTTGTTTAGCAAAATTCTTGCCTTCTAGTTGACCTAAATTTATGCATATTTTCTACATATTGCCTCAGAAATTTGTTGTTTTTTTGTGTTTGAAAATTCAGTTTGCTTTCGCTCACACATAATTACCCATTCAAGTGTTGATATCATGGGGCATACCGCTGGCCATCTATTATGCAGCTTTATACAAGTTTGTATTTATTTATTTTCCCCTTATCTGCTCGATGCTCTCTACCCTTAGGGTGACTTGCGCAAACCGCTCACGTGCCAAAATAACTGTATGCGCAAGCAATATGCGATTGTTCAGCATACAAACCGGCTTCCCAGCTTAAGCTTCCAATATTTCACAAACACACTAGTTTTTATTGTTGCTACCTTATCTTTACATTTCTTTGTTTTTATCATATTTTTTTGTTTGTTTTTTGATGCAACTCTTAAACTTTTGCAATCCGCACGCGTGCAGAGGACCAAGTTTCCTTTGGCATTCCGGGGTGTGTTCATAAGTGTAAATTAGTGAACGGAGATAGTGAGCGGTTTTGTATATTTGTATATGTGCGTCTGATATCTTATTGTTGCGTTACATGCTTGGCATGCCGATGCGCTGCACACACGCACACAGCCAAAGGCAGTCACACACACTCACATGCATGCTCAATAGGACAATGCAATACTCATACGCCATGGCGTTCCCATTACTTCGTTTTTCGCCCTTTAAATCTGTGCGCTTATATTCATTTGTATGCATTTGTGTGCGTGTATGTGTGTTGGTGCACAGTGTTGATGTGCTGCAATGAGTTGAGATGAATTGCTGTGAGCGCATGTTTTGAATTTTACAGATTTTCACACTTTTCCTTTCCTTCATGCTGCGCTCACACCACTTCCATTAGCAAGGCGAGGCACGTGTTTGACGTTGCTTATTTTAGATTTTAGATTTTAGTTTGCCTCTGCATTTGATTTTGATTTGTGCAGTCGACATTCTTCGATGCATGCCAGTAGACATTTTTTTGCTTTGTTTTTTGTTGTCTGCTCCAACTTTTCGCTACGATGTTCTCGCACTTTATTTGATGCGTTTTGGTGGATTGCGTATGCAGAGATTTCGTCATTATGCGCTTAAGGGTCTGAGAGAATCATATATGTATTTATATGAACGGGTGCTACTTCCGAAATATAGCTATCTGAAAAATAATTATTAATTATTTCAGTTCACTTGAATGAAGATGCGATTTTGTCTCTCCAAAAAATATCGAGGATTCGACAAAACTTTCCATTTTGCGGGTACTACTTCCGAAATATAGCTATCTGAAAAATAATTATTTCAGTTCACTTGAATGAAGATGCGATTTTGTCTCTCTAAAATATTGAGGACCCGACAAAACTTTCCATTTAGCTGAACCTGGGAATCAACTATTCACAGAGTTGATTCGAGGAAGCTCTCAGTATTAATAATATGATATGTGTAGCTGACCGGTGTTGAATAACAACAACTATTTCTCATTATTCAGGTAGAAATTATATTTAACAAAAATTACCTTCTAAGAGTTACTGCGGCCAAAAAGAAAATGGCGCCTAACTCCACAGTCTGTAATTTAGAGTACAGAAAGCCCTGATTTTCACTTTTCCTGCCAACTCTAAGCACAATTTCTAAGTGATAGGCTATAAAGAGATATGTAGGCTACCAGCAACCAGCTAAATTGAACCAAAACGAAAGTAATCATTTATAGAGACAGAATGAGTAAGGGCGTTTTAAAGTTTGTTCTGCACATATATAATTTGATCAAATTTGATCTGGGCAAGCAAAATAAAACTACATTTTCACGTAAACTTTACTATCACCTTCAAAATAGGCTCCTGAGTCAAAACAAGTCGTAATCTCTAAAGCTACTAATCCGATGTTCCATAAACTTTCTATAAGCCTCGTAAGGGATGCCTTTCAGTGCCTTCAAGAAATTTTGTTTTTTTCGGTTTCGGCTCAGTTTTCGGTATTCGCTGGATTTTAGTATAGTTTTGGAGTCTTGTTTATAAACCCTTATCTCTTTATCAGTAATCATACGTTTGGTGAATGTAGAGCCGTAAGCTGCGTTTTAAAGCATTATATTTTACTCGTTGCTGTTTTTCCAAAAGTCTAGCCTAGTATTGACACGCTTCATACCCAAAACATTAATCAAAATATTAATCAAAATTTGTTGATTCGATTTATAAAATACAGGGTTTGTCCGTGAAATAATAGGACCGAGTCGAGAGGCTTCTTCTTCAACGATGCTGCGCTGCTAGCCCGATTTCCAAGCATTGAAGGCGTCGCGGAAGGCCTTAAGAGCCGAGGTGCATGCTGCTTGGATCCCTCTGTCGTCTCAAAATACTTGCCTTTGATCGTCCTTTTCAGGCAAAGAAACAAAAAATGTCCGGGTAGCCATATCTGGGCTGTAGGGCGGCTGCGGAAGCGTTGGGATGCCGGCCTTGGTATGGAGGTGTTCACAAGAAAAGCGGTGTGAGGCGGGGCGTTGTCGTGGTGCAACTTCTAATCGGCTGCGATGTCTTCTTGGACCCGATTAACCTTTCGTTTGAGTCTATTGAGAACTTCCACGTAAAACTTGGCATTGACGGTTTGTCCAGGACGAACAAATTCATGATGGACGATGTCTTTTTCATGTTTTGTCGGTGTTTGTCGAAGTCGCAGGTTTCCTAGCACGGTCTTCAACCTCTTCCTGGCCCTCCAAAAAAGCCTGGTGCCACCGAAATACTTAACTTCTTGCTAAAGCAACATCTAGATAAGACTGCTTGATCATATCAAACGTTTCTGTCGCAGATTTAGCACAGAATTTAATTGCATACCTCTGCTCTAACAAACGCTGTATTTCGGCTTGCTGAAACACGTTCCCAAATGCAGTCGCAGCGGAAGAAAATCAGTCCTATTACTTTCTGTACCAACCTTGTATAGTGCCTACATAGTAATACAGAACTCCACTGGAATAGCTGTGACGCCTCTTCCTTTGTAATTTTCTTAGATGTGGATTATTAGAACAAATATCATAATAGGTTGTCAAAAAAGTCTGGCGGTATTTTCGCTAGTTGGCGCTGAAAGCGAGTAGTTCTAGTTTTATTCGTCGCATCGGGTCATCTATACCTTTCTGGAAAGCTCATTTCACGCGCTAACACGTGTTTGATTCATTGTCGTTTCTTTTAAGTCGTTCGTGAGTTATAGAGTCGCAAACATGGAGCAAAATAAAGAGAAAATACGGCATATTTTACAGTACTGCTAGGATAAAGGCAAAAATGCATCTCAAGCCGCCAATAAAATTTGTGCAGTTTATGGACCCAATACAGTTTCCATTTTCACCGCACAACGATGGTTTCAACGTTTTCGTTCTGGTGTAGAGGTGGTCGAAGATGCGCCACGCTCCGGAAGGCCTGTCGTCGAAAATTGCGATAAAATCGCTGAATTGGCCGAAAGAGACCGGCATAGTAGCAGCCGTAGCATCGGTCAAGAGCTGGGCATGAGTCATCACAAATTCATTTCAATTTCAATAAAAAAAAAATTCAATAAAAATACCGCAAGACTTTTTTGACAAACCAATATCAACAAAATCATAGCCGCTGCATTAGGTTCGAGATGTTTCAACCACACTCTGGGAAAAGCTAAACAGTAGAGAAGAAAATGCCTTGATGAAACCACCTCACCATCCTTTCTATTAAGCTTTGGTAATTAGCATCCGACAAAATACAAGTATGTCGTTTCACCGCAGCTGACCTTATTGGGCAGTGTCTGATTTACTAATGCGGCGAGGTGTGCTTGGCGAGCTCTCTGGCGGTCCCTAAATCTAACACTAGAAAGCAAGTGGACAGCTTAGTACCGAGCCGTTCCTAACTCCAAGAAATTTGTGGAAAAGATGCCCTCTCTAGCTCGCTTATCGGTTTTGCACTTGCTGGCGATTCCGCTGTAGCCAGATAGCTCAACAAACCGGACACCAAAGTTGCGCGATGCGACTGAAGTTGTCAGACCCTTCTAGATTGGTCTTAAGCGTACTGTTAGTGAGTGGCTAAAGCTAGTGTTAATGGATAGTTCTAGATAGAAAACTTCTCCTCCCACCTTTACCAGTTTATCTTCAGAATCTTGAAATTTACCAAATTAAAATTTAATCTTCCTAAGTGTAAGTCTTCAACTGACCAAATATTTTTTGACTCAAATTAATTCTAGGAAACCCACAAAAGTTGCACGAGTCTATTTTTAATAACATATTTAAAACATTAAACGTATGATTAAACATTGACTACCGAAGCCCCTAACAGCCAAGTCAAATATAGGAATATCTGTGCAGCTTTGTATTAAACTATACTCACACACATAAGCACGCAAATGGGTTTGTGTTAGTATGCAAATTCATTTTAGTTTGCGAATTTGTGTCTGCGTTGGATATTAGAGTAAAAAATTCAGTTGGAGCCGCGCATAGCTGATTGAGCAATGTTTCATGTCGCTTGACATTCAGCCTCGCATTACTCGCACACACACGCACACGCGCATTTATGCATATAGATGACCCAATAGCCGATGGGGCAGTTCACATGGATGCACTGCGGCGTATATCCAGCCTAGGCATACAAAAACAACTACACTTATGCAAATAATCCATCAAACAGCTGCGCAGCCTAATGCCAGCGAACGGGCAAATGATAAATTACTAAGCTCGCGCCAAAAGTGGTCTACGGCAGCGCGAGTAATTATGCAGAAATGAGTTGGTAAATGGTGGCCACGCGAATTTGCCTCTGCCCTGATCGATAACTGTATTCAATTTTAGATAGTTAGCACTGTGTTTAACTTTCGGCGATTATTATACGCTTGCAACATGTTCCGATTTAAACAAAATTCAGGACAAAATATAATCCTGACATTCCTACATTACGGTGTGAAAATAGATTTCTGCTACAAATACCACGTCTACTTTCCACATAACACAATTTGAAATGAAGAATAATTCAATATATTCAGATCAAACGAATAGAGCCTTGAAGGTATTTCATCGTACCACCTAAAATTCGGACTATAAATTAACAAAAACCCAGACGCCAAATATGTGGACTTTTTGCAGAAAATATCGGTCAATCTGTGAGATATGTTATTGAAATTCAGGGAAAATGTTTCCTCGATAATTATATGTGTAAGATATGGGTTGAGCCTTGAACCCCGCATATAGCTAATATAAAGATTTTCGAACATCCAGTTGACTTTATGTCACATACTACTGTGCCCAAAAAATAAGGTGACATTGTATTTATTTTGAAAATTCTTTATTTATTCTTCCAAATCAATTTCATCCCCTTCAAGGTAATCCCCTTCCGATGCAACGCACTTATGCCAACGGATTTTTCAATCTTCGAAACACTGGTTGTAGTCACCTTCCGGGATGGCTTTCAGTTCCGTCTTCGCTGCGGCTTGAATCTCCTCTATCGTATAAAAACGGTGTCCCCGGAGCGGTCTTTTGAGCTTGGTGAATAGCCAGAAGTCGCACGGCGCCAGATCAGGTGAATACGGTGGTTGCGGAACGATATGGGTTGAGTTTTTGGCGAAATGATCACGAATTACGAGGGCAGTATGGGATGGTGAAAACCAAGAATTGTCTTTCCACAATTCCGGCCTTTTTAGGTGAACGTTCAAATAATATTCCTTGTTGACTGTTTGACCGGTTGGAAGGAATTTATAATGCACAACACCACGATAATCGAAGAAAACAGTCAACATGACCTTTATTTTTGAGCGACTTTGGCGCGATTTTTTCGGTCTCGGCTCTCCTTTGGCACGATTTTCGCTCGGCTGATCGGTTGTTTCGGGGTCGTAAGCATAGATCCAAGTCTCATCGCCAGTTATAATGCGTTTCATGACACCCTGGTAGTCGAAAAGCATCGTTTCACACACTTCAACGCGACGCCTTTTTTCCAAAAAATTCAATGTTTTCGGTACCAGTCGAGATTTGACGCGCTTGAGGCCCAAAACATCCTTCAAAATGGTATTGGCTGAGCCTTTCGATATGCCAACTTCATCAGCAAGGTCTCTAATTGTCAATCGACGGTTTTTCAACACCAAATCTTTGATTTGTTGAACGTGAGCTTCGTCGGTTGAGGTTGATGGTCGCCCTGGACGCTCTTCGTCTTCGACACGTTCACGGCCGGCTTGGAACTCACTATACCACTTGACACAAAAAAAAATAATTCTCCAAATCCTTCGACGCGTGCAGTTTAAATTCAAATGTCACCTTATTTTTTGGGCACAGTCATATCGGCCAATGTGCTGGTTTAAATAAAGTTTCGCCAAAAGTATTTCCTCGGCGTGGATTCTTGCAAGTTGTAAGTTTATAAAATGGTCGATTACATCCGAGCAAAGCCCTTCTTACTTGTTCACCCTGTATTTACGCTTTCAAGTATTCCTATGTCATGCCTAGAATGGATGATGATAGGAAGGTACTCATCTAAGAGCATTTTCTCCATCATAACGTCTTCAGAGAATCAAAAGTTGCAAGGATTTCATTAGTGAGATGAGCTGCAAATTTAGCTTGTACTTCTTAATCTAAGGCTTTTGGAGTTATACGTACATTAGTTATTTTATAATGATTGTATTTAAGCGTAATCCTTAAAGTTTATCCTAAAGAGATGAGCTACTGCTTCTTCGTGCAAGTTTTATGATTAAAGTGGAAACAATTCACATCACGGTAGTTTGATTACCTATGTATATAACCGTTAGTGTCTCCGTCAATTTTTTTCTTCCTTTCTGTACGGAGGTAAACCCAAACTCTTTCTAAACACGATATACATTTAAAGTAGTATAATTTACAATATTCTGTGTTTGTAATCCGACAGTAAATAAACAGAAACAATTTTATTTTGTTTTACAATAGTTTGAAATTTGGTCCCCAACCGAATTCGAATTCGCACCATCATTAATAAATTGCCACATGAAAAGTATGAACTTTATAACTTGCCGTAGATAATAAGTAATCATCAGCAGGCAGTTCTTCAACAATTGGGATGCTCGAATGAACGTAGTGAAGTTTTTAAAGACAGTATTACCAAGCACCCACCTAAGTCACATCCTTGTCGAGCTTAACCGCTGAATTTTTTGGGGTCATTTGAATATGTTTCTATAGAAAAAGCGATTAGCAAAAATTATATTACAGACTGATCGCACACGAGTTTTTGAATATGATCAAATAGTCGCTTGCTTAGGCAATGAAGCAAGTGAAATTGGCTGGCAACCTATATTTGACTTCTTTTGACATCATTTTGCTGGATTGTTATTTTTGGAAATGGATTTAGCAATCCTTGTACCATTATACAAGGTGCGTTCCAAAGTAAACAAGACTTTTTGAATCTAGCGCGTCCTGGTGGCGCCATCTTTATGTCGACTGGTGCGTTACAATCTGCCATATTTATCGATTGTCCAGTGAGAATTTCATGACATTTCGTGGATTGATTGGAAGTGGAGTTATTACGTTTTAAGTGTCAGTATGTTTGCATTATCGGTGCGAAAATGAGCTTCGAACAAAGAGCCAACATTAAATTTTGTTTTAAAATTGGTAAAACTTTTACCGAAACGTTTCAATTGCTGAAACAAGTTTATGACGATGATTGCCTATCCCGTAGCAGAGTGCACGAGTGGTTTCAACGTTTTCAAAGTAGTCGTGAGGACATAAATGACGATCAATATGTGGGCTAATCAAAATCCGTGATCACCGGAAATTCCTAAGAAGCTGTGCGTGAATTTATCAAAAATCAGTCGAAATCAGCATTGAAATTCATGGAAATGGAATTGAAAATCTCCAAAACATCGATTTATCGCTTTTTGACCGAACATATGGGCTTACTAAAGGTCTGTACACGGTTTGTTCTGTAAAAATTGGCTGACGATCAAAAATTGCTCGGAATCGATCGACGCTTGTGACCGATTATTTGACCAAAAATCACATTTTAACCATTAACCACTCCCCGTATTCACCCGATATGGCACCGTGTGACTTATTCCTTTTCGGAAAAATGCATTTGCCCATGAAAGGAAAGCGTTATGCAGACGTAGAGGTCATTCAAAAGGTGGCAACCATACTGGCCAACGAGCTAAAACAGTCGTTTGACATGCTTTTGAACCGTACAAAAAGCTGTATTGAAGCAGAAAAAATAAAATTTTGCAAAAAACCATTTGTTCTGATTTTTTTAAAGCGACATGCTTTTGATTTGTGTACCGTGCAAAAAGCATTGTATTGAAGCAGAACGAGACTATTTTGAATAAAATAAATTGATTATGCCGAAAAAACTTTAAATTTCAACTCGTCGCATCACCCTGATCATTTCTATTAATACAACCTTATATCTAACTCGTTTAGTTTATTATTAGGAGTTATGCCTCCTTGAAGTATAGGGAAAAAAGGCCGTGTTCTCGTCGTCATTATTTCTACCCTTGTGAACGTCTGAAAACTAAAACAATTAAGGTTTCTTGGTTAGGGCAAATGTCGCTATATTAAAAAAGGTTTTAAAAATACATATTTCTAATTTCAAATTTTTTATGTTGCTTCGTGTGATTGAAAGATACTTAAAGAATATTCCTGCCTCATGTTCATATATCAAGAATTTATGAAATAAAAAATTGTTTTGCGAAAAAAGCGTTTAAAATGTTTAAGTTTCATTTGTTGCAGTTGTCCGCTGACTCGGTCCAGTTGCCACGACACAGAAACTGCCATAACTTCGGAAAGAATTTAAATTTTGAAAAAATCTTTAAGGGAGTTAATTTTGAATATCTAAATTATTGAATTACAAAACAAACATTTTAAATGTTTTCAGTTTCTAGACCAGAATACCTTCTTATAATCGGAAAAAGTTGCTTATTTTCAATCGCAAATTCCAAAAAAAAAATGATTTAAGGGTTTATATTGGATTCCTTGGGTAAAAAACAGCCTTTTTTTAAATATTTTTTTCCCATAATAATAAATTAAATATTTTACTAGAACTTTGTATTGTTACAAACATACACCATTAGCAAAGAAATTATGAAATTTTTGAAAAATATTTTAAGCTCGGCGATTGCGACGCCATTTCCGGTGACCCCTCAGAAAAAAGATGCGCGCGCATTGGCTGGATAATGCGTTACAGGATCATTTAAAATAAATTAAATAAATGAAAAATATTTTTTTTGGTTAAAAACTTCACTTAAAACTTGGACGAAGGAAAAGAAACTAAAAAGTTAATTTTTGGCCGACGATTTTACAAAAACAAGAAAATTTCAGTGAAAACTTCGCGACATTGCTTTTTTTTTCAAACAGTTCTAATCGAAAAAAAAATCTATCATCCAAGTCTTTAAGAATTGTACATCAAAAGCCTGTGGGAAATTTCATGAAAATCGGTTCGAGTAGTTCTCAAGAAATCTTGCCAACCGGCTACAAAAACACAGTTTCGAGAAAAACGCGTTTATAGACGTCGCACTTAGGCTAGCTAGCCTTGAGCGCACAATTTCTCAAAGTTGTATCTCCGAGACCATTACTGGGATCAACTTGAAAATTTGGGATAATATTCTAAAGGTATTGCAGAATTTAATAGTGTAAATATAAATATAAAAAACCGATTTTTGGAACCCGCAAACCGATGTAACTCCTTAGAGTCGTTTTTTTTATAAATTTTGGTAGTTAAAGAGCTCGTAGAACTGCATATTTCCATTAGAAACTCAATTATGAGTTATGCCTGAGTTCCTAATGTTTGTCTTCTGTTTCTATAATCATTTATCATAAAAAATTAACTGTCATTGCAATTGGATCGACGCTTTACTTATCCCCCACACACAACTCTATACTGACAACTATATGTATATGTATTCAATTTGTTGCAAGAACATCCACATCGAATGACTTATAACATATGAAAGAGTTTTTGTTCAGGCTGCAAAAGCACTGATAAAGAGCTTAAGGCCTTCGAAGGCAATATGAGCATAAAAGTGCATGCTATTACAGCAACAATAAGCAATGTTACGCATACCTGATGTGTAGTGTATAAAGTACTTGAAGATATGCCATATAAATATAACATAAGACCAGGCACATAATATACATGCAAATTTTACGCACACAAATGACGAGACATACTGCTCAATGCAGGTGCAAATATGTACAAACACACACATGCATAGCGATATTTGTATTTGCCTGCATAGAAAAACACAATTAATATTATCTCGACTCAGCAGTGCAGCCGGATAATACAAAGTTTGCCAGGCATTTTGACTGACATTTGCCAAAGTGCGTGAGCGACAGCAGACAGCACAATTATCAATGCAACAACAGCACACACACACTCTTCTATAACTGTATGCATATATGTGTGTGCATTTGTATGCGTTCGTCTCGCATATCTGCTGCATTATTGCATTCCCGTGTTTGTTGTTGCACATTGGCAATTCTCTTTCATACGTGCCTGAGCCAAGCGATCTCTCAATCGCTTCAGCTTAGGTCACTTGCCTGCCAACTCGATGTGAACGTGTCAATCGTATATCGACTGTATGCTCGCAATGCCGTTTGAATTAACAAAATATTTTGTTTTAAGGTATTAAATAGCAATGTCATACGCAGACGGGTGCCAACAATTTGGTGCTTGTGTGTGGCAAGCGGGTGGTGACAAAGGGTTTGAGGTAATGTAACGAGGAAATAAATGAAAAAATAAGAAAAAAATGTTAAGTTGGGTTGCAAATAAACCGTTGTAGACTTTATAAAGGCATTTCATGAAAATATGCTATAATTTTTATCATCTATATGCTATGGTGGTCCAATCTAAACAATATATTTGAAGATGGTTGCATTGTCTTGAATAAAATTCTGTACCAAGTTTGGTCAAGTTATCTCGTCAAATGCCGAAGTTTTTCATACAAGGAGTTTTTTTTTTGAGCGATCAGTTTGTATGGCAGCTATATGTTATGGTGGTCCGATCTGAATAATATATTTGAAGATGATAGCATTGCCTTAAATACAATTCTGTACCAGGTTTCGTAAAGTTATCGGCAAGTTATCGGCATTTGACGCCGAAGTTTTTCATACAATGAGTTTTTATTGAGCGATCAGTTTGTATGGCAGCTGTATGCTATAGTAGTCCGATCTGAACAATATATTTGAAGATGATAACATTGCCTTGAATAAAATTCTGTACCAAGTTTCGTCAAGTTATCTCGTCAAATGCCGAAGTTTTTCATACAAAGAGTTTGTTTTGAGCGATCAGTTTGTATGACAGCTATAGCTAAAGTAGTCCGATCTAAACAATTTGCTTGGTGATTCTAGCGCTGCTTAGGGCAATAAGTTTTGTTAAATTTTGAGAAGATCATTTTCCAAATAAAAAAGTTTTCAATACTAGGGTTCGATTTTGATCGGTCGGTTTATATGGCAGCTATATGCTATAGTGGTCCGATCTAAAAAATATGTTTGGAGAGGTTAACTTTTCCTTGGATAATAATCCATGTCGAATTTCGTGAAGATATCTCATCAAATAAAAAAGTTTTCCTTATAAGGACTTGATTTTGATCAGTCGTCATGACATGCCTCAAATTGCGGCCCAAACACCGACATATTTACTATTACCCGTCATAACAGCAGCTTAGCATCACAAACAAATAATTTCAGACATCATCATATCTCTGTTCACCGCAGTTGCTCTGCCCACTCTCTACTTTTCAACGCATGGCGAAATGACCAACGAATGTGTATTAAACCGTTATAGTGGCAAACGCTAAGCCCAACGCAACTAACACATATAACAAAGTGCATATGCATTTATAAACACCCACACAAGTACATCAGGTTGTGCGTGTATGTGAGTGACGCTAATTATTGTAATGCGCCTAAATGTATGCTATCGCCATGATGCGTGGGCAGTCTCTCTGTTTGCTTATCTAATTTGTTTGATTTATTTGTATGCATTTACCTTATGCGCTGCGAATGTAGTTGCTAAGCGCGTGTGCGTTGTCAAATTTGCTTTGTTTAAGCTGCTGACATGCGCCGCACTCGACGCCATTAAAAATAAACAAAAGCTGGGATTTGTTTCGAAATTGAAATTTCAACTGTCGCTTTTATGTGAAATGCAGTTTGAGTGTGTGAGTTAAAGCAGATTTTGGCTTCCTGTAAACACGTTCGTAAATACTTCAGATTTATTATTTAATCTTTGCTACATTGTGTATGTAAAATAATAACATGAACTGTCAATGGTTAGTATAAAGGCTGATCCATTTCGAGATTCCCTACTTAAAAATATTTGAATGAGCCGGTATATATACATTTTGTAGTGTCTTCAACGTTTTCTTCATGGTGTTACAAACATAGTGACATTGAAAGTGGACCTCGTGAGTGGAGTAGAGGCCTAAACCGACGAACTGACTGACTATGCAATGAGAGTTTGCTTGACCACCATGAACAGGTTTGTCTCTTTTTGTGGACAGAGTAGCAATAAGCGTCCATTATGAATTAGTTTGTGCAGTCAGCCGCACTATCTACCTGCCTCCCTCTACTTATATTTAGTCCTAGAGTTTCCTCAAAGACATACCAGTTCGTATTTCTAGGTATACGAATCGGCGGCCGCACCTTCAACTTCAGTGCAAATCGCATGGTCTTGGGATCTGACATTGAGCGTTCTTGCGATGCCCGCTACTTCGAAATCAGACCGGTAATGCGTGCATTATATAAGGTTATATCAAGGACCTCCCTACGAGTACTTGTTACGAAGGAGGCTCCACCGCCCACATTATCGATGCTTACATTGCTATCTAAGTATTATAAATTCAAGAAGAAACTCACCGAATGAGTGTGTTCCTCGACCACCGACGGTTTAGGCTTCCAGGGCCTTATAATTATGGCGCTGAATCTATTCTTCAGCCGAATCTCAACATTCCTGCCGACTACCCCCCAAGCCAAGGGTACTGATACCCTCGCTTTGGTTTCTGATTAAACCAAGTGCGGACTTGTAGGTTTCTCCTGTGCTCTTAAGAAGAAATGGCGTCATGTTGTGCATAGGCGATATCTCTTCACCTCGCGTCGCCCATAGGAATGGGCCTCCCTATCTTTCCAGTTTTGAAAAAATCTCCGCTATCCAGGTGGTTGTCTTTTCATGTAACGCAACAAGCTCTTCTGACCCCAAAACCTTCACCGGGTAGTTGTGGGGCAATATCGTCATCCGTATGTCTTCTAAATATTTGCGCTGACCTGCCACCACCGGAGAGGGATTTGAAGGGAAGCGACGTCCTCCGACCGGTTTTGGCTGGTTTCTCTTTAGCCGCTTAGAACTCGAAGGTTCTTTAGGCGTTATCTGGCCGTTCTTCCGCTTCACGGTTTGTCTGGCTGCTTAGAGAGGTACAGTCCTTTCGCTACCTCGCCTCTCCGACAGGGATGGTGTTAACCAGGCGGCGTCACCTATTCCCGCGTCTAGCAGCGGACCCTGAGTTAGCATCTGCGCGTCTCTTAGTAGCCGGAGAAAGGTTGCTGCCCCTGATACTGCTTAAAGAGAGCTTTTCTGCTGACTCTGGCAGCTTCTCGTTCCTTGGTCTTGTTTAGAAAGAGCTTTTCTGCTGCCTCTGGCGACTTCCCGTCCCGGAGGTGCCTCAGGTGTCACTTAAGAGTGCATTGCTCATATCCAGCTGTGGAAGAAGCATTTTACCGCCCCGCTTCCTCTTCGTTTTCCAGTCGCCCCGGTATCGTCTTTCTCGAAGTCAAGTGAGAATTTATTTTAAATTTTCTACAAAAAGATCCTCACAAACAACTGCTAATTTAAATGCAAAAAACGCACTTTTTAAATGAATGAATAATTGAAACATACAAAGTAAGTCCAGGACAACTTACTTTTCTCATGCTGAAGAAACATTAAATGAACTTTGAAATTAACTGCAAGCAAATGCAACAGACTTTGTTACCCCCGAAGGTAGTGTCGATATGTATACGCATATAAAAACACCTTTATATAATATAATCTTTACTGTGCACTGAAGTTGTCTTCCTGTCGTACGCATACACACCCACACGCTATCTGGCGCAAGTGAAGAAGTTGCCTTACAAATGGCTGCTTAATTTTTTCCAACTGATTAATGATGCTAATGAGTCAAATGAGCTTGAAGTCGTCTTACGCCAGCTAAGGCACTAACCCCGGGCCGAAGGCAACAAGTAGTCCGCGCCTCTTTCTCGGCCTCATTTATTCACCCTTACACACATATATGTGTATACAATGGTAGTGGAAGGACTGCCCGACTGACTGTGTAGTCTGGCACTCTGTTGTTTGTTGTTGCTTCTGTAAAGTCGTCTGCTGCTGGTGGGTAATTAGGCATACTTTTTGCAGCCTTGTCATTTCATTACCATTACGCTTCATTGGCTTCGAGCACGGGAGTCAAGGCAGCTAAATATGTCTACAGTGTGCTCAGTACAGGGAGACTCAGGCACGTTTTTTTGTCGCTCGAACACTCGTAAGTCCTTCTTGTTAGTTTGCTAGCCCCCTGATGCTGGTTCTATGCAAATATTAAATGCTAGCGCTCCTTGTTCCACATTGACTTCTATTGCGCAGGCATTGTTGTAATGAGTGCGCCAATCAGGCACTAACACCAAGGCATAGTAGGAAAGTCACATTGAGCTCATCAGCTTTTTGCTCTCCAATGAACTTTAATTCGAGCAGGTGTTTGTAATTAAACGGAAACTTTAGCTAATGAATTCCTTCTCATTTGTCATCAATTTCATGAAGTTGCTGCTGCTGGAAAACTACATATTTTTTACATAAATATAAAAAGTAAATTGAATACCTAGTGAGCTCTGATAGTTTAAAAATCGGTCGGCTTGTTTGTTTTCAATCTTTGATTTATTTCAAGGTTGCGATTTTGACAGCAGAAAAGAAGTTGTAAGGAAGAAGTCCGAATCTTCCTTGTCCTTCACCTGCACCGCTACTAGATCTTGCGTTAGAAATTCTGGAATATAAAATAAATATAAATTGGTCCTAACCTCTACACAAGAATGAGGTCTCTCGCTGAAGACATGCCTTATTACCTTGCTTTTTATCGAACTGAGGTTCCATGGTTCCTGGATCAGTAGAATACCCAGGTTAACCGATTCGAGCCTATAGGTGGGCAACTTTTATAAGGGCGCTGGAGGTCACAGGAGTGGCTCTATGAGTGACAGGTCTTCGTCCCCACTGTCGTGACGATTCTATTCCATCAACCCGTCCAAGAGCTCCTGTGTAGCCGAGACATTTTTTGTTCACCTTCTACGACAGTGGCAGGAAAAACTTGATCGACGGAATGAATGGGTTCCTCGTCCACTAGCATCTGTTGTTCCCGACTGTTCTTCTCCGCCGCAGCTTTAGGCTTCCAGGGCCTCATGACTATGGCTGTGAGCCCATACAAGTAGTTCAGCCGGAATCGCTACTGCTGAATAAATTTGTAGGACTCATCATCAACGATAATGTTGAGTCTCCATTCAGCGTATTTAATGCCGCTCTCGACTACCCTTCAAGCCGAGGTACTAATACCCTCGTTTTAGTTCCTGATTAAACGTAGTGCGAACTCGCAGGAAGCTGCCGACTTTCATCGCCACTTGCAGGGCGCTACGGACAACACCAATTAAAGCACTGTACCATATGATATTGCCCATATAGTCATAGCCGGTAGGTGTCTTGCTGCAAAGATCGTTTTCGTATTCGAGAATCCTGAGAATGATGAGCAACTTTAAATTTGTTTAACTTCAACTAAATTTTCGACAACCGAAGACACTCCTGGTGTTTTCTTCTTAACGTTAGTTTTTCAAGGTTTTCTGACTCAAGAAGAAACGGAGTATCAATGTCTTCACCATCTGTGAAACTGCACCGCTAGTCTGCGAGAAAGCTCGAAGCGGGTTCGTCTGAATTAGATTAGATCGTCTAGAGTTTGTCATAAGATCATTTATATAGTGCTTTAAATCTGCGAAATGCCTTCCTTCTGAACTGTTCGTATTTTATAAGATTGAAGTTGAAAGAGCTTGGATCTCATACGAATAGTGGATTTTTGATTGGATCAAGTGGTGCTGTTAAAATATCATGATTTCGTATTTACTTTGTGGAGTTTTGGAAAACACAAAGCACAGGCTAGGCATACTGAAGTGTAGTTTCGGGATCTCCGTCGCGAGGATCAGCATCAGGACCTGTTCTAACCTAAAGCTTACAAATGCTGATCTGTTTAGTTTAGTGTATTACTAGACATAAGCTTTAATCTTATGTTCAATTCTTCAAGTGATCTCCGAGTTGAAAACTGAATAATGAAAATGGCTGGGCCATAGGTGATCCTTACACCTCTATTAGAACTCATCATTTATACGTGGTTTTATCCTTGAGGATAAGTAGTTTTATCTTAAAAAAATTTGGATACCAGAGTCGAATCTATTCGCTCGATGTTTGTAATACCGAAAAGGAAACCTCAGATACTCAGATACATGATCCATGTGACAGCCTGAGTCGAATTAACTATGTTAATTTTCGACGAATTTTAGCATAAGTCATTGTCCAAGATCGAGTTACTAATGAATTGGACTGCAATACAAAATGACCGATCTCAATGATTTTTCTAGATTGACTCGCTGGGTAAAACCAAGATCTTAAGTATGCTAAAATGACAACAACTTCTTCCCTCTTATGTCACTGAGTCACATCTTTGTCCATGCTTTCGAAATAACAACAAAAACCACATATTGCCACCACATTTAATAAACGCATCCGTCAAACCGCTAAACCCTTACAAACGCAACAAATATAGGAGGAAGTGTAAATATGTTTGGAACAATTCGTCGTCTCCAATTTGCGTCAACGAAAATGGAAATTTCCTGCACGTGATTACGAACGCAATTTAATGAACTTGTCAGTGCGTTAAATGGCCGAAAGACGCAAAAAGGTGCGGAAGACAGACGCGCCAATTTGCCACATTGGCATTTTGCGAACGGGTTAAACGCCTACGACCACTTACGGTACTTGTATTTGACTATTGTTGGTGCTAAAACTAAAGCGGCGTCTTCACGCGCGTACGCGTGACGGAGCAAGCTAACAATTTAATCTATGTAAACTGTAGTTGCAGTTGTTGTTGTAAGCAATTATGTTGACATATACCTGCTGATTAAATTTAATCATATTATGCTGGCGCACGACGAGACTCTGTGAGCACGAAAGAGTGTGGAACAAAGCAATTGTGAAAGCATAACTTTAGGCGCGTGACACAAAAGTTGCGAATGTAGATCTAAGTAGACACGCCTGAAGTTATGTCTTCGATGTTGAGAAAAATATATTAATAGACTGAAGACTAAGCTTTCGAAAATATTATTAGTGACAGCCGTTGTCAGAAAAGGTGCCATAAATAAGAAAATTATTACATAACCTCAAAATATTTTCAAACGAAATTTTGCAGATTCTTTCCCTTCGGTATTCAACTGTTGAAATGCATTTAAATTGGCAATTTGCAGGCTAATCAATGCTGCTTGTTCGTTCAAAAGTACAGCGCACTAAACGCCGTCATGCCTTTGGGATATGTCAGCCAACACACACACACACATACAAATAATCCACACATCAGCTGGTGCATTGCTGAGCTGTGCTCAATCGCGTCTCGTTAATGACTTTATAAGAAGTTTTCGTACATGTCCACGTGCGCGAACGACACGAAAACTCCGCAGCTCACCTTTGGGCTTACATCAGTCGCACGTCGCTCAGCGCTCAGCGCTCAGTGCTCGTTGCACAACGCTCAAACCAGCGGACAAATCGCACAAGATGTTATCTGCGAAGTGTTGGGCAAGTTTAATGTGATATTTGTAGGCATGAGTGTTTGGACCGCTGTAAGGTGTGTTAACAAGCGTTGCGCTGCGTGCAGTGTAGACTGGCGCGTGTCTGCTGTGCGTCACGCTCGCACTATATGTCTCATTTTCTCTGCGATTTAAGCATTTCCGATGCGTAATATCTTTTGCAGTGTGAGAGTCTGCTAATGCGACTGTATGAGCGCTTTCAATGTCTTTATGATGAACTAATGAGACTTTGGCTGATAGTTTTGTGTTGTTGGACAGGGCTTACGAAGGCGCTTTATGTACTTAAAGCACTTGAAAGTTATTATTGATGAATTTGTGAATCAATTTTATCAATCAGCTTGGGTTAAGTGATTCAGGAAATTAGTCCACTTGAGGTAGTTACTAACATTGTTTATGCGTAAGACTATGCGTATGAGTAATACTTCATGAAAAAGTATTGATTGAAATATTCTTTGTTATTTATTTCAATAGCAAGAAAACAAATTGGTAATTTATTATATTTAATTAAAATATCATATATCGATCGTCAGGATCAGGACCCTTTGTTGAGAGGGTCTTATGTATCAGTTTTTTATTATTGACTTTTCCTTGTCAGAGAACATTTTTTTTACTCTAGCTGAAGCAACTGAGTTCATTCCGATGACGTTTGTCGGTTTTCAAAGCCAATTTGTCTTAAGTAGTTTACTGAAAAACATATATTAATTTTGGTGCTCCACTTTACACATTGTTATCGAGAAATGGTTAAAATATTTTTTAAAATTTTATATCCTTAGCCGCTTAATATATTCTTCAGCAGTGACGTTGTATTGCTAAATGTTTCGTTTTTTTAATTTAATAATTTAATTCACAGGACGGAGCTTTTCCACTTATCACCTTATTCAATTTACTATTCGAACTAAACCGGTAGTTCACGTCATTTAAATTATCTTGGCTTTTAAATTTGATACATTCTCTTTAAGATAGATAAATAGATAAATAAATGAGGATTGCACCGTGACCTAAAGTCTATTATGCCCTCTCGTAAGTCATAACTACTCACTTAGCCCCAATATATTGATAAATTTTAATATACTGATAGGTGTTTCCTTATTTGGAAACATGGATCCAAGGGCATTTATCCTGCATCTACAAACCGCTGTGCAGTCAATTAGCAGGTGTTCTGGAGTTTTAGGTTTTTCGGGGTTGATAAGTTTTTCTGGGGGGAGTTTTAATGGGGACCTACCACAATATAAAGTTCAGGTCCTACCATATTGAAGAATGATTGGGAGCGAGTGAGCTCGTCATCCAGTTAATTCCCTGCAATATTTTTGTGACCGGGCACCCAGATAAGGTACACTTGGTTACGATCTGATGGACTGTACAGCTGTTCTATACACTTCTGCATCGCGACTTGATCTCTTAGGCAAAGATTGCTTTAAATGCTTTGATAGTCGAAGTTCTACCGAAGTCCGAAAAGCTTTCGAGACCCAAGTCATGGCTCCATACGTGATAATCGGTCGCACGATCATGGGCTTGTAGCCCCAGGATTTACCAGCTAGTCGATTGCACACCCTAAGTGCTTTAGTAGCTTTGACCACATAGTCAGGTGAACTTGCTGAGAGTGGATTCCAGCGTAAGATTAAAGTTATTTGACCATATAAGTCATCTCTATCTCTTTGCCCCCAAAGTTTAGGTTTCTGATGCCGAGCAGAGGCCTGCGACGGTCGCCTTCTAGGGGTTGATGTTCAGTCTAGTCCCACTGCATCATTCCTTAGCAAGGCCTAATCCCATTGGTATGGTATCGCAGAGAGTGTCCTAGTTATATATACGAAAGTAATTAAAATCGCGTAAAGCAATATCCTTAGTTGAGCTAAGGGGATCAACATACTTTTTGGTAACCTCTTTATTGTATTTATAGACTGAATGAAGTATTTTTCCTTACACAAAATCAGTTACTAGGCAATCTCACACATGTTTTTTTGTTACTAATAAAGAGAGCTCTATTGCATTTGATAAAACCCGTTTCATAATATTATTTTCAAATTAACGAAACACCAAACCATAAGGCTTGTGTCATTGCTAAAGTCGTTGCCTAGTTCTAGGCTTCTCTCATTTTTGCAATTATCTTAATGTTGCGGTTATATCTCAGTATTAAAAGTTATTCAGTTTAAGTCGAAGGTTTTTAAAAATATATATTTTACGTCTGCCCAGCCTAAATGTTATGAAGGTAGGGCAAAGTGTTTTTAGTGCTTTTTATTAAGCTAGTATAAATTTTTAATGTCTATTGGTGTGGAATGGATACATCAACCTCATTGGTAGGGTTCGAGGCACATCTTTGGGTCCGTCACCCGGTTGTAATGCAACTCGACATTCAACTGACAAAGTATCAGTTCATTCCCAGTTAACTAGCTTCGGTGCCAGTCCTTGATCCGCGCCCCACAAAAACGGCCCAACCTATCAAATAACTGCCTCTGATGCAAAAATGCATTCTGAGGCTCATACCCCGTAAGCAAAAAACCCCGACTTAGACAGAATCTGAAGTCTGGGTAACCCCCAACAAGCCCAACGTCCCGAATGTACTTATAAGTCACGCGTAAGGCTATTATCCCAACGGCACATCTGTCACCTAGAAGCCTTCTACTCTCTCCCTCTCCAAATTATCATGATTGTTGTATGACAATCATGTCAAGAGAGGGTGCACCTAGCAACCTGCATAGCATCCGTTGAGACGGTGCGATATATAGGCAAACCGGCAAACATCATTAAACGCTGTATGGAGAAGAGTTATTGGCACCAGGACTATCATGGCTGCTTCCCACCATACAGCGGGAGCCATTACTGGTAGAGGCCACAAACAAGCCACGATATGCCGAGACTCCAATCACTCCACAAAACGCGTCGTACTTTGAATACTGCGGTTGCCTGCAGTGTGAGGTGATATTTTCCCTCTTACGACCCCAACAAATCCTATAGAACTGATGCCAGTCGTTCCTATTCTCCCTAACAAAACTCCTCCAATCCTTTTCTTTAACAACTAAACTAATAACTAAGCTGGGACGGCCTGTCAAAATTACACCGTCGGGCGCGTGGAATCTTTCGCTTCAATCGCCTGCCAGTCCTGCTCTTCAACATCAACCGTGAAAAATACACAACTACGCAATTGTAGTTGGCTCACTCACAACTATTCATTGCACGAACAACAACAACAACATTCTTTGTGATTTACATGAGTACCTGCCGGCGACGTCCCAATCTCACGGTGCTTTTAAAAGCACATAGATCAATACAACGCTTTGATCAGCGCCCCAAATAATACATGCTTTTTGCACATTTTTTTTGGTTCCAATTAGTTAGGTGGAAGAAACACCATATCCACCTCGTTTGGGCTCGAGGCCGATATGAAATCTTTGCCGTGCTCTAGGTGCGGTTCCTGGCCGTAGTGCGACTCCACATTGAGTTTTTCAACCCTACCGGCCTTTAGGTTTCAGCCACGACGAATGTTCCTGAAGAGCCAAGCCCAATGAGCAGATTGGGGCGAACTCCAAGAGCTAACTGCTTCCCGTAGTAGCACACTGAAGTCTCCGGTCAGACCTTTTAGCTTTTGCTACTACCAGTTGAGCAGTCAGCAAACTCAAGAACTGGTGTCATTTGTCGCCGAACTTCAAATCTTCGAAACTTTTCATTAAAGGAAGGAATTTCATTCAAAGTCTATAATATCATTTCAAGCTGAGTATTATAGTTCTATTTCTGACAAAGACTGTGCTGATATTTCGAGGCAAGCCAAAAATACAGACATAGTGCTTATGGATTTAGTCGCCTCTTATGACAGGCATACCTTACCGCGGGCGAATTCTAGCACATGGCCGCTGGGGGAATCATTGTACGAACAGTATTTTCTTTTAAGGTTTCATCCAGGGCGGACAGCATCACTACTAGTGGATAATTATTTTGTAGCGCCGGAAGAGACCTATCTAAATTTGTTCTTCGTTATTTGTCCAGTTTATTCCTAAGATACAGTGACACACTATTTTTTTGCCAATTCCCAAAATTGTCTTTTTTAGAACGCTCGAAAACTGCACACCTATTTTTATTGGAAAAAAATATTTTCATAACAAAAATTAGCATTTTTTATTATTTAAAATAAAGGAGAATATCAAATTAAAATCTCCTACAAAATCACTTCATGCAAAGGCAAGTGAAACCGAGCACTATTTCAGTTTCAACAAAAGTCAAATTCTATAAAATACATCAGTTGCATACTCAATTACTTTGGCTTGCTTTGTGAGCGGCACAGCTTCCCTTTCTACTCTACAACTGAGCTGTCAGAGATTTCAAGGATTTCTAAAGTACACACACACACACACATCGCTACAACAACAGCAACTGAATCAAAGCAATAATCAAGCAACTGCATCATAAATTTAATTTTATATTAACTCGTGCAAAAATGCCATTGCCGAGTGACCTTAAGACGCAAGCATACCGGCATACAACTATGCGCTGCTTCCTCCTCTCATAGTATTATATTATATGCGTTAGTGTAGCATTTTATTTCATTTCGTTGTTGTTGTTGTTGCTTTTTTTTGTCATTGTTCAAGTGCACTACTGCGCTACTAATCCACTCAGCAAAGGCAGCCATTGTGCAGCAGCGAGAGTTAAGTAAGGATGCCATTCTCAACTCAACTGGGCAAATACACGTACATGCACATATACATATATACATATACATACATGTACAAATACATATATGTATATAGATACAGTTTTGACCGAAATTCTAAAAAAATATATAAATTTATATGCAACAATGCTGGCACACATTCCTTGTTGTTGTATGTTACATATATAAAAAGTGTAGTCACACACACACACACTCACACACATGCAAAGAGTGTTTTCTGATATTCGTAAGTGTATTTCATTTCGACAAGATTTGCTCGAGCACCAAGATGCATTACAATGTCAGAGTATAATCCTTGCCACCCATACGTTTGCGCTCTGCCAACCGAGCGCAGACACGTACTACACACACACACACACTGATTCTCACATAAAATTTAACTACTACAACAACACACCACTACAGCTGTATTTCGTGATTTTTCACTGCAATTCTTTAGCTATTTTCTACCACACACACAGCCAAACGCTGATAAGGTCACACACACACACATACACGCACGTGCATGAAATTGTATTAAAGTGTACATTTTCTTCTGCTTTTCCTCGCCTCTTTAGTATACATTATTTGAGTGTATTTGCGAGTAATTCATAGCAAAACTCTTAGATTGCATTACAATGGCAGTGGCCATTTCTTTTGTGAATTTTCTTCAATTCGAGAAACATGCGCAGCCAACACTGCTTTTGGCCCAAGTGCATATAGAGAATGCCCGAGTGGCCGTGTATAATTCGCATTTCATATTTTCTTGCAATACATTTCGAGTGTCCTTGCGCAAAACGTAAGCTCTTTAGTTACATAGACACAAGTTTTTTACTTCTTGACAAATTTTTTGGTTTTTATACCCTGAATGAGGTATGCTAAGTTTGCCACGAAGCTTGTAACAGTTGATAGGAAACATGAGAGAATATATTAAGAAAATATATAATTGATCACCAGGATGAGCTGAGTCGGTTTAGCCAAGTCGGACTGTTGCGTCTGTTGGTATATACGTGAACTATTCCCACAATTTTTGAGATATTGGTATGAAATTTTCCTTACGTGCTTTTTTTGCCAAAAAACTGCTCATTTGTCGGTATTGCTGATATTGGACAACTGTAGCATATAGCTAAAATACAAACTGAACGCCCATCCCCACCAGATATACCTTTTTGGAGGGCCGGGAAGTGGTCGCTGATGAAGACCGGAAGAATGAGTAAATCCAAAGTGAAAACAATGCTTATTGTATTTTTGACATTAAAGGCATCATTGATCATGAATTTGTTCCTCCTGGACAAACCGTCAACGACAAGTTTAACGTGAAAGTCCTCAACTGACTCAAACAAAGGGTCAATCGTGTTCGACAAGACATAACCAAGGCCGGCATCTCAACACTTCCGCAGCCGCCCTACAGCCCAGATGTGGCTCCGGACCTTTTTTTTGTTTCCTTGCCGTTGAAAGGCAAGCAATTTGAGACGACATAGCTATTTCGGAAAATGCCTTCCATGACGCCTTCAATGCTTGGAAATCGGGTTGGCAGCGTTGCATCGACGCAGATCGAGCCTATTTTGAAAGATTGTAAAGAATTGTAGCGATTGGTTCAAAAAATTTTTTTAAGTTGACTCAGTCCTATTACTTTTCGGATAAACCCTGTAGTACACTTATGCCAACGATTTTTCTAGCCTTCGAAACCCTTTTCATAAGCACTTTTTGGACGGCCTTCAGCGAATTTTGTTTTATCTCTTCGATCAACCGAAAACGGACTCCACGGAGCGATAATTTCAGTTTGAGGAATAAGAAAAAATCACACGCAGCCAAATTTGGTGAATACTGTGGTTGATCAATGGTATTCATTGCGTTTTTGGCTTTAAATTCGATCACAATCGCGACTCGATGCGTTGGTGTGTTATCATTGTGGAAAATTCATGAATTGTTCTTCCACAATTCCATCCTTTTTCGTCGGATGTTCTCACGCAAACGCCTCAATAGAATTCCTTATTGACCGTCTGTTCCTCCGGAAAAAATTCATGATCCATCAAACTAAGAATATCAAAAGAAAAAATAAAAACATTGAGCATCACATTGATTTTTGAGCCGCTTTGGGACCCATAAACATAAACCCATGTCTCGTCAGCAGTTCTAATGCTCTCCATGAATGTGGGATCGAAGTTATCACGATCAAGTATTGCAAAGAGACCTGTTTACGGTACTCACTTTGAAAAAAGTCCAGCAATAACGCGTTTCATACCCAAAATATCCGCCAAAGTCATTCGAGCGAACTAGCGAGAAATGTCGAACTCTCTTGTGATCTCTCTAGCACTTACCTAACGATTTTCAAGTATCATATCCTTCACTTTTTTAATGTTTTCAACATTTGAAGAGGTCGTCGTCCAGAATGAGGCATGTCTTCAACGATCTCTCGACCGCCTTTGAAGGCTTTATACCACTCGCAGGCTTGTGGTTTTGATGAAATTGAATCAGCGTAAGCGTTTTTCAACATCCGCAGTGGTTCCGCGCACGAGATTTGGTTAAAAATACAAAGTTTAAGGCATATTTTTTGTTCGATATGATTATTTATGTATTATGTCGCAACGCACTACTGAGGTGTTCCGACTCAAGCAGCTGCTGTAAACAAACTGATTGACAGATCGCGCTCTTATTTGGCATAGCAATTAAGGACCAACCTAGAAAACTAAATTTTTTTTGAAATATCATATTTTAATTACGATTACTTAAATACAATTCCTTTTATGGAAAACTTTTTTATTTAGCGCGGTATCTTCACGAAATTTGGCAGAGATTAAATTTTAGGGCAGCTTTATAATATCTGAAGAAATTGTTCAGATCGAAATACTATAACATATAGCTGTCATACAAACTAACCGATCAAAATCAAGTGCTGGTTAGAAAACTTGAACCTGTAAAGGGTATTATAGTCTCGTTCTCTTTTTTAATTTTTGATTCTAAACTCTTTTTATATTCCTACTTATATAACCCTTTTTTTGGCATTTCTATTCCTGTGCAACTTATGTGAAGTATTCAAGATAAATGGCAAGCGTATGTCACGTACGGCTTGTGCAACAAGAACTGACATTTATAACAAAAGCATACAACTACAGCAGCAACAACAATAATAGAGTAATATAAACATTTATTAAAAATGTTTATGCAACGGGAAAGCGTAGAATTGTTTTCTGTGCGGAAATTAAATAAATTTTATTTTATTTGTGCATTTGCATTAGAAAGTGCTTTCGGATTTTGTGCGGAAAGTTTAGTTTGCACGAACTTAATTGTTGCTGTCGTATGTGAAATGTCACAATTTTATGAAAGTTTAATTAAAATGTATTCGAATGTGGCACGGCGTGTATCAAAAAGTAATAAACTAATCTAGTTAACTGCTCAAATGTAGTTCAAAACAATTTATTTACGAGTAATTTTTAATATTTCTTAAGAGCTTAACTATAGAAAAGCGTACTCGTTTTAGTGAAGCTGCTTTAGTTAACTCGCTAAACTTTTTATAGTTACTTTGCAAAGTTTTTGTTAAGCAAAGTGATCTCCAATGGAATTGGATATTTATATTTTGTAGTTAGAAAAAAATGCGTACAAATAATGTAATTGTTTTTGTTAAAGCTTAATGGATACGTGAAAGCTTTATGGATATGCGAAAGCTTTATGTTCATGCGAAAGCTGCATATATACTCGAAAGTTTTATGCAAAGTGAACGTCAATTGAGTTAAAAATCGACTGAAACTGACAATGAGCTTTGTGTAGAGCTTTTAATTCGTAGGAAACTAAGTTTTCGTGTCAATGTGGGAATATCCATAATATCATTCTCGAATTTAATCGATGTACTTAGAGATTTCGTTGTAGGTAAGTTAGGTTAGCTTAGTCTGGTAGGTTATTAAGTATGAATGGATTAGGGCCTTATCGATACCAGATGGACTGCTGTCCACGAGATGTAGTCATCCTTTAGGATGCCAGCAGTTGACGTGAATTTTATGGGGTTCTGTAGCCTCACTGGGCGAGACCTCTATGAGTGTCTAATACCGTAGATTCCCCAAGTACTTAAAGCGTTGCCTCACCAAAGTCGGATTAGTGTACAAAAGATGCCCTATAGCTTCTCTGATGCCGTGCTCTGGTCACTGCCTGCATTTTTCTCGAACTGTAAGTCCCAGTCAGCAGTTTGGCGCTCCAGCAGTTCGGCGCTATATTAGGTCTATAGTTACCTACAGAAATATTAGAGTCAAGTATTCCTGTTCTTGTTTGGTTCTTTATTGCCAACTTTAATAATCGGTTTCCTGGACTCGTTAGAGATTATTTTGATAAATATTTGAGACTTTTAGAGATTAAGATAGTCAATACTGAATAATGGATGTATTTAATATTTAAGCTGCTTGAGTCGTATTGAATGGCGCTCAGAAAACTTTCTCCACTTGCGTGAACTTCTACATATGGTCCCATCCTCCCAGCAAAACTAATATGGTCGTGTAAACTGACGTTGAGTTATACCAAAAGCTACGTTAGGATCAAGAAGGAACTCTGCGGGCCGTTCCATACCAAACGAGGTTTGAGACCAGGCGACTACCTATTTCGAGCTGCAAACTGAATGGAGAATGTACAATCTTCTATAAGAATGTACAACTGCTGGCGTACGCCGATGTCATCGCTATCATTTGTTCTGCTTTTTCTAGGTTGGACAAAGTAACGAAGCAAAAGGGTCTGGTAATGGACGAGGACAACACAAAATATCTCCTGTCATCAAACAAACAGTCGTCGCACTCGCGTCTTGGCTCCCACGTCACAGTCATAGCTTCGAAGTCGTAGATTCGTCTATCTTGGAACCAGCATTAACACCAACAACAACTTCAGCTTCGAAATCCAACGTAGACTAACTCTGACCAATGGGTGATATTTAAGACTGAGTATGCAATTGAGAAGTAACGTCCTCTCTCGTCGAACAAAGACCAAATACTACTTTTCATCTACGTCCTGAGTGTCCTGATGAGTCGACGTTACGAATTTTCGAGAGAAGGGTTCTGCGAAAGATTTATGGTCCTTTGCGCATTGGCCGCGGCGAATATCGCATTCGATGGAACGATGAGCTGTATGAGATATACGACGACATTGACATAGTTCAGCGAATTAAGATATGGCGGCTACGCTGGCTAGGTCATGTCGTCCGAATGTACGAAAACGCTCTAGCTCTGAGAGTATTCGATGCAGTCTCTGCCGGGAGAAGCAGATGAAGAGGAAGGCGTCCACTTTGTAGGAAAGATCAGGTCTAGAAGGACCTGGCTATCCTTGGAATCTCCAATTGGCGCCAAATAGGACTGCAGCGCTGTTGTAAACGCAGCTGTAACCGAGTAATCTACGACAAGAAAGACGAAGAAGAATAAATTGGTATCGCAGCAGCTTAAAATGATTTTTTGTTTCCTCCTTGCCCTACAAAGTAAGGTAAATCAGTGAGAATGATTAAGTTTAAACTAAGAGCTGTCTCTATTTAGTATGCGGGTGTGTTGTTTATGAAAATGTGTGGCCACATTGGTAAATTCATGACACGTTTGCATACAAACATACACATCTTCATACAATATAACCTTCTATATATTGCATATTTGTATTTGGCAACATTACTAAGTTCGCAGCTCATTTTCTGTAGCTTCACCACAAACTCAAATTTCCACTTTAATAACTCTTAGTTTTACATTGAAGCCGAGAAATGATGCTTTATTACTTTGTCGGAATTTGTGCGGGAAAATACTAGTACTACTTATATGCTCACAAGCACACCTAGCAACATTTTTACAACAAAATTTTCGGCAACATTCCGTTACCGTTACAAGTGCTACCACGACCGCACGAGAAAAATGCTACGCCAAGCAGCCAAATCAGGTTGAAGATTTAATTTTGATCAAAATCAAATTACACCTTAGATACCTACTACTTACGCTCAGCTAGTAGCCCGAGAGCTACATAGTTGGCTGCCATGTGTGTGTGTGTGTGGCTGTGGCGGAAAATAGATTAAAGTATGGGAAAAAATTGAATTAACCAGTAAGTGAGATGGGCAGCAGCAGCGTGTAGCGCTCGTAAGCGAAGTCCAAGATTAGAACGGATGTGCGTGTACGAAGTGCCTGTCGGGTGATGCGTTGCGGATAAGGAAATGCGTGTGCAAATCTACATTGTGGCGATGGCTTTCACATACGAACTGTAATACAATTGTAGTAAACGTGATTATGGCGCTGCTTACAGGCGATCGGACTGCTCTGGCTGAGCTTATCCAAGGACGGATTTTTACGTTTGTACTTTGCGTTGCTCTCCTACAATGCAATGCAAAGGTACACGAGTAGCTATAGAAATTTATAGAATTGATAAATAGTAAGACACATACACTTGCCCATCCTTGCTGCCGAAAAAGACGCAACTGACGGAAACACTTTCAGTTCGTTTTCCATGGCAATCACATCAACCAGGGCAGCTAGCCTAGCTGTCGGTTGAACGTCCTTGGTCAGTTCAATCGAAATAATTTGGCCAGTCAAAGTTGAGCACATCAAGTTTGGTATGAATTTCAATCCATTTACACAACATTTCTGTTTGTTTGCGAACGTCTCCCCAAGCATGACTCTCTCCTTTATCACGTTCGTTGAAATAAGTATGTGTTCAGGCCGTTCTTGGAAACACTTGTGCTATGGTTTGCTTGGTTGAGACTTCTTTGCAGATTTATGCTGGCTTCAACTTTTGAGAATAGTAAAAAACTGACATTTCTTGGATTTTAGGCGCAAGTTTCAGAGGTACTTCGTGTTTTCGGATGTATTGGTTCGTAGTAGAAGTATGAGAGGAACTTTTTTTTCGAATTCTATTGAATTTTGTTATATTTCGTTCATATTTATGAAGATGACGAGTTATTTGAGTAGGCTTTTGGGAGACCAACCTCATTGGTACTTCCGAAACAGCTGAATTTACACCCGAAAGTGTTGGTATCCTGTAGTTCCGGCTGAGAGTCTTATAGGACTATATATTTATTTGTATTGGCGGTTCTTTCTCTTTCATCTCTTTTAGGAGTGTATTTGATTTTGTTTGCTTATAAAAATTATTATTTTGCGTAAGCTGAGTACACATACTTCATTCTTGAGCGATTCTTTAGCGCTCTCAACTACCTTGACATCTGGAAATTGATCAATAAAGTCATCGGTGAATCTGACTTCAGCAAAATTATAAGTAAGTATTTTGGTAATCAGTCATCTCAGATATACCTGTTAACCCAGGGGAGCTGCAATTTGGCTCCTCTCACATTTTAAGAGCTGCCGTAGAGCATACATTTCGGGGCCTAGCTCACATTATATCAAAGTCACCCACCAAAATCTTGATGAAGCATTCATTTGAAAGATTTTATTTGATTTAGTGAAAGAATAGATATTGAAATTTTATATAGTGTATCAGTGAAAGTGTTTTGAGAGTGTACCCTTCGAATCTGTAGCTCTCTCAACCGCCTTGACATCCAGAAATTGGTCGGTATAGTACTCGGCGATATTTTATTTCAACAGAATGATGAATCCCTTATTTAATCAAGTTATTGGTCGTCTTAAAGATACCTGTTAACAATCAGGTACTACAGATCGACATTCTCTGAAATTTTTGGAGCTGCCGTAAAGTATACATTTCGGCGCACAGTTCATATTATATCAAAGTCACCTACCGAAATCTTGATGAAGCTTTCAATCTAAAAATGTGGTACTTATGAAGATTTTGTTTCATCTAGTTAAAGAATAGACATTGCAGTCTGATGTAGTGTATTAGTGAAAGAAATAGTTTTGAGAGTGTACCCTTCGAATCTTTAGCTCTCTCAACCACTTTGACAACTAAAAATTGGTCGATATAGTTCTTGGAGATATTTGGTTTCAGCAGAATGATAAATCCCTTATGTAACCCAGTTATCGGTCGTCTCGAATATAGTTGATATTATATCAAAGTCTCCTACCATAGCCTTGATGACTCGTTTATTCGAAAGCTGTGGTTCTTATGTACTAAATTTTTTCGAAGTTGTGAAGGAATAGACATTGAAGTCTTATGTACTGTATTAGCGAAAAAAATTGTTTTGAGAATGTACATCGTTACCATTTTTTGTCATTTCACCCTTAAAGTCCGAAACATTTTCATTACCAATTCATTGAAATGCACCACCTGAATTACAAATTTAAGCATAATGGTTTGCTTTTAATCCGTTTTTAGTTATCTACATTATCGACCCAGCAGATTTAGTAATTTATGCGGACATGTCCTTTTTCCAGCACACTGCTTCCTCCAGCCAAGCAAAGGCATAATCGCACAATTGTTTTAGGGCTTCATTTCCTTTCACTTATTCACCCATTTAAAGCGAGTAAGCGCAATAGATCTCATTGAATTTATATACACAAAATACTATATACCCACACCCAAAGGTTTGTCTTAACTCCAGCGTATAAAATTTCCTTCAGACGAACAGTATAGAGATACGATTGGGCAAAAGCAAATCTCCAACCAGCTACTCGTTTGTCCAGCTGACGAAGGAGACGAGAATCAACCGTATAACTAAGCTGAGGGATAATTTGTGCAAATCAATTATGGAAATTCCATTTGAGTGTGTGCTTCGGGTTAAAAAGTATAATAGTAGACTCGTTAATATATTCGTGCGTTGCCAATGTGTAATGAAAACTGACAATCGAAGCATTCGCTCGTTCATACTCTGAGTTCCTAGCCAAATATTGCATCTCTACGGGCTTATTTGAAGGAAATTATATCGGCAATGACTTGATTTGGCGTTGGATTGTTAAGAAAATTTTATTAATATTCATTACCATGCTATTAAGTATGCATGAGCTTGTTAGCAGATAATAAGTAAATTAGAGAGTAAGCAATACTTAAACGAATTACTCTGCCATGTTAAGCATATATTGATTATAATCTATTAATTAGGGATAATCAACTTGAGTCGAGTGTATATGGAATGTATTTACATATAATTGGCGAAATTATTGTAAGACTTACGAAGAGTGGCCACCCTGTTTGATATAATAATTTGTCTAAGTGAAGAATAGAAAGTAAGAAGTGATTTGATTGGTTGTAGAGACATAGTCCCGGCCACTATTTTTTTGATTCTTTCCAGCTTGCTACTGTTTAAACTTTTACATGCTATGTGCGCCTAGACTTTATGAAAATGATTCTTTTTAATATCTCTAATCATCGAAATAGGTTTAGAGTTATTTATTCTATAATGATTTTGTTGAGGATACTGTATGCCATAACCCGCTCCATCTGTCTATCAGAGAAGGTTGGGCGGCATCGGACTACCTGTATTGCTACAATCGGCCAACTTTTGTACGAAATTGCATGTGTCGCAAACTTCTTCTTCTCTATTGGTGTAGACATCGCTTACGCGGTTATTGCCGAGTTTTCAACAGCGCGCCAATCATTTCTTCCTCTTAGCTGTTTGGAGCCAATTGGAGATTCCAAGTGTAGACAGCTCCTTTTCCACCTGATCTTTCCAATGGAGTGGTTGTTTTCCTCTTCCTCTGCTTTCCTCGGCGGGTACTGCATCGAATACTCTCAGAGCTGGAGTGTTTTCACGCGGTATTCACCGTTGGCAATGCGTACATGACCATAAATCTTCCGCAGAACCTTTCTCTGGAAAATTCGTAACGCCGACTCATCCCATGTTGTCATCATCCATGCCTCTACCCCATACAGCAGGACGGGAATGATGAGTGACTTGTAGTATTTGGTTTTTGTTCGTCGAGAGAGAACTTTACTTCTCCGAAGTAGCACCTGTTGTCAGGAGTTATTCTGGATTTCGAGCTGACGTTATTGTTGATGTTAATGTTGGTTCCAAGATAGACAAAAATATCTACGATTTCGAGGTTAACAGTGACATGGCAGCCAAATGATGATGACAGGAGATATTTCGTTTTGCTCTCGGTCCCTATCTGACTCATTCGCTTTACTACTTTGTCCAAACTGGTGAAAGTAGAACTAACGGCGGTTAGTGGTCCGAGTCGATTTTAGGACCTTGGAGCGTATGCACATCTAAAACACTGGAGACGTGTCTCTCGTATATCACAACGAGATCGATCTGGTTGGTGGCTTTTCGATCCGGAGACAACATGCTTGATAAATTTTCCTTTCCTGAAGTCTAGTACTACAGATAACCATATTCCGGGCTCCGGCAAAGTCGATCAGTCTCAATTTTTTTGGGAATGTTTAATCATCTTACTTATCGTCGTTGTGCTAAAGATACTTTCTTTGCCCACCTTGGCGGGGACAGCTCTCATAGGTGCGCTCCAAGCGCAAAGCATCTTTGGTCACATTATCCATCTCTTCCGTCGCGGCGTGGTTGCAAATCAGCGATATGTTGAAGAACTTCCACCACGAATCCCACACCAACTTTGCTCTGCTTTATATGGTCATTATAGTAAATGACACAGGTACATACCTACTCGTCTCTGTCCTTGTGCGTCCATCCTAAGAATTGTTTATGTGAATAACATACAGTTATAAAATTTATTTTAGTCAAAAACTGAAAGCGAAGCGAAGGTACTGATATTTTGACATTTGGGTGATCTAAAATTTCTAACCGAGTTAGTCAACGTCAGCACGCCAGCTGGATCCTGAAAAGAACATTCTCCTGGCTATGTTGACTCGGGTGTTTTGGCTACATAGTCCATCGCTCTTGTGGCCAACTACGACAGTGCTATTTCTTACGTTACGCACATTTTCCTTCCGAATGCATTTGAATTAGCAATCACTTACTTAATGAACTTCATTAAATTTATTCCAATGCATTAATAAAGCATAAGCAAGGATCGAATCTATTCGTAGTTGCATAAATCGAAAGGCATACTAATAAAAGCAATACAGTTATATACGCAATTACAACAAACATACCCAATCCGCTCCCCAACAGCCTGAGTGGCATAACAAATCAGCTGCTTCCTAGCAACTAACTCGCAAGTCAGAGCTGATTTTAATTGAAAACTAATTGCCAGTATTAATGGAGAGAGGGAAGAAAAATGTTATCAGTTAGAAGAGGGTGCACCCTTGAGGCAAATAAAAGTTGGAAAAAAATGACACAAACACGAGAGAGCATTGAAAGTGAATGAAGACAACGTGGCAGGGAGCAAAAGGGTATTTTGCATTTCATTCGAAAAATAAACTAGGAATACATATCCTCAAGAGAATTAAAAATGAAAGAAAACACTGAATTATGAATAGCCTGTGCAAGGGGTTAGTGTGAATAAGTATTGAGGACACAGTTCTTATGCAAGTTGCGCCGTTTTCTTGCGCATTTTAATTGACTTTATATAATTTATGAGAGTGTTTCTTTTTTCTTTTGGTTCAACAGCGAAGCCGCAAACACAACTTTTAATTACTTAAAGAATAATTTGAAATTTTGCATGATTTTGTTTGTTGTTTTACGAAGAAAAAAAGGAGAGAATGGAAAGAACTTGTAATGTTTATTAGCTTTGAAATATTCATTGAATTAATATCGCTTGGGTTATGTGTAGAATAGAAGGCCAGTTACAGTTGCCAGTTGGCAATTAAGGTCTATCAATGAAGTCGTCGGTGAAAATTTAAGCAGTTTATTCGGAGTCACTTTCTGGTGGCAAGTTCTAAAAAATATATATATACACTAGATATTCTCTACTCCAAAGTGAATTCGTCTGGCCACAGAGCACCTTTCGACGTAAGTTTTCCTTTCAACCATCGGAGCAACTGATGACTTTTTGTTTGATATGTCTTAGAAAATGTGTGTAGTTCCGAACTAGTACAATACTTCGTCAAATAAAAAAGAAGATATTAGTTTTCATGTGCCACAAGGCGATAGGTCTTTTGTTGACTTTATAGTCATGAGGTCAAGTGCTTCTGGTCGGGGAAATGAACTACAGAATATTGTAACCTCATCCATAATGTTTTTGCTGAAAGCAAGAGAACGATGTAATAAATCCTACAACGTAGTTTTATACTTAAGAAATTTCGTCGAGTTGTTTCAGCAGATATACGTACTGTATTATTAATGTGACCAGCAGCTGTCTTTGAAGACAGACATATGTAACCCATGACCCATCACCAAAGTGCAGTATTTTGTTGGCAACCAACTCCGATTTTTTGAGTAATTTTTGAATTTGCATAACTTGGTTTGGTTCTATGACTGAGAAATCCAACTCTCCGAAACTTAAACTTCTGAAACAAGAAAATTTCTTTAATGTTTTCAAGCTAAGGACGGGTTTTACAATAGGGACGCTATAAAAGTACACCGATAGGGACAACAAATGACAATTTGACCAATTTTTTCCCGCTCTTTCGACATTACCCTTCAGCATGGTTTTCCATTTCATCACTGAAAGATATGCGATCCAACAACGAGTCGAAATTATTAAAATTTGCTACCCAAATTCGGAGTCAGTGGCCTAAATTTAGATCAACATTTGAGCGTCTAGTGGGAAAATTGAAATCTACCTGCACAGTACAAAATGTTCCCGTGCCAGTGAGACAAAAAGGGGAGAATATTGCGCTTCAATTGAGGAAGACCCAAATCAGTCTCTCACACGTCGTTTTTAAGCGCTGGGCACCTCTGCGACGTCGTTGTGACGAACAGCCGTACAAAATCAAATTTACGCAAGAACTGTATACGCTTGACCATCAGAATCGTCGAATATTCGTGCATTAGGTCGAGAAGTAACTTGAAAATGATCCGGATTTTCATCGAAAGAGAATCTTTAGCGATGAGGCTCATTTATGGCTGAATGGAAGATATGGACTTGGACAATATGTGGTTCTAACAGATCGGCGCCACAAGCCACACAGCGAATGTCACAATCGTTTTATTGAAAACCAAGTTTGGTGTACAGGTTATCTCACGAAATGGTCCAGTCAATTGGCCTCCTCGGTCCTGCGATTTGACGCCGTTAGACTATTTCCTGTGTGGCTACGTAAAGTCTATGTTCTTTGCCATCAAAGAAATCCGGATGTCTGTCTGTCCGTCCGTCTGTCCGTCCGTCCGTCCGTCTGTCCGTCCGTCCGTGCAAGCTGTAACTTGAGTAAAAATTGAGATATCATGATGAAACTTGGTACACGTATTCCTTGGCTCCATAAGAAGGTTAAGTTCGAAGATGGGCAAAATCGGCCCACTGCCACGCCCACAAAATGGCGGAAACCGAAAACCTATAAAGTGTCATAACTAAGCCATAAATAAAGATATTAAAGTGAAATTTGGCACAAAGGATCGCATTAGGGAGGGACATATTTGGAAGTAATTTTTTTGGAAAAGTGGGCGTGGCCCCGCCCCCTACTAAGTTTTTTGTACGTATCTCGGAAACTACTATAGCTATGTCAACCAAACTCTATGGAGTCGTTTTCTTCAGGCATTTCCATATACAGTTCAAAAATGGAAAAAATCGGATAATAACCATGCCCACCTCCCATACAAAGGTTATGTTGAAAATCACTAAAAGTGCGTTAACGGACTAACAAAAAACGTCAGAAATACTAAATTTTACGGAAGAAATTGCAGAAGGAAGCTGCACCCAGGCTTTTTTTAAAAATTGAAAATGGGCGTGGCCTCGCCCACTTATGGACCAAAAACCATATCTCAGGAACTACTAAACCGATTTCAATGAAATTCGGTATATAATATTTTCTTAACACCCTGATGACATGTACGAAATATAGGTGAAATCGGTTCACAACCACGCCTTCTTCCAATATAACGCTATTTTGAATTCCATCTGATGCCTTCTCTGTATAATATATAGTACATTAGGAACCAATGATGATAGCGGAATAAAACTTTACAAAAATACGGTATTTGAAAAATATGTAAATGACGTATAATGAAATCTCGATTATCACTTTATCATGCGAGAGTATAAAATGTTCGGTGACACCCGAACTTAGCCCTTTTACTTGTTTTTATTCTCTTTCCTGTTTCAAATAACATTAATTTTACTAGTTTTAGACCCATTCGTCTTGTGGACCGTGAGCACGATCTAATAAAGATGTATATATACAAGAGAACGATGTATATATATACTAACTTCTGCTTTGGTCACTTTCCCTCTTTTGTAACATGTTGCAACATCCTCTCAACGTTAGAAGTTCTTCGCTCAGCTCAGATTCCTTTTCTTTCCGCCTTACTTCCTTGAGCCATCTTACAAAGGCATTCTTTTGCATCGTCCAGTCATTACAGTCATTGTTGTTGCTTGGTAAATTTTATTTTGTTTATTATTTGCTGCAAGTGAAAATCCTTTCTGTGTACGATAACTCGATGATGAACTCATCAACAACTCAGTGCGTGCATTGCATGCGGAATTTATGTGTTTATTTACTTTGTTTTACATACATTTTTGGGATCTTTTGGTGGTTGCAGTGGCATTTTTTTTCTCTCGCAGAAGTAGTTTGTATGTAAGACGGCGATTCGACTTAACTTTTTGAAAAATTACAAAATAAGAAAATAAAATTAACTGAGAGCTCTGTTTATTATTCTTTTCATCTTCACAATTAATGAGCAATTTTTTGAAAAGTTTTGTCAATTTTGAGATCAAATTAGAAATATAAACTCAATAAGATATTTGTATCATATTGAAAGAAATGGATGTATATATGTATGTACAGTGGACCAATAAAGTTTACATACACCTAGTTCTATTAAATTTCGACACGTTTATTTGTTTCAAAATTAATAAATTTTGTGGTTTTTTTCTATCCATTTCAAGATATGTATATTTAACATTAAACATAGCATATCAAAATATTTTTTTTTTTTACACAAATAAAAAAAAATTTAAGTTAAAGCTTAAAATGAGCATAATTTATATCAAAAAAGTTTACGTACACTTATGAATGTTTACATAAAACAAAAGTAATTACAATACTTTTAACGGTTTTTGGCCTACATTTTGTTGCTATTACTGTCCCTAGACATCGTTGTATGCTCCTCACTCAATTTCTAGAATTATTTCCGGATATTTTGACCCACTAAGTCCACGATCCAGCTTTTTGGCCTTATTTTGATGAAATTCTATGTTTCCGAATACGGTTTTCCAAAAAGTTCCAGATATTTTGAATAGGATTAATGTCTAGCGATTGCGGGACCTATGGAGTTATTTTTATTTCCATAACAACCATTCACCGTACAAGATAAGTTGTGTGTTTTGGGTCGGTATCCTGTTGGAAATAGGTTTTGCTGCTATGAACAGCCGATTTAAGCACACTTAAAATTTAAATCTTTTTCTTAAAATGCTCAGATACATATGTTATACATTTTTGAAATGTATACCCCAAATAGTAAGGAATTTGTTGAAGAGTGCTGGTTATCATAGAAATATACATATATAAAATTAATAAAAAAGAATATGTCGGCGTTTGCTAAACGATATTTAAACAAACCGTATTGGTTTTAGGAAAACATTGTGTTCACCGACGATTCAAAATTTAATAAATTTGGTTCGAATACATCACGAAAAGTGTGGAGAAAGATCAATTAAGAGTCGCAAGGACAAAATGTATTGCCAATGGTAGAGCATTTTGGGGGTAATGTTATTTTGCGGGTGTATGGATGCATCTAGAGTGGACATTTGGACTTTATTATGAAAACATGGATAAGCATATGCATCTGAACATTTTAGGACAAAAATTTAAATTTTAAGTGTGCTTAAATCGGCTGTTCATAGCAGCAAAACCAATTTCCAACAGGATACCGACCCAAAATACATGTCTTATCTTGTACTTGAATAAATGGAAATTAAAATAACTCCGTAGGATCCCGCAATCACTAGACATTAATCCTATTCAAAATATCTGGAACTTTTTGGAAAACCGTATTCGAAAACATCGAATTTCATCAAAATAAGGCCAAAAAGCTGGATCGTGGACTTAGTGGGTCACAATATCCGGAAATAATACAAAAATTGAGTGGGGAGCATACAACGATGTCTAGGGACACTAATAGCAACAAAATGTAGGCCAAAAACCGTTAAAAGTATTGTAATTACTTTTGATTTATATAAACAATCATAAGTGTACGTAAACTTTTTTGATATAAATTATGCTCATTTTAAGCTTTAACTTAAATTTTTTTTATTTGTGTAAAAAAAAAAATTATTTGGTATGCTATATTTAATGCTAAATATACATATCATGAAATGGATAGAAAAAAACCACAAAATTTATCCATTTTGAAACAAATAAACGTGTCGAAATTTAATAGAACTAGGTGTATGTAAACTTTATTGGTCCACTGTATATCTTTGAATTAAGAATTATGAAAATTAAATTTATGTTTCATTATCATTACTAATTTCTTAGGTAATTTAGCAGTAATTTCACTCATTATAAACTAGAAGACGAAATGTCTGAGGGTGTGGATATGTTCATACATATCAAAAAACATATTTATTTCTTCTAAATTGTAGATGCCAATCTTCTTGGTTATATCAATTAATATTTTATGAAACGTGTAGGTATGAAATCTCCAATTAATTTTTAGCGACCTTGTGGCAGAAGCTTTTCGCGCAGCAGCAAAGTCTTCCTCTACACATGAAAAATAGGTGTGTCAATAAATAACACTACTATAATCGGTTCTATAAAAATAGCCGCTGAACGACAGGTTTCCCTATTAGCACCTTTTATGCGCTTGATATTTGCATTGACAAGAAGACAAGACATCAATCAAGTTTGAAAAATTATGGGCGTTATTAAGTTGTGGATGATTTAACAATTTTGAATATACTCATTGGAAATGTTGAATTAGCCAGAATTGAAAACTAGTATGACCTAAATATTATAACATTTCAATAACTAAAATATTGAATACTAGTGAAATTACATATAAAGGATGATCATTTTTGGCATTTAATTTTTTAACTTACAATTTAATGAATAACATTTATTATCACTTGAGAAAACATTGCTTGGCATTTATTTTTTGAAGATTATCTCTTTCAAATATTGGCCGCGGCAGATGGTCCATCCGCTGATTTCAAGACTCGTTCGAGCATTTCGACTAATAACTGGCAATGACACGTGTGATATTTTGCTCCAAGAATCAAAGCGGGATTGTCAGCATAGACTTTAGAGTTTACATATCCCCACAGGAAAAAGTATAACCGTATAATATAACACGATTTTAGTGGTGAATCGACCAGCAAATAACGTGAAATTATCTGTTCATCGAAGTGTTCTCTCATTAAATCCATTGATTGATGTGATGTGTAGGAAGCGGCGCCGTGTTGTTGAAACCAAATGGCGCCCAGATCACGTGCTTCAATTTCAGGCATCAAATAGTCGGTTATCATGACGCGATAAAGGTCGGCATTGACGGTTACGTTCTCATCGGCATCATTTTTGAAGAAATATGGGCCGATATTGACTGTATGAAAAAGCAGCTATTTATTCGACACGTAACGCGCGATCTCTATTAAACACCTCTAGTTGAATGACCCGTTATAACGGAGTACCTTTCAAGCCGAACTTTCATTTTTGGATTGTTATCTGAGTGGAGGAAAATATGCGTCTTGTGAGCCCTCAATTGGACTGCCATGATGTTTGTTCGTTGTCAATTTTGATCAAAAAGATTGTACGTCCTCCAAAAATCGAGGCCGCTAGGCACATCTGATAATCAAATTTTGACTGTCACAGGGGAACCTGACAGTTCCCATTCTAATGGGAAAACACTTTTACTTTTACCCAGGTCGGAATGACCTTCAGGGCGTTTAGCGACTTTTGCCTTTACCGCTTTGTGGCGTGCCATTAGCGAGATTTGAGCACAGTTTCGAAGTCATATTGATAAATACGATATATGCTCTCAGCTTTGTTGTCAATAATATCTTTAGCGACCTCTACTCGACGTGGGTTTTTCAAAAGATTCAGATCCCTTGGATATACGTACGCTTTATTCCCAAAGAAATAAACAAAATATGTTGAGTCGCTCCATAAGAGTTGTAGAGATCCTCCGCTATCCCTCTAATGCGTAATCTCTGCTCGTAATCTTAAAATTGTTAATTTTACTTCAAATTCTAACGTTTTTTTGAAAACCAATCCTCGAAACAGTTGTTAAAAAACAGTTCGCCTAAGCCATAAGGTCTTTTGAGTTTGCTGAATAGCCAAAAGTCGCACGGAGCTAAGTTTGGCGAATACGGGGGTTGCGGCACGATATCAATTGAAATTTGGCGAAAAACTCACGAAGAATCAATGTAGCAAGCGACGGTGCATTATATGGGTTCTAAAAGAAAAAAATTGGCGGCAGATAATTCCGGCCTCTGTTTACGAATAGCTTCACGCAAACGACGCATAATACTCAAATAGTATTGCTTGTTTACAGTTTGGCCGGTCGGAAAGAATTTGGAGTGCACCACACCTCGACAATCGAAAAAAGCTGTCAACATAACCTTGATATTTGACCTGCTTTTACGTTGTTTTTAAGACTTCGGCTCAGTTTTGCCAAGATATTCAGCCGATTGATTGTCTGCTTTCGGATCGTAAGCATAGATTCAAGACTCATCGCAAGTAATGATGCGTTTGAAGACATCCTGTAGTCGAAAATCATTGTTTATGCTGATTTTCGAAAAAAATTTAGTGATTTTTGAACCAGTCGTGCTTTCACTTTTCCTTGGTCTAAATGATCTTTCAAAGTCGTTTTCACTGATCCTTCCGATATTCCAAAGATGCCAGTAAGTTCTTCAACGTCGTGAAACACCAATTCTTTTATTTTATTGATGTGTTGATCGTCAGTTGATGTTGATCGCCGTCCTGGACGTGGTTCGCCTTCAACGCGTGCTCGATCCTCTTTGAATAATTTGTACCAGTCAAAAACACTTGTTTCTGACAAAAAAAAATTATCACCGAAAACCTCTCTAACATTTTGATCGGTTCGGCACCAGAAATTTGATTTTGCACACAAAATTTAGTGGAACTTTTTTGTTGTATAATTTCACTCGTCGTAAAAATAGCCGAATGCACTTTATGTACTTCAGAAAGACAACCTTATACTAAACACTAACGATCATTTTGATGTGATTTGGCACAGACGTTATTGACAGCCATATCAACGTAGAAGAAAAATATTGGGTGGTCGAAAAAATCTTTTCGTATTTTGTCAATAGTTGTCGTTGGAGTCATATATTTCCAGTCCTAACAATTACATTGTGTCATACCATGTAGTGTTGGAAAGGTGAGATTTTAAAGTTCATTCAACCGAAAAAAAAATTCGAGAAGCTTGAAAAAAGTTGCAGTTGTTCAAAAATGAAGAAACTCGCTTTTTTTGAAATTTTTTTATAAAAAAAAGGAAGAATGCCACGCAAGCCATCAATGAAATTTGTAAAATTTACGGAGACGATTCTGTGTCGTTTCCGTTTTGGAAATTTCGAAATTTCGATTTACACTGATGGAATAATGACTCTAGCGGGAAAATCGCAAAAGGTGGTAGACCAATATGGTACATGTTTGTTTTTTTACTAGTATAAATATAAAAAATAAGTTGAAATTTGATTAAAAATACGAAAATATTTTTGCGCGAACTTTAAATTAAAAAAGTCTTATTATTTTTTGCCCATATTATTATATTAGCCATCCTGTGTCTAGCTTAATTATTTATGAAGTTATAAGTCAAAGTTAAGTGAAAACTACAAAATCTACCGAAATCTATTTCATCGATTTTTCATATATTTTATTATTTAATAAGATTTTATGGTTTTAAAATGTAAAACAGATTGTCAACATGAGGCTTCAACATTATACGTACAAACATACACATATGCAAACTTAAATGCGCTGAAATATGTTTCGGTTTAAATATTCGTTTTTATAGCCTTAAGTCAATGTATTTACATTTTTATTTAATTTTCAACTCTTTTTGTGCTGCATTTCTAAACAATAGTTGTGAATCATGAAATATTCAAAATAAGTTTTTTATTGTCAAAGCACGGCGTTTTGTCAAAACACCTACACGCCAACTTCGATACATTTGTACACACTTATGTTTGTTGAATGCCATTTAATGTCTTAAAGCCAAAACAGATAAAATCTCATGCGAATGATAAAATCAAGAAGACAAAAGCAAACAAAAAAGCAAGCGAAATATGCACAAGTCAACAAGCCACAGCAGAAAAGGCAATACGAGATTGGTCAGAATGCAAATAATTGGTTCGGAATTCTGCAGGCGCATAGCGGAATTGTATACAAATCTGGCTGGAAGCGCTTACCTGTTTTCGGCTGCTACACTTTCCAGTTTTGGGAGGATTACGCAATAAGCCATTAATGCTTCCGCCAAAAGCTGGAATTTTCGCCTACTAATAAGCGTGCTAATGAATACGGATGGAGTAAGTAGCTAATTATTTCCTTAATATTTTAGATTTTATTTTATTTTAACAAATCGTTTTCGTAACACACACTGCTAGAGCTAAATACTAAATTAGATCGATGATCGCTAAGTTCAATTTTATCACGCTTCCTCTATCTGAACCTGTATACTGGCAAGTAGGTGTTGCTCAAATTTCCGCCGAAAATTTCGTTTAAACTTGTGTCTTCCGGTTTATTGTAGCTGTATCCACTAATCTTGGGACGTCCGCTCGTGAGGCCACCACTTGTAAGACCACCAGCACTTAAACTTGCGCTTCCAGCTGTGTTAGAGCTTCCACTTCCGCCAGAAATTCCGAAAGCGTTAGAACCTCCGACAGCGCCAGAAATTCCAAACCCGCCAGAACTTCCAGTTGCACCTCCAATTGCACCAGACAAACCGAATCCGCCTGAACCTCCGAGTCCGCTGGAACCTCCAACCTCAGCAGAAGCTTTCAAACCACCGGTACCCGAGTTGGAGTAAATGACTTCATATCCACCTTTAGAACCACTAGAGCTAGCAACATTGACACCACTGGCCCCATTTGTTGAAACTTTTGAACCTCCGACTGCACCTCCAATTGCACCAGAAAAACCGAATCCGCCTGAACCACCGAGTCCGCTTGAACCTCCAACCTCAGCAGAAGCTTTCAAACCACCGGTACCCGAGTTGGAGTAAATGACTTCATATCCACCATTAGAACCACTGGAGCTAGCAGCATTGACACCATCGGCCCCACCTGTTGAAAAAGCATTGGAAGTACCCTCCGCATTCGTCAGTGCTAAACCGCCACTCTGATCTCCATTATTTGTATTGTCATAAATGACTTCGAATCCACTATTTACATTGCTACTAGCTACACTTTCGCTCGCTTCCGTCGGTTCAATGACAGCTGGGCGCTGTGCGATCACTGTTGGCTTGACATCGATTGTGGCAGCAGTTGTTGTGCTTACAGGTTCCTCAGGTGCCGCAGTGGTCGTCGTTGTAGTTGTAGCAGCGGTGGTCGTTGTTGTTGTTGTATATGCTTTTGTGCTTGTCTCCGGTGTAAAGACAGTATTCGGTTCGGTTGTGCTCTTGCTGGTCTTCTTTGGTCTGCGTGTCGTGGCAGCCACATTGGATTTGAAGCCAAGTCCAAAACCGCCACCGCCACCACCACCAAATCTGGAAAGTAGACTGGAGATCAGACCCAATTTGCTACTTATAATGCCAACAGGTAGTTGAGCGAGACCACCACTTGCTGATGCGCTTGGTGAGTAGGAATAGCCACTGCCAGTGGAAGGTGCTGGAAGAAGAATGTTTCATGTCATAAGAGATTTTGGTTATTTTACGATTATACAGGTTAGCTTAGGTTCCATGGTTAAGTGTATTTCAGATTCTTTGATTCTTTGATAATCCTAAATGTTACTGTGGACTGTTAACCGCCTGAATAATATACTCTTCTCTTGAAGTTTTTGAAGCCCTTAAAGTCTATTTCACAAAATATTTATTTTCGCTTCTTAACATTTCTTGAACCACATCTCTCTATATTGTGATTTTCAGGAAAATTATTGTCACTTTATCCCAAATAATCTATATTATTCTGTTACCTTCGTTCTGCAACAAATCCTTTTACCTAAAATTTTCGTGGATGTGTTTTTCGAGCAATATGTTCTTTGATTTGTATAGCTTTTTATACACGATGATATTCGTTGAAAATGTATGTTACATTCGGGGGTTCTTTCTACGCAATAAGTAATCCTGAGTATAAAGACTTTTTCGATATTCATATATAAAACTCTCCAAGTTGTATCATTTTGATTAAAAACTCTGTTTTATGAAGAATTTCTAAAAAATATTCAATAGTAAATCCAATCTTAACAAATTTGTGATATCTTGACATTGTTGATATTTAGGTAAATTATCAGCAATCTGAAAATAACTAAGTAACAACCGGTTTCCCTCTACTAATTACAGGAATATAGAACCACAAGTTAGGTTCAGATCTAAATGCAGTTTTCTTTTCGTCCTTGAACTAGTACCGCTACGACTTAAGTCCGCGTTTTCCATGTTCTATTCGTAAAAACACATAGTTCGATAGTTTTTGTTCGGAAAACAAGTCCCTTCATTCGATTAGTTAGTGTTCACACTCCACTTACCTCTAGTTGTAAGGGCGAAGAAATTTTTCGACAACAAAAACAGCGGCTTGGCCTCAGCCTGTTGCCAGAACACCATCGTTGTGCCGAGTAAGAGCAGCATAAGTCCAAATTTTGACATGATTTTATTACTTGCAAAACCTTAACTATAAAAAATGTTTTTTGAAAGTACTACTATCGCCACTTCTTCACTAAAACAAGCGTTTTTCACTTTCACAAACTCTGACTTGGTCTCAATGTCTTAGGCGTTCACTTGCCAATTCGGTACTGCCGCTATGCGTTTCCTTATTTAACTACTTAAACCGTAGCATTTGTGCGCAGCTAGAACAAAACCGCATTGGCAAAACTGCAGAATTCTTGAACGCGGACACAAGCACCGAGTGTTGTTTTCAATGAAGACGGTTTAGGGCCAGAGTTCACTTTCGCATTTTGCTTTGCGCATCATTAGTAGATCGTTGGCCAAAGCGAAACATAAACTTACCGCTCAATATGGTATACACAAGCTTACTCTCTGCTGCTGTCACGCTCATGCGGAGCTTATTTATGTATCTACTGTATGTATACATGGAAGACTATAAGCTACGCTTTTAAGCGAAGTCAATAATTTTGGTGCGTTTCTTTTGTTTTGTTTTCACGCAATCTCTTTCATCTTCTTCGCATGCCCAATTAACATAATGCTACTCCTATCTGTATCTTAGTTATTGCTCTGCGCATCGTGTGTTTGATACAAATTCACTCTTCCAGCCATTGCTATTTTTACACACTCGACGTCGCGGCAGCTCAGCTCAATCAGGTTGTTAAGTGCGCGCCTAGCAGACGTCTAGAATTTTTAATGCTTTCCAATAAAATGACAACAAAGCTTTGCTATTATCTTTGATGGGAGTATATTTGCGAGATATTCTGTCTTCCTAGTAAAATTCAAATAAAGACACACTTTTAATAAACACACGTGCGCATGCGCCACAATTTTATGAACAGGTAGTTAATTGGAAGGTTCAGTTTGGTTTTCCCTTCAAAGTGGTAATTCCAAATAGAGTTAAAATTTTTATGGTTTGGCAACTTTTTTCTGGATTTGCTCCATAATCACCAAGGTTCTTGTGATCGTGTCCATAGTGATGGTCTGTCGTGTCTGTTTCCTCCAAGGCGCAAATATGAAGTATTTTGTAAGGCCAAACCCTCTTCTATCCTCATACGTATATCAGTATACGCATTTATTTATATTACTTACATATACATATAACCACGAACTCAAAAGAGAATAGCTGAGGACAGCACAGATAGCAGAATGCTTTTAGGAAATACCATCACTTCGCGGTGAAACAGCAAAAGTGAGACAATCGTTAAAATCAGACAGATGGGATGCATTTGTACACAGTTTTTTTTTTGGTCAAATAAATAAAAAAACATAATATATTAAAACTTCATAATTATGGATAAATTAAAAAAATTATCGCGAGTAACATACTAACTGATATACCATTCCGTATTCGGTACAAAATCAATTACAGAAACAACAAGTAAGGAAGGGCTAAGTTCAGTTCAGAACATTTCATACTATTGCAACTAGCAAGGGTTTAAGCCTGTTAGTTATATCGAGTCTATGGCGAGTTTTCAGCTAATTTTATTAATTCTTAGCACAAAGATGCACCGTTATAAGAAAAACACGCTGTCTCAATTTTGTTAAGATAACTAACATATTGGTCGATATATCCGATATAAAGTCTCTAGGAAGTTCGAAAATCATTATATTAGGTGGAGCTAAGAGAAATATTGACTCCAATTTAACCCATTTTCGACACACAGGCATATCATTGTTAGGAAAGAATTACTTCTGAATTTCATTTATATAAATCACACATTGATCGTTATTTTCGGTCAAAATTCAATTGAACAATTTTAAGTCTCAAATTTTTTTTAGATCATTAAAAGAGAAATAATTCTTTCATACACCTTTTGTGTATCTTGAACCGCTTTCGCAGCGCAACTCGTAAAAATTTCCCCCTTTTTTTACACATTTAAAGTTTTATTCTGATTTGTTGTCAAACAAACAAACAAACTGTTTTCATATAGATGTTGTCTATCATCATACTAATATTATAAATCATACTAATATTATAAATGCGAATGTAAGTTTGTTTGTTACGCTTTCACGCAAAAACTACTTAACCGATCATCATGAAACTTTGTACATATACTCCTAAAGGTATTATAAGTAAAATAGGGTACTTTATTTGAAAAAAAAAATTTTTAAGAAAGATAAAAAAATTGTTTGTCAAAAAATCGTCAAATTTAGCTACTTCAACGCCATCTAACATTACAGTAATGAAGTATAAACAGAATTAGTCACTCAATTACTTCCAGAGCAAAATCATGTTTTGAATCAAGTTTTACGTAAAATAGACCCCGACAGTGGTCGACTCTTCTTTCTCGACGCACCAGGAGGAACTGGAAAAACGTTTTTGCTTAACTTATTATTAATGTCCGTCCGAAAAGACCAACAAATAGCAGTTGCTGTGGCTTCGTCAGGTATTGCCGCGACGCTATTAAACGGCGGTCGTACGGCACATTCCGTTTTAAAATTACCATTGAATTGGGCACAGGAAGATTCGCCCATCTGCAATTTTAGTAAAAATAGTTCACGAGGTAGGATGCTGCGGGAAGGCAAGCTTTTAGTGTGGGATGAAAGTACCATGTCTCACAAGAAGGCTATAGAAGCATTAAACCGGACTCTCCATTACTTGGTTTATTGGCTGGTGATTTCTGTCAAACCCTCCCACTGATTCAGAGGGGGACACCAGCAGATGAAATTCAAGCGTTCATTAAATCATCATTCTTATGGTCGACAGTTGAAAAACTCCGCCTGAAAAGGAATATGAGAGTGCATCTTCATAATGACGTGGATTCAGGACTTTACGCAGAAATGTTGTTGAAAATTGCTGAATTTTGTAATTTAGTAGAAAGTGATGTGGATAACATTGCTAATGTTTTTCCAGAATTGAAACAAAATTTGTGTAGTGATCAGTGGTTGTGTGCAAGAGCAATATTAGCACCACGAAATTAAATTGTTAATAGGATCAACACTGACATTTTGAACAAGGTTCAAGGAGAAATGAAGGAATATTTGTCAATGGATACAATTATAGATACGGAACTAAGTACTTTATACCCTGTGGAGGTTTTTAATTCACTTGAACGATCGGGTGTACCGTCACATAAACTTCAATTGAAACTAAATGTACCAGTAATGCCTTTGAGAAATCTAGATGCTCCTCGGCTATGTAATGGAACAAAGCTTCGGATAACAAAATTGGGACAGAACATACTTGGTGCTACTATTTTAACAGGTGTCGGTAAGGGAAATAGTGTTATAATACCTCGGATACCAATTATTCCTACTGACCTTCCATTTCAATTTAAAAGGGTTCAGTTTCCCGTCAAGCTTAGCTTTGCTGTTACTATAAACAAGGCACAAGGACAAACATTACAGGTAGCAGGAGTGCATTTAGAAAACCCATGCTTCTCTCATGGTCAACTTTATGTAGCTGTTCACGTGTATCTAATGCCCAGAACTTGCACATATTTGCACCCGACGGGAAAACTTATAACATTGTCTACAAAAATATCATATATTAATAATTTGTATTTTATTTTTTTAATTTGTTAGAATTCAGAATTATTTATTTTTGTTACGGTGAAATATATTTTAACATTTGTTGTTGCATTTCAATACGCATATTTTAAGGTGTTGAAAATTCATTGTCTGTAGTAAGTTTTAAAAATTGTTGATCTCATCAAAGCAATAAAATGTAGTTATCATTTTGACTCATTTCAATTATTATATCCTTACCCTTTATCTCTCATACTTATTTAATGGCTCCACTGCGGGCGAAGCCGCGGGTAAAAAGCTAGAAGCATATGAATGTCACGTACCAAGTTTGGCCCAACTTTTGCAGCTTCGAGTTCACACCACGGGCTGACGACACGAGATAATGCGCCCACCTTACCATTTAATAAATTGATTGTTTCGATGGGTATTTGGCATATAGCACCATCTTGTTGAAACCACAGGTAGTCCACATCAACATGGATCAATGATTTTCTCTACCCATGTAACACACCAAACTGTTACTTTTTGATTATGTAACGGCGTTTCAATAATGGCTCCAAATGCGACAATTTTTTTTATTAACGATCACATTTAACCAAAAGCATAGCCTATCTGAAAATATAACATTTTCGTATCTCTTTAGTAATTTATGGATTGCATCTATAAGAACTGCACCGGCTTGGTAACACAGGTTTTGCTGTAAACCGTATTCCACCAAGGAACAACTGGTAGTTGGAAGGGTCAAGGCGTGTGAGTCAAAACTTCCCAGTCGTAGTTTTCTAAATAATTTTTTAACAGCAAATTGGCGCATAATGCAGCATGTCCTTCTGATCTCACCAAATACGGTACCTTGACATTATGGATATGCTTTACCCATGACTTGGCTGCTTGATCAGGTTTTGAAATACATGTTTGAGTAGCTCCCAAAAAAGTTGGCTTCCAGTTCTTCATCTTCAAATTTTTTTGGCAGCCCAGGACGTTCTTCGTCTTCTAAGCCATTATAATAACTTTTTAATCGTGCAAAGCACTTTGGCACGTTCACTCAGCTAGACGTTCAACATAAACTTTCACCAAAATACGATGACTTTCCGCTGAGGTTTCTTCATATTAAAGTAATGTAGTAGGCGACGAGCACGAATATAGTTATAGACCTGATAAAATGGTGAGATATGGAAAGTAGGCAAAGTTGTAGTCAGATTTCGGTAATTTTCAAAACCTTAAAATAACGTTATCAAGGCAATGTTATATAAAAAACTTTCTTTAAATTGATGCAGTAGCTATTAAGTTTTGGGATTTTGCCAAAAAAAGGGTGTTGTCAATGCCATTGAAATATTTGTAAACCTATTCACATTCAAACCTTTTTTATTGCCGTTACCTTCGAATTTAAGTTTTTTTTTAGTGTCACATTACAATTATATAAATTCTGCTTTGTTCTCGCGGAACTTGGTCAACAAAGTTAAATGCTCCAGAAAAACTCTAAAGAAGAGCAATTCTTCACTACTCCAGCGTTTCTTCACTTGGAATGCAATTATAAATGGCGAAAACCAAGAACTTATGTAATTCCCCCTGCATGATTTATATAGTAAGCGTGTGTTTATGCGTCTTCCAGTTCTTTCATATAAAATTACACATTCTACACCTACATAACTGAAATGTAGAGTCTTTCCTTCATTTCCAGTTCATGAACTAGTATTTTTATTGCAATCCTTTTTTTTATTCCTTCACTCACAATTTCTGCTTTAAACAATGTAATCTGGTACCTTGGCTGTTAGTATATATATAGAGATATATACATATGTATGTATATAGTACGAAGTAGATAGAAAATTGCTTCTTTCTTGATTATGGTGCTCTTCTTCGCTTGTTTCGGCTCGCCGTGTAATCCACATCCAGTCCAGTGCAACGCTTCTTGTTAATAGAGCGTTTATGATTTATAAACGCGTAAAAATTATTACCATTGCACCTTGCTGACATTGATTTAGCGCGTCTGACCGGTTTTTTATCCATTGCACCGGTGTAATGTGAATACACCTCCATTAGGTTCAAGTGGATATATGGATACTTGGTTGTAAGTAAAATATAAGTACATAGTTCTGGGTGGAGTCAAAGGTATGCGCTTTGTTTTCAATGTTAGTGGGATAAATCACTGTGTCGCTTTTGTTTTATGAACTATGCAATTGACATAGTGTAAAAGCTTACACGAAAGAGGTTAGTAACCTCGCATTTTTGGTCTTTAGAGTCGTCTGCGATGGTTTCTGGTCGGCAGTCCAGTTGCAGTGATTCATGTGTTACATAAGAGAGTTAGAGCAGTATGTTTTTTGACACTTTTCTTTTCCGAATTTACTTAAAGCTATGTAATGGAGCTTAAATTCCACAATTCTTTTGTATAAACTCTCGAGATACTCATGGAAAAGTATATATATTCTTATAAGAGTTTCTATCCTCTGCGACAAGCTTTTTTCATTACTCAAATTGATTTCCATACTTCCGTAATCCAAATAACTAAGCACTCAAAGTGGGAAGAGTTCCTCTCGTCTCTGCATTTGAATGAGAAATGCCAAGTGTTCTTTTGAAAATAGGTTATCTTAACTACTAGATTTCGTGAGGTTTCGATAGCCGAAGTATTCTGTCTTACCCTTCCGTTCTACATTTTTATAATTGTTCAATGTGGATAGGTAGGTATGAGTGCTACCCTTCGGCCTAAATTAGCGCAGGTAGCGCCTTTTTATACACTATCGTCAAAACTTATCTTGACATCAGGTTCCATTGGGGTGTTCAAAACATTTGGTACCCTCAATGAGACTACTTATCACTGTTATGCTTTGTGTAGATAGACATTCAAGGTTTGGTATCTGAAGGATTCAAAAATACGATGTCTGATTTGTGATAAAGCTGGACATTCACAGAACCGTTTCTTAGTTTTCCTCGTGCTTGAAGCTACAGCATTTGAACGCATGCTTTAGAAATGTCAAAATGCGTATTGAGTTCCTTTGTTCGTTCCTAGCGGACACGATATTGTCTCTGCCTCGGAAAGGCTTCTGACTTAGCCAACTTGTCTGCTTTGTCGTTGCCGAAAATGTTCCCATGACCGGGAATACAAATTAGTGATAAGTCGAGTTGACTTGCCAGTGAGATTTGTTTACTACGCCGTAGTTTATCTTTGGCGACAACAAGGCTGGTAGTGTCGCCTGGCTGTCTGTGTAAATGGTTGATGTTTGTATCCTCTCGCAGTTTTGCAATAAAGCTTGACATGTCTTCTATAAGCCCAGCACTTTTGCTTGGAAGATGCTAGCTGAGTTAGGTAGACGGTAAGATAGAGAGCTATCAACCTCCTCGGAGTATTCCCCCGTCCCTTCCGCGCTGTCCATTTTGGACACATCGTTATGGATTGAGGCAGTACTCTCCTCCACTTAAGACCTCTACTTTTTTCACGTCTAGAGGGTATTCTCACCTGGAAGTCCCTATTGAAGTCCAACCTTGGGAGTATATATGGTACTCTGATTTATTTAGATTAGTTTCGTGCTGGTTCAGAATTCCGCTATGTCCTTGACTCTTCCTATTTCAAACGCCAATCTCTTTAATTCTTAAGCAGAAAGTGTTTCCACTTTGAAGTGTTTCACTGGCTTTGGACAATTGGTGCAGGAGCATATTTCGCATCATTCGGCTTTAACTTAAATGCCCCGTTATCCCCTGCACACGCTGCTCACTGAATTTAGTGTAGGACTTCCATATAAGTATTTACTATATTTTTTTAATGAATTCTATCGAGACCTTCTTTTTTATGTTCTTAGAACCGTAACAGTCCACAATGTGATGATGTCTTTCTGACATCTGGCAGATGCATTCCGATTCTGTTATTGGTTTAATCTTTTATAAGTAAATATGTAATCCTGTCTTCGTTTTCCTGTCTTCCTAGGTTTGTTTGGACATTGAAAGTTGGTTTTATATAGCATGTTCTCTTTCTACACCATTGCTCCAACCTTGAAGATTTACTTTTTACTCTCTGAGGATAGCTTTAGATTATTTCTGTTCTCATTTGTCCACAGGCACAGCCACCTTGGGTTAATGTAAATAATAATTCAAGTTTTCATTTATGATCTCGTCTGTATTGAAAGAACTGATGTATATAACTTTCTCGATTATGAGCAGTTCTCTTAGTAAACCAGTCGTCGAACTCTTTCCGGTAATTTATAATCTGACACCTTCTTTCAGTACTCCAAAAGAGACTCTTCGGTTCAGTTGATCGCCTGTATCTCCAAACAAATTTTATAGTAACAAAATCAAGCAGAAGATCTCATTGAGTTGTTGGAAACTCTACGACTGATTCCGAACTCCACCACTTTCCATAGAAAATAACAGTTGATACGAATTCCTATGTCACAATTATAGTATAACCCACAGGTGTTCCGAAATATTTTATGTTAGCTTTTTGAAATCCTCCTGTTTGTTTGTGAAATCATCATTATTTTCGTAAAATGAGTTCAGTACAGATATTATTTTTTACGTTTTTATCTAAGTCCTAGTCGAAAGTACACACATATGTATGTCCATAATATATGTACATATAAGTAGGTGGAAATTTCTCTGCGCTTCGGCTTCACTAAAATAGCATTTATGAGTTCACTGAGCACCAAATGTCTGGAAAACATTGAATATTTTTTTCAGTTTAAACAAATGAGCTCCAAACTCTTTTCCATAAACTTCAAAGTGCATTCAACACTTAAACGCGAATGCACGCACGAACACCACGAACACTTTCACACATATCACCAGCAGGAGTTAGACTAACACTAATTCCAACCATATGTCTAGGGACCTTGTACTTGATACCGAACTAGTAGTGGGACTGGTTGGAATTAATTGAGGAATAATGGAGGGCGTCTGGAGAGTGAGGTCCTGTTCACGCTTTATTTTATAGAGGGATGCTTTGTCACATATAAAAAAATGTTTGCTGTGAATTGTATGATCAAGAAGATGACCTTGGAAAACTAATTCTGGAACAACGAAATTTACACAAAAAACTTTGAAGTATTGCATTCCCATAAAAATTGTTAACTGATAAATGCAGTAACTGCTTTCTAATAATAGCTATGTATCTTCGATTCGCTATTTCTCTGCTCGCTATCTGTCTGTGCAGTTCTCTTGTCAAAACACTTCTTTATTGAAAACTCGCCTTGAAGCTAGGTAAGGTTAAGAGGTCGATTCTAAAAGGGATCTCACTTGGACAGGTTAGAAGGCTGGTTCATTCTTGGCTTGAAGTTAAGAGGTTAATATTTTTTTGACCGGGAAAAGGGAATTACTCCTTCAAGCAATGAAGAGAAACACAATAATATAGAATACAAGTCAAGTGCGGCCAGTGGTTCGAACAGTTGAGATAGTCTGCTGGATTCACTACTCTCTAACGCTTGGCAAATCGAAGCCAATTTATAAGATGAATATAATTCCAAGACTTCTTCATAGAATGCTAATGTCTGCGGAGGTCACCAAAGGAGCAGTGCAGTAATGAACTTTTTCTTTTGTAGTTTTGCTATGTATTTTTTGTCTAGTCAGCCTTTTGAAACAGATAAAAAGTTTCATCTACTCACTACCCTGAACCCATTCGAAGATCACTAGTTTCATGCTCATCTGCTCCCCATTGTTTTGCCAGTGCTTATTATGCGTACGGTCACGTTCACGCATACACACTTACATCTATGTTTATGAAATAATTTGCGATAGCAGAAAAAGTTATAAACATTTTTATCTTAAAGCTCATACACTTGAACAAAGTTTGAAAACACATTTGTGGCAATGCGGCACACTATTTCCACTGCATCGCAGTTATGTTTGTGTGTGAATGTGTATGGGGTGCCTGTACATGCCGACTACCCTGCCGGAAAAGTCTTTGGTATTGAGTCATATGAGCGGACCTTATTAGAAAGTTTTGGCAGCTTTTGTCTTAATGCTTCCATTATTGTATTTCAATACGAAAATCTATTTATGGCTTAAAATGTCTCTCATAAAGCCAAAGGTGTAGGATTAAGTTAGATGAAAATTTACTTAACGTGGATAAAATTTCGGTAGAGTAATAAACATGATGAAGAACTTTACCGAGAAATGACCATCACTGACATCATAAAGTTAACTGGAAGGTAGGTTCCAAGCATTCTAAGAGAAAGTGGAAAACATTTTCCTTACTTTCTTCTAGCTGGCAGCCGCAGAAAATATTGTTATAAGGCAGAGCCATTTTAAGCGCATGCTCTTCTTCATATTAGTGCCGTGTTATAGCAGCTGTATGTCAGTACATATTATTCCTGGACCTATTTAGTAGGACCTTAGTTCTATTCTTGTCAAGTTTGGACCATATCTGTTCTGAACTATTGGTTCAATAGGTTTTTCAATAGGGACGCTAAAAAGTGTACCGATAGGGACAGCAAACGATGCCATATTTTTTCCAGCTCTTCTGAAATTTCTCTTCAGTAAAGCTTGATATTTCATCATGAAAAGCTATGCGATCTGACAACGAGTCGAAATTATTAAAATTTACTAACAAACACAATTTATAGCTGTCATAACCGTCCTGTCAAATCCACAATTGAGCATCTAGAAAATCTAGTACAAAATGTTCCCGTGCCAGTGAGACAAAGAAGTGTCCGTAGTGTCGAGAATATTACTGCCGCTAATGCATCAATTGAGGAAGACCCAAATCAGTCTCTCACACGTCGTTCTCAAAGCATTTCTGTGACGCCACCGCTCTTGGTCCACATTCTTACAAGATCAAATTGACGCAAGAGCTGTAGCCGCTTGACCACAATAATCGTCGTATGTCGTGAATTGGGCTGAGCAACAACTTGAATATGATCTGAATTTTCATCGAAAAATCAGCTTCAGCGATAAGGTTCATTTCTGGCCGAATGGCTTCGTCAATTTACAAAATATGCGTTACTGCTCTGGCAGCAATCCACACGTACTTCATGAGTCACCATTGCATCCACAAAAAATTACGGTTTCATGCGGTTTATGGACCGGCGGTGTCATTGGGCCGAACTTCTTCCGTGATGATCAAGACCGGCACTTTACTGTCGCTACCGCTCAATGATAACCTAATATTTTTGGCCCGAATTAGATGCTATGGACTTGGACAATATGTGGTTCAAACAGATCGGCGCCACAACCCACACAGCGAATGTCACAATCGTTTTATTGAAAACCAAGTTTGGTGAACGAGTTATATCACGGAATTACTCAAATATTTGGCCGCATCGGTCGTTCGATTTGACGCCGTTAGACTATTTCCTATGAGGCTATGTCAAGTCAATTGTCTATGCCGCCAAACCAGCGACGATTGATGATCTTCGTACGAATATCGAACTTGAAATTGCAACAGTATCGGCTGAGTTATGCTTGAAAACCGTCGAAAATATTGTTTAGCGTCAGGACTTCTGCAAGCGTGCCCGTGGTGGTCATGCAAAAGAAATCAAGTTCCTTACATAATGGCATTGGATGTTTTTTATTTTTATTGCATAAAACTTGTGTAGCGCTCTTTTTGAAAACCCCGTTAGTAACTCCCCCTCGGATTCGTCTAAAGAAGGCTACAACTTGGCCAAATCATCTGCATAGTCGCCGGACTTACAGTGTAAATGATAGTTTTCTCTATCATCTCGTGGTTATCAATAAAGCACCACAGAAATTCTCCATACCTACTTCTTCCACCTGGAAACTGCTGGCTTGGTTTATTTGTCGGATAAATATAGAAATGTCAAGATCATTGCAGTACATTGTGTCCATATCCGTTCGTATAGATAGATCTAAAATGCTTTTCTCTTACTAAACCTCTTCTCCATACACGTCTAGAGGGTAACCCCAACCGAAAGTGACTATTCTAAACATAAATTTCGGAAGGTATAATCGTAGTCTGTTCATTTATGTTAAGCTGCTTCAAGATGGTGCAATGTTCATAATCCTTACAATTTCAACATCCTAACCTTTATTTTTATAAAAGGCTGCTATTTTCGAGTAAAAAAGTTGATACAGGAGCGTATGAATTGTTGAGTCAAGCGACCTTTAGAATTTTGTTATGAATTCATTTAGATACCAGTGAAATTAATTTGAGTAGTGGTGAAATTCCTTTAGATTTTTGCGAGGATTGCCAATGACTTTTAACTTAAGTAAGTTAAATTGTGCCCAACATATATTTCCACCTTTAAAAATATTATAAACTAGAGGACCCGTCCACGCTTCACTGTGGCTGATACATAGATAATACTACAACTATCATATATGTTTTCTATTAGTTGGATTATAACTATTAGTTAATGAGATATAGCATTTTGTGATTTAGTTTACAAAAAAATGGATCATAAAGCATTTCGGTTGTTAATAAAGCATTGCTTTTTGGGGGAAAATACTGTTGAATTTGCGCTCAGGGAAATGCACCGTTGAAAGGATATTTGCTAAGCTGGAAACAGGCGAATTGAGCACCGAGGACAAAGATGCTCTAAAGATTCGAAAGCAATGTGCAAAGTGGGTGCCTTGCAAGTTCATAATCCAATAAAAACAACGAATAACTGATTCTGAGAAGTATTTGAGCGCTCTTTAATCGTAATAAAACCGAATTCTTGCGTCGGTGTGTGTCGACTGTCATTCTAGTGAACTGCACATGATGAACCGGTTCTCAGGCGTGGAAAAACGAAAAAGGCGGCTGAAAAGGTTATGACATCAGTCTTTTGGGATGCAGGTGGTATAATACATACTCAATGACTGAATACTGAGCCAGTTATAATCTATTTCACTGCGTATTTGGTTGCAATTCTTTTCTTCTTTTCTTCTATTCCAAATTTTTGAGAAAACTCTGTTTAAAATTGTACGCATATATTCAAAAGATTCCTACAAACATGAATTTTCAACAAATGCTTATGATTTAAAATATAATTTTTTTATATATGAATTGTATTAAACTTTGACATAAAGAGATAAAAGGTATCATATGTCCTTACCCTGGTTCTAAGCTACCTCTCCACCAATTTTCAGCCAAATCGGTTCAGCCGTTCTTGAGTTATAAATGGTGTAACTAACAACAACTTTCTTTTATATACATACATATATAGATATTTATAAATATTTGAAAAATTAATTTCAGAGGCAAACAATTTGATCATATCGTATTAATTTTATTTGAATTTTTGACAATTTTTTTTTCTTTTAGGACTTAAAGCTTCGACACTAAACGATGAAAATTATTTTGTCAGTTGAAAATGAAAACTATTTTTGAAGCTTTGTATACTGACCGCTGTATACCATATATTATAATATTTGACAACTCACCCTAAAGGTTGGCCTACTACCGTGGAAATAAAACGTTGCCTATAATTAGGCGAGTTATATTTTAACACTTTTATTTTAATATTACTTTTTGGGTCAATTTTTTTTTTAATACTTCGATTTTCTCAGTTTATAGACTTATAAAGATCCCCCACTTCAGTTTACTGTATTCCTGCAGGTATCTCTTGCAATCAGTTCATGGTGTGGCCGCCAATGCTTGTGATCCTCCTTTTTTGGTTTGTCAAACTCAAGGCAATGCCCATGGCGTTCGCTGGAATGCATACAGTTTGTAAGTGTATTAGTGCACATATTTTGTTCGTGACATTGTTCTTGTTGTTGTTGCTATTCTATGCGTAGTACTTTCTTTCAACGCAGTGATGCGTAAATATGAACTTTTATGCCGAGCACGCACCACTTCCATTCATTCACACATGCGCCCCTAACCATTTGCTCCACATACCACTTGCATGTGTGTGTGTGCACATATATAGTATATATATGTACTTCTCTGGCCGCGCACACTCATGTGCAATTTGCGAAAAAAGTCACAGAACTGCAAGTGCAGTTTTTCACGTTGTTGTTGTTGTTGGTTGCTGTGGTGGTGTGCATAAGTGCGCTTTAGTGGTATTAAGATTATTTATTCCTGTGTGTGGTGGCGTTAGTGCACTTGCAACATGGCTACTTAACTGAATTTGAAAGGGCAATGCTGGTGTCAAAAGTGTATAGAAACAAAATTGTAAAAAAAAATCGGAAAATTGTTTGTGCAAAAGGAGTTTGCAAACACATGAAAAATATGAATGCTGCACGCTGCAGCCCAGAGTTGTGTTTGCTGTGCGCTTTAAAATAAATTCGATAAGTCAGAAAGGTGCGAAAGTCATAAAACCGCAAACACTTAGTTATGTATATATGTACATACATATTTATATATGTATGTTTATAACATATATCAATTTTCATAAAAAGATTTGCTAAAAATACATAGCAAACTGCAATTCGAACTATACTCACCTCACTAAAAATACAGTCGAGTTTGCTGTGCGCGGCGTGCGCATTTAAAATGCATGGCTGCCTCCGCGATGGCCATTTTGGCGTATTCCAATCGCAACAGAGTGGCTCTTCTGCGTGCGTTCAATTGAATTAAAATGTTCGCACATATCATAGCGTCAATGTTGTCGTTTTCACTTTGTTTCAAGTGCTGCGCTTTGGGTTTGAGCAAAACTTTTCAACGACCGCGCCATCACCTACAAAACGAGGCATATTCAATAGTTGGTGAAAAGAGCGCGAAAATATTATTCTAACTTTGTAGTTCGCTAAATAAGTGTGCAGGGGTGATTTTTATGGTTCTCACAGGAAGCAAAAAAATCTATGTTTAAAATAAAGTGAAGGATTCTCAAAGTTCTAAAGGAATTGAACGGAAGCTATTTTGTCCAGAGATAGAGTTCTAAATCAAATGCTGATTTATCAGTTTTTCGAAATTGGCCTCCAAAATCGAAATATTGCCCCTAAAATCTCAAAATTGACTTTGCTGAAAACATTATTGATTATGTTATGAAACCGACTTTCTTTCATTTCAATGGTGTATAATATTTTTTGGTCAAACTTATATGAAAGATGTCATGAAAGGTCAAGGTCTTATCTCCGAACAGAAGCTTATTATTTCGAAAAATACAATTATAATTAATAACGAAAATGTTTTGAATAAGCTCAATTTCTGATTCCAAATATAACATCACCCAAATGGCCTCCACTTGTTCTTTAACCCAATTAGACCTACCGTCTCATATACGATATACCAGAAGTATTAAATTATTTTGAAGTACCCTTGATAAGAAATTGTTTTTTGTTGTATTATTGCATATATATGTGAGCCTGCTCTATCACATACGATACGGCCTTTTCTACCTAGCCTGTAGAAATGTAATTTTTTTTTAATTTTTTTTTATGTTCTGTGATACCCTAGGTCTAAGAAAAATAGACAAAAACACTTCAATTAAAAAAAAATGGTATCAGGTCTAAATGGGTTAATAGGAACGAATTCAATGAACCGTGTTTTCGAGTACTTCTTTCACTAAATCAAGTCGTAAGTCACGGAAAGCACCTTCAATATTAACTTCTTAAGCTGGAAGAGAGTTTGGTTTATTGCTAAAGACCAATGATTTCAAATAATCCCACAAGAAGTAGTCTAATGGTGTTAAATCACAATTTCTTGGGGGCCTTAACTTCTTTCAATTGCGGCCATAAAAGGTTGGTTGTCAACGATCAACTCCGCTCTCCATTGACAGTAACGGTGTCGCCAGCTTCATTTTGAAAGAATTATGGACCGATGATTCCACTAAACCAAAAACCACACCAAACTGACAATTTAGGTGAATGTGATGGTTGTTCATGTGCAATTTGTGGATTTTCTTCGTCCCAAAATCGTTGTTTATTTACCATACCTTTCTTAAAAAAAACCTATCGTTTTCAAGTTGTTCCAAGACAAAATCAGTAAATTCAGGACTTTTACGACGGTCCATAGCCTCAGCGCTTAAGTGGGAACAATTTTATTCTGATGCAAGCCCAAATATTTTCCCAAAGCCACCAGTACAATGAAAAAAATTGCAGACCACGACATATTAAAAATGGCCAAAACGACACTTAGACATTATATCATCCCTGGAAAACCAAGTACAGTTATTGTCGTGAAATCTGGACTTCAAAATAAAAAGTTGCCATTCTTGAATGGTCTTCTTCTTCTTAATTGGCGTAGACACCGCTTACGCGATTATAGCCGAGTAACAACAGCGCGCCAGTCGTTTCTCCTTTTCGCTACGTGGCGCCAATTGGATATTCCAAGCGTAGCCAGGTCCTTCTCCACTTGGTCCTTCCAACGGAGTGGAGGTCTTCCTCTTCCTCTGCTTCCCCCGGCGGGTACAGCGTCGAATACTTTCAGAGCTGGAATGTTTTCATCCATCCGGACAACATGACCTAGCCAGCGTAGCCGCAATCTTTTAATACGCTGAACTATGTCGATGTCGTCGTATATCTCGTACAGCTCATCGTTCCATCGAATGCGGTATTCGCCGTGGCTAACGCGCAAAGGACCATAAATCCTTCGCAGAACTTTTCTCTCGAAAACTCGCAACGTCGACTCATCCGTTGTTGACATCGTCCAAGACTCTGCACCATACAGCAGGACGGGAATTATGAGTGACTTATAGAGTTTGGTTTTTGTTTGTCGAGAGAGGACTTTGCTTCTCAATTGCCTACTCAGTCCAAAGTAGCACCTGTTGGCAAGAGTTATCCTGCGTCGGATTTCTAGGCTGACATTGTTGGTGGTGTTTACGCTGGTTCCAAGATAGACGAAATTATCTACGACTCCAAAGTTATGACTGTCAACAGTGACGTGAGTGCCAAGTCGCGAGTGCGGCGACTGTTTGTTTGATGACAGGAGATATTTCGTCTTGCCCTCGTTCACTGCCAGACCCATTTGTTTTGCTTCCTTGTCTAGTCTGGAGAAAGCAGAACTAACGGCGCGGGTGTTAAGGCCGATGATATCAATATCATCAGCATACGCCAGCAGTTGTACACTCTTATAAAAGATGGTACCTTCTCTACTAAGTTCTGCAGCTCGAACTATTTTCTCCAGAAGCAGGTTGAAAAAGTCACACGATAGGGAATCACCTTGTCTGAAACCTCGTTTGGTATCGAACGGCTCGGAGAGGTCCTTCCCGATCCTGACGGAGCTTTTCGTGTTGTTCAACGTCAGTTTACACAGCCGTATTAGTTTTGCGGTGATACCAAATTCAGACATCGCGGCATAAAGGCAGTTCCTTTTCGTGCTGTCGAAAGCAGCTTTGAAATCGACGAAGAGGTGGTGTGTGTCGATTCTCCTTTCACGGGTCTTTTCGAAGATTTGGCGCATGGTGAATATCTGGTCGGTTGTTGATTTTCCAGGTCTAAAGCCACACTGATAAGGTCCAATCAGTTTGTTGACGGTGGGCTTTAATCTTTCACACAATACGCTCGATAGAACCTTATATGCGATGTTGAGGAGGCTAATCCCACGGTAGTTGGCGCAGATTGTGGGGTCTCCTTTTTTATGGATTGGGCATAGCACACTTAAATTCCAATCGTTGGGCATGCTTTCGTCCGACTATATTTTACAAAGAAGCTGATGCATGCTCCTTATCAGTTCTTCGCCGCCGTGTTTGAATAGCTCGGCCGGTAATCCATCGGCCCCCGCCGCTTTGTTGTTCTTCAGGCGGGTAACTTCTTCATGGTCGGGCAATGGGACGTCTGCTCCATCGTCATCGATTGGGGAATCGGGTTCGCCTTCTCCTGGCGTTGTGCATTCTGTGCCATTCAGCAGGATGGAGAAGTGTTCCCTCCATAATTTAAGTATGCTCTGGGCATCGGTCACTAGATCACCTTTGGGGGTTCTACAAGAGTATGCTCCGGTCTTGAAACCTTCTGTAAGCCGCCGCATTTTTTCGTAGAATTTTCGAGCATTACCCCTGTCGGCCAGCTTATCAAGCTCTTCGTACTCACGCATTTCGGCCTCTTTCTTTTTCTGTCTGCAAATGCGTCTCGCTTCCCTCTTCAACTCTCGGTATCTATCCCATCCCGCACGTGTAGTGGTCGATCGTAACGTTGCGAGGTAGGCAGCCTGTTTTCTCTCCGCTGCGGCGCGGCACTCCTCGTCGTACCAGTTGTTCTTTTGCACTTTCCGAAAACCAATGGTTTCGGATACAGCTGTACGTAAGGAGTTTGAAATGCCGTCCCACAGTTCCCTTATACCGAGTTGTTGATGAGTGCTCTCAGAGAGCAGGAGTGCAAGCCGAGTAGAAAAACGTTCGGCAGTCTGTTGTGATTGCAGCTTTTCGACGTCGAACCTTCCTTGTGTTTGTTGGCGTGCGTTTTTTGCTGCACAGAGGTGGGTGCGAATCTTGGCTGCAACAAGATAGTGGTCCGAGTTGATGTTAGGACCTCGGAGCGCACGCACATCTAAAACACTGGAGACGTGTCTTCCGTCTATTACAACATGATCGATCTGGTTGGTAGTTTTTCGATCCGGTCTTGAATGGTCACCGAACCCAAATATAACTAAGAGCTTTAGCTTGTCATTAACAAATATATACATATGTATGTATAAACTCAAGTAAGTTTGGTACATCCCGTCCCAGAAAACCCAAATTCTTTATTTCTTTTACTCATTGTCGTAATTAACTTTTATCTAAGGTAATCTGTGTGTGAGAAAGACTGAGAACCGCTTCTACTATGATTGTTCTCTGTAAATATCTAATGAGAAAAGTGGTATGCCAACAATTGTCAACCTTTTGAGATTTGACTTATTTTTCTCGTGGCAGTGGAAGGATACCATATGTCATCGAAATTGTACTATTGCCAATTATATGACATATATATATAATTATGTGACATATTTAAAATCATAATGGGTTGCCAAAAAAGTCTTGCGATATTTTTATTGATTTTTTTTTTTTTTGAAATTGAAATGAATTTTTGATGACTCATGCCCAGCTCTTGACCGATGCTACGGCTGCTACTATGCCGGTCTCTTTCGACCAATTCAGCGATTTTATCGCAATTTTCGACGACAGGCCTTGCGGAGCGTGGCGCATCTTCTACACCAGAAGGAAAACGTTGAAGCCATCGTTGTGCGGTGGAAATGGAAACTGTATAGGGTCCATAAACTGCACAAATTTTATTGGCGGCTTGAGATACTGTAAAATTTGCCGTATTTTCTCTTTATTTTGCTCCATGTTTGCGACGCTATAACTCACGAACGACTTAAAGGAAACGACAATCAATCAAACACGTGTTAACGCGTGAAATGAGCTTTCCAAAAAGGTATAGCATGACCCGATGCGACGAATAAAACTAGAACTTCGCGCTTTTAGCGCCAACTAGCGAAAATACCGCAAGACTTTTTTGACAACCATACATATTAGTCTGTGAATCTATCACTTCCCTGTCACCAATGTTTGGTAAAGGACTTTGGAGATGTTTCGAGCAATCTCTATTTATTGAACCTCATTATTTTAGTTCGTATGATTAGTTGGAGAACAAATTTCGATTGATTTTTGGAAATCATTAGACTATTGTCTACGAGTAATAGTGAAGCGGACGGTTAGTATGGTATTAGCGTTCTCCTCATATTTAGTTTTGTTTTATATGTATATTACATAAATAATATACTATATTCAATATTCATATGATCGAAATATTCTAAGTACCTATATTTAGATATTAAATAATCTCAACATAAGTAGGATATTTGCAAAAGTAGTGTATGCTATACATGGTACTATTGGGCTTACGTTTATTCTTTATTGTACTTATTTGTAATTTTTAGAATTTAAAGAATTTTACAACACTTTAGAAAATCTTAAAAAATTAAAAAAAAAATTTTCACGTCATTGGCCTCACTTGACATTCTAAATGGAAATGTTTGCATTCTTTTTATTAGAAACATTATTGGAATTCACACTCGCTTGGGAAATATATAACGACTGGGTAATATTTCAGTAATTCTTTTAGAAATTGTTACATATTTATTCACATACATGGAATTGCAGGCAAATGAGGGTAAAAATTGTGAATCTTCAAGCCAGTGCCCAGAAGAATGCTCAAGTAGAAAACACGCATGAAGTTCGTTTTTGTGTTGAAGATTTTAATAATGCAACTGCCGATCGAATCTTTAAATAAAGATAAATATGTAAATTACATTTTAAATTGAATTCTGGACTTTCAAAATGCTGTTAGTATAATATCAAGGAATTTTGGTTTCAGAAAACTTAATACAAATAACCGTGCTATACTAAACAATTAATCAATAAAAAATTGTGTATTAGGAAAATCATTAACAGCTGTTAATCAAGTATATTTAGCGGTTAATATAAGCTGACTTGACAGAAGAATTCTAGAAAAGTCCGATATACATAAGTCTATGCCATTACGTGCTGTGCAAAGCAGTAACTTTTTAAATAAATCTAAAATAATAAATCTTTCGCAGAACCTTTCTGTCAAAAATTCGTAAACGCCGACTCATCAGTTATTGTCATCGTCCAAGCCTCTGCACCATATAGCAGGACGGGAATTATGAGTGACTTATAGAGTTTGGTTTTTGTTCGTCGAGAGAGGACTAGTTTTGCCTATGGCAACATGAATGAAAGAGTTCTATATTCAAGACTTGGGTGGTATGGTGATCATATCCAAAACAGTCCAAAGCAAAAAACGAACGAATCAGGCGAATAGAGGATCACATAGTTGCAATTGGAAATTGCACAATTTCTTTTGAATAAGCGTTTCTTAATCCAAAAAGCAGCAGAAACTATCAGAAGAGAGCACTAGTTGAGAGCGCAAAAAGAGAGCTTTAGTTTCTGCTACTGGCATTTATTTTTCTTCTTCTTTATTGGCGCTGACATTGCTTACGCGGTTATAGCCGAGTTTATAATTGTTCCAGTGTTTAGTGCCAGTTGGAAGTTCCAATTGTAGCCAGGTCCTTCCTCTTCCTCTCCTTCCCTCGCCGGGTACTGCGTCGAATACTCTCAGAGTGTTTTTCATACATTCGGACGACATGACCTAGCCAGCGTAGCCACTGTCTCTTAATTCGCTGAACTATGTCAATGTCTGTATTTCGTACAGATCGAGTGCGGTATTCGCCGTTGTCAATGCGTAAACGACCATAAATCTTCCGCAGAACCTGTCTAACGTACTATCGTAACGCCATCAGATGTTCTCATTGGCCATGCCTCTGCGCCATATAGCAGGACGGAGATGATAAGTGACATGTCGAATTTGGTCTTGCTTTGTAGAGAGATGACTTTGTCTGAAACCACGTTTGGTATCGAAGGGCTTTTATAATTTATTTTTCTATTAAAAAACGTTTTATTTTTATAAAAAAAAGTAGTTTTCTATAAAAGTTTTCGTCCAGAACAAATGTGCCGGGTAATATTTTACGCGAAGTCATCAACAACCTAAACGGTAACATGACTTCCGTGTTCGGATTTGCAAGCGCTTAAATACACACCAATACAAATACATACGCACTCGTACAACTCGCTGCAACAACAACGGTATAAAGCACACTTGTGCCAGAGGCTCAATGCGGAAGTATGTACAAAATGTATGTTGGATTGTTTTGCCGTAAAACGTTTCTCTTGTAAATTTATGATTTTCAATAAAATGCCAATAATATTTTTTTACGCTAATGCGACAATGCAAAGCAAATGTCAGAGACATAAATAAACGATGTCATGCGAAATGCAAATACGACAGAGGCAAGAACAATTTGAAAATGCCAAAAGGCGACAGCAGTCATTTGCGAATAAACATGGACAGCTGAAGTAATGATAAGCAAAGCAAGTAGAAAAACAAAAAAAAATATAAAAAAAAGTTGAAAAATTCTGAAGAAGAGATAAAAAATCTGCAGAGAAGATAAATAAAATAATATAAACAGAACATTTGGCAACACATGTCGCTGATTGTCAGAGAATTTAGAAAAGGGTACAAGAGCCGGCTTTTACCTTAGCCGAAAGCCAATAAATTAGGCATAATATGAGACTGCTGAATGGCAAGTAGACGCAGTTGTTGTAATAAAAAAGCGCTCCTTGTATAAAGTGACTGAGGGCAATTGCTATAAATTGTCAAATTATGTTTTTCTAACGCGAATTTCTGCCTTACAAGAATTTTTTGTGTATGCACTTGCTGTTGTTGTTGCTTTTTTACTTGCGCCTGTAAGCCTTTTTGCTGCTTTTTTCTTTACGCTGCTTCTTCGTTTGCTTTATCACTTGACGATACCGACTGCCGAGTATTAGCAGCGCATCACGTAGCCCGTAAGTGGGGCGCGTGTTGTTGCTTGCGGACTGTGATTTATGTGGCAAAGCGGCCGAAGCGGCGCAAGCTCAGTCGCATATGTACGTAAGTATGTATGTATGTATACAGATGTCTCTCTGTGTGTGCCTGCTAATATCTGGCAGCGCGCTACTAAAAATTTGCGAAAAAATAACGCTAAGCGGCAAAGGGCACACAAACGATTTGACACTACTTTTTTAGCACATTCTTCTCACAAAATCCCTCTCGCCTTACAGCTATTTTTACCTTTTTACCACCAACACAGCTTTGAGCATTTTTTTCAGTTTTTGTTTTTGTTTTCGTCGATTTATGTGTCTATGAGAAATTATTCGGCGGTAGTATGATTTATAGGCGTCATACAAGGGGCTGTGTTTAATCGGATGCCACGTACGACCACTGATTTTCGCGGTGTATGTGTGTGTGTAAGCGGCGTTGCTTGGTCCACACATAAAGTTTTGGAATTTTGTTGTTTCAATGCAATTCCAGTTGAGTGCCTCCAATAGATAAGCGGTAGGCTGGCAATTTTTTCCTCAACAAATGTGTCAACGCAACGTCAGTGTTGCATCAAGGCACACACACGCCAAAGTTTTATGGCGAAAAATTGGTTTTTAGGTCACGGGTACCTTTACTGCGGGTCGTAGGAATTGACTTTTGGTTGCAATTTTTACCACTTTTTGGGGTTAGTGTTGTTCAAGGTATTTATGATAGCGTTTGGTGTTGCTAAAGCTCTAAAAAAGCTTTCCGTTGGTGGTCATAAAAGTTTTTACAAAGCTTTTTGAGAGCAAAATTGTTTGGCTTTTTGATATCTTTGTTTCAGTGCTATTTAAATTAGTTTTGGAGTTCAGGGTATTTAAATTACCGTTGAGGTTTTCTAAAGCTTTAACAAAGCTTTCTAAAAGAAAAGGGTCTTGCCTTCTTAATGAACTTTTCAAAGAGAAAAAGTATTTTGCTAAATATGGTTAGGTGTTTTATAGTTCTAATAAAATATTGAAAGCTTTTTAAATGCGAATTTCAAAATACTAAAATTTTCTACATGAATGTAAAATTAAAATTCATGTTTGATCATAAGATTTTAATTGAAAACGCATTTTCGACGATGGTAGCAACCCTTTAAAGATTTTAATTTAATTATAGTGATAATTAATTCAATAAAATGATAATGTAAATCGTAGGTATCTCAATATGGTATACATATGTATGTATGTACATATATCTAATATGGGTATTAAATTATATCGCTTTCTGAAAGCTCAGATTTCTACATATTTTGAAAGTGGTTGCCAACTGATTCAGAAACATTACGATCATTTAAAATTCAAACAAAATAATGATTTATAATTTAGGAATTTATATAAACTTGTTATCAATTTTTTAAGAGTTGCCACCTGTTTCAAAGGGGTAATTCAATAAAAGTTATAACAACAGACAGTATAGACTTCACACTCAAACAATTTATGAAAGTTCAAAATTAATTTTTTTTGAAAGGTTGCCACTTGGTTAATATTTTTTTATTAAATACATAAAATAAATTAATATTAAAATAAGTAGCAGAAGCATTACGTTTAAAAGCTTTAAGCAAAGTCAAATTTTAAAATTTTTTTCAAAAAGGTTGCCACTTTGTTTTTTTTTTTGTTTGATAAAAGGATAATAGAAATGCAATTTTATATTATAATTCAGGTTTCCAACAAAAAATAATTTATGAAAGCTTGTGATTGATTTTTTAAGTGTTGCCACCTGTTTCAAAAGTTTAATTCATTAAAGTAGTAACAACAAACTGAATAGACTTCAAACTTAAAAATTTTATGAAAGTTCAGATTGAAATTTTTTTTAAAAGATTGCCACTTGGTTAATATTTTTTTCATTAAATATACATACATATGTATAAAAGAAATTAATATCACAATAAGTAACAGAGGCGCCACGTTTGAGAGCTTCAAGATAACTTAAATTTGAGATTTTTTTTCCAAGAGGTTACCACTTGGTTGTTTTTTTTTTGTTTAATTAAAGAACTTAAATTTTATATTATAATCTGGGGTTTAAACAAAAAATAATTTATAAAAACTTGTGATCGATTTTTATAAGAGTTGCCACCTGTTTCAAAAGTTTAATTGAAGAAAAGTGATAAAATTAGTTAGAATAGACCTTAAACCTTAAAAATTTAGGAAAGTTCAAATTGAAATTTTTAAAAGGTTGCCACTTAATTAATATTTTTTTCATTATGTTTATAAAAATAAAAGTAATATTATATTAAGTAGCAAAGCCATCATGTTTGAGAGCTTTGAAAATCCTCAAATTTGAACATTTTTTGAAAGGGGACAATAGAAATGAGATTTTTATAATACTGTTTTAAGAAAATTTCATTTTGAAGATATTGTTGATAGGTGTTGCCAACTAATTGAGAAATGATATTCACAAAATCCAAATGAATAAATTATTGAATCACAAAGATAAATATATATAAATTTCGACTTATTAGTGATTAACACTAAAAGTTTCTTATAAAAAACAATGTACCACATATTCAAAAAGCTCTCAATTCTAAGTATTTTCTCATATGGTTGCCAAATGTTTAAACCGTTAATTGAAGTCCGTTAATGAAGTAATGAAATATTTCGATATGATATCGAGAGAAAACGAAACAGATTAGACATTTTTATAACGATGATATTTCTGAAAACAGGTGGCAACTTTGTGAAAAAATTATTTAATTAAAATAATCATTAAAATAAAGAAAACTGCATTCAGGCCACTAATATTATTATTTTTGCCTTTCAACATTAATTTGTGCTATTATACCAAGTACAACTACAATCAGCTGATATACATTTACTATAATTTTGGCAAGTTCGAATTTAAACAGCTGTTTCGAAATGTCAATTCTTTTATCAAAATCTAGGTTCAGGTGTTTTTCATTAAATAAATAAAGGTGAATATAGTATTTCCCTCCAGCTACCAAAAATGTGCCGTAACTATGTATACCCCAAGCTTTGTTTACTTAAGTGTTTTTCTGGTATAAGGTTTTATCGAAATCGCACGTGCTCGTTAATAAATTATAAGACAAATTATTTCCATAGAAATAAATACAAATAACTGAAGCACTCCAAATGCATTGGCATTGTTTTGGGTAAATAACAAATATTGACTCCACCTGACACGCGCCACATTAATCATCCTCTCTCATACTTGCAAGATTCCGGTTTTATTGTCACTTTTGAAATCGGGAGACTAACATTTTAGCGTTGTAATTTTCCTATTTTGGCAGATTTTTAAAAATAGGGAGGTAACTCATGCAAACTGTCATTTCAATTTCTTTCTGAGGTAAAAAGAAAATTGTTGAACCTAAGGACACATTTTTTTCACTGGTTCTCTATCCTCATAAATATCGCCGAATAAGTCTTCTAAGCTTCGTCTTGATTAACAATTGGGGAGATTTTTATTCCAAAATAAGCTTCAGAAGGATCATCATTTGCCTGTCAATTAATTTCTTAAACTAAAATCTTCTGAGAAAAAATAATAAAACACAGACAATAGAGATTTTCTGTATAAGTGGTCCGATAACGTCAATTCCAACAAATAAGCAGCTTCTTGTGGTGAAAAGAACGTATGCAAAATTTCGGATCGTTATCTCAAAAACTGAGAGACTAGTTCGTGAATATACAGACGGACAAATAGACTCAAACGCTCTCAGCTCGTCTCGCTGATTAGTTATTAATATATTTGGTAGGGTTTCTAAAGCTTCCTTATGGCCTGTTCAGAACATAAAAACACATTAAACTATTTTTTAAGAGAATTCAAGCACTGACTGATATAAACAGTATCAATTGGCTTAGAATGAAAAAAGTCCCATATATGGGGAACGTTAAGGCTACGGAAAGTACTATCCCAAAATTATCAATTTTACCAGAGCAATTGTCCAGAAAAGACCTGCCCTTAATTTCTTCAAATTGACTGATATGTCAATATGAAGTTACTCAGGTTCGCAGATACGCAGATTCGCTATCTGAGGACTAGAAACATTCTAGTTTGATTTCGGCTATTTTTCGATGGGAGTTACCACACATTGGATACGATATTTTTATATTTTTGGTTTTGATGGGTGGGTGATCCATTTCGAGGTTCCTAAGTTTTTTAAAGAAAAAACATAGAAACTTAAAACTTAATGGGGAATGTTTATTATCTTTCGAAAGAACATTCTTTGGCATTTATTTTTTATCTCTTTCAAATGTTGGTCGCAGCTACGTCTCAGATGGTCCATCCGTTCGAGTCGAGTAGTAATTGGCGAAAGACACGTGTGATATTTGCTTTAAGTGGAATTATCCGCATAGACTTAAGACTTGATAAATACCCATAGGAAAAAGTCTAACGATGTGATAGCATACGAGCTTGGTGGCCAATCGACCGGCCAAAAACGTGAAATTATCTGCTTACTCTTACACTTCGGGTTCTCTCAATACTTCCATTTGTTGATGTTTTGTGTGGGAAATGGCGCCATATTGTTGAAACCAAATGTTGCTGAGATAACGAACTTCACTTTCAGGCTTCAAATAGTCACACCACATCGTTGTTTTTTCTGAATGAAATGATAGCTCTTGAATATAAGCTTAAGAGCCAGAAAGGGGCCTCATCGCTAATCAAAATTTGGCTCGAAAACTTCGAATTTTCTTGGAACTTTTCAAGAACTGATAGAGCGAAGCGATGTCGCTTGGGAAGGTCGAGCGGCTTCAGTTCTTGCACACGCTGTATTTTGTATGCGACGTTAAATGCGCCAAGTCGTGCCATAAGTTAGTGCGAGTTGCTGCGAACATTGTTGTCACTTTCAACTGTGGGTGCTATATTTTCTTCACTACGCGCTGAACGTGGTCTATTCAGTCGCATATTATGCAAAAATGAATGCTGGGTCTCAAGATAGGTGTTTGTGTTGGAAATAATGCGCTGAGTAGGTCGATTACGTTGACCATAAGTTGAGGGAAGCGCACGAAACACTTTTGTTACAGAACGTGAATTTTCGCAATAAAGTTGCCAGATTTAAAAATGTTCTTCAATCGTAAGTCTTTCCATGATGAAATGCTAAACAATACTGAACAAAAATAACGTGACAGCTTGACACGACTTACGTGTGATCTATCAAGAAGCTACTTCTTGTGACAGATTTGATGCAATTTAAAGTGGTGTCATGTCAGAAGTAGGCTTGCCTGTGGTCCGATTTCGCTCAAACCCACAAATTGGTCAAGTAGTTCCTGAGTATGATATCTCAACTATGAATGAGTAGTTCTATGCCCGTTTTTTAAAATTCATATAAGAACTCAGAGGATGGAGTCATGTGTAGAAGTTCACGCAAGTGAGGAAAGTTCTCTGATCGCCATTCACTTGGGAGTGGCCAGAAACGATTCTTTTACATATGACTCAAGCAGCTCACGACTTCTGGTCTTTGATCAAGTATCCTCTGGGTAGCCTAAGAATATCCGTTCGAAGGCGAACTAAAGTGAGAAGGCGAAACATCCCCATAGGGTTGTGCGCTGGGTTTGTATGCTTTTCGACGTAAAATGATTTTTACGATTAATTTGTATGCCTCCGATGCTTTTCGTTACATATTTCACTGAGAAAGTTAGTTAGAGAGCACTATGAGTCGTAGTTATTATCCGATTTCATCCTTTTCTCGTATCAGTGCTCAAATTGTCAATAAGCAACAATATATTAGCCTGTTTAAAATTTAAGCATGTCTTAGCTCCAGTAACTTCTAAACAGGGTTTTACATTAGAACGCAGCAACTGACACTACTTAAGTGGGGCCAGTGGCAACATAATTCTATTACAACACACTTTCACATTATTTGCGTATTTCAGCGAATGTTTCACATGCTTTATGCATACATTGAAGTTTGCACTACGCATGTGCGTATGTGTTAGTGTGTTTGTTAAGCTTGTATGTGAATAGCAACGGCGACTGCAATGACATGCACAACTCCTACTTATGATTTATTGTTTCCACCATTTTATTGTAACCAAAATACGAACCTAAATTGAGTTGTCAATCAAATGACATGACTGCCAATGACAGCAAGAAGGCTGACTGTAGGGAGACGGAGCAGAAATGACGCCGTTGAGTAGCTCATCTCAACTCGTAGAGGAAGAGAGAGAGAGAGCGATAGCGAGTGTGGGGCAGGTCTGGAGCAAAAGCTGAGCTAAGTTGGCGACTTGCATAAATTTATGGTGAATGAGTGAGTGATATACACACACACACACACATACTATATTTAAGTAGATACAGTTATGAGCTCGTAATTTTACTCACTGTATGTGTGTGCGTGTGTGTGTGTCTATTTCCGCTTGTTGGCTGCTGCTGAAATGTAACCACAAATAGCCATACATCACACACTGGTCAAGCGATAATCCTCCGGGACGAGCGTGTGTATAATTATCAATGTTTGTTATAATGTGCAGCTTTACGCTGTTATGGCATGTGCGGTGTGTGATTGTTTGGGCGTGTTAATGTCCGCTCTGCCTTACCGAATGACGGCTCACTTCACTATACGAAATGACAACACGAAATGCATTTCATGTCATTTCAGCTATCGCTCAGTTATTACGATTTGCTGCCGCACACAAATGTGATGTGTTATTTCAGTGACTGTACGTGCGTGTGTGCGAGGATTTTGATGGATGTTATTTATACACTTTTCTATATTTACCATTGCTTAAGTGTGTTTGCTCACGTACTCATGCAATGAAATAGTTTGCATGTATATGTGGCATATAATGGATCGAGTGTAAATAATAGCCTACTAGGGTGCCTAGTTTTCCATTCGAGCAAGAAAAGCTTTAAGATTATGAAAAAATTATTAAACTTTTCTGGTGGCCAGAAATCATAGGCTCTTAAGCGATGAAGGCCTAGTGCTGACAGTCTAAATTTAAAGCGATGGCATACCTAGTGAGTAGAAAATCGTTAAACATGTAAGCGAAAGGTGCGAAACCTGGTCCTGTAAGTTCTTATAGTCATATTAGATTTTGAATGAAGTATTCACAATTTTCCATTCACAGTGTTTAGGTTAGACAAAGACCACATATATTAGATATAAAAATGATAACCGCTGTTCTGTGCCCAAAAATGTCTGTCTGCATTCTCTACAGCCTGTTGGTTCAACCAAAATACTTTGAAACATATATAGATAGAATCTTCTTTATTGGGTTAAACACCGCTTATGCGCTTATAGTCGAGTTTACAACAGCGGGCCAGGTCTTTCTCCACCATCTTTCCAATTGAGTGGAGGTCTTCCTCTTCCTCTATTTTCCCTGGCGGGTACTGCGTTGAATACTCTCAGAGCTGGATTGTTTTTATCCATTCGGGCGCCATGATCTAGTCAACGTAGCCGCTGTCTCTTATTTCCCTGAACTATGTCCATCTCCTCGCACATCTCTTATAGGTCATCGTTCCATCGACTGCGGTATTCGCCGTTGAACCTTTATCTCGGAAAATCATAACGCCGACTCATCAGCTGTTGTCATCGTTTATGCCTCTGCATCATATAGCAAGATAGGGATGATGAGTGACTTGTAGAATTTGGCCTTTGGGGAGAGGACCTTACTTCGGGAGAGGACTGTACTTCTCAATCGGCTACTCAGTCCGAAAAAGCCTGTTGGCAAAAGTTGTCCTGCGTTGGATTTCGAGGCTCATATTGTTGTTGGTGTTAGCGCCGGTTCCAATATAGATGAAATTATCTACGACTTCAACGTTTTGAACGTCAGCAGTTACGTGTGAGCCAAGTCGCGATTGCGATGACTGTTTGTTTGATGACAGGAGATATTTCGTCTTGTTCTCTTTTACAACCATACCCATACGCTTCGTTTCATTATCCAGTCTGAAGAAAGTAGAACTAATGCCGCGGCTATTCGAATGGGTGGAAATAAAGTTTCCGTTTGTTCACCAATATTGTTCGAATCGATTATTATTGCCTTCTACAATATCTACTATGATTTCATATTGCCGTTAGTTCATATGTTCCAATAGCATCGAAGGCTTGCATACATAAGTATATCTTTTTCCTTCTAATCACTTCGTCAGGTAAAGTAAAACACCAAATCTTCAAGTAATAAGTGGAAAGTTGTGAAGACATTCGTAATTAAAATCTACTGCAGAATTCTAAATAGGACATAACATTTTTTCAAAGTCGAAGTAAGCGAAGAATTCATGCATTAACAAAAAGCCATATTTAGCATAGTACTGCTAACAGGTTCTCAACGAAATATCAAGTCACTTCAACTAAGCGAGTAATCAGTTAGATATAGAGAGGTTTTCAGAAGGAGGTTCCGCTGCAACGTAGCTAAAATACGCTGCATAGGTGAATTTCTTGTAACATTGTTGATTTTGATCGAACAATTTGAACGAGAGCTTTATGCTATAGTTGTCCAATTAAAACAATTTGTTTGAGAATCGTGGCGTTGGCTTAATCAATAATCAGTGCCAAATTTTGTGAATCAACCCCGTCAAGTAAAAAGGTTTTCCATAAAAGGAATTCAGTTTGATCGATCTGTTTGTATAGAAGCTATTCTTATAGGGTTACATTATCGGAGGATTCAACGAATGTGCAGCTTTTTGGTAAGAGAAAGACGTGTGTAAAATTTAAGATCGTTATGTTAGGAATTTAGAGACAAATTTGCTTATATACAGAAGGATCGACTGACATACATGGCTAAATCGATTCAGCTCATCACGCTGATCATTTATATACTATGTATAAATATAAATATATACATATTTATGTGGTATCCGATATTTCATTCCTAGGTAATTTAAACTTTGCAACCTTATCAGAGTATAAATACATATATAGTAACAAATGTAAAACGTTTTCCTTGGTTGAGACGTCTTGAGAACATACTTTTGTCTTTACGACCCTCTTTGGAGACAAGAAACTACCAAGTTTTACTAGACCAGAAAAAAAGGCAACATTTTGTAATTTCAAAAATCTTTAAGATAGATCAACTGATAAATTTTGTCTCGGCTAGATGTCATGAACAGTCGACCTTCACTGATTGTATACTTTCTTAGCGAGAATTTTCCACTCTGACTTATCTGGTGTGGCTAAGTATCATCTTGCTTCGCTTCTTTTCCCTGATAGTGATGAAATCAGTGATAATATGTAGTAAAGAAATTGAGTTACTTTCTCTGTATATCTTAACTCCACTCACTGTTGTCTTCTCGACTTTCCTTGTCATTCCTCTCCTCTCAAACCTGGGCACTCCTAAAGCAGTCCTCGAAATAGTTGTTAAAGTCAGTTTCCGGAATAGCCTTTAATACGCGTAGGTATTCACGAATAACGTTAAAGCTACTTAAAACTGTTTCCCCGGAGCGGCTGTTTGAGTTTTCGGCTGGGCTCCCACGCCACAGTTGACAGTTATTACTTCGAAGTGGTGGTGGTGGGAGGATGGAGTCATGTGTAGAAGTTCACGCAAGTGAGGAAAGTTCTCTGATCGCCATTCACTTGGGAGTGGCCAGAAACGATTCTTTTACACATGGCTCAAGCAGCTCACTACTTCCGGTCTTTGACCAAGTATCCTCTGGGTAGCCTAAGAACATCCGTTCGAAGGCGAGCTAATGTGAGAAGGCGAAACATCCCCTACATAGGGTTGTGCGCTGGGTTTGGGACCCGCCACGTAAAAACCAGTACCAATGAAAAAGAAAAAACAGCCTCGGATAAGAGACCCCCTTTTTGATGACGACCATGGCAAACGAAATAAGGAGAGGCTTGGGCGATGACAGCAACCGATGAGTCGACGTTACGAGTTTTCGAGAGAAAAATTCTGCGAAAGATTTATGGTCCTTTGCGCATTGGCCACGGCGAATATCGCATTCGATGGAACGATGAGCTGTACGAGATATACGACGACATTGACATAGTTCAGCGAATTAAAAGACAGCGGTTACGCTGGCTAGGTCATGTTGTCCGGATGGGTGAAAACACTCCAGCTCTGAATGTATTCGACGCAGTACCCGCAGAGGGAGGCAGAGGAATAGGAAGACCTCCACTCCATTAGAAAGACCAGGTGGAGAAGGATCTGGCTTCGCTTGCAGCCTAGCCGTAGCGAAAAGAAGAAATGACTGGCGCTCTTTTGTTAACACGGCTATAACCGTTTAAGCGGCGGTGCTTTATCGTGGTGCGAAACCATAGAGTTGTCGGTCCATAATTCTGGCCTCCTTTCACGAACAGCTTCAGGCAAATGACGCATAAAGCTTGGATATTATTCCTTGTTGACAGAGTGGCCGATCAGATGGAAGTCGGAGTATACCACACTCTTTGATTTTTGACCTGCTTCGACATGGTGTTTTCGGCTTCGGCGCATTTTTGCCACGATATTCGGCCGATTGTGTAATAATATGTTTCGTGACATCCTGGTAGTCGAAAAATATTGTTTCACAGACGGTAACGCGATGCTGTTTTTCGAAAATATTTCGTGATCTTGAAACCAATCGTTCTTTCACTTTTTTTAGGCCCAAATAATTTTTGAAAATGGTTTTCACTGATCCTTCTCATAATCTAACGGGGCTAGTAAGATATCTGACTGTTAATTCTGGATTCTCAAGCACAAATACCTTTATTTTATTGATGTGTTAATTATAAGTTTATGTTGATGGCCATCCTGAACGTGGTAGCAGTCAAGAAGACTTGCTCGTGACAAAAAATTATCACCGTTGGTCTTTTCCAACATTATGAACGTTGCGGCATCAAAAATTTCATTCTGCGTACACAATTTAAATAGAACTTCATTGTTGCATAATTTCACCCAACGTAAAAATCGCCAAATGTACTTCAGAAAGACAAGCGTTTTTTAGTATACGCTAATCATTATTTTGATGTGACATTTGGTACAGATGTCGCTGACAGTCATACCAACGAAAATACTATATAAATACATATAAATATGTATGTGCTCAAATCTACTATCATATCCATTATTAATGTAAGAATATTAATCAAATTAATGTATTCCTATCTTACGGAAAGAATGATTTAAGACAACTCTTTCAAAGTGTCTAGACATCTTGACAGCTGACAGAATTATTATCATTTTCTTTTAGATAAAACGTATTATAAACGTATATATTTTTTATAAGTTCGTAAGTATTTCAAAACCATATGGTGTATGGTGCTTGTCAATCACTTGTGCGATTAGAAATCACAAAAAATTATAAAAATTTTGTTTGTTTAATATACTATTTATTAAAGTAACAATTAATATATTAAAACATAAAACTTTCTTTATATTTTTTTTCTTATAAATATTTATCATGCGATGCTGTTTTCCCTCTCTTTTCACATTATTCGCATCCTCATTATTTATGGAAGGTTTTTCCTCGTCTAAATATTTCTTTTATTCACATGCTTCGGTTGGCGCAGAAAGCATAAACTTTAGATATGATCTGCAATTATGTGCGGTGCTTCTTCATTTTCGCGTCATTCTGCGTGACTTCATCGCTTCTGCAGCGTACAGTCACTACTTGCCGCTCTATGGCTTGCTTTGTGGCTCTATTTCTTTGTTGGCTTGATTCGTAGCCAGTTGACACTGAGCATCTCCATCTTCGCTACACATTTCTTTCTAATAGCCTGTGCTGCAGCTGCGGCATGTTCTTTAGGATGCTGCTTCCATAATAAATATATTATATTAGCTTTGTTGTACTCTATGGTTCGAGTTAATAAAGTTATAAGCTGGGCGTTGCGTAAACGTAATTACTTCATTTACTGCAGTTCGTCATTAGATTAAGGCTAGAAGAAAATATAACTAATATCTTAGTTTGTTAGTTTTTGTATAATAGTTTTATTGTCTTTTATTAGAAAATTAAGTAATATGTTTCGCTATCAGATATAACCAAGGTATAACCATTTATCACAACTGTTTTATAACCAAGACTCAACTTTTTTTTCAATTTTTTGTTTTCTATTATATCGTTTTTTATTCGCCTGTGAAGTTATGAAAGTGATGTTGCATTATTTTGCATTTTAGTTGACAATATGTATAAATGATCGACGAGATTTGTTGAGTTCATTTGGCCATATCCAATTGTCTCTATATCCTTCTGTCTGTATATAACCAAATTAGGTTTTCAGTGTTTGAAATGTTGATTTCAATAAACGTTCTTTTTTCCGCTGCAAAGTATGTTTCTTTTCTTACCAAATAGCTCTTTCTTTGTTAGACCACTGATATCGAGCCACTATATCAAATAGCTGCCATGCAGCAGACCAATGCAAATTAAGGCATTTTGTAGAAAAATTTCCCAAAATATCTTCATCAAGTTTAACAAATAGCTGCCATGCAGCAGACCAATGCAAATTAAGGCATTTTGTAGCAAAAATTTTATTTCCCAAAATATCTTCACCAAGTTTAACATAGATTATTGTCCAAAGCATCTGATGTCTCTGACCATACTCTTCAGCTCAGACCGCTGTAGCATAAAACTATCACTCAAACTGACCGATGAAAGTCAAGATGAAGACATTCATTGAAGTTCTCGTTTCTTCATTAAGTCACCTCAAGAAGTATCTGTCCTCGTTTTTGGTAGCTGCAAAGCCGATGCGTTAATCAGAGGGCAACTCTTGCCCCGCTCACATCGGAATAAGACCGAGTTGGATCTCCATTGGCATCTTGTATTCAAACATTGTACCAATGAACCTCGCGTTCGCTTAATAAGTACTGGTCAACGACCAGATCCTGTGCGACTGCAACATCTTTTGGGTCTAGAGTAGAGCAAAGGAGATCTACTAAACTCCTCTTGCTGAATTTGTAGGGTGCATACTTGGTCAAAGTCTTGTCAAAGTTGTATGAAGGAAATTGAAACTTCTGACAGTCTACTCTTCGGCAAACCAGGACACAAAGCATCAGCTTACAACATCGGTCAGTTCTCTGTTAAGATCGATCTCTCAATTCAACCTAATAATACGACTTGACGGTTGTTTATAACAGCCAGAGTGGACAGAGTATACGGGCAAAGTGTTTTCCGGGCAAAGTGTTTTCCGTTTCGGTGCAGCCGAAGTTAGTCCGAACTATTTTTGCTTCTATATCGCAGTATTAAGGTTTATTTATATATTTTTATGCCGCACATATGGTATATTATTACAGTTTTTCTTCTTCTTTCTTGGGGTAGATACCGCTTACGCGATTTTAGCCGAGTTCAAAACAAAGCAGAGGCTGTTGTTTCCTTTTCATTGGGAGCGTTTTTTAAGTGAGTGGTCCCAAACCTGAGGAGGTATGGTTCGTCTTCTCACCTTAGCTCGCCTTGAAACTGATGTATTTTGGCTACCCAGAGGATACTTGCTCTAAGAGCGAATGTCGTGTGCTGCTTGAGCCGAATGTAAAGAGTCGTTTCTGGCCAACTCTCAAGTAAATGCTGCTCAGAAAACTTTCCCCACTTGCGTGAACTTCTACACATGACTCCATCCTCCATTGTTATAGTTCACTTAATCAGAATATTAATTTAAATACGCTCCTCTCTTCATGCTTTTATTTTAGTTTCGTTTTCTAACAGCAACCAGAGAAAAAAATATTATAAATCTTCCAATTTATATATCTTTTAGCCCTTGTTGTCTTTGTTCGCTCTCTTTTGATCCCGCTTTTAATAAACTACTGGCCACTGCTATGCTAATTTATTTTAATTTTATTTTTCTTTTCCATGTCTTGCATGTTGAATTGCTGTAGATTTTTATGCATTAAGCTGTTCTTGTTGTTGTGTTTTATTTTTAAAATTATCTCATTTAATTTATTATTCCGTTTTTTCTCAGCTTTCAGCAGCATCAAGACATCAAGCGTGCAACAAAAATGACCCGTGATTATGACATGACATAAAACTACAAAGTGCTCGACGCTCTTTGGCTGAATTTAAATGTCTTGCCACCACAACAACTACTAATAAGGTATGTATGACTATGTCCACTTGTTGTCTTCTGGTTACTGAATCTGTGGTTGTGTTTATTTGGTTGCGTTTGCTTGTTTTGTGTGGTGAGCAAAGAAACTTTTAGTGACATCTTAAGGATGTTATTGTTGTTGGCTTACGTCACATAGCGGTAGTTGTTTTGTGTGAGCAGCAATTAATGGTGCTTTTTGTAATGTGAAATGTGGGAGAATTAACTTGTTTTGATACATTTTTTCAAGATCTCTTTTGAGGTGGAGGTCGTAGGTACTCTTCTTTTTTTATTGGCGTAGACACCGCTTAGGAGGATGGAGTCATGTGTAGAAGTTTACGTAAGTGGGAAAAGATTGGAGATTCTAAGTGTAGCCAGGTACTTTTCAATCAGATATTTCCAACGGAGTGAAGGTCTTCCTCTTACTCTGCTTCTCCCAGCTGCGTATCGTACTGCGTCGAAGACTTTCAGATCGGTAGTGTTTTCATCCATTCGGTCGACATGATCTAGCCAGTTTAACCGCTGCCTCCTGATTCCTTTTCGTTGCGAGCGTTTTTTACGTGGCGGGAGAGGTCGTTTGCCTCCTCACTTTTCTTTGGCTACCCAGAAGATACTTGGTTTAAGACCGGAAGTCGTAAGCCAAGAAATGACGCTCAAAGAACTTCTACACATGACTCCATTCTCCCGTAAATACTCAAATTTCAAAAATAGAGAGAAGGCATTGTATTTTCGAAATTAAAAAGTGGAGTGAAGATTACCCTTTTTATAGGAGAGCTGGCTTATTTCTATTGGAAAGCTCAGTCTAACGGCCGTCTCCCGATAAATATTCAATATATATTCCTGAACCTTGAGTTGTAGGTTAAAAAGGGATTCCAAATAAAAACTTTCGGTTAAGTAAAACTGTATTTAAGATGGCAGAACACAAAAAAAAGAGAGTGAGAGGGACATTTATCCATTATACTTTTCGAAAAGCAAACATTTGCTTTGTTTACCATCACACCATACCTTTGATCGTCGCATAACTGTAAATGCCACGCATTCTGCACATGCAGCTAAAGTCCACCGTGACTTGACACCCGCTCTGACCAACTGGCCCTTGGTCGTTGATGAATGTTTATGAAATTCATAAAATGTAAAATAGCATATTATCATTTGCCTGTGCATGATAAGGGCAAATTGCAAAATCGCCTCAAATGGCTGCCATTTACGCAACGCCGCAGAGGCAGTGTGTGCCTGTAGGTGTATGTGTGTGTGTTGGGTGCGCGTGCAAAGCGTGAAGACTTGAAAGGCGTCCACACAGTACAAGGAATTCAAAAGAAATGACAGCAGACGCAGTAAAAGCCAGCGAAACAAAGGAGCTTGTGTTCGGGTCAGTGGCAATAGTTGTTTTAAGCGCTCGTCCTTTGTTCATTAAAGACGACGTTGCGTTGGGTGCGAGTCAGCTTTGCTATAGGAAGTGTATACATGCACTGACCACTAACAAAAAGAATGAAGAAAATGTGAGGAAACGGCAGATAAGGTGACAAGCAAAATTTTGTTTTATACAGCGCTCAACAACATCACACTGAGATTACTGTAGCTCCACATAGAGACTCAAACTGGATAAGCAAATATATAGAGCTGGCGTGGTTTCAGGTGTCAACAGTGTGTCGCGGTTGTAGAAAAGCTGACAATTTTAGATTTCGAAAGTTTTACTGAATGTTTTGGAATATCTCCATCATAACTGCTACTATTTCACTTATAACTCAAAACTCCCATTTGAAGACCAATACATTTCGAACAATGACTTCCTACGTTTCCGAAAGTCTGAAAACATGAACTAAGCTTTACCGAATCTCTCAGTTGGTGCTTAAAATATATACCATTAAAAAAAGTAATAATAATTTTAAGGCCATTTTGTAACCCCTGAACAGAATATATTAAGTTTGCCACGAAGTTTGGGCCCCGGGCAGGGATGCACTGAAGTTCGGCACTGCTTCGATTGCATTCCTTCGAAGCTAGATCATTGCACCGTAGTATCTCCTCCTGACGGTTTCTTCTCGGCTTACACACCTGCGGGGGATTTGTGAGGTGGGTACAGTGAGCTTCTTCACGGACGGGTCGAAGTTTACGAGGGAATGTATGTGCCGGAGTCTTCTATCGAAAACTCTCCATCAACTCTAGTTTCAGATTACCAGACCCCTGTAGCGTCTTTCAAGCGGAGATGTCTGCCATCAAGGCAGCAGTAGATGTGCTGCTACCGGGAGCAGTCTCCTTCAGAGAGGTGTGCATTCACTCCAACAGTCGATTGGCTAAACTGGCTCTGAGCTCAATGACTCTGTATTCAAAACTAGTCAAGCAGTGCATTACGTCAATAGAAATAGATTCAAGCTGCCTACATGTTAGACTAGTATGGGTGTCAGGATATAGCGGAATCGCTGGAAACTGCAATGCCGATCAATTGGCAAGGAAGGACATCCTTTCTTATGTTTCATCCGATTGGATTCGGTTTTCCGAATTTTGCTTGCACTCTGGCGTTGGTCCACCTGATTTCCAATAAGCTCAGCCAGCGCTGGTCAACAACCACAACCTGCGCGAGTGCGGGATCCTTTTGGCCCGGAGTGAACCGTAAGAAGGCAACCGAAGTACTGGATCATAAGAAAGCCAATCTCGCCAAAATTGTAGGTGTTCTGACTGGACACTGTCCAATAGGTTTACAAGCGGTGGTTCAGTATTCTGTCGGACGCTCTTTGCTCCAGTTGTATGTAGGCAGGACAACATTTCTTCCTCTTTTACTGAGTTTGAAATATCTCAGTAGACACACTTTTGGTGAACCCAGCGAGTTCGGGGATCGATTTTAACAGCCTTAATAAGTTTTTTGTAAACACAAAATAGTTCGTCGATCAATGAAGATCTGATGTTCTATTTTTTAGGATTTTTGGGTAACACAAATGATGATTTTATGTCTAGGTGAGATTCTACGATCTCGGATCAACCTAACCTAACTTTGTAACACCCAGTAGGAAACGTGGCAGACCCCATAAGTATATATAAACGCCAATATGATGAGTTAAGTTGACTTAGTCATGCCTGTCAGTATATACGGGAACTACTAATCTTTTAGTTTTTGAGAAATCACTCTGAAATTTTGCACATATTCTTTGCTTCTTAAAAAACTGCGTATTTGTCAAAACCGGCGATATCGGACTAACAGCTGTAGTACGTGTACGCTTCTATTTGCATCCATATCTCGATACCCCTGAAACCTAAACTACTTTCAACTAGTTTTGAAGTAGTTAGTTTTAGTACTATTTTAGAGATTTAAGTAGTTAACAAAGACAATGCTTGAAAAAAATTGATTTAATCTGGTTTATCCCGACTCTAGCCATATAAAAATATAAATAATATTTGTAAAATATCTTAAAATCATACCATATACATATTATTTTGCACTACTGTACTTCTAAGCAAATCATTTTGCCTGTTATAGCTCAAGCTTCCCGCAGCGCCTCACTAACCAATCACCAACATATTATACAAAAATTCTGTACAACTCGTCACCTAAAGCCGAAGTCTCACACTAGTACTGAAACAGGCGCTTACGCACACAACGACACATAAGCTGACCAAACGATTGAACTGTATACACTTAAGTACTTGGTGTTGTAGTAGTCGTTTGGTGGTCGCTGTCGTATACGTAACCTTTAGCATGTGCCTTCGAAGTTCAAGCTCAGTCAGCATTTGTTTATGTATTCATTTTCTGTTGGCTACTTTTGCCTGTAGCTCGCCGGCAAACACAAGCTCGCAACACTTTTTTGCCGAAATGTGAAATTCATAGTGTTAGTTATGTCATTGGAAAGGCACTTCTCATGTACACTGCGTTGGTGATGTTGCTGCTACTATTGCTGTTGCTGCTGCTGGCTTAGTTGGTGCGTGTGCTCATTATTTGCAGGTTTCCTACCAATCTTTTCCTGTCATTCATGTTTATGCTAATATCTTGCTTCGTTATTGCTCCTGTTTGTTGCTTTTGCTTGTGTGTTGGTGAGCGCTGTTGGGTGTGTGTGCGTTCATTATCTGTTGGTTCACAAAGTGAAAAGGCAAAGCTGAAATAATGAAAATTTTGCGGAATGCCGAAGATGCCTGGAAATTAGTGCACACTCATATATATATACATACACACATTTTTGGTATTTTTTGAGTTTTTTAAGTGTGTCACTCCCATTTCGCTCAGTATTAGGAAATATGGCTTTGGTACGCGCCTTTTAAACACACTTCCTTTATTGTATTTGTGTGTGTTATGCGCCTTTGTATTCAATGAAAATGGCCTCGAGCAGTTTTTCTAATGAAATCATTAACTTTACGGTCTTCGACTGCTATTTATTTTAATTTTATTAAAATAGTGGTGTGGGCCGGATGGCAGGTGCCGCAAATAGGCACTTAATAATACTCACGTTTCGCTGGTGGGTGGAGTAGGTAGCTAATTAACTTGCGTGAAACTCATTGCAATTTATTTGATGAATAATCATTGTGTGCTCACCTTCATATGATTCATGACATTAAACAAAATTATTGTGTGCTTTCTCTAAACACTACCGCCTGCTGTCAGTTTGCATTCTGTACCAAACTCGCAGCTTGTACCTTCATACTTAATTTCATCAAAATTTTTGTTATCTTTACTCAATGAATAACAGCTAATAACAGTAATTTTACTTAATATACCGCAAACCACATTTTTGACTGTATAAAAATTGCATAATGACTAGTTAATGTGTCGGCCAGCTGCTGCTGCTTCTATTAGTTGGTCAACAGCCGGTTTATGAATCATCACTAATGGCTCTCTGCTACTTGTCCATACGATTTTCCTATTTTGATGGCATTTCTATGCTAATTTGCGTTAACACTGGATTGTAATGAGTTGGCCTATTATGTAATGCCACAAAATGGCAAACATGTGTTGGAGATGGGTGAAAGTCTCTAATAGTAAATTAATGTTAATCAAAATTATATAGTGATCTTAATGAAGTAATTGTTACTTAATTGAGTGAAAACCCATATTTTTGTCTAATATCATGTTCTCACTAAAAGTTTTAAGTGATTAGATTTCACTTAATCTATTTACTAATTTAGACTGTTGACACTACAGTTAGAGATCTATAAACCAGCTGCTTTTGACTAGCCAATCGAAGCTGTGGCATTTTTCTCACCACAACCCTGTTAGATTGGGCTTCGACAGGATGATTCCGCATTGCCCTCCTTTTTCTGTTACTAACTACCTAACCTCTTTGTTTCATTTTTGTAGTTTCTTCAATTTTTTTCGTTTTATTTGTTTGTTTAATTTTTCCATTTTGACAGATTGCACAGGGTGATTTGAATAGATTAGCTTCAAATTTTCTCGGTTGCGAGCAAAAGTAATTTTAAATGGCGAAATATTGTTCTTCTTCTTTATTGGCGTAGGCATCGCTTACGCGACTATATCCGGATTTACGACAGGTACTGCGTCGAACGCTCTCAGTGCTGGAGTGTTTTCATTCATTCGGACGATATGACCTAGACAGCGTAGCCACTGTCTCTTAATTCGCTGAAATATGTCAATATCGTCGTATAGTATGTCTCATATAGCTCATCATTCCATCGATTGAGGTATTCTCCGTTTTCAATACGCAAAGAACAATAAATCTTCCGCAGAACCATTCTCTTGAAAACTCGTAACGTCGACCCATAAGATGTTGTCATCGGCCATGCCTCTGCACAATATAGCAGGACGGGAATAATGAGTGACTTGTAGAGTTTGGGTTTTGTTCGTCGAGAGAGAACTTTATTTCTATCTCAATTGCCTTACTCAGTACCAAAGTAGCACCTGTAGACAAGAACGATTCTACGTTTGATTTCAAGTCTGGTATTGTTGTTTTTTTTATGCTGGTTCAAAGAAATTATCTACAACTTCGATGTTATTACTGTGAACAGTGACGTGGTGACTGTTTATTTGATAAAAGGAGGTATTTCGTCTTGTCCTTGTCCACTACCAAACCTATTTGCTTTGCTTCCTTATCCAATCAGGAGAAAGCAAAACTAACGGCGCGGGTGTTGAGGCCAATGATATCAATATCATCGGCGTACGTCAGCAGCTGTACTCTCTTATAAAAGATTGTATCTTCTCTATTAAGCTCTGCAGCTCGAACTATTTTCTCTAGCAGTAGATTGAAGAAGTCGCACGATATGGAGTCGTAAACCTCGTTTGCTATCGAAGGGCTCCGAGATGTCCTTCAGTTTACACAGCCGTATTAGTTTTGCGGGGATACCAAATTCAGACATCGCGGCATAAAGGCAGCTGCATTTTGTGCTGTCAAAAGCAGCTCTAAAATCGACGAAGAGATGGTGAGTGTAGATTCTCTTTTCACGGGTCCTTTCCAAGATTTGGCGCAGAGTGAATATCAGGTCAGGTGGTAATTTTCCAGGCCTAAAGCCCCACTGATACGGTCCAATCAGTTTGTTGACGGTGGGCTTTAATCTTTCACACAACAAGCTCGATAGAACCTTAAAAGCGATGTGGTGGAGGCTTATCCCAAATTAGTTGGCGGATTGTGGGGTCTTCCTTTTTGTGAATTGAGCAAAGCAGACTTAAATTCCAATCGTTGGGCATGTTTTCTTCCGACCATATTTCACAAAGAAGCTGATACATGCTCCTTTTCAGTTCTTCGACGCCATGTTTGAATAGCTCGGCCGGCAATCCATCGGCCCCCGCCGCTCTGTTGTTCTTCCGGCGGGTAATTGCAATTCGAACTTCTTCATGGTTAGGCAACGGAATGTTTGCTTCATCGTTATCGATTAAGAATCCGGGTTCACCATCTGCTGGTGTTATGCTTTCATTGCCATTCAGCAGGCTGGGGAAGCGTTCCCTACAAAATTTCAGTATGCTCTGAACATCAGCCACTAGATAACCACTCATTTCGTCCTCTTTGTTTTTGGTCTACAATTGCGCCTCGCTTCTTTCTCTTGGTATCTATCCCATCCCGCACATTGCGAGGTAAGCAGCATGTTTTTTCTTCTTTCATTCCGACTGTCGTGCCAAAGGTACCTTCTTTGCCCACGCTGACATTAAAGTCTCCAAGTGCGATTTTGACAACGTGACGGGGGCAAATCTAATAGGTGCGTTCCAAGCGCCTCATAGAATTCATCTTTTGCCACGTCGTCCTTAACTTCCATCGGGACGTGGGCACAAAACAGTGATATATTGAAAAACTTCGCTTTGATGCGGATTGTGTCTCCACATTCATCCAACGGAGTGAATACCAGTACTCGACGTCTTCTCTCTCCCAAACCCACACCAAATTTGCGATATGGCCACTATAATAAATACTCTGGTTGTTGTCCCGTCCATGGAGACTACCGTTTCTGGCTTCATCAAAGGGAGATCTCTATTCCAAGCCTGTTGTGTCCTTTTCACTGAGGGGGGTGTTTTTACGTGGCGGGTCTTAAACCTAGCGCGCAACTCTGAACAGCGACGTTTCGCCTTCTCTCGTTAGCTCACCTTCAAACGGAGGTTCTTTTGTACCCAAAGACTACTTGGTGAAAGACCGGTAGTCGTGAGGTGTTTGAGCCATATATAGTAGAACCGTTTCTGGCCAAATTGAATGGCGCTGAGAGAATTTTCTCGCTATATTTTTTATATATATACTCCACAAAATAAATAGAGTCGATATTTTTACATATTCAAATTTTTTTCTGTATTAATATTTTACGTGATTATGCATGAGTAACTGCTCGTAAATTATTGTATATAAAATTTTAATATTACTCTCAGCTAAAAGTGAGTAATAACAATAAACTTCAACAATGAAGCCCAACCCTATGATGCTAGTAATTCTAATAGAAAATTTATTATTTATGAAAATTAGCATTTATTACCATAATAAAAAAGTTACAAGCACAGTTTGCTATAAAAAATTGTACAATATAAAAAATGTAAATAAATTTAAGATTTTCTTATATTTTGTGCTTAAGCGTTATGACTTTTTTTCGTAAGCGTGGGGCAAATTCATAAAAAGAAATATTATAATTCTGGTATTGTTTATGTTATTTTGTAGTTTTAATGGAAATTATGTAATGCTTCTACATTCTCAATATATTTTTATGCTTTCATGGCAACTAAATTTCTTAGGAAAGAAATCAGCTAAATTATTCTTAATTTATGAGGTAATCCATAAATGTTACAATACCCTAAAGGCTTTTTGGTTGGGTGCAATTAGGAAAAGCTTTTAAGAATAATTTTTTTTGACTAGATCACCTAATAAACTAATTTTTTCCCCCGAATGTAGACTTTCTCGTCATAAAAACCGGTTGTTAAAAATCCATAAATTTTTGGGCAAAAATAGTTAGATTTTTTTTTTTATAAATTTATCCGAAGTTTTTCATTTCTGTTTCAACTGAACTGTTCTTCTACTAAATTTATTCCACTATCTCAGCCAATATTCATACAAATTCATGCAAATCCCCAATTGCGCAAAACTACTCTGCTTCTTGCTCAAAATATCTGCTGAGCAAATTGTAAATTAGGAACAGGTAATCTGTGGAATATCTTCGTTTCAAATTAACTTCTGAACTAGCATGTAAAATCCCGTTAACAAGTACTACAAGCAAACTGAGAGGAGAGAATATATCGATTTGGGGAAAAATATCTACTGTAGCAGCAACTGATGTTATCAAAACCGCACCAGCGAGTTTCAAATGTAAATTTGCTGACCCATTTCAACCACTTGCAATCGAATTTTCTTCAGCTTAGAGAAAAAATAAAACTAAAAGTAACTACAAATGATCGGACTGGGTTGAGCTGGGATGAAAGGGTGTGTAGTTGGCGCAACGAATATCTTTATTGAAAGTCACTGGACTGTGAAGTGGCGTGTCAATAGTCACACCATAGTTACAAATGCGAATTGCATGCAAAATTAAACTACTTCAAGCTGAAATATGTAGGTATGTGGGCGCACACCTATATTAGGTCTGCAAGCAAGCAAAAAAACTTCAATTCAGTGGGTAAAACAAAAGGAAATGAAAAAAGCAGACAAAACTAATAAGACGAAATAACAATTTTGTTGCAATTCAAAGAAGTTTAAGTGTCCATGTATACAATATACTTGTGCATGTGCTTTTGGGTAGCGCTTTCGGGTATTGTTACCGTAGGTTTACCTGGTTTGAAATTCGTGCGACAATACATTTTAATATGTGTGTCTGAAAAGGTCTGACTGTGAAAGTGCTAATGGGTAGGCATAAATATCACCAAGTTTACAGATAACTAGTGGAAGGGGAAAAGTAAGGACTATATGCATTTGTAAGCGTATTTTATTAAGTTTTTCTCTATCTCATGCGTGAAAAACAAAATTGTCGCTTTATATTTGATTAGTGTTATCAGTGACAAAAAGGTATGGAGAGCACTGACTTTGAACATAAATTACTTGCATTAGAATAAGTGGTGGATTGAGATTATCCATTCGCACATAACATCTTAAACTTCAGTAAGAAAGCAAAAAATCAAAAAAAAAAAAATTAAAGTTGAATAACACTCTCGATATTTTTTCGGCAAGCGTTAGAGATACGACGGAAAAAATATTTTTTTTTCAATAAAAATAGCATTAAGTCTCTTAGTTCCAAATATTTTCTAGCAATGGATTTAGTTATTTATTTCTGTGTAAAAAATACAAAAAAAAATTAGTTGGTATATGAAGGGTTATCCATTTTAAGGTTTTCTACTTTATAAAAGGAAAAACACAGACACTTAAAAATTAATGGGAAATGCTTATTAACCTTCAAAAACTCTTTCTGTGCCATCTATTTGTTAAGGTTATCTCTTTCAAATTTTAGCCGCGGCTACGTCTGATGGTCCATCCGTTGAGTTCAATTTTTGATAACTCGTTCGAGCATTTTGACTGGTAACTGGCTAATGACACGCGTGATATTTTGGTCCAAAGCCTGAAACGAAGCGGGATTGTCCGCGTAGACTATAGACTTTATATATTCCCACAGGAAAAAGTCTAACGGCGTGATATCACACGATTTTGGTGACCAATCGACTGGCCTAAAACGTGAAATTATCTGTTCATCGAAGTTTTCTCTCAATAAATCTATTTATTTTTGCGATGTGTGGGAATTGGCGCTGTCTTATTGAAACTAAATGTCTCCAGGAATAAGAGCTTCAATTTCATGCATTAAATAGTCGGATATCATGGCGCGATAACGGTCGCCATTGACGGTTACAAACCCACCGAACCGTTGTTTTTTCTGGATGTAATAGCAGTCTTTGAATTCTTCAGGTTGCTCTTCGTCGCAAATGTATGAATTTTTGCTTGTTTACATACTCATTGAGCCAGAAATGCTGAAATGCCTCAGCGCTGAACAAAATTTGGCATGAAAACGTCGGATCTTCTTGGAACTTCTTTTCCAGAGCCCATAGAGAGAAGCGATGTCGCTTGGGAAGTTCGACCTTCAGTTCTTACACAAACTGTATTTTCCACGTTTTCAATTTAAAATCTCAACGTAAAATGCGCCAAGTCGTTCCATACGTCAATCCGAGTTGCTGTGAACGCCGAACCGACTTTTGAAGGCTTCGTGTACGCTCTCAGCTACGGTTGCTTTACTTCGTGCTGGACGTGGTCTATTTGGTAGAATATTATCCAATAATTAATGCTGGGTCTCAAGATTGGTAATGCTGTTACGAATAGTATAGGGTTTGTCCGGAAAGTAAGGCATTTGTTAGGATATGGCAAGAAAGCCCGAGATCTATCGGGAGTCCATTCGAATGATTTTCTTGAATATTTTGGGTATGAAACAAGTTTCTGCTCGACTCGTCCCGATAAAGCTGAATTTTTTTCAAAAAGAGAATCGTAAACAGGTTTCTTTCGACATGTTTCGATCGCGCGAATTCAGATCCTACATCCACGGAAAGCATTATAACTGCCGATGCGACATTGATTTATGAGTTTGATATGCAAACAAGTCAACAATCGTCGGAATGGAACCCGTTTGCAGTCGATCGAAGAGATGAAACAAAATTCGCTGGGGGAGCTGAAGGCCATACCAAAAAATGCTTACGAAAAGTGTTTTGAGGACTGGAAAAATCGTTGGCATAAGTGTTTTAGATCTGGTGAGGATTTCTTTGAAGGCGACGAAATATGCATTGAAATTAAATATTTTGCGTTTTACTCACAATTTTCGGGTACTTTTTTGTATAAATATTAGCGGTTTTTATCATTTCAACTGACTAAATTTGCCTCAGTCTTATTTTTTGGTTTGGATGTCGACCGTATTCCAGTGAGGGCGTTTTGAATCAATCCGTACAAATTTTAGTCAGAATAGGTCAAAGCTTAGGCTAAAAGGCGGGTGAGTTAAAACTGCCCAGTCGCTGTTTTCCCTAACAGTTTTTAATCGGTCTTCCAACATAAGGTTGAGCGTTATCATGATAGAAAATGATTGCCATGGCCAAGTCATGAATTCTGATTTTTTTGTATCGCTCGCTTTAGCTTGATGAGCTGCTGTCGGCAGCGTTCCCCACTAATGGTTTTACACGGCTTTGGGTGCTCATAACACAGCACGCCTTCGGATTCCACCAATTACAACACATTATCTTGGCGTCGCCGATATTCGGATTTGCCGTTGGTTGGCCAGGTTCCACATAGTTTTTTTTTGCATTTGAGGCTGTCGTTATGGATCTATTGTGGCTTATCGCACAATCCGATGAAAAAACAGCTTCGCTTTGTGGTGTTCAAGCAGCATTTCTAGCATACAAAATCGTCTTTCAATCTCTCTTGGCATATGACAGCAGATTTCCTTGATTTCAATGGCTGAGCCAAAAATGGCTGCTTTATTGACTCCCTCATACTCTGCGAGCTCTACTTATGCTTAGCAAGAATTTTCAACGATTTTCTCATTTTAAAACTTTTAACCGCCCAGGACGGCTTTCTTCCAAGTCAAAATTACAAAATTTAAATCGTTTAAAGAATTTCCACCATAATGCAATGACTTTTGGCTGAGGTTTTCTTTATATTAAAGTTATGAAGAATGCATAATAGCTTGCATTTGAAAAAAAAAACTAAAATGCATACAACGCCATCATAGAAAAATCACTTAATTAAACTGTTTGCTAATACGAAAACCAACTAAGCTAAGAACATCTTAACTTATTAAAAACAAACTCAGAAACACGAATACTCACAGCATAAGAGACGGAGTGAGAGTTGTGAGAAAACCAAAAACAAATATCACGTCCAGCTTGAGTGGTCTGCAGGCAGGACACGCTGACTTCTTGGCACTCACCTCAGAGTCAACAAACAACTCAGCGCCGTTTAGCGTGTACTGGCGCTTAGAGGGTTTCAGCTTTCGGCGCCTCGGATATACATAATTGAAATGCAGCTCAACCAACTTAAGGGAGATTACACAGTTGAAAAGCCCTAGCTGCTAGCTGCTACAATTGTCGATTGAAGACGCGCAGCAACTTACGAAAAAGAAGCTGCGAAACAAGGAGGCAAGAAGAAAAAGAAATAAATGTTATAACATTTAAAAAGTGTAAAAACTTTGCGCTTTTCACGTCCAGCTAATGTAAATAGTTTGTACCGTTTTTATGTTTTTCATTTTATTTTACTTTCTTTTCACTTAATTCTTTACATCTTTACACATTTTCTCCACGTTCCCAACAGTTGTGTTTTAGTTTCGCAGGGAAATTTACTATTGAATTTGCCAAAGGCGTAAAACAGTAAAACGCTGGGGATGCGTAGCGCGTGGGAGGGAGGCAGCGCGCATTTTAAGAGTATTAACTTTATCAGAAACTTTTATACTACTTTTAACAACGATTTAAATAATTTGCTGCTGCATGCATAAAAGATGTTGCAACAATTTTGTGCGAGTGTATATTGGAAATTGTTAATCGTTGCTTAAAACTATACATCGTTGCTTCAGATGTTGGGTTTATCCTCACTTGGTTTGCATAAATTTACCTTATAAAGAGCTAACTATCTGCTCGCAATGATTGTAATATATAAACGATTCTAATACAGTTGGAAAATTAGTGAAATCAGTTAAATACCACACCGATCTCTCACTGCACATAATTAGCTTTAGAAAATTGTGTTTTTTGATCTAACAAACTGCTTGATCGATTAGAATAAAATTTGATTTGTGACTTTTTCAGATGATAGAGTTTTCTTATGGATGGAATAAGGAGGAAATATTTTCTTGAGCACACTTTCATTTACTTATCATTTCATATGAGAAATTACGCTAGACTTTTCTATAGCTGCAATATAAGTAATCAATAAGCGTGATTTTTTTAAGAAATTAAGTGGACATATGTATTTCTTGACGACATACTTGTTTATAGCTTAGGGATAAAGAGCTTAGTCTGGCCCTAATAATTTTATAACAATCATTTCCGGTCCTATTTCTTTTGAGTTCTGTCTATTGCGACAAAAAAGTACTCGGCAATTGTTAGTAAAACGCAAAATATTCAATTATTCATCAGTATTTATTTTCTTGCCTTGAAATTGATCCCCACCAGATGTAATACCTTTATGCCAAAGTCTTTTTCAGTTCTCAAAATACTTTACATAAGTGCTTTTTGGGATCACCTTCAGCGAATTTCGTTTTATCTCTTCGATCGAATGGGTTCCACGAAGCAATTTCAGTTTTTAGAACAAGAAAAAGTTACACAGAACCAAATCTGGTAAATACGGTGGTTGATTGATGGTATTCACTGCGTTTTGGCTTTAAATCGTGGCTCTATGCAATGGTGTTTAACATCGTGTGAAATAAATGATTTGTTCTTTCAAAATTCCGGCCGTTTTCGATGGGTGTGGCCACACAAACGCCACAATACGGCCAAAGAGAGCTCTTTATTGACCTTCTGTTCTTCCGGAACAAATTCATGATGCATCAAATCACAATATTTTCCCTCTATTTCGACGATTGTTGACTTGTTCGCATGCTAAACTCATAAACTCCTGCTTCATCGGCAGTTATAATGCTCTCCATGAATGTGGGATCGGAATCTGTTTGAAAAAGGTTCAGCTTTATCGGGATAAGTCGAGCAAAAACAAGTTTCATACGCAAAATATCACCAAAATCATTCGAACGGACTCGAGATAAATGTTGAGCTCTCTTGTCATATCTTTTAACATTTGTCTGATGATTTTCAAGCACCATATTCTTCATATTCTTAATTTTTTGAATATTTTCATCAGTTGAAAAGGTCGAAGGTCGTCCAGAACGAGGCATGTCTTCAACGATCTCTCTCTTTTAAGGTTTTGTACCACTCTTAAGCTTGTGTTTTTGAATCACCGTTGGTCATATCCAACATTCGCTATGTTTGAGCGTTATTCGTAGTTTGCGTCAAGCTATTCGTCTAAAACGACCGGAACTCTGGGCGAAAAATTCTTAGTTTTTTCATTACGATAATGCAACATGTCATACTGCACTGGTATGCATCCTGCTGTAACCACCACATTCGCTTGATTTGGTCCGTGCGACTTTTGGCTATTCAGCAAACTAAAAAGTGCTTTTCATCGGACGGGGATTACTTTAAAGGGAATAAAATTGATTTGGAAGAATCAGTTTTTAAGATTAATAACATTTCAACTTTAGTGTTGAGTTGTTTAGTCGAAAGGAGTGCTGAGTTGTTTAGTCGAAGAGACCGAAACCCATGTCGTCGTCAATTTAATTTTTTTCCAAAAAGTTGTAACCGAAAAAAAATTCTTCGTCCAAGTCTTTAAGAATTGTACTTCAAACATCTCTGGAAAATTTCAGTTTCGAGAAAACTGTGTTTAAGATTTGAATGACAATAAAAGCCAGCCTCGAGCGCATAAGTTCCTAAGACTATATCTCCGAAACTATTACTGTGATCAACCACTATATACATATATATATAGTGTATATAGTATAATATTCTAAAGGTGTTGCAGAATTGAAAAAGACAGATTCGATTTTTTGAAACCCGTGAATCCATGTAACCCCATAAAGAAAATCTTAATCACCAATTATATATCGCGGAGCTGAGCTTTACTCAAAACACATATTAGGTTGTCAAATATCTCCCTTCAGCCTTTTTGTCTTTTGAATTTCGCGGCTATGTACAAAGCGCTACAGAGCTCGTATCTGGCAATACTTTACATCTTTGAAAGGTCTTGACACAACCTACAAAACGACGCTATGCATGATTTGTTTGGATATTGCGTTCAACAGTTATAGACGTGTAAACATGGAGTTCACTAACGCCGAAATTCACGCTATTTTAGAGTTTTCCTTCGTTAAAGGCAAATCGCTAGAGAAATATTCCGTGAGATTAATGATGTTTTGAGGGATGGTACTCTATCACTTCCAACTGCGGAGAAACGGTATCGACTATTCAGAGCGGATGAAAACGACACCATGGATAAGCCAGTCGACGGAAGACCTGTGACGATGAATACCGATCAAATCATGGAAAACATCGAGTTAGACCGGCATGTGGCATCTCGTGACATCGCCCAGAAGATGGGAGCTAGTCACCAAACCATTTTAAACCATCTGCAAAAGGCTGGATACACAAAAAAGCTTGATGTTTGGGTGCCGCATGATTTGACGCAAAAAACCTTCTGGACCGAATCAACGCCTGCGATATGCTGCTGAAACGGAATGAACTCGACCCATTTTTGAAGCGTATGGTGACTGGCGACAAAAAATGGATCACATACGACAATATCAAGCAAAAACGGTCGTGATCGAAGGTCGGTGAATCATCCCAAACAGTGGCCAAGCCGGGATTGACGGCCAGGAAGGTTTTGCTGTGTGTTTGGTGGGATTGGAATTGAATCATCTACTATGAGCTGCTCCCATATGGCCAGACGCTTAATTCTACCATCTACTGCGAACAACTGGACCGCTTGAAGCAGGCGATCGACCAGAAGCGTCCAGAATTGGCCAACAGGAAGGGTGTAGTGTTCCACCAGGACAACGCCAGACCACACACTTCGTTGATGACTCGTCAGAAGCTGCGGGAGCTCGGATGGGAGGTTTTATCGCATCCACCATATATAGCCCGGACATAGCGCCAATAGATTACCACTGTTACTGTCCATGAACTCAAAAGAGGTTTGTAAGAAATGAGGAAGAGGGCCTCAACGAGGCAGGGTATTATGAAGTTGCCGTCTAGATGGATCACCAAAAGAAACGGCGCATATTTGAACTGAATCCGATCTCTGTAACACTTTTATAAAGAGCAAATAAGCGGTAGGGAGATATTTGACAATCTAATAAATGGTTTATGATGAAGATCTCTAGCTGAGCGAAATTGTTAAAAGGGGTTTGCTGAATTTAAAGTTAAACTCCCGTTCTCACGTTGCAGGATCGCCTTGCGTTTTCAATAATTTATCTTTTCTTCTTTTTTTCATTGGAGGTGTTTTTACTGACGGGTCCCAAACCCAGCGCACAACTCTGAGGAGGGAGAATAATAATTTCTCTCGGGTCAGAAATATACTCATAGATCTGAGTTTCTGGAAAGTCCTTGTAATAGCAAGTGACTTTTAGTGTGGACTTTGTTGACTGAAATGTATTCTATAAACCTTCACTGTCTAATGGATCTATATGAACAAAAACACAATTGAGGCCAAGTCACTCATACGCCGTGGTCTTTCATTATATTCTAATCGAGTACTGCCTTTCTTTGAGGGTTATTTACTTGTGTATTTCATTTGCAATATAATTAGTAATGTGAAATGAGGGTTCAAGGACTTATAGGCTGAGTTAATAACTTATATGGGAGCATAATGCTTCTGCAAAACATTTTTTCCCGGATGAGAATCGCCTATTATAATCTAATAACTTCAAAATGCATAGCTACTTCCATAGTTTTAAAAATCTTTAGAATAAACTAAAAGCTTAAATTGAAAACATATTAAATATGCAACAGATTTCGAGCACTTCTCCATTTCGATTGCAGTAATATTAAATTTCCTGTTGAACACAGCTTTCACTGCTCTATTTTGCTCACATATCAGCTAAAAATTAAAACGCATGCGAGCACAAGCTAAATATATGTGTATATGCTAAATATTCACTGAAAAGTAAAACTTTTGTCATAAATTATAAAATTTAATTTTTAACCGCAGCCAACAGCGTAACTTCCGTCCGAGTGCAGCGCTCGCAGTTGCGCCCTACACGTTCTTCCCGCCAAAGCTACATGCGTTTAAGAGTGCATTCAGGCAATATTTCCGCTTGTATGCATTGTGCTTGTTGTTGTTGTTGTGCTTGTTGTTGTTGTTGCTGTTGTTCTATTTTATTTAAATTTTGGGCTAAAATGATTTAGGTTTCTGTTTTGTTGCTGTTCTTATTGTTATGCTGATTGCGGGTGCTGTTGTCTGCTTATGCATATATGTGAGGAAGTGTGTGTGTTTAAATATGTGTACCTGTGTGTTCGTAAAGTTTTAATTATGCGTTAAAATTGTTTGTTTGTGTGTTTGTGCAAAGTATGTCTTCATATGGATGAGATTGTATGCTGTTATGTATGTGTGAAAATTTAATATGTATGTGTGCGTAATTTATATATGTATATACATTTTCATTAGCAACGTGCCACATTTAACAGTGGTGAAGCTCTCTTGTTAAGTTAAATTACTAATGAATTCCAATATGTTTTAACACTGCTGGATATAACCAGCACGTAGAAGGAAAATAAACTGTAATCTCAAAGCTTATAAGCTATATAGTACAAATATATTTTATATACTATATTGTATATGATTAAAAAATTTGAAGACTACGTCCTACGACTCTTCGATCTATTGCACCAGGTATTTAGATGTACTATTTGATATTTCATCGAACATGACGCAAACTGACAAAAAAAAACAAACATTTTCTCATATCTCAGTACAAATCTTTAATTCTACCTTTCAAATCGAGACCTTCTGATCTAATGAAAGCATGACAAAGCTTAGTCCAATTTTCCACATACTTATACTTCGGCTGGTATGGTCTTTAGTGCTTTCACCTTAATAACTTCATAACTTTCAATGGCGCATTCCACGAAGTGAGCTTCTCAGCTTCGTAAACAGTGAACAGATTTTCAGAAGCCAAATCTGGCGAATAATGAGGCTGTGCGATGACTCTCGCTTCGCGTTTTGAACACAAAGTTAGTCCCAATTATGCCAAAATGTGACTCCGCATTGACGTGATGAAAAATTCATGAATTTTCTGCCTACAAAACCGGCCGTTTATGACAAATTGGTTCACATAGACGCCTCAAAGTGACCAATTAGTACTTCTTATTTACTGTTTGACCCTGTAAACGAATTCATGGTAAACCACACTACTATAAACAAATAAAAAGCGATTTTAACATAGATTTTTCGATTTCGTCACTTTTTTTGAAGCGCCATTTGCTGTTTATAGGATAATTTCGACATCATATTCATAAACTCGCGCCTCATTAACAGCAATGATTCAGTTCCCATCGAAGCTTCTTCCGTGAGCATCGATATTCCTTTGAAACTCATCTCAAATCAATCTGAAGAAAAGAAGTTCTGTTAATAGATAGCCCAGTGCTTGAACAAAGGTAGTTTTTTAATCAACATAAGGGTGCGCCAAAGAATTTTTTCCTGACTCTCAGGAAGAAGAAAGCAATAACTTATTCTTTATGAAAGTCGTTCGATCAGGTTTTGAGGAAAACGTACAAGAAGTTTTACAGGAATTTTACAAAGCGCCCGGGAACTCTTTGCAAATTGCTCAGAGAGTATTTCAACGGCAATCCACTTTACAAAAATATCATTTTTATGCAACTTCTAACTACCCGTAATCCCTTAAAAAAGCTTGAATCAAAAACTCAACAAATTTTTTTCGAAGCGATTTGCGTTCGCAGTTAATATGGTCTAGTTTAGCGCGCCAATCGTTATTCTTTTTCACTGTTTGGCACCAATTGAAGAAGCCAGTCCCTTCTCCACCTGGTATTTCCAACGGAGTAGAGATCTTCCTCTTCCTCTGCTTCCCCCGGTGGATACTGCGTCGAATACTTTCAGCGCTGTAGTGTTTTCGTCCATTCGGACGACATGGCCTAGCCAGCGTAGCCGCTGTTATTGCTGAACTATGTCAATGTTGTCGTATATCTCGTACAGCTTATAGTCTGTTGTCATCGTCCATGTCTCAGCATCATAAAGCAGGACGGGAATAATGAGTGACTTATAGAGTTCGAAGTACCATCTGTTGGCAAGAGTTACTCTGTGTTGGATTTCGACGTTGTTGTTTGTGTTAATACTGATTCCAATATAGACGAAATTATGTACGACTTCGAAGTTAAGACTGTCAACAGTGAAGTTGGAGCCAAGCCGCGAATGCGACGACTGTTTGTTTGATGACAGAAGATATTTCGTCTTGTCCACGTTCACAACCAGACCCATACACTTCGCTTCCTTATTCATTTTGGAGAAATCAGTACTAACGGCACTGTTGTTGAGGCCAATGATGTCAATATCATCGACCATGTATTGCAAAGAAGCTGAGGCATATTCCTCATCACTTCTTCGCAGTCGTATTTAAATAGCTCGCCCGTCAATCCAACGGCCCCGCCGCATTGTTGTTCTTCAGATGGGTAATTGCTATACAAACTTCTTCATGGAACGTCTGCTCTATCGTCATCGATTGGGGAATCGGGTTCGCCATATCCTGGTGTTATGCTTTCACTGCCATTCAGCAGTTGGGAGAAGTTTTCTCTCCATAATTTTAGTATGCTCTGGGCATACAAGGTGCTTTCCTAAGTAAACAGGACTTTTTGAATCTAGCGCCGCCTGGTGGCGCCATCTATATGTCGACATTTCATTGATTGGAAGTGAAGTTATTGCGTTTTAAGTGTCAGTATGTTTGTGTTATCGAAATGAAGCGAAAATGAGCTTCGAACAAAGAGCCAACATTAAATTTTGTTTTAAAATTGGTAAAACTTTTACCGAAACATTTCAATTGCTGAAACAAGTTTATGGCGATGATTGCCTATCCCGTAGCAGCGTGCACGAGTGGTTTCAACGTTTTCAAAGTGGTCGTGAGCCAATCAAAATCGGAGATCAACGGAAATTCCATCGAAACTGTGCGTGTATCTTCAAAAATTAGCCGAAATCATCATTGAAATTCAGGGAAATGGAATTGAGCATCGTGGTTTGTTCCACACAAATTGACTGACGACTAAAAATTGCTCAGAATCCAACATTCGAAGGACGATTGTTTGACCAAAAATCACATTTAAACCATTAACCATTCCCCGTATTCACCGGATATGGCACCGTGCGACCTCTTCCTTTTCAGAAAACTGCATTTGCCCATGAAAGGAAAGCGTTATGCAGACGTAGAGGCCATTCAAAAGGTTTACACCGGCATACTGGCGGCCAAACCGGCCAACGAGCTAAAACTGTCGTCCGACATGTTTCTGGACCATGCAAAAAGCTGTATTGAAGCAGAAGGAGATTATTTTGAATAAAATAAATTGATTTTGCCGAAAAACCATTTTTTTTTTTTTTTTAAGTCCTCTTAACTTTGGAACACACCTTGTAAGTCATCAGAACAACTCTGGGGGTTCTACAAGAGTATGCTCTGGACTTGAAACCTTCTGTTAGTCGCCGCAACTTTTCGTAGAATTTTTGAGCATCGTCGGCCAGCTTGTCAAGTTCTTCGTACTCGTACGTGTTCTACTTGTTGTAATTCTATGTACTCTTAATACATATAACTTCCAAACATCGATCAAAAGATGTTCAATATATAAAGTGAACTGTATAAATATGTAATGCGCGTAATTATATTAGTGCTTACTATCGTACATAAGTACTTAAGCTAAAGTCTAAATTTGCCATGCTAGACTTCTAAGAATGCAACTAATTCTAATATCAATTTCGAAATATGTTTGCTGTTACTTTCATGCTTCCCACACTCCACAAAGTGCAGGTTTGCCACTAGCGAGCGCCTTTAGCTTGGTCAACAACAGGATGTTTGTACTATATGTGTGCGTTTGTATACTATATATCATATGTATGTATGTACCTTGCAAATGCGATTGTTGACTTTCATTACCGTTATCTTGTTGAACTTTTTCTGTTTGTGACGCTGTGTTCGGCGCTATTTTTTCCGCTGTCTGTCTGCCGTTCTTTGCGCACCAGCAGCAGCCTTCAGGATATTTAAGCGTTAAACGCAAACCCCACACACGCATACCAATATGTACTTGCATGTGTATAAATATTTGATTAGGAATTATTGGCAGCTTCTCCGGCACGCTGAAGTGCCAGCTATTTGCATACATATTTACCGAGAATGCGCCACAAAAAAGCAATAATAATAATATTCGATTTGCCGCAAAGCAGCAGCACTACAGGCCAGCACCGCTTTTTCTTCAAGCCGACAGCCCTGCCTTTATCAATATTTACGTTTATTGTTGTAACGCGCTTACCCACGCAAGGAAATACACACTTTCGTATCCCGCATCACTTCCCAACCTTAAGGTGAAGTAATTTTGTTTTTGTCGGCAGTTGCACGTGATGCCATTAATTCTGTTTGTCTGCCTTTTATTTCGAGCGCAATTTTCGGTATAATTTCTGTTTTCTGTTTTCTCTAAGCAGTCAATAGAAGTGTAGTTAAGGGCCAACAAAACTGTCACGACCAACAACAATAATCAGCAATCACCTGCGTGTTAATAGTGTGTGAAAATGCGAAAATCACTGAAGTGTTTAGTTACCTGGTCGGCCGTGCCGCTTTAATTGGCAGCCTGCCACAACAAGGACTCGCAACAAGAACTTCCAGCGAAGCAATGCGAGACACCAACGTTGGCGGAGTTCGGACAAATGGCTAATGTGTACTATCTTAAGAATGCCGAATTATTTGCTTTGGGCGGACAGACGTTTGTGAGTTGGTGTTGTAGGCGTGTTCGGTATATGCATTAGGGTCGTACTAAGTTTTGGTACATGGAGTTGGAGTGAATGTTCTGAAAGTTTTGTTTAAATGTTATATAATAGTTTTTAAAACAAGTTATCCTACTAATTTTAATGATTACGAAATAAACATATAATGACATGACTAGGTTATGTCGTCCGAATTGATGAAAACACTCCAGCTCTGAGGTATTCAACGCAGTACGGAAGCAGAGGAAGAGCAAAACATCTACTCCGTTGGAAATATCAGAGAAGGATAAGCACGTTGCTACACTTGGAATCTCCAATTGACACCAAAAAGCTAAAGAAGAAAAATCCGATGCTATAGTGGTCCGCTATCGGCGATACCGACAAATGAGAGACTTCTTGGTTAGAAGAGAACGTTCAAAATATCAGATCGATGTTTCTAAGTTGGATCTCAGGTCGAACCTTAGAGGAAGTCATTTCATACTCATGCCATGTTCTTTAGGTTATGTTGGTTTTAATGCCTGATTCAGTCCAGTGCCAGTCCATGCTGAAAACAGAAAATAGAACTCCTGTAATTAAACCATATAAGTCTACAAAGCGCTTTGAGATGAGGACCAAATCGGCTTACACGTCTTATTTCTATTCTCCTCAGCTCAGCGGAAAGTCTGAAAATGTGAGCATCCAAGGGTTTAAGCAATGATTTTGGAAAGCTGGGGTAGTCAAGAAGGAAGTGTTGAGTTGTTTCTAATTAATCTTCTTCCGTCGAAGTGCTCAGTGGATCTCTTGTAAACCACTTTGGACCAAAAAGATCTTGCAACAGTTCAAGAGCGCTGGCCAAGCTAACGCGAAGCCCAGCTATTCATTGGTGGAACATACGAAGATATATTAGCACCAAATACTTTTCACTGAATTGGTAGCAGGGCTAAGGTACCTTTACTTGCAAGCTTTTTAGCTTTGCAGTTATATGCGATTCCGTTGCGGCCTGGTTCCCACTCTAGGTTATATTATGGGTTGAGCATTCTTTTACTCGGTTTGAACGTGCCGTTAGTGAGCTCAAGTCTTTTTTCGCCGCCTTGCTAGAAGAGCGGTTAGTCACTTCTCTGAAGGAGACTGCACTGCAGAACAGTAGTTCTGAATGGCTGCAATGTCGGTTAAACAAAATTCTAAAGCAGCCAGGAAGCCTGAAACTGAAGTTAATAGATAGATAGTTCCTGAACACTAACCTCTGTTCACGTAAAGGAACTCACTGCTACTCCGCTCTAGCGTCTTATACCTATGGAAACTATATATCAAAAAAATTTTAGCCATCTAAAAGTCCAGGGTAAAAGTTCACAAAGTTTTAAACGAAACAAATTTTTTGCCATATTTGGTTTCATTTGAAGCGTTCGACGTTTTCAGTTTTTACAAGCAAACCACCTACAAACGGTTGATTCAACTGGCTATAACTCGAAAAACAAAAACTTTATTATAGGAGGATTGTATTCTCACCAAAAAGTGTATTTTATTGGTACCCGAACTCCTTCTTATACATTCCATATTTAAAATACAAAACATGCTTCACTTAAAATACTATACTATACTTCGAAGCAGGTGTCCAACAGAGAACATCATTAGGATAACTTATTTCCTCTCCAACTATCTTAGAGCATTTATTTGAAGTAAATTTCGCTGCTGACAATTTTTAGTTTTAACATATCCTTACCTCAGAGTCAAATAAGGAAACCAATGAAGAAAATGTGTTTCGGCAAAATTTTAATTATAAGAATAAAAGTTCAAAAATTTATAATAACATATAGTAAAAGATTTTCCTCAATATTCAGTACTACCCTTATATGAAATTTAATAATTAATCATATATAAAATTACTTATATACTATGTAGCCACGCTCCAGCCCATCAGTCATCATAAGTGACCTTGCCTGTCTGAACTAAGAATTGTTTCGCAGAATCCGATAAATACAATACAGGTTAATGCTACTCACTATTCCTCTCAAAGCAGTAATTCTTTTCGAAAGTCTTAAATGACCACAAAGCAGCTACTCAGCTTGTCAAGTGTTTATTGAGCACAACTTTTTTTGTCATAAGAACCAGTTCCTTTTCTTCCGATTAGTATAAAATCGATTTTGAAATTCAGCTAGTTCAAATTCTTTATGAAATGGCCTTGCTTTTTTACCTTCACTTCTATTTATCAGTATTGTTGAAAGGGATTAGAGACGGAAGTCGTCGCTCTAGCATGAAATAGTTCGCTTCGACTCAGTACGGTGGGAATTTTTTCGATAATTGAAGAAAAAACTCAATATAACCTTGATTTTTGACTTGCTTTGACGTGGTTTTTCGGCTTCGGCTCACCTATGCCAGGATATTAGGCCGATTCATCGTATGTTTCCGGTTTGTAAGCATATATCCAAGATACATCGGCAGTAATAATACGTCTCATTACATTCTGGAAGTCGGAAAGCATTGTTTCACAGAAGGTAACGTACTTCAGAAAGGAAACACTAATGATTATTTTGATGTGACAGATGTCATTTACAGTCGTACCAACCTAAAAAAGAATATTTCCACAAATGGGTTTTTGGGCAAAATTTAAATTAAAAAGTCTTACTGTTTACCATGGGAAGTTGCTGAGCATTGGATTTGCTTCAGATTTCGTATTTATAATGTAAACACGGTAACGGATTCCTTGAAATTGTTGCAGAAGTGTTTGGGTGTTTATCACAAACAAAAGTACCTGGGTGGCACAAAACCTTCAGTGAAGTTATCGAAAATTTGTCTCATTCGAGTTGTCCATTCACCTCTATTAATGACGATAACACGAAAAATGTTAAGAAATGAGTGTTTGAAAATCATTGTGTTGGCTTCAGAGAAATAGGTGAATGAATATGACGTCGAAGCTGTCCAGCAATCTAGCAAATGGCGCTCTAAAAGTACTTCGAAACTGAAAAAACCACTACCAGCCACCTCAGCCAAAGCTTATAACGAGCGTATGGAAAATTAGATTAAACGTTGGTATGCTATATTGCTTCTTTTGAAGGCGATAATAAAATGTTCTATTGAAATACCAGTACCGCCCTTCTTGCTTTTCTATTATTACCGACTAATTGTTAAGTCCATCCATAGCTCCTTATGAGTCTTTTCATAAAAGTTTTCACTAAGAGTGAGTTATTATTTCCGTTTTTTTCCATATTTTCAAATAATGTTCATATTGCAAGTATTCCCTTACTGAAATTATAATTTTCCCTCTAATTAGTTAATATCATTAACCCAATAAATGTGGTCAAATTAAAACATCATGTCTTTTTCAAACAAACTTCATTATGTTCTTGGAAATTCACTTATTTATTAAGAAGTCTACAGTTCATTACGTAAATGTCCCTTAATGAAGCCAATTTAGGTACATCTGTTTACTTAGGATTCTGGGATTGAGAACTTTTTTTTAATATTTTACTTACAGCTCACTACTTCGCCTTACGCCGGTCCTTTCCTCAACCGATTTCCTTTTGACTTTACTTTGGTGACATTCAAATAAGCTGACTATTTTGCTCGTCAAGTTTGTTTACTCACTGCGAAATGGAAAAACATATAAATCACAATTTCTTTTATTTTCTTGACAAATTTGCATAGCTTCTTCATGACAATTGCGAAGGGGTTCACTTGGACGCAGATTTATTTATATTTGAGGGTGAAGTTGTGGAGAAAAAAATGGTAGGAAATGGTGTTGAAAGCATACATGTACATATATTTACTTTTATTTACTTCGTTTCTCTGCCTGAGTCTTGGTTAAATACTAGCAAGTGAAGCTTTCATTACCGTTATCCGACTACGTCCAACTTATGGTCAAGTGCATAAAGTAAATAGCACAAAAGAACAACAGAAACAAGCGCCAGCACAACACAAACAACAATAAGCGAGTAATACGCACTTTTGCGAACTTAAACAAATAGATCCAACAACCGAAAGGACTAAATTCCTTGATTGCAATCGAGAAAATTATGCGAATCAAAGTTTTTCTGCTCTACCTACTTTCCTTGCTGCCGCTTGTTTGGCTTAGCCTTCGTTTCATTTCATTTCATTCGTTCATTCGTTAAGTTCTCGCCCTTTGTTTTGTTGTGCTAATTTTTATTTTGTACGCAAAAGTAGAAAAAAAACAAAAGCGAGACAAGTGCAATACAAGCAGAAAGCACGCACACACGCACACGCGTGTGAATATGGGTCAAGCAGTGGGTTGGTCGGCAGTGCGTCGAGTCGGCCAACGGCACTGACCGGAAGGGGATACACTAAAGCAAATTAGAAAACTTTTCCAACCCATTTTCCAAGTAATAGCGACGAAGTGTGAGAGAGCCCTTTAGCTCACGCACCTTATGCGGTGTTTTTTTCCATTTTTTGCCTTTAGAAAGTTGGCTGCTTATTAGGCGGCGTAGATTTGCCGGTTATAATGCCGCTGCCATTGTTCTTCTGCGTTAATTTTCTCATTTGTTTGAGTTGTGCGAATGCGTCTGAGCTACAAAAGATTGTAGAAAATATGAACTCAACATTCACATAGTGCTGGAAAGTGCAGCAAAAGGTGTGTAAAATCTCAGTGGTCGAATGATTCTAGAAATTAGTATGACTTGCACATATTAATTGAGAAATTAACATAATAATAAAGCAATCATTAGCTGTGGAGATTTCTGAAGAAATTTCTGTTTTTCTTTATTCTTTTTTTTTTGTACACACAAGATGAACACCAGACAACGAGTCCCCGTATGAAATTAACCAACTCTTTGCATGTACAGCCGCTCAATGTTGGCTTCATTTATTCCGTTCCGGTATTTTTGACGTCAAAAATGCTCAGTGATCAGCGAGGCCAATTGTCGTAAGTACCGATAATATAATGGAAATCAACTGACCTTCAGCTATGCACTATATGGATTATCCAGGAATTAAACAGTGAACAAAGAACTGTTTGGAACCATTTACATAAGCCTTCATACCCTACGAGTTAACGCATTAAAACTCATTGAGCAAATTTACGTCGGCAAATCGCTGTTGAATCCCATCAAACACGACCTATTTCCAAAACGGATGTTTACAGGAGATAAAGAATGGGTCACTTACGAACACATTAAGTAAAAACCGTCTTGAACGCATACCGGGGATCCGCAGAAAACAGAGGCCAAGCCAGAATCGGTCCGGAAAGTTTTGTGTTTGGAGGGATTGGCAGTGCAAACTCCTAATTCGTCCCCATACTGTCAATAAACGAAGCGTCTGGAGAAAGTAATCGGCCAGAAGCATAAATCTTTAGCCAATAGGTAAGAAATTGTGTTCTATAAAGATAACGTCAAGCCATAGTCATCGATAATAGGAAGTAGAAGGTTCGAATTTGCACCAAGTGATTACTATCTGTTCTTGCCTATGGCAAATGACTGTGCTGGTGAAAAATTTGCCTCCAGAAATTTTTGTTTTACCAATAGGGATGAAGATTTTCATGAGAGTGGCAACTTATCGTACAAAACAATGCATATTGTAGCTAAATCGGATTATTCTAACTATGCTAAATAAAATCTTGAATTTATAGGCATTTATTTTTATTAGACCTTATACGAATATATGAGGCTAGATAAAATACTGAACCGACTTTTAATACCAGACCATTTTAGTATTCGAAAACACTTCATTTCAATTTATAAAGATTTTTTTTTTAATTAGTGTTTTCGATAGAAAAAATAGACACTGGGGATCTCCAAGGAGCAAGAAAATGTAAATCAAAAATCAATTTTTTATTATCTTATTATATACTATAACACCTCTAGAATATTGCGCCAAAAGTTTCGAGATGATCTGAATAATAGTTTCGGAGAATTTCGCTCGAGACTAGCTAAGCTAAGTGCGCCGCCCTTAAGGGGTCAGTAGGGTAATCTGGCCTGTTTTTTTGACATTTTTTTTCATAGAAATTTTTATTCTACAATAGAAATTTTTTCACATATCATGAGGCATATGGTGGCGTATATAAACAAATTTTTTTCGGAATTTTTTGATGACATCTGTCGGAGAAATGGCTGGGTGGGACACGATTTCTCATGTTTGGATCATCTGAAACACAAAAACCCAATTTATTCTTAAAAAGTACGTGAGTGGTTATCGTCCCTACTAGAATGATGAAAAAATGTTGATAAATAAAAAATTAATTAACTTTTTTTTAACTTTTCCCCATGTTTTTTTTACAAAAATTTTGTCATAACATTGTCAATAAATTATAAGAAATTATGAATGTAGATAGCCAGGCGTTTTGTGAACATTTAAAAAAAATTAAGCAAATCGGTTGAGTAGTTCGACCGGAATCATGTGCGCCACTTTAAAAAAGTGTGTTTTGAGAAAAACGCGTTTAAAGTTTGAAGTACTGAAAAAGCATACAAAGGACATAAACGTTGAAAAAACGTCGAGCGGTATTATTATTTTTGGACCTTTTTCGAAACCTACCAATAGTAAAGTGGGTTTCTTCATTAATTCTAAGGGTACATATAAAGGAACAGAAAATGCAAAAAAAAAACAATTTGTTTTGAGAAAAGAATTTTTTTTTTAAGATTACCCTACCGACCCCTTAAACGCGTTTTTCTCGAAACTGTGTTTTTGAAGTCTGTTGGCAAGATTTCTCGAGAACTACTCAACCGATCTTCACGAAATTTTACGCAGATCTTTGCGATATATAGTAATTCTTAAATATTTGGTAGAAGAGTTTTTTTTCGATTATAACTATTTGGAAATAACATGTCGCGAAATTTTCACTGAAATTTTAAATTTTTTATAAATTGTCTACCAAAAATCCAATTTTATTTTTTTTTCCTTCGTCCAAGTTCTAAGTAAAGGTAGCCTGTGAAATTTTAGCTGCATATGGATTTTTCGTTGGTTTTTAAGAGTGAAATAAGCTTTACACAGATGTTTTTGCTGATATCATCGATTTTGAATGTAACTTAAGAAGAAATGCTTACTGAATACCATTTAATAATCTTTAAGTTTCTCTACACCTCTTGTTAAAAAAATATCAGCACAGACTCATTTGTCCCTTCTCACTTCGTTATTTTATTTTCTATATGCATGAGTTCGGAGATGAAACTTTTATTTTGTCTTATTTGCCTATGTTTTCCTGAGCCTTTTTGCTTGCTTGCTTATATTTAATCTACACATGCTCTCCAACTACAAATTTGTCATCCACTACTTTGCCGCTTTCATTCCGATACAAGCCACTTCTCCTTCGCCGTTGTAGATTTAATTTTGTGTCACATATTAGTCAGGATAACTTGCAATGAGCCTAACTTTGTTACAGTTTATCAATGCCGTACGACACGGTCGACTAGTTTGGCTGTTTAGACGGTTAGTTAGCTATTTGTTGGCCAATACTTTTAATAGGGTTAATCGTGAGTGAATTGTGCCTATGTATGTGCGTGTATGTCTGTGTTACTTTGGATTGTGTCTGCTTTTAGGCGCTTTGGCTGCCGTCTGTAATGTTCACATGTGTACTTAAGATTTTATTATGCGAGTATTTATATTATTTTCGCTTTGGGTTCGGCCGGCGCCAGTTGTACGCTTTCTTTTGCGCTTGATTGTGTATCAAATGAAGCGGCAAAGCTAAAATTACCTATGAAGCTGGTAAACAAAACTTACTTAAAGGGGCAATCTGAAAGTCTTGAAGAGTGGTCAGTAATTTTTAGTAAAGTCTGCCGCTTTGCTGGAAGCTAACGAATGCTAGTATTTAAAGTTATCTGACAAATAAAAAGGTCTATAATTTTAAATGCTTTTAGCGGATTTAACAGAAAAATTCAGTTATGTTATAAATATATTAGGGGTTTTTACGTTCTTTGTCCTGACATTCTCTATTTCTTATATTTTCCTTTTGTAAGACAGTGCCGAATTCCATTCATATCTCTGCATTATCTACAAGGTCAAGGGCACCTTTACGGTATAGTTTTTCTATAAAGAAATATCTTATAATACAAAAATTTGAAGGTAAGTGATATTTCACTTCCAATCCTCATACGCTTCCATTTCGTACCTACATTTCGAACCATAACAACCAATGTTTTCGTGAAATCAGACAAGCTACGTCTTATCTCACTATTACTGTCTGCAATGAAAAGTAACGAAAGAGCAAAAGTCACATTCCAAAACTATATAAACATATGTACATAGTATATTTGCTTTCTAGCCATTTTGAGGCTGTTAAACAATTCGTAAACTAACTAACTTGCTCGTAGAACAATAGCAATAACCGAAACAACAATTAGTGAGCGAACATACTAAAATCCAATACAATACAATATCTGTACTCGCCGAAAAGTTTTGTTTTCTTGTTTTATGAAAATAGTTGAAATGATAGCAAACTACAATTACAATGAATCATCAGCGTTGGAGGTTGGCTGAAATGGCTGTGGAGGCGTAATATATTGGTTTGCAGCCCTGCAGAGATTTTCGCGCTACTCAAATGAGTAATTTTTTTAAGAGAACTAGAAAATCATAGACTTTTTACTTTTTTACGCTTCTGTAAAAAGTGTAGCCATTTTATATATTTATGATAGCATGAAATGTTAGTTAGACCATTGAACTAATTTTGGTAGAAGTATGTTAAATCAGAGATTTATGCGGTTGAAGTATGTAGTTGCAGTTTACCAGTTGGAAGCCTTAATTCGGTGCATTATTGGTGAAATATAATCTTGGAAGAAAATTGGTTCAACATTGTGGTCATAATAAAAATCTATGTGCATAAAATCCTGCCTAAATGCCTTAAAAATTTTTAACTAGTGAAGCGAAAATATCCAGTTTAGATTTGCATTGGTATTTTGTTTGAAATAGCAGTTCTCTAATGTTCTTCTTTTCAAAGGCACTAGAATTTAATTACAACAATTTAGAACCTTTCTGAAAGTAGTGTTGTATACTGACTTAATATTTCTTTGCCATTTCCAATCGACTTCATAAATTCTCCTTAATGATATCGCACTGCAAGTTCTACGCGTTTTATGAATTTTGAACTTGAGGCTTCTTATATGGTACATATGTATGTACCTATGTGGATTTGGTACACTGTAATCTACTTGAACATAACACACATTTTCTTATAATACTAGAAACATGCGAATATTGATTTCCATATATATTAGAAATGGGCTCGAAGCTTTTGAAGTAACAAAGCGTAAAGCTCCGTCAAAAACAAAAAGTCTTTCTTTCTCTCGACTGATTGGTAGATCAAAAAGAATTTGCTGAACGCTTCCATTTGATCTAAACTAACAAAAGATATGTAGTTATCCAACATTACAGTAATTGCTGATTAAAGTTTTTAACTCAATACGTAGTGCTAAGGTTGTTGTCATCTACTGCAATCGTTCACCTTCTCTATGGTTAGGTTAGATGTCTGATTAAAGATCGCACGTGGACTACTATATGTAGCCCTTTGTAAGGTCATAGAAAAGAAGAACACCTGCGTTCGAACTTATAAATTAGCAACACGCTTAGTAGCCATGACAAATTTGCACAAACGTTTAATTTCCATTCCCGCCAGTTCGCTGGGATGTCTGAAGATTGCGCTCCCAACTGTTTAGGTCTTGACATCCCAAATACGGGATCGTTGAGAAGGAAGTGTTGAGTTGTTTTCACCTCATCTTCTTCCATACAGCTTCAGCAGATGGCGTCTGGTAGGATTCCCAGCCTTACTGTGTGGTCGTCAATAGGGCAATGGCCCGTTAAAAGCCCCAAAACTAAGGACGTGCTAGCCTTACTGATCTCTTGCGATCTATGTTGGGCCAAAAGTCTTTTGCGACAATGCATGTACCGATGATGGCTCACGCTTACGAAGCTTCCACGAAGCTATTTAGTGGTAGAACACAAAAGGATACGGGAGCACTGATCCGTTTCCATTCTAACGATGGCGGTTCTTGGGTGCCTGACAGTAGACCCTTCAATCAACGTTCCTAAGCTTTGACGCGTCCGTGAGGAAGCTCACTCTCACACAGCCCCTCTCCTCCAACTGCTTCTTCCCATCCATAACTCCCTCGCCGTTATTGGTTAGAGAAGGAGCCTCAAAGTGAGTGAGGATTTTCGGGTTTTCAGACCCCTACTCTTTTAGGAACCCAGACTCTCTGAGTCTGATGGCAACTGTCGCAGTCATACAGGTGTATGACCGGCGGTGTCCACGTGCAATATGTGCAAGATGGTGTTAAGTACAATGATTGGAGTGGACCATAGTGCCCCACACATGCTGATGAGCGCCACCCGTTGAACTCTATGGTTAAAATTAAAAAAAAAGTCTACCAGAAGATATTGTTTCTCTATTGCGTCTCTCTCGTGCCGACTTCTTTGCGTTTTCGACATGCGTCATCGATAATAATGGCCGCACGGCTCGCAAATGACCTGTGACTAAACAAAAACCGTCCTGCGGTCTTTTCGATACCATGTGGGTAAAATATATGCGCGTTTAGGTTTCCTTGCACATAATTTTGAGGATCTTCTAGGTTTTAAGGCCCCTACGCCATCCATCCTCCTTTAGTGTGACTTAAAACCTTTTCATTTTCTTGATGAGAGCTTTATATTATTCATTTTTGAATACAACCCTTTAATTCACATAATTTGTGAAAACTGAAATCGAGGTCGGTCTTACTCCTCAACTGGTTCTAATTCATTTTTGCAAGACCCTCAATATAGTTCACGCTCCTTAAGGTTTACGAGAACGGCTAATTTACGGTTCCACCCGAACTCTTTCCCTTCTTACTTTTTGCTTAACCAATTACTAACTTATTTGTCACTAGAACCACAATTAAGCTCAAATTTGCTTCAAAACTTGATTACTTATCAAAAAACTTAATCACTGGCCTCTTACTGGGCTCATTAAGATTAAAAGGCGTGACGCTACAGCTCTTAGCATCAAGTAAAATTGCAATCAAAGTCCATGATATACAAATCCACACATACATATATACAATACTGCACAATCATACGAAGGCCACCACCCCAAAAGCGTTCTAATATTTTTTACCACAACAATCAAATTAAGTGACGCCACCCACACGCTGCTCAGTGCTTTTCAGCAGCAATTGAGGCGTGTAATCAAATCTGCCAATTCGCGCTGGCAACACACACCCGCCCACCGCCTGCTGTTGATAAAATTAGCATTTCTGATGATACTCTTTACGGGGGCATTTCGATGTTTTCCGACTTCCGAAATTCAGTGTTGAAATTGCAATGCGTTTGCACGCTTTGTTTTTGTAGCCGCCTTTCGATTTGTTGTCGAACAATGTTTGATTGTTTATATCACAGTGTCGTCTACATGTGACTCGGCGGGCCGCACCGTGCTCCCCCGGCGCGCTCTTACTCTCTCTCACGCGGTGTGTGCGTTGGGCTGTCTGTCTGCCTGCCTCTCGATAGTGGAATGTGTGGTTGCCACTCGTCAGTTGACAAAATAGTCAACTGTGCTGTGTTGTGGCACGCTTCTCGATACAGAGTACCGTTCTAGCTGAATCGGTCGTCGGTCCAAATGATTGCGACGGTATGCAGGTCTGTCGCTCGCTTGTCCATTTTTCCATTAAAATGCCACGTTACGCCTACTTACTATGCAAATTGATTGTCATGCCACATAAAAATGTCATTTCAATGTCAATTGTATTTGCGATTGAGCGCAGAAATGGATAGTCGGGATGGGGGGAGTTGGCGCTTGAGCGAAGGAAGCAAGTGCGTGCCTATGTAAATCCGTTAACATGCATGTAAATCTGTTTGCATGATACAAATGTGTGTGTACGTGTATTGTAACTGTTTTGTGTGCGTGTGTGTGTGGTTGATTTTTTCTGTTTGTGATTCTGCTGTCAATCCAGTTTGCTCTACTTCAGTTTATTACGCTGTTCAATTTGCATTGATGACATTCAACATCGCCGTCATTACACTGTTGCCCCTCTCCTCCCCCTCGCTACTTAAATGCACAATACTTATACACATACAATTACAAATCCCATTATTTGCTGTGCATATCCTTCCGGCTCCGGCCCTACCTTTGCAGGTATGCACACACTCGCACAGCAATTTAAACCTAAATTAAATCCGCACATGCGTGTGTGTGTGAGTGCGTATGTGCGTGTCCAGTTATCCACTTTAATCTTGTAAATATTTCAGAGTACATTAAGTTTTTCGTGTGCCTTTATCTCTGCTTATTTGTTGCATGTATTGCCTGAATTCTGTTGCTCAACTGCAAGCCCTTATTTAAAACCGTTTTTTTTCGAAAGAGATTTAACCTTTTTTGCACACATGCACCATTAAAGGGATTTGCCACTTCGCTGGAAAGTCCTCTGAAAGTTGTATGATCGATTTGTGCTGCTTAATTTATGCAAATAGTCTGCAGCAACCTTTAAATGTTTGAAGTTAAAAAATACGTGGAGTAAAATTTAATTGTTTATGTCTTTATTTGAAATCGAATGTAGTAAATTTTATACATCTACTAAGGATCAATGGATTTTTATGAGGTTTGTAGCATACTGCTAGTTCTATCGACGAGAAGGAGAAGAAGATTTTTCACGGACGGGTCGAAGCTAGGAAGGAAAGTAGGAAGGAAAGTTTTCTGTAACGAGCTCTCCGTCCATTTTAGCTTTAGGTTATCGAATCACTGTACTGTCTCAGGCAGAAATGGCTGCTATTAAGATGGTGGTAGACATACTGCTACGAGGACCAGTCTTTTTCAGCAAGGTGAGCTTTCACTCCGATAGCACAGCGGCAATACTGTCAGTCATTTTCTACTCTATTATCCAACGATTGCTAGACTGATGATGAAAGATCTCGGTAGACTTATCTTCGTCGAATCAGAAGACATAGCGAAAATTAGCATTAGCCATCTCAACAAATTTCTAATAGCCTCAAAGCACTCTATCGATTTGTTAAGGTCTTTATACATTTAGGAAATACTTCACTACCACAATCGAATCGACTAATTTGATATCCATCGTTCATGCTATCAGTAACGATATCACTTTTCTACTATATTATTATACGTAAATTTGAGATTAAAAAATTTAATAAAACAATAAAAATTTAACTAAAATTGCTTATTAGCGATCTTCATCTTTCGCATCATATTTTGCTTCACATTCTCAGCGATCTTCACTGCTGTAGTAAATAACTCCACCACATACTAACTTAGCCAAATATCACCCAAACACCAGATATTATGAAAACATCACAAGTGGGACAAAATCAGCGCTCAACATTATTTGTTTTGCTGAGTGTGAGAGCACTATACTCTCCCTCATACAGTTTCTCAACTCTTGCATATACTAGTATGAGTTGCTGATCCCTGTTGAGCACGTATGTAGTTGCTATGACAACGGGTAATTGTGTTTGCGATGAGAGCTTATGCAAAGTAAATGTATGCTGATTTGTGCATCAAGTGGCCTCTCCAACAATTTGCACTGGAAATACAATACCGCGTGTAATGAAATACCGGCAATAAGGAATTATTATCTATTATCTACCCATATTTTTTTACTCTCTCTCTGTAAGTTGACTTATCACATCCTCAGCGGTTACGTCACCACTGTATGCTATTAGCATTGCAAATCAAATATCATTGAATTTAGACAAACATTTCAACAATGATATGAACTTATTTATTAGGTACTTATAGCGCCGGAAAAGATTCTTCAATAATTGTGGCCGAATTGGCAGTCCATGGACAGATAAGACCTTGAATCAACCGATCCTGTAGGCTTGAATGGCATTGGGAACCATCAAGTATTCTGTTGGAATGAATGTATCCATCTAACGTTGATGAAAACAGTTCTACCCTTCCACGTTCGCTGTGCCTGCTGGCTAAAATATAACTAATTGTTTCGAGACTGGACTTCCCTGGTCTCCATCCAGGCTGCATAGTTTAAAGTATATTAAATGATATGTTTCATTATGCCTTCAAATGTGATACATAATCAATGTAAAGGATGAAACTTGGAATCTAAGCGTAACCTTTTTTCTTTTTCCTCCTTGATCGGTCTAAGTTACTGATTTCTCAACATACGGTGTACAAATAAGAGTCTCATTTTGGATATGGACAAATTCATATTATGTTTTTATACTCTCGCAACAATGTTGCTAAAGAGAGTATTATAGTTTTGTTCACATAACGGTTGTTTGTAAGTCCTAAAACTAAAAGAGTCAGATATAGGGTTATATATACCAAAGTGATCAGGGTGACGAGTAGAGTTGAAATCCGGATGTCTGTCTGTCCGTCCGTCCGTCTGTCCGTCCGTCTGTCTGTCTGTCCATCCGTCCGTCCGTCCGTGCAAGCTGTAACTTGAGTAAAAATTGAGATATCATGATGAAAGTTCGAAGATGGGCAAAATCGGCCCACTGCCACGCCCACAAAATGGCGAAAACCGAAAACCTATAAAGTGTCATAACTAAGCCATAAATAAAGATATTAAAGTGAAATTTGGCACAAAGGATCGCATTAGGGAGGGGCATATTTGGACGCAATTTTTTTGGAAAAGTGGGCGTGGCCCCGCCCCCTACTAAGTTTTTTGTACATATCTCGGAAACTACTATAGCTATGTCAACCAGTCTTTTCCTCAGGCATTTCCATATACAGTTCAAAAATGGAAGAAATCGGATAATAACCACGCCCACCTCCCATACAAAGGTTATGTTGAAAATCACTAAAAGTGCCTTAACCGACTAACAAAAAACGTCAGAAACACTAAATTTTACGGAAGAAATTGCAGAAGGAAGCGGCACCCAGGCTTTTTTTAAAAATTGAAGATGGGCGTGGCCTCGCCCACTTATGGACCAAAAATCATATCTCAGGAACTACTAGACCGATTTCAATGAAATTCGGTATATAATATTTCCTTAACACCCTGATGACATGTACGCAATATGGATGAAATCGGTTTACAACCACGCCTTCTTCCAATATAACACTATTTTGAATTCCATCTGATGCCTTTTCTGTATTAGGAACCAATGATGATAGCGGAATAAAACTTTACACAAATACGGTATTTGAAAAATATGTAAATGACGTATAATGAAATCTCGATTATCACTTTATCATGCGAGAGTATAAAATGTTCGGTGACACCCGAACTTAGCCCTTCCTTACTTGTTTCTTATTATTATTTTTGCAGGTCTACGATCCGTGCAAGTGACTATATTCTTATTAAAAATAAAGTTTTTAGAATTTGTGGGTCTCCTTGTAATTGCTTATAATAGCTTCTACTGCAGAAAAGTTTGTTCCATTAAAATCTATTTGCGAGACAAGAGAAATAATAAACGTACTCCGATCAGCGAAGGAAAAGACAAGCATAACTCTACTCACAAATTGCACAACTCCATCTCATGTATTCAAAAACACTGCTTTCTCTTTAGAAAAACCTAACTCCACACTGTTTTATCTATATGAATATTTAATTCTAAGAACTCAAAATTAAAAAACCTCTATACCAAATGTTTGCAGAATACGGTCCTCGAAAATACCAACCAGTAGTGGCTAAGCTTTGCGATTTGCAGCCCTGTCGCGGGGATGAAAAACAGTGTGGATGACAAATAGTGAATAAAATTTGTCAAATAAAAATGTAAATAATTTTTAAACTTTCATTACATTAAAAACACATTAGGATTTAATAATATTCGACTTTTATTTATTTAATTATCTCATTTCGCTGCGCATTTCAGTTTTTACGAGTTTGTTGTTGCTTTACACTTTTTATATTTTTGTGTTTGTTGTTTTGTTGTATTTGAGTTTTTCGCTCAATAGTTTGAAATTTCATTTTGCAATTTCAATTTCATATCAATCTTATCTTATTTAGTTTATGCACTTCAACTTAGTTTTTACTTCATTGTATCAGTATATATTAGTTTTATATGCCACACTATACTATTGTATATGTATATAGTAATCTTTTATTATTTTTTGTTTTTTATTAGTTTTTTGTTGTATGATAAACCATTTCACTTTACGAATTCAGTACAATATAATTTGCATTAATATTAAATTTATTTATACACGCTTAAATACCTATTAAACATTTAAAAATCTTCATTTTTATTTTTTGCTCGTTTACTATATTACATTTATCATTTTTGCATTATATATATTTTTTTGATATACAAATGAGTTTATGTATTACAGATAGTACTTTTTAATAATGTTCGAATGTAATTGGTTGTCAATCACTTAAACGTTTTGCAGGCACTCCACATCGCTACTCATACAGGCATAACCGAACGCTAACCATATTGATACGATATACTTGTATGTATGTATAATATAAATGAAAATGTTATTTATAGTGGTTTAATTGCAATATATATATTTGAATGTAAGAATACACAGAACTTATATTTGTAGGCTAATTGTAGCTGTCATTTTACAGACTTCAAGGAATAAAAACTGAAACTTTTTTATTTTCAGCTAAGCCGCACTGGACAAATTTGGTACAAAACGGAGTAAAGGAGTATGAACTTTCAATAAATTAATTTCGCTAAATAATTAAGTTTCTGTAAATTTTTTTTCAATTAAAAATATTTAATTTTAAATAGCAGTATGTTATTTTCAGCTTAAGATAACTTTTTATCCAAATTGAATAACCAGAAAATGCAGCCAGCGATCTATCGGTGTCTGCAGCGGTCTTTCCTTTGGAGCATAATATAAAAGTATAACACAGAATTAATTTCAAAAATTCAAAATTTTTAATGAATGTTTTTTCATAATAGTAACTTGAAAAAAAAAACAATATATTTTTTAAATAATTTTTTAAATATTTATTTTTAATTTATGTATACATATGTATATTTTAGCTTCTTATATATTTTTCGTAATAAAAATGTTTTTTTAATGATGATAAATTTTTTTTATATGTATAGGTTTTAACTATTTATATACGTAATCTAAGTTAAATAAAAATCGAAAAAATCTATATATAAGTTTAAGTAAATTGAAAAAAATATAAGTCTCAGCAAATTCTGTATGAATTTTAATATGTATAAACATTATTTTCAATTTTGGTTTCAAAAGAAAAATATTTTACTATAAAATAAAAGTAAAATTAAATAAAAACTTTTCTAACAAAATTTTGTTTTAGTTATTTAATTTTTCTCTTTTTTACTTTAAGAAGTACACATGGTTTGTGTCTTTGCTGGCACACACTGCACTCAACCATTCTCTCCAGCATAAAAGCAATGAAAAAGAATTTTAACAAGATATTGATTGTCTGAGAGAGAGCATAAAAGCAATGCTGATTGAGCGGCAATTTGTCTTTGCGAGAGCAGATCCCGCAAGTCAAAAGGAACAACTAGTGCCGTGACTTTGCTGCTGGTAGTTGTTATTGTCGAAATTTTTTTAAAATAAAGGAATGAATAGAAAATACTTTTTGATACAAATCATGAGCGCCTGGTTATTTTCGGAGCAATTTTAACTTTATGTGTGCAGTTTCAGCAGAGACGCGCCATTAAAATATTTTTTTGGGTGTTATTTAATCAGCAAAATTCAAATTTTCACCAGGTGCCCATAAGCGCTCATAAAGTTGCTAGGATTGCACTTAAACAAGGACGACAATAACAATATGTGAGCATAACTATGTTTTCGCGTTGTTGCTGGCATTCCGGGCATTCCACTGGAAGTGTGACATGCATTTGCAACTGTATTTTGTATTTTCAGTGTGTTTGCATAGAAGTATATATAGAAAACTCTGTTGATCATCGCCAAAAACAAATATAATAAATAAATATATTTGTATAATAAAGAAAATATTTTTTTTCGGCGATTATCAACTGAGTTTTCTGAACGCCTGTGACTTTGATCTTTCAATTTTGTAACACTTTAATTTATTGAGACTTTCTGAAATATATTTTTACCAGATCAGCAGAAATGTTTAGCAGGAGGATTATGAAATATATTTCTCTAAACATTTAATATAAGAATATTTAAACATATTTGCTCTTTGTTGGCATAAGCGACGAAAAATCATGAATTTGAAGGCTGCTTATTAATTTTTCTGTTTTTCTAATAACTTTCGAAGGAATTTGTCATTACATAATAATGGATAGGATCTATGATGTTCACCAACAAAGTTTGCGTTCTAAGTTTCTTGTTGTCCTAGTAGTAGTTGAGGCCTTGTTGCCCTTGTTTCAAAAATTTAAATTTAATTTTTTTGTAAGCAGCGGCGAACTTATCGTTAAAACAAATTTTTTAGAACCAACTTTTAACCAGATATTTTACCAGGATCTCATGAACAGACATCGGCGTCAACTAAAATAATTTTGTTGGTAATCTTCTGCAGATTTTTTCCTAACATTATTTATTTTAATAGGGACGTATATCTGCTGTATTTTCTGGTTGCCTGGTATTTTGCAGTTGACAATAACACAAATTTTGTACAATAAATTTTTTTAAAGCCGTCCTCACACAAGTAAAAAAATACTGAAATAAAAAATCAATAAAAGAGATTTTTCCAGGCGTTGCTTACCAGGCGCGCATGAAAATTAAGAGAATTGCTGAGATTGAACTCCTTCAAAATTAATAATACCAATCTGAGCACGCCAATTGTGTTTTTTTTTTGCTATTGTCTTACTTAGAGAAAGAGTAAAAACATGCGAGATCATAACAGAGCACAATTCCTTATTACCAAATTATTTCATTACACGTTCAATTGCAATTCCAATATGAATTATGAGAGGATCTTCACTTCACGCACCAAACAGCGTGCATTTGCTTCGCATATGCTCTCAATGCAAACACAATGAGCCGTTGTCATAGCAACTACATCAGTAGACATTCCAGTGGAAGCTTGAGCAGGGATCAGCAACTGTTACTAGCATAAGAAGGAGCTGAGAAGATGCGTGCGTGAGAGAGAGTGTTGCGCTCTCACTCTCAGCAGCCCAAATAATGCTGATCGATTGATTTTGCGCCACTCACTGTGCCTTTATGATCGCCTGGTGCTTCGGATGGTTTGGTGAAGTTGAAATTTTTCACTTTCAAGGTCGGCCATCTTGAAACTAATTGCAATTATGATGCTGGCTGCTGCTGTGGCGGCCTTGAGCGCACTGCATGATTTTTAATTAATTGTTAATTGCAACACAGCATGCAAGTTGCTGCTAATTGCAATTCACAGTTGTTGGAAAAGTTATTGTTTTTCAATGAGGCTGTAAATTGGTTTTAATGCAACAACTACAAATTTATGCGTTTTTTGTTTATCGAAAACATACAAAAGCACAATGCTGCGCGAAATGCATAAATCACACACACACAAGTGTTTACATAGCACAGCATAGCATGGCATGTAATAAATTCATAGACATGGCTTCCGCATTCTCATACACACAAACACTCACACATACTATATACATTTGCATACGCCATCAATTGTTTTTTACGAGTTTATTTTCTGTTTATTTTAACATTTACCATTTATTTACATTTAATTTACAACATTTATATGCATACATATGTAGGTATTTATGTTTATTTAAATCACTATATTGTTTTTTCATATATCTCCGTACTTTGTTTTTGTTGTTTTGTTTTTTCATTGTTTTGTATGTAAAATTCTAGTTATTTAATAAGTTGCTAATTAATTTAATTTTACGCTAACTACGGCAATTAAGTTTTAGTTACATTTTCGTTTGTTTTGTTGTTGGTTTTTTCGCTTTTGCTTTGTTTTTTATATGTTACTAGTTATTATACAAATAATTGTTTGTGGTTTTTCTGCAGTTTATCATTATTACTACTTTTTCAATTTCACTTTAGTTTAAGTCTACTCTACTTTTTTTTTACAAAATTTACATAACATTTGCATGTTTTTCATGTTACACGCAGTGTTTGTTGGTATTTATTTGCTAATTACAGAAATAATTTCATTGCACACAAGTTTTAACATAAAAGGCGATAATTTGATTTTATGAGTAATTTAAAGATGAATTTCATTTGATTATTGATCACGTTTATTTGCTGTTGCGTAATTTGTGGAAGTTGGTCGAGCGCATGCATTGCAGTGTTGTTGTGGTTATGGGTTACAAAAAAGATTTGAAATTAATTTTCAAAGAAATTAGTAAAATATTTGAAAATGTGTAGAATGCGAAAAAAGGAAAATTTTATTATTCAATTAATAAGGAAAAATTAAAGACACATGTAAAAAAAAGTATTTATTCAAAAATTTATTTAGAGCAAAGGCAGCGGATATCATGAAAATCATCAACACAATGAACGAGTTTGAAAAATTTATATTACAAAATAAAAATATGCAAAAAATAAAAAAAAAAATAAAAATACTAAAAAAAGAAAACAAAAATAATATAAACTTAAAAGAAAAATAAAATTATTACAAAAAATAATCTAAACAAAATTAAATAAATTTAAAACAAAAATAAAAATATTTCCACAAAAAAATGTTTTTATGTGCAAAATGTCAAAATAATTACAAAAAACTAACTAAAAAATAAAAAAACAAAATAAAATTAATAATTTGAAAAACTAAAAATAAAAAAATATTCAAAACAAATTTTTAAGCAAAAAAGTTGAAAAATTATAAATATAAAAAATAAGCAAATTTGCACAAAAACAAGTATTTAAATTACATTATTTTTTAATTTATAATTTCGTTTACGTTTTTCTTTTTAAATCCTTTTTGTATTAATTAAAATAAAAAAATATGAAAAATAAATATTTTAATTAAATTTTTTTTTAATTTTTTGAAAAATAAAAGTATCTTCAAAAAAGTTTAAAAATTAAAAAAAAGAAATAATAAATAAAAAAAAGTTAATTAATTTTATTTGAAAAAAAAATTATACATTAATTGAATTAAAAAAATAAACTTAATTTAAATATTTATTAATTTATTTGTAATTTGTAATAAATTTAAATTAAATATTTATTATTTTAATTAAATTAATTAATTTTTTTTAATTTAAATTATTATTTTTTTTAATTTATTATTTCTTTTATGTTTTTTTAATTTTTAAATTTTTTTTCTAATTACTTTTATTTTTCAAAAAATATGAAAAATAAATATTTAAATTGAATTTATTTTAAATTAATTTAATTAAAATAATAAATATTTCAATTAAGTTTATTATTTTTGTAATTCAATTAATGTATTATTTTTTTTTGTTTTTTATTAAATTAATTAATTTTTTTATTTATAATTAATTTTTTTTAATTTTTAATTTTTTTTGTAATTAATTTTATTTTACAAAAAATATTTTAAAAAATTTGTAAAATAAAGCTGAAAAAGTATAAAAATGATAAATATTAAAAAGATAATTAATTGACAAAAAAACAAAATAATTATTCCAAAAAAAAAAATAAAAATTAATAAAAAAAATTTTTATGTTTTTTTTTAATAATTTTTATATAAAAGAATAAAAACTTAAAAAAAATAAATTAAAATTACAACAAACAAAGGTTTTAAAAATTTTCTAAAATTCTAAAAAAATAAAATAAAAATGACAAATATAAAAAATTAATTAAGAAGAAAATTCACATAAAAAAATTGTAAATTATAGTTCAAATAAATAGAAATAACTTCCTATGCTCTGAAATAAATTTGCGTTAAATGTTGCTCATGAATAACAGAAACCGATGAGGCAATCCTCAAATTATATCTACTTTATCGTTCGATATCTTTATTAGACAATGTCAATGTCGGTGCTCGCTAGGTTTTAAGTCTTAGTATTCGGAAGCAAAGAGAAATGTGCTATCAAAAATTAGATCAAGACAAAGTATGCTTTCAACCTAAGGAAAAATATGTGAATCTCTTTTTTTAAATTGGAAAAATCATTATTAAAATTTCTTTTAGTTAAAAAAGTCTTGAAAATTAGTAAAGTACATAATTAATTTTTAGTTAAACAAAGCCTGGAAAATTAACAAAAAAGGATATCAAATTCGTCTGCGAAGTCTTCTTTGGGAAACTGGTTTGGCGAATGTATTCAAAACAATTGTAATTTCTTAACTCTTGCAAGAACTTATACGTACTCCAATTCTGTTTGCTAAATGTTTGGAATAATTTTTTTCGTGCCCTTTTTATATAATTTTAATTAAGTTACTTTTTTGTTGAAAATTCGTTGAATTTGCTTTTCTATGGGAAATAAATTCAATACGCTTAGATTGTATGGAAACCCCATTTAACAGACTTTTTACGCAGAAATCTTTAAATTCCAACTAGCAGTTAACAAATTTTTACTAAAAAAAATATTTCTTGAGTTTATAGAGCTGCAACCACTTTTTAGACCTTTTGCATTTTTAACATAATTTTGTAGTCAATTTTGTATAAGGAAAATGAAATTTTAGGGTATATCAGCATTTTATGCGGCATTTTACATTCCGCTGTTATGTTAGATGGTTACAGTGCTGTGCATTGAAATTCTGTTATAGAAAAGAATATTTTCATATAATACAAATTGCAGTATGTGAGAACATTTTAAGCAATTAAGAACATTAGTTTCAGCTTGTATAATTTGCAGCTGTAATGTTTTTAACACATGGTATGTATGTGTGCCTTTGTTATTGTTTGCTCATGTAAACTTTACATATGTACGCTTTTGTTGCAAAATTTCTTAACATTGACTTCACTATTGCTGTTATGAAGAGTGAATTCTAAGAATTTTTATATAAATTTATTATTTTTGAAAGAAATTTTTGTAAACTTATGGCTTATGGAATTATGGTAGTGGTGAAATTAATTTGTAGCTCTTTTGTTTCATATATCTTTGGATTAGCCCGTGGCTATTCTTTTAACAGAAATGTTTAGTTGTAACTGAATATGCTTATAACATGAAGCTAGAAGTTGCGCAAATTGCTTTTTGGGCGAAATTGAAATAGTAAACATTAAAATTTTGATTTCTTTCGTTACATAACATATTTTCACATACTATATGGCGACCAACTATGTGCTTACAAGGTTATCAATTTTACAAAGTTATCGGATTTTAGACAAAAATTACAAAAGTTAAAAATTTTTCTTACTTTTTCATAAATTGCATTTGGTTAAGAAATTTTCAAACAATGTACAGACAAAAATAAACATTTTTTCTCGTTATAATATTAACATTTACAAAATTCTAATATCTAAAATAATTAAAATGAAATCATTTTTAAATTAAAAGTGCGATAAACTGAATTGTAAAATTTCATAAAAAACATTTTTAGACTTTTACAAAATATATATGTATATATGAGCAGTTAAGAATATTAAAAGTAATACGTAAATAATAGAGAACATTTTTATAGGACATTTAGCATACAGACAATGCCTTAGAAATATAAATTAAAGGAAATTACAACAAAATAGGCTTTAATAAAAGACACATGCGCAGAATATACATACAGCAGCGAATAAAATTACTAAAAAATATTATTTTTTATATATAAAAGAGCTAACTAAAATATGCATTTTATATTTAAATATATGTATATACAAAATTATAAGCAATGAAAGCAGCGTTGTATTTTATAGTTTGCATAGTTGCTTGCTTAGAGGTGCAAGTGAACTGCCTACATTTTGATTTTATTATATTATTTCGTATCTTTTTTCGAAATTTGCAATGAAAGTTTGATAGTGGAAATACAGGTAGTGCAAAATGAACCAGCATTCTTTTTCTTTTGCTTTTTTCTTCTGTTTCTGGTGACACGCTGACCGCAATCTTTTGCTTGCAAGCAGTTAGAAATCTGTTTTACGTTTATACGTGGTAGATAATTTTCTAAATTACAAATTATTTACACGTGGATAGTTTTTGGATAATATTTTTTTCTGTTTTAGGTTGTAGTTATTAATAATTAGTTGTTGTGTGCAAAATATAAAACATATATCATACATAAATCTTGAGATGTCGAAAACAGAACTAAATTTTCTGAGCAAACAAGAAAAACATCAATTAATAAGCCATAGATAAAATTTTGAAGTTTTCTGTTGCTAAATTTATTTTCGCAGTTACTGTTTTCTGCTACTATTTCTACGGAGAAGTCGCTGCATACGTAGAAGCGCAGTTCAAACTGTATATGCAGACATGCGCGAAAGCCAAAGCTGGTCAGCAACAAATTTATTATAAGAAACAGATTTACGAACAGAAACAGAATTACCAACGACAACAGAATTACGAACAGAAATGAAAAATTTGTTTAAAAAATTTGTTAACATATCCGTATATACAATACGCTTCACAGCAAACAGTAACAGAATTACTAACAGAAACAGATTTAAACAACAGAAAAACAAATTATTTATGTATATACATTTTTTTTTTTTTTTGAGTTTCTGTTCAGACTAAAACTGCTTAATAGTTTTCTGCACAAGAAAAATTTACTTTTCAAATCGAATAAAAAATTTTGGCTTTTGTAAAAGTTTCATTAACATACCCGACATCATCACCTTTGCTATTACTATTATGGTTTAGCATTCATTTATATATGTTAATATTTATAATTAAGCGCACCCTAATGCGCCAGTACGCACTAATTCCACTTAAATGTTTGCTTTCATTATTCTACCTTTTCGTTTCTTTTACTTTGCAGTTTAGTGAATTTATATATATATATATATAAATCATTTTACTAATAAAAGGCTTTTAGCTACTAATTTTTTACAATTTTCAGTTTTTTGTTTTTGTTTTTGTTGTCGCTTTATACACAATCACAAACGCAATTTCATTACTTGCTTGTTAGCAACGCAACGCGTGCTTTACTCCTATGTCCTTTCGTTGGTGCTCAGCACACGGTTGTTGGTTGTCGCCGCCGTCGCCAACGACGCTGTTGGTGGCCGCTTCAAACCGACATTAGGCGTCGCCTGCTGTTGTTGTTGTTGCCGTTGCGTTTCGATGCGTTTCAGAAATGGCAATCGTGGTGGCACATTCCGGTTCAGGCTACTGTTGTTGGCGTTGCTTTTGCTGTTGCTGCTGCCGCCCGTTTTGCGTTGCTGACGCATAATTTGTTGCAGCTCATTTATCTCGTGTGCGCTGTCGCTAGCAGCAGTCGTTGCGCCAGTTATTAGTGACTGCTGTTGCTGCTGTTGTTGTTGCTGCAGTATTGCTTTCGTGCCGCGACAATAGTATTCGATGTCGTCGATATCACCCAGCATTGTTGTGTTGTTTCCCAACGACTTCGCTGTGGCTGTTGCGCTTTTTGGTGTTGGTTTTGTTGCTGTTGCAACTACTTTGCCTCTGTAGTCTACCGTTGGCATATCCAGTTCGTTCACGTACACCTCTTCGGTGTCCTTTGCTGACCGCTCATTCACTTCCTCGCAATCATCGCGATAACCGTAACCATCATCGTCCTCTTCCTCCTCGTCCTCGTCGTAATCATCATTAGCTGCGCCCTCATGCAGATTTGATTCGGCATCTGCTTTTAGTAGCTTGGCTGCAGCGGCATTTCGTGATCCACCTCCGCCGCCTCGTTTCTTCTCCGATTTATTTGGTATTTTGTTGTAGCGAATTGCGTCACGAGCATTGCTTGAGCGCTAGGTGAGGGAGAAAGATAGAGAGAGTTGTGTAAATAGATTAGAAGTGACTTTTGAAGTTTATCGGAGTTAATTTGTGATGCATAAGTTATATACTTGTACTATGTTTAAATAAAGCAAGTTCTTTGGAAGTAAATGAGGTATATGTCTAATTTGCTTAACTGACAACTGTCAAATTAGACACAGATTCTAAATAAATAAAAAGATTTTAAAATGCTCAAGCTGCCCTTATAACAAAGTTTCATCAAAATGCTTATAAAGACGTGTTAAAACATTATTAGAAGGAATTAAAAGGTTAAAAGTGAGGTTTCCTGTCCTCCAGTAGTGATCACTGCCTGAGAGAGTTATATCGGTAGATACTCACGGTCAACATCGAATGATACAAAAGTTCAATGTTGAGGTTAAGTTAACTCTCCTTAAGGATGATAAGTTTCGGCCATCAACATTGAACTATTCGACTCTCTATTTTATATTTTCATGTACTAGATGTAAAAACTTTTCAAAACCTTAGATTTGATCCACATTTTACTGAAAGAAATGTAATACTAAAATCCAGATCAAATATGGCAGTCACTATATCAATATTGCTGAAGTCTAGCGAGTGTTCAAATATCAATATTTACTAAAGAGTTGCCAACTAATAGAATATATACAATTTATTTCCATTCATATTTTATGAACATATGCCAAGTATAAGAGATTTTTAAAACAAATTTTAAAACAATTAAATTAAATAATATTTGGACATAACTTACCATTTTTTTGAGAAACAAAAAAAAGCTATCAAAGTACTCATTTCATATAAAATACTCTAATAGCGGTATCAATTGCCAACGGTTGCTAGATTTATTCAGTTATCAATCTCTTAAGCTGAATGAACTGAATACAAAATTCATATTCGTAGAAATGATTTTCGTTGAGTCCTTACTGATATTAAACTCTATTCACCTACTATTATTTTAAGCTGAAAATCTCGATGCTTGAAAAGTCTTATATGAAGTTCCATTCCCACACCACCGTCAGATGTTTGGCTGAGCTTCTTGCCGAAATAATGAGGAGGAGCTTCATGTTAATAAAAAATTTAAGGGTTACATTGCTAAGCTTGCTCGGAAAGGTATTTTTCTGAGGAAGAGTATATTTCTTTTTTCTTACTCTGGAGCATATGAAAGCATCTGATCGAAGTCTGATCCATTTAAACTTCGCGCGAGTTAATAACCACCCTTTGAATAACCATTTCAGGCAACCTCACACCAATATATCTAATAAAGAAAAAAAATGTATCGGGTGTGACGAGTGTTAATTATAAACTTCTAGCGCAAACTTCGTTGCAAATGAGATGACAACATGGTTGAGGACCCTAACAATGTCGGCCAAAAATCAAGAGGATGCTCAGCGTGATGTGGTTCACCGTGATGTGATTCACCATGAATTCATTCCAGAGGATCAAATGACCAATTAAGAATATTACTTGGTCAAATTGAGAAAATTCTTGTATTTTTCACCACGATAATGCGCCGTCACATTCCAGCATGAGTGTGACTGACGGGATAAAAACACGACACTCAGTCACTGTATGCACCAGATTTGGCTTCTGTGACTTCTTGCTGCTTTCGAAACTGAAACGGACCGTGAGTTTGTTGAAGCCATTAAAAGTCATTCGCAATAAAGGCCGTCGCAGCCGAGACTTATAGCCAGTGTATAGAAAATTGGATTAATCGTTGGCATGTTATTGCCTCAAGAGGAAACTATTTTGAAGACGACAATAAAGCTTTGTATTAAAATACGTAAAAACTAAATTTTTTTGTCAGTCAGTGTCAAATTTTGTCAGTAGGTATTAGTCTTAATATATATATAAATGTGCATAAATTGAATAGTAGGTATGTAGAAGAAAAAGTGCCGATATTTAATTGTTTATAAATTTATTGTATCCCAATGACATAGTCAGTGGCGTATCCTTGCATTATACTCGTATTCTCTAAATAAATATTAATGGAAAGTTCGGATCCAAATTTTCGATTTCCGATGGCTAAAATGTTCATAATTATATTAAATAATGCATTTTATGAAAGCTAATTTGGAATACAACGGGAAGAGTTTTCATTTAAATGCTTTAAATTCAAAGCTTTGAATCTTTCACAGTAGCAAGTTGCATATATAAAAGCTTACACAAATAAATATTTCCCACAATGTGCATTAGTTGAAATATAGTGCATGCAACCAACCGAACAGTTTGTGGTTTGCAACCGCTGGGCGATTTTCTGCAGTTAAAATATATGTCTAATAACAATATATATAAACAGACGAGTCACAGACGCATTTTATAAGAGCAATCACAATTTTATATCGACATTTAATATATATAATATATATGTATGTATTTACATGCATTGATTTGCACTTCCGGGTGAAGCTAATCTGCATGGTAGCCCAGCCATTAGCGCCATACAAGCCCGTTGATATTCTTTTGGTAGGCGGCAACCATAAATTGTTTAACTGCCAAAGCATTCTGGTGTGATCGTTTGAATGAGACAATTTCCGCGCCAAGCCCGACCAGCCAACAGCATGCTGTGCGTACTTTTGACCAGAATGTATCATCGTTAATATATATATTTGTATGTATATATTAACTATGCATTGTTGCTTTGTAAACTGCCAGCAGTCAGTCGAATAGTCAAACCGAGCAGCGGCTACACCACTCAAACGCTCAACCGATCAAACCAATAGGCGTAATATTCAATGGACCAACTAACCAACTGACCAGCGCAGCCAATGAACCATAACGGTGGCCAGTCAATTACACACAAGCACACATAAGTACACACACACTTTCAGCTTTGGCACAAATATAATAAAAATGTGCGTTTGGTTGCTCATATGGCGGCTGCTCTATCAATATTACGCGATTACCAATGCAGGCGCTATATGGACAACATTGTTGGTGTACTATGTATACATATATATGTGTGCCATATATGCATGTACGTTTGTATATGTGACTCGTTAGTAATGCTAATAATCCACAAAAATGTGGATATAAATGTGGAAACACAGCAAATGGCGCACATGAATGGCGATCTGTCTGTGTTGTCTGCCCGAAAATTTCGAATACAAGCACGAAAATTAGCGTGCAATTTATGTTGAACAAAACAAAAAAAAAAAAAAAATTGGCAAAAATGGCGAAAAAAATTTCAGCGTTAAATGCGAAAGCGTAAATTTGCGATAGTCGAACTTCCTTCCTTGGACGCAGCGTTGCATTATTTGTGAAAATCGTAATTTCGCGAATGCGGCCATTTCGTGGTCAAAAGTGCATGTATACGCACACACCTGCATACGCACATAAGTACATTTATCTATATGTAAAATGACACACCGTGTTCCACACAATACAATAAACTAGAGAACATGCGCCTAATAGTATGCTTGCTTTATGTGCATTTTGATGTTTTGGCATGTGGGCATTGTGCAAATTGCAGATATTTTATTTCGACCGCATTGTTATCATTTAAAACGGTGCATTGGCTAGTTGTATTGTGTGGCATGTTAAACGTTATAACGGTATTTAGCTTTAGCTCATAGATTGTGCGTTACTAAGTGGATGTGTGTTGTTGAACATGACTCATTATCGCCGTAATCTCAGTTTACAGCCATTTTGGCGATTACAAGCAGAGCGTGCTATTCTTCTTCTTGCTTGCTATTACCAAATATTATTACAAGAGCGAATCAGTATTATAAAAATATATTATATAAAATGTTTAGGTGGGTGTAAATTGCAGATTAAAGCTTTAATTGGTATTAGTTTTAAAATAAGTTGAAAAATTTGGCACATTTTTTGCTCGATGTGATCTCTTTATGCTCGGTTTAGTAAGAAAAAACTATGAAAAGGTAGATTTATGTGATATAATTGAAAAAGGTAAGGTAATGGAATAGTGTTTATAGTGAAATTGAACCTAAATATGCACCTTCTTCCAAAAAATTATTTACTGAAATTAATTATAAAAATATTATTATTATTAAAAAAATTGTATCAGTAACTTAATATTCATATATCTAGTTAGACTTTCTTTAAAAAGCTCTGTAAAGTATTTTATGAAACAAATCGCAGACCCTGCTGATAAATGTAAGACACGAGCGCTTAGAGCTGAGTGTATTTATTTTGCCATCAGTTTATAAAAAAAAAAAAAAATTCAATAAAAATACCACAAGACTTTTTTGACAACCCATTATATACGCTCCTGAGATATCCATTTTGAATTTTGTTCACGTCCTTTCCTACCCAAACTTCATTGTATGCAAACAATATATCTTCTTGAAAATTGTTATAGATTATTATCCAAACTAACGTTATAATTTCCGAAGAAATTTTTTGGTTTGGACCAATTAAACATATAACTGCCATACAAATTGAACAGCCAAAACCGAAATGAAGATAAAATATGTAGTGTGTACAACATGCACGGATAGCTAGGTGGTTCTACTGGCCTTATCGTTGCCCACGATTAATTTCAGAATAGTCCTTAACTGCAAGCAGGCACTGAGTTCACTAGAAGACAAGCTCCACTTAGACTTGATTTGGATTCCCGGCCACAGGAACATTTTTGGCAACGAAAAAGCAGAGGAGTTGGCCTCTCCTAAGCGAATCTGGGGCAGAGTTAATACCAAGCCCGCTGTGATCGATCAGGTGAAAGCTCAATATACAACTTCAACAATTAGCAAATAACAGATGGAAAATTATAATGAAATGCAATATAACTAAACAGATATGGCCATTATATGACAAGAAAAGAACTAACGACTTTTTAAATAGGTCAAGGAAAAGTATCTACAGACTATGACAGAACCATGACAGGGCATTGGCCATTTGGAAAACATGCGTCCAAAATGGGTATGCTCCACAATAACATCTGCCGAGGCTGCGAACTAGTAGGGAATAAGGAAATAATTTTCCACTTTCTCTGTGAATGTACAGCCCTATCGTAGATCCGGCACAAAACACTTGGAATCCATCAAGCACCACACCTTGAATAAATGTCTACAAAAAGCATATCGGACATTAATAGCTTCATCGAAATCACAAAATGGTTTGAGCGAGAAGGTAAAACGTGATAGCAATAATAAAAAAGTCTACGACCAGTGCATCAAAATGGCACAGCTAGTGCTAATTGAGCCCGAAATACAACAGAACTGCACTCCTACCTAGCTACCTGTGTAGTGTATTATATGAACTTGATAAGTGCATACTACATATAATATTTTTGATATTCGAGTGAGAAGCTACGAAAGCCAGTTTTCTTATTGGTAAACTGTTTGAAGATACTAGTGAGAAGGTAAAAGCTTACAACAGGTATATTGTTCAACCATATCCATTATGGTGACAATCTCAAAAGAGTGACAGAATGAGAGTTAGAAGAAAGCAGATCATCATTTTTTTCTGGATCTTTTTCCTTGCAATTTTTCTCTTTTGAAGAACTCTAATATTGACTTTGCAGGGAGGTTATGGGAATATACAGCAATTTAATTCAGATCATGAATGAAATCTGCTGAAAGATGTCAGCTGAATTGAAGCCTATAATAATATATATGTTTATTCTATATGGGAGCGAAATACTATATTGATAATTAATGAAGAAAATGATCAATGAACAACACTACAACAAGGAGGAGGCGATTTGGATGGCTATTATAAGAATTTGCACTAACAAATATGATATGTTTTATTAAATGTTAAACCTTGGATTTGAGACTTTCCTAATTTTGGAGTATTTGTCAGCGTAGAATTTTTCATAGCATAATCAACTGGGGTAATAAGAGCGTTGACATAGCAAAACCATAAAGACAATATTAAATAAAAATGTGAAGTTACCTAAGTGGATTTGAAGGGTTGTGAATTTCGTAATTTTCTACTAAAAAATTAATTTTCAATTGAATTAAAAAAAAAATAATAATTTTCAATAGAACTTTAAATTTTTAATTCCCAAATTGGAATTGAGGAATTCATTTTTAATACCTAAAATCGTCCAAATGGAATTAAAACTTAAAATTTGTTGTTTTTAAACACAAAATCAGAATTAAAAATTGATGAAAACATTTTTAAATTAAAAACTGTAATAACAAGCAAAAAAAAAAATAAATCAGTCAAAAGATATAAAGGAGAAAAGAATAAATATACCAACACAAATTTTTTAGACACCGAACAGGGTATATTAAGCTTTACATGAAGCTTGTAACACCCAGATATATACGATCTAGGCTATAAGTTTTTGAGATATCAATCTGATATTTTGCACTCGTCTTTTTCTCACCAATAGCTGCTATATAGCTACCATGGAAAACTTTTTCATTTGATAAGATATCTTCCCGAAATTTGGCATAGATTATTCTCAAAGGTAACGGTACTGTCTCAGAAGAAAATTTTCAAATTGAAGCACTATAGCATGTAGCTGTCATATAAACTGACTTATGATAATCCAGTTCTTGCAACGAACTTTTATGATTGTGAAGGGTATTATAGCTTCGGCACAACCGAAGTTTACGTATATTCGTGTTTTATGAAAAATCTGAGTTAATCTTTTTTAATCAAATTTTTTTAGATTAAATTGTTTTTTAACTATCAACTACATATTAAAAATTAAAATTTTAATTTTTATTGTTTCAAACTCTTATTGAATTTTTAGATAAAAAATATAAAAATTATTCGTAGGATTTTAGGACTAACAACATAAAAAATGCAACTTCAAATATTAATCAAATTGTCAATAGAATGCGTTATTTGAAGCCCTACTTGGATTTGAGTTAGATTTTTTCCATGGATATACATGTAATAACTTCCCTAAAATGGATAATGACAAACTGAAATACGGATTCGAGACATATAAAAAGTTTTCGAAAAACTCCTCTACATTCGGGGCAAGCAAAAATAAATATTTTTTGGTATAATCCATATAAAATCTATAAAGTACTAAATATCGTTTCGTTAAACTTTGAAATGATCAAATATATAATTTTAATTTTTAAAATGCGCTCAAAATATTTTCGTTTTTCAAAAAATTTATAAAATATTTCGATTTCTAAAGTTAAAGTTTCCGCGTAGCAACATGAGCATAAATATCGGCTATATTATGCCTTAAGCGCCTAAATGTATACTTTCAAATTACTATACTCTAGCACTCTAGCTGGTTCAGTAGACACCGAGTACGTTACTGGCAAGTGGTCAACCGACAAAACCGAGTGACTTTGGCGAATAACCAATTATTGTTTAGCAACAGCAAGTAATGGAACCAATAACAATGAAACAAGCAAATACTAATACAAGCGATGGAGGAAGCCAACGCAGCCGCTCAAGCGACAGTGATAGCAGACGCTAAACGACAAGCAATTTTTCAATGGCTATTGGTGGAAAATTGCTTTGCGCGACACACAAACACACATACAAATGGGTGTACATAAACACAAATATGCTTCTACGGAGATATACACATACATATATCTATATATACATATATTTATACATATGTACATACATATGTACCACTTTTATGGCCAACACTTATAAGCACATACATATAAACACTTATTTGCTCACGTTTTATGCTTGTAAGTCAATGTTTGTTGTTCGTACACATACACACATGTGTGTATATATGTATATATGTAAGCAAGCATTTATGTTGCTCGTAATCCTGTTTCGTTGTTTAACTTTCTGGTTTTGTGCGCTCAACCATACCAATAAAATGGCAATAAACCAAATATCTGCGCGCTTACGGGGCGCCTAAACGGTCGTAAGCGTGCACACAGCCACACACATGTGTTTACTACAGCTAAGCGCATATTTACAAGTACACGTACGCATGTGTGTGTGTGTGCAGTGAAGTACGCGGTAGGCCATGCAAAATAGCCATGTATGCTGGTGAGGAGTGGCTTAGCGGTGGGCAGGGGCTCAACTTCGAGGTAAGCGAAGCGTTAGCGGTGCCTAAGCCAGAGAGCTGACACACACACACACAAGTGGCTATAGTCGGCTTGTGACCACACAAAGGGCCTATGCGCGCTGCAAAAACACTTCACTGGCGATACATATGCTTATATATATGAGTGTGTGTGTGTGTTGGTGCGCTCATAAAAGTTTGATGGGTCGCGCCAGAAAAAGGGGTAAATAGGATTACGTAAGCGCGCCGTCAAAGGCGTAGCGGCAAACCATTTATTTGTTTTGAATTTTACAGTGCTGAGATATTTAAGCGTGTCATTTCGCTAAATACGTGGCCCGCATCGCTGAGCGCTCATCAACACACACACACACATATTGCTATATCAACAAAGCGTATATTTGCAATGCATGCACATACATACATATGTATATAAAAAATAATATACACAGTTCAAACATGTGAAACTAAAACCTGGTGGCACCGCTTTGCCTAACCGTGCTCGTGTTTCTCCAGCACTTGGCTTCCGCCGCTTTTATAGCTTCCCATTTGTTATTGCTTTTGTCGGTATCTCACTCATTTACCATTCGATCCGTTGCATCGCGGCCTTTTTTCTTGTTCAAAGGATAAAGGATATCCGCTTTCTTATGTACAAATACAAGTAGATAACAACAACAGCACATACAAATCGGCGGATGTGTTCATTCACTCGTAAGGATGACGAATTGATGGCGCCGCTTTGTCACCAACAACAACGTCCATCATTAAATTGACAAGTACTTTTCGAGCAATTTACTTTTGACTGCGTGTTTAGTTGTTTATAACTGTACATAGTTGCACAGACATACATACTTTTATTGATATATATACACAGACAGATACATTAGGGTGTTCGTTACACACTAGTTGATATTTTTTTTGTAAACGCTGCCCGTAGTATTAGTGTTTGTCATAAAAATAAAGATTTACGATTAAAAAACGCTAAGCCGTGTTGAAATCATATTTCCTTTGCCACGTATACATGTATAATATAACGTGATAATTTTTTAATTTTCGGTGTAGCCACCACTTTAAGGGAGCAATATTCTTATACAAAATTTTCCGTTCTATAAAAAGGTCCAAATGATTTTTTTCACAAAATTATTGCTGTAAAAGTTATTTGCAGTTAAAATTATACATCAAATGACCTGAGCATTCATAAAATGATTTACACATTATTTGTTACTCATACGTCATGGTGTACTATATGAATATTGGTCAATTGATGCATAGCTTTTCAAGCCATAAATCAACATCTACATAAAACAAGAAAAAACGTTATATTCGGCTGCAACGAAGCTAATATACCCTTCACAGGTGCATTTCTTTTAGTAACTATGTGTCCGGTTTGTATGGAAGCTATATGCCATAGTAATCCGATCTGAACAATTTTTTCGGAAATTATATTATTACCTTAGAAAATAATCTATACCAAATTTCGTGAATATATCTTGTCAAATGCGAAAGTTTTCCATACAAGCCCTTGATTCCGATCGTTCGGTTTGTATGGCAGCTATATGCTATAGTGAGCCGATCTGAACAATTTCTTCCGATATTACATTATTTTTATGAACAATAATTCATACCAAATTTCGTGAAGAAATATCGTCAAATGAGGAAGTTTCCCATGCAAGCATTTGATTTCGATCGTTCAGTTTGTATGGCAGCTATATGTTATAGTTCACCGATCTAAACAATTTCTTCGGAGATTACATTGTTGCTTTAGAAAATAATCGATACCAAATTTCGTGAATATATCTTGTCAAATGCAAAAGTTTTCCATACAAGAACTTGATTCCGATCGTTCAGTTTGTATGGCAGTTATATGTTATAGTGGTCCGATAATGGCAGTTTCGACAAATGAGCAGCTTCTTGAAGAGAAAGTGACGCTTACAAAATTTCAAAACGAAATATTAAAAACTGAGGGAGCAGTTCGTAGATATATAGACAGACAGATAGACGGACATGGCTAAATCGACTCAGCTCAACATACTGATCATTTATGTATATACTTTATAGGGTCTCCGACGCTTCCTTCTGGGTGTTACAAACTTCGTGACAAACCTAATATACCCTGTTCAGGGTATAAAAATTACTATGAGCGTTTTAGTGGTTCCGAAAGTTTTGTACCATTGACCATGGTATATATTTTTTGAAAACAAGAAAAATCATAGTAGGGTGAAACCCGTCAGAAAGAAGAGAAAAAAATAGCATTCTTTATCCTTAAAAATTAAGCCATGCTGCTCTTTTTCCCGACCTCGAATTGCTCGTAAATTATTTTTTCTTTAAAGTTTGTTATTTTTTTCGTTTCCGATGGGCTTCAATATGCTATGAATTTATTTCCATTTTATCACTTTCAAACGTTTCTGGACGAGTCTATCAGAATATCAATTTTAAAGTTGTAGACATATTTGCTTTGGAGAGAGAAGTCTTAGCAAAAGATCAAAAAAAAAAAAAAATCCCATATTAAATATATGGGAAGAGAAATATGATTTTGGCACGGTATAAATTGAAAATAAAGAGCTTGTTTAGGTTGGATCCCTTTTACAGAAAAAACTGACTTCAGTGAGCGCATAAAAATTATTGGCTAAGGAAATAAAGAACACCCTATTGTACATATACATATTTATGTGTAAGATTTTTTGTATGACTAGAAGTGGAGTCGGAAATTCATCATTTATTACTTTATTACTAAGGAATTTAAAATGACAATATTTGCGTGTCATCTTGAATTGAATTAGTTGCTAATCATTGCAAATTTTATGACAACAATGATGTCGGTTATCGTTGTTGTATTTTCCAATGTTGTGAATTTTCCGAAAAAAGTGACTTTTACTTCGGGATGAACCCCTGAATGCGAATTAAAGCTACTGTGTTGGTGGTTCAAATGGCTTAAAATATGTGTAGTTCTTTCGCCGCATGTTTGCCAACGATAAGAAAGAAACAGCGTGGTCATGATTAAGCTTTCAGTTACCATATGGGTTAATCGAGTTTGTTGGGGTACAAAAAATTACCAAATCTAGATGAAAGGACCTGGCAAGTCGTTGTTTCAAAATAGAGTAAATAACGAAGTAAGTTGACCACTTTAGAAGCATATTAGTTCAGACCCCAATATTAACTCAGATTGTTAAAATGTAATGACTAAAATTCGAATGAGCATATTGGTAAACAATATACCTTCGCTTAGCAATATAATGAAAGTCTGGCGTAGATGTCTGTGAAATACCGCCGTATAATTCATATTTAAAATTGTTTCCTGCTATCTGAGAGCCGTATTAAACATTATGATCATATATAAACCTTATTTCCTATTCTTTTTTAGCAGACGGTAGAAAATCGGGTAATAGGTAGGTATGTTAAAGCGTTTTAAAACTGGGTAAATTGTTTTAAAAATAAAAATTGGTACTCAGAAAGTGATTTTGTTCTCAAAGGTGCTTAACAAAAAGTTGAAGTTACGTTTCATTAACAGACTGTACAAAAGCTTAAGTAGAAATATAAGTATTAAGAATATATAAAATAACCAAAGTATTGCAAGATAAGCTATTTGAGAACACGATGGAAAGAAAATGATAAAAAATCGAATCGACTTACTTAATTCATAAACAAACTGATTAACAATCCCTCATTTCCTGGATCTTCAGCTCTTCTTTGCATTGACCATAAATATACCAGATATTGTGTGAAAAACTGATAACCTCCAACAAGAAGGAAGGAAAGATGAGGGCTTAAGAATAATAAAACTACAATTATTAAACCATGTGACACAGTTGATAAACTATGTATCGATATTCGAAACTAAAGTTTGGTTAGCTTAATTTATCTACAAAGAGAACAGATGTTCAACATTCAAAATACTGTGTGAAAAACTGAAGTCCGACAACTCGTTCGTTGTTTTCAAGGTACTAGAAGGCCTGCTACGGGTATTAAGTATATGTAAATAACAGAAAGTCTGATTAGTTATACCCTTTATTGTAGCTCATCAATGATGAAACCGATGTTATCGTCTTTGTTTTCTGTTAATTTTTCTGTGCCTCAAATTATCGAACTACTATTGAATAATTGGAAAGATGCACATAAATGTTTATATTAGAAATATATTCAATTATAGAGAAAAATACTTCTATCGAAAATGCAAAAAATAATAACAATTGCCAAATTGATTGAACTCAATCAGTTTTGAGATAAAAAGCGCATGGTCAACTAGTTATCTACATATATATGTACATTAGAGCGGGTCGACTTTTTTTGATAAACTCACGCATACGGGAATAGACCTACGGCTCATTCTGAACAACTTTCCTTAAGAGACTATGTGTCTTATCGAGTCAGCGATTTTTAAGCCAAATTTTAAATAATATGTATAACTGGTTGTATGGGAGTTATGTGATATAGTTGGTTGATCTGCTCGATTCTGACAAATGATGATTTTATTGTCAAAAATGAAGAACAAAATTTTATAATCCCTAAAAAACTTCGTCTTAAAAGCCTATTGCCTACGATCCACAGTCTCTAAGGCAAAGTTGTTGAAAATTATCCTTAGAACATTTAGCTCTTTGTAAATCGACCCGCTCTAATGTAGATGTATATGTATATACTATTGTGATCAAATTGAATTTTTATTTTATTTGTACTTCGCGTGTTTTTCGAATCGGTCAATTTTTTTTTTAAGTGTAAGTTGGTAGTACTCTTAGTGCCATCTATGCTAAATTTCACGTAAAAATTTTTATTAGTATGTAAGATGCGCGTCGTTTTGTGAGGCTGTTCCATTTTTACTATGTCTGAATTTATTGAACAAAGAAGTGCGATAATGCACCATCTTATACTGCATTGGTTATTCATGATCATTTCGCCACATTTTCCATTACTATCGTGCCGAATGAGAATGGCTATATTTTTTCTACATTCAGTGCACATCGAGTGCGAATTGAGTCTAAAAAATAAATCAGCTAACTCAATCAAAGAAAAATTTATAGAGAAGAATAATTCTAATGGCCAGGAGCGAAAGATTGTTGCTCTGAAATTTTATTTTAATATTGACTGTGTTGTTGTTTTTTGCAAATATGGCAATATTATAATGGTTTTCACTCAAAATTTCTTCACTCACCTTAGACTACAACTTATTTAGAGTAATTTTGTATTTCGAAATGAGCAAAATCAATAAATTGACTCAACATTAATTGCATATTTTTTATTTGTGAAATTACTTTCCTTCAATTTTATTTTAGTTGATGGCGTAGCAGTCATTTAAACTCACTAAAACCCTTATTAATTTCTCGAATATTCATATCATCGTTTATTATTATCACTTTCACTAACTTCTTTGCCATAAGCTACCTTCATACATATTTTATTGATCAATCGAATATTCGCATAAAATTCCTCACCCATTACTGCGCAAAGCTAAGTTCGCCATAAGAGTAAATAAATATCAATTGAGTTATCTATAACGGTTTGTCGTTGACTCGCTATTAAATTTGCGTAGCCAACGATTGCCCGACGGCCTTGACCTTTACTGCCAGCAAAATCTAATAATAAACAACAATTTCTCGCTATTTTACAAGCTCACTGCTGGCGATTGAGAGAAGTGTCGCACGAAAGCGACGGAAATGGTGAGAATTTACGACTTTTCCATAATCAACGCTAAATGTTGGCGATGAGCAATTTATGTGGCAAATGCAAACGTGCGAGGCAAGTATGATTTGTATATTGAAGGTGTTGTTTGAATAAATATGTTCGCTGGAGGCGTTCGATTTATTTAAGTCATTTGATGACTTGGTGGTATCGCCTTACTGACGAAGATATGGTATGGTGGAAGATAAAGATTGTGGCGCCAAATATTGCCGTACTCAAATTGAGCGAAATTTCCTTGCTATTACAGGCTTTTTGATAATTTTTTGTTGTACCGCCGCAGGCGACGTAAATTCCGTCAATTATGCGCATTCGAAGTGCTGGCCATCGGCACATACAGTAGCAGATAGCACGGCAGCATATTTATGCTTGTGGCACTAAGTTGGCAGTGGTTGTACGAAGCGCTTTTTCGAGCAAATCACGGCGTTAGAAAGCACGCAGCAATCATCAACAGGAAAACACGCGCATTTTCACTTTTATTCGTTAAATTTATTACACTTGTATTTGCATAGATTTGGCTTTTATAGCTTCGAATTTGGCTTCTTGTCAGTTCGCCGTCGACTTTTGCTGCTCGGTGTCTGCCAAAATTTGATTTTCGGACCACACGTTCGTCTTGTATTCATTGCTTTGCGCTTTGAGCACGCTGCCAACGCTTTCCGCACTCAATTTTATTTGAAGCAGCAGAGTATGGACCTGCATCTTCGTTCGCAGATTTTACGCACATTTTCGCCGTCAGTCAGAAACCAACCGAAATTTATTTTTCCAATATCATTTCCAGCAATTCTCTTCACGACGTTGGTAATCATATTTGACTGCGGGCGAAATAAATTACTGTAAATGCGTGCAGCGGTGTCGATGTCCTTGTTAAGTTGTCACGTTTTGCGCAAACACATATTTCGATGAAGATTGTCAAATATTATATTATACATATATGTAGATATTAAATGTGTGTATTATATATATATATGAGTGCGAATGCTTAGTGTTTCGTTAATTTTATGCTTTGCCGTTCGCAAAATTTCGTTCAGCTTTTAGATATTCATACGATTGAGCTGAAGTTTATATGATATATATTTATATGATTACGACAGCAGCTCTGATTTCAAACGCCTATAAATATGCTACAGAAATCATAGCATGTTGTTGTTATTTCTAACATTTGCTTATTTATTTATCATGCAGAATCAGATAAAAAAAATCAAAAAATTAAACGGTTTGAAAATACAGGGTGCTTCAGCCTTTATTTTTGTGTGAAAGCAATAAATAATTTTGAAACAAAACACCATAACTTCGGTTGTACCGAAGCTGTAATACCCTACACCAATCAAACAGTTTACCAAATCAGAGTTTCAAGTTGACTCATAAGCTTGTATGATAGCTACATGCTGTAGGGCTTCAATTTGAACAATACAAGGTGCTTTCCAAAGTAAACAGGACTTTTCGAATCTAGTGACCCCAGTTGGCGCCATTTATACATATGTCGATTGGTGCGTTAGAATCTGCTATCTATATCGATTGTTCAGTGAGAATTTCATGACATTTCATTGATTGGAAGTGAAGTTATTGCGTTTTAAGTGTCAGTATGTTTGTGTTATCGGTGCGAAAATGAGCTTCGAACAAAGAGTCAAGATTAAATTTTGTTTTAAAATTAGTAAAACCTTTGCCGAAACGATGGGCGATGATTGCCTATCCCGTAGCAGCGTGCACGAGTGGTGTCAACGTTTTCAATGTGGTCGTGAGGACATAAATGACAATCAACATGTGGGCCAATCAAAATCCGTGATCACCGGAAATTCCATCGAAACTGTGCGTGAATTCAGCAAAAATCAGCCAAAATCATCATTGAAATTCTTGGAAATGGAATTGAACATCTCCAAAACATCGATTTTGACCGAACACGTTAGCAAATAGGGTCGCAGTTTTGGATAAAAATCTGTGCCAAATTCTGTGGAGATATTTTGACAAATAAAAAAGTTTTCCTTACAAGGACATGATTTTGAGCAATCAGTTTATATGGGAGCTATCTGATATAGTGGATCTATGTCGGTTGCGACAAACGAGCAGCTTTTTGGACATGAAAGGGCATGTGGAAAATTTTAGATCGATATCTCGAGTACTAAGTGACTAGACGGATATGGCTAAATCGATTCAGCCCATCGCATTGATCACTTATATATTCTTTACAGAGTCTCCGACGTTTCCTTCTAGCTGCTGCAACCTTTGTGGCAAGCTTAATACACCTTCTATAGGATATAAAGGAAACTGTATACTATATTTGAAGCTAATTAATAAATTATGGGTTTTAAGTTATTAATTACTTTTTAACACAACATTAATCAAGTTTTGAAATGTTTTATAACTTTTTTTTTCATCCGAATGTCACAGTACAGATTTCGGCACTGAATATGTAGATGCCTAGCTGGCTAAGGCACTACCCCAAGATTGATGTGCAGAGTTCATGCTAAGCCAATTGAAAAGCTGTAGTTAGTTGTGTTATAGCTTCCGGCAAAGCTTGTACCTATCACAAGGTTGCTCTCGTGCTCTACCTCTATTTCCACTAGTTCACTTACATACATCTTTAAAAGACTGATATGCGAGATATTTAAGACTTGATCTGGCAAACGCGGGATATTTAAGAATGTAGATTTTATATTATTCTCTCTGAACTCCTTCCATGAGGCTTTTGCTGCTGGCGAATTGTAAAATTTTCAATATTACCGCATGAGTCTCTATCGGACAGTGTGCAGTTAGAAATTCTATAAGAATTGAAAGGTGAATTTTCTTGAGGATGAGAACGATTTATACTGTGTTGAAAGGACACTGCGATGAAACCAATGATACAAGCAATGGTATTATTTCCAATAGACTTCTTTTGACAAATCAGTCGTGTTATTCGTTAGTTACAGAAATGATGGAAGGAGTCAACGAAAATTGGACACCACGGTTGGACTATCCAAGACGTGGTCGCGGCCAACATTTGAAGGAAATAATCTTCAAAAAATTAATGCCAAAGAATGGTTTTTTGAATAATAATAAATTTAATGAGGAATAAGTTTGAAGATTTTGTGCTTTTTCTTTACAAAATTAGGGAATTTCGAAATGGATCACACTTTATCAGTATCTTTTACATATTTTTCGAGCAGAGAAAATATGAGCCACCGATATTTTTGAGTAAACGTCGAATTAAACAGTCACTTTCATGGTTATTTTATTCCCAAATGGATGTTCAATTCACTAATTATTGATCGACCAAGTTCAAGTTAAAGCCTAACAATTTCGGTCGTTGTCTCGGTATTTAGGGGTTTATGGTTAAAATTGTATGGAATCGGTTATTTGAGTAGAAATTATTTAATGTGTCCATACATAAAATAAAACACACCCTGTAATTAAACTTTAATTAAACGCTGACACGTTTGCTTTCAATTTGGTTGAACTAACAAAAGTTCTCATATTTTCAATATATTCGCTTAAATTAATATCACTAACCTTTACTATTATTTTAATATTGAAAAATTTATCTAAATATTTGTTAACCCTCGACCTAATTCATCAATTAGACACCTATTTTGCATTATTTGTAACCTATCATTTTTTTTTTTTTTTGATTCTCCAAATCGCATATTTTATTCTCCTTTATTTATGAGTTTGCTCAAAAATACAAAAAAAAACCATAGCGACGCATATATATATATACACACATACAGTCACCCAGACACACCCAGCTACAAACAATCACTTACATTCATGCCCACATTTTCAAATAAACTCACACACAGTCACTTACACTCTCTCACATCCACACACATTTTCACAGTTCCGCCGGCAAGGAAATGAAAACGTTCGCAGATTAGAGCAGCTGTTGAAAATTGAATATATTTTCGCATATTAATTTCTGCGCCAGTCTCGCTGCTACACCAACAATTGTTGGCAATTGTTAGTATTTGAAAGAATTTGCATAAATAAATGAATACAAAAAATATGCATTTCGTAAATAAATATGGTTTAGTGAATTGAAATTGAAAATATTAAATGACTTTTGAATTTCAATGATATTGACCTGGGTGTATGTTGGTATATTTTACTGCTGGGTAGACGCTGGTTTGAGGGCGTAGTAAGTTGAAAAAATTTCACTCGAAGCGTAAAATTACAAAGTTATGGAAATCGGGGATTTTGGGTAGATTTTCGAGATTTTCTAAAGTACTTTGAAGTACTGAACATTCTGAAATGAAGTGTGCCATTTTTTAATTAATGGAGATAGAGTGAAAGAAATTTCATATTAAAGATTTGTTTATATTTATGTTAGTTTAATATATTAGTGGTATAACAGTTCACTTATTTAAAAATTCGGGTCCGTTCTGGTTATGTAGATAATTTTATGGTCTTCGATTTTGGTCCGAGAGAATTTTGTGATCAAACATGTCATTTCGTTGAAAATATCGAAAAAGAAATGTTTGATTCTTGAACTCGAGTAAATTTTTAACAACATACCAAAACGATTAGGGGTTGTAGTATAATTTTTTATCATGTTGTGAACTTAATCACACACTTTTAGCTCGTTGTCAATTTATATAATATCATCACTCTTATTTTTTGCTCTAATTTAACAAGCATAGTGAAACACTACTCAGAAATAAAAACTGTTTCCAAAAATTCAAGTCTCAAACCAACTGCAAACCGAGTGACAAATCAGTTTTCTGAAGCCATGTCGAAAATTATACTGGATTTGTAAGGCTTAGGTAAGGAGCGAATAGCTCTGTTTTTCTTAGATGTAGATATTAGTATCAAACAGAGAGAGGGAAAGAGAAACATTTAAGAAGTCCAGTAATTAATAAATAATTTTACATAGTAAACCCTTATAGCTAAAGTTATAGTTGAAGAATCTTATGTTCAAAGGTCTTCAAATCAGTAACTAAGTATTTCGATAAAAAAAAAAAACATTACTAGGGAGGAATCTTCATTAATTTTTAATACAATGGTTACGATATCGCCGAAATGTTCACAAAAGTTGGATCGGCACGGCCTCTTTGAGAAATCAAATATTTCATCAACAGACAATACTACTGAGGGGTATATAAATCTGAATGGAGAATATTTTGAAAAAAATAAAGCAATTTTCGATATTAAAATTTGCATTTGATTTCTAATTCCGAAATATAAAAAGCAACTTAAGTTTTAATAATGGGCGAATAATAACTCCAGTTTACAGGCATTTTGTGCCTGCGATGTTAGAGGCTATTTGCTGCTAATTTTGGGGTTTTAAACCGAACATGATAATCAAAATCTCCTAACACCTAGGATTTTTTGTGTTGTAGTCAAGGTGAGTAGAGGTCAAACCACCACCATACACCAATAGCTGTACCGTTCCCACGAGGTCGGGTCTACGTAACCGGATCAAGTACTGTCAAATAGGCAGAGATCTACCGCTACCACAACAACTAATAGACATACGTGATTGAAAGTTTTTTAACTCAAATCCGTAATCAAGACACATCAATTACCCCACATACCTCTTAGCACATCAGTCGCAAATTGTTTCTTCAGATTTGTGGAGTAGTGTAATAAGATAGGAATAGGGATAAGAGCAAACCAATTGAAGTTGGTGAATCCTCTCTTTCTTATTAATTGTTTCTGTATCTACAAGGTGCGCTCCAAAGTAAACAGGACTTTAAAAACAAAACAAAACAAATGGTTTTTTCGGCAAAATCAATTAATTTTATTTAAAATAGTCTTATTCTGCTTCCATACAGCTTTTTGCACGGCCTCTAGTAGGCCTACGTCTGCATAACGCTTTCGTTTCATGGACAAATGCATTTTTCCGAAAAATAAGAAGTCGCACGGTGCCATATCAGGTGGATACGGGGAGTGGTTAATGGTTAAAATGTGAATTTCGGTCAAATAATCGTCCTTGGAATGTTGTATTCTGAGCGATTTTTGATCGTCAATAAATTTGTGCGAAACAAACCGTGCACACAATTTTAAAACAAAATTTAATGTTGGCTCATTATTCGTACCGATAACACAAACATACCGACACTTGAGAGGCAATAACTTCACTTCCAATAAATGAAATGTCATGAAATTCTCACTGGGCAATCGATAAAGATAGCAGATTCTACCGCAGCAGTCGACATATAAATGGCGCCACCTGGGGGCGCTTGATAATTTGTTTATTTTGGAAAGCACCTGAGTTTTTTTAAGCTGAATTCACAAAATCTCATCGTCTTTATTTGTTAGATCGATGGAATTTCATTTAAATGTTGACCGCGTGATCACCATTCGGATTTTGATTGGCCCACTTCGGATGTTGATCGTCATTTATGCCCTCTGTAGACTTTAGACTTGACGTAGCCCCACAAAAAATAGTCTAAAACGTTGAAACCATTCGTGCCAACTTACGGGTCTTTCTTGAAATAGGCAATCATCGGCCATAAACTTGTGGCTGCATCTTGTTGAAACCACATGTTTCAGTAAAAGTTTGTTAGCATTTTTGAATGTGGTTTCAAAAACACAGCTCGCGATTTAATGTTGGCTCATTATTTCATCTCAAGAAATGGACCGATAACACAAACATACGATTTACACCTTTAGAGGCAATAACTTCACTTCCAATAAATGAAATGTCATGAAGAAATTCTCTACTGGGCAATCGATAAAAAGATAAAATTGGATTTCTGGACCACCTAAGCAGCAGTCGAACATTTAAATGAAATTATCTTCAAAAAGTAAATGTCATGAACCAATCTAACGTTTCAAATAAAAGTCCTGTTTATTTTGGAAAGCACCTTGTATAATCATACAGGCGCTTGAAACTTCTCACTTATATATGTAGTTGGTTTTCGCTAATAAGCTCCGGGAATATGGGTGCAGAGCTGACAATGGGGTATATTAAATATATAGTAGCTTAGTGTATGCTACTATTTAATTGAATAAAACAAATAAGTCTAACATTAATTAGTCCCACTGCAACATTAGACAACCCACAAAAGGCAATGAAATCCCCACTTACCTGCAGCACAGCAAAAACGACCACAACAATAGTGACAATCGCCAGACAGACGGCCACAGCAACAGCGGTAATTGCAGTCAGCGGTGAGCTCATACGCGAAAAGAAACTGCCACCATTACCGGACGCATCCTCATCCAAAAAGCCACCATACAGACCGCCACTGTAAGCGCTGCCGAATTGTTGTTGCTCAGCAGCGGCGGCGATGCGGCGTTTGCCCGCCGGCGAGGCATTGATGCAGCCGCCTGCAAAATCAAACAATTGCGATGAGAAACACACGACTGAGCTGCTGCCATTATGCATTAATGAACTCATAACGGTACATGTGTGTATCATGTGTGAGCACACACGACACAATGCACGCTTTGAAAATGAGTACGCCTACACACATGCGTGTTTGTGCTTTTGCATGGACTTACCGGTATCCTTATCACAATGACAGCATGACTGATCCTCCGGTGCCGCATCGGTGGGACAACAGGGCACACATTGATTATTCAAACGGTCCAAATGCAATGGAAAAGCGCACGTTTTGCACGAGTATTGGCCGGGGCCGGAGCAGGAACGGCACGAGTCATGACAGGTTTTGCACGTTTGCGTGGGCGAGTCGTAATACTGTGACCCCAGGCACTCCATGCACAGGCCGCCGTCGAGCATGAAATGTAGCGGGCAGGAAGTGCAGGCGAGTGGTCCAGCGCCTGAGTGGCATAAAATTATGAAAAGAGTGTGAAAGAGAAGAAATGAATGCATAAAAAGATGAAGTAATGTGTGCAGCGGCTGCATAAAAAATTGAAATTCAACAAATCAATTCACTCAGCGCGCGACACGTGCGACCAGCTGGTGCTAAGCAGCTTTGCAACAATCGCCCCAATGGCCAATGGCGTACTTACCGTTGCAAGTTTTGCAATAATGATGACACTTCTGACAGCCAAACTCGGATTTGTAGAAACCCTCCGGACACTCCGGGTGACACTCGCCGCCGGCCAGCTGCCAACCTAACGGACACTGAACGCATTGGTCGCGTCGCGGTCCGCTGCAGGTGTGACAGCTGAGGTAACACTTGGCGCAGGTGCCACGGTCGCTGTAGTAGCTGTGTGTGTGTGTGTGTGTGCAGGAAGAGTGTGTAGTGCAGAGTAAGTGTGGCGGGGAAGAGAGAAAAAGAAAATTTATATAACTTTTAGCACGAGTGTTTGCTGAAAAATAATCTTAAATTGCAATATTTTTTAGTTTGCGCTGTGCGGGAAGTGCGCGCGGGCAGCAGGCGTCGGCAGCGTAGTTCAGCAGGTGAGCAGCGAAATGAGTAAGAAGTTCGGAAATGTGCAAAACTTGTCGTTAAGTTTTCTTTACACTCTACCGTTATGTTTTGTAGGTAGTTAGCGTTGTCTTGTTATTGTTGTTGTTGTTGCTGCAGCTGCTTGTTAGCACATTGACATAACGGCGCTGCAACTTGCGAACTTTTAATGGTGACGCAATCGTTATGTTGTTATTATTACAAACTATTTTTGTTGTTGTTGTTATAGTTTTGAGTTGTTCAGCTTGCTGTATTGTTGTTGCTTTTAAATATTTGAACAGTTCAAAAAGTGCACGGAATCGTTAATCAGCAGCGCTTCCGCCGTGTTGCCACTTCTCGCGGCAAATAAAAACAGCTATGGAATAAATGTAAAAAAAACAACAACAAAAACACATTAACAAATCTGCTGCAAAACATAAAGTTTTAACGTCACACTTTCGAAGTCACAATAAATTTTTAAACCCCGTTTGGATGAGGCAAACGCCGGTCAAAAGCAATCTCAACGCTTGTCAGCGCCATCGACGAAAAGCAATAATCGCAACAAACTTCGGCGCCTTTATAATATCAAAGTCAAGCGTAAAATTACTTTCGCACTCATTTCCTACAACTGCCGTCATACCACGCCGCACCAACTCTCCGTCCTCAACAGCAAGCAACGCCTGCTGCTCAAGCGCAGCTACAAAATGGAGCGCCCTTTAATGAGCGCTCCGACAAATCCCATTAATTACCCATCAGCGCAGGTTGTGCGACACTCGCCGCTCTGCAGCTGCAATCCTTTGGCGCAGGCGGTGCAGTTCATGCGTGACACGCACTGTGTGCAGGTGTGCAGGCACTTGGCGCACACGCCCGCCTCCATGTAGAAGCCGTCGTCACAGCTGCTGACGCAACGACTCGATTGGAGGAGTAGACTTTGCGGGCACGAGAGGCAATTCGTTTCGGTGGGTCCATCGCAGGTTTCGCACGTGGAGTGACAGGGATGACAGTGATTGTTGTCGTAGTACTCGGCTGTGCGTTGGAAAGAAAAGGAAGAGAAGAAAAGGTGGAGAAGAAAAGTCGTTAAGTTAGTTAAGGTTAATTTTTTAATATTTTAAAAACACGTGTATTTTTAAAGGAATATTGAAACATATGTTTATAAATGATATTGTCATATTGATCTGTTAATATAATTAATTGAAGATAATATTGGAAAATTGGCAAAATAATAATTTCGTAGTACATTAAAATTAATCCTGTTTATTCAGATAAAATGTTGCTGGAATTACAAAAAAAAAAATTTCAAAATCAACTTAACGTCGAAGTAGTTTCAAATACCATTTGTGTTAGAATGAAAAGTTTTTCTAACCACTCTAGATCTTAACAAGAATAAACGTTAACTTCGGCTGCACCGGAGCGTTAATATGCTTCACAAGAGCATTTTTCAAGCTAACCACTTGTATAACAAAATCTCAAAATTTAACCGGCAAACAATTACATCCAACTGATAACATTTTGCTGTATCTTTCCCTTTACCCACGTTGTTTGATATAGCAGTCATCAAGTGAAATTATGGCTACTTAAAAAAGGGGAAATATATTCTACTTAATAAAATCTTATTCTTGATTTTGATGTACCAGCTATAGCTTTCGAAGATTGCAACATAGCCTTGGATAAGAATTTATGCCAAATAGTGAAAATATTTCCATTTTTCAGCGGTTTTCAAGCATAAATCGGCCGATACTGGTGCAATTTCACGTTCGATATTCGTACGAAGTTCATCATTCGACGCTGGCTTGTTATCATAGACTATAGTCCTAGACTTGACGTAAGGACTGTACCGTGTAAAAGAAACTGCACACAATACAAAAATAAAACTGTAACGTAACGATTTTACTAAATTTTGCTTGTAGCTGGTTTTAATAACAAATAGAAGAGTTTTTATCTAATTTCAATTAAAACTAGTAAAAAAAAATATTCACTTAATTTATGCCGAATTTTTCGTTTAATTCCCTTCATTAAATTTTGCACACTTTCTTTTGTAACGGTTCGAATTGCTTTAAGCCAGTTTTTTTTTAAACTCGTCAACGTTTTCGGCAACTCGATGATCCTCTTCCAAGTTCTGTTTGACAATTGCCCAATACTTCTCTATCGGGCGAAGTTCTGGAGCATTTGGAGGGTTCTCCACTTTTTTAACAATATTGACATTGTTATCCTTCAACACAGACAAATAGGAATGAGCGTAGTGCATTGTGGCTAAATCGGACCTAAATAATGTTGACACGATGTGTTTTTTATAAAATGGTATAGGCGACGGTTTAAACACTCCTTCTTATAATTTTCGACCGATATAGTACCCATTGTGAAAAATGGAGTGATCTTAAGGCCGCAAGAGCAAATAGCCTACTAGATGAGTATTTCCCCCCAAATTTTTCTATTTTAGTTGTTGACACTGACCGGTCGACAGTACCGTCTTTTGGTTTTGTATAAAATTGGGCACCTGGTAATGTTTTTGAGTCCATTTTAACATATGTTTCATTGTCCATTATAACACACTCAGCAGAACCTTTTAGCAAAGGTTTGTACAACTTTCGTAGCCTTGCTTTCCCTATTTCTATTTGTCGTTGACTTTTTTTGGGAAGCTTTTGTTTTTTATAAGTTTTTAAATTATTTCTTTGCTTCGCTCTTTGAATCATAGTAGCACTGGTTTTAGCTTTTTTCGCCAAATCGCGCACAGACATTGATTTGTTTTGGTTTATTAAGGCCAGCACCTTTGCTTCAAGATTTGGATCACTAGGGCCTTTTTCTGGCCCACTTTTTGATACATCTTTAAGAGAACAGGTTTCATTGAACTTTATTATAATGTTTTTACACCATCTACACTGACTTTAAATCGTTTTGCTAGCTTTCTGTATGAAATCCTTTTTTCAGTGCAGTAATTGTGCACAATTTGTCTACGCTCGTGCTCTTTGATTCGAGCCATTGCGAAAATGATATTACAAATGACGGAGAAAGAAAAAATAATAGAAGTAGAACTGATCTCGCTATCTAACTCTATCTTGCAAGCAAATAGCAAATGTGATCTCATGAAGATGAGAAATATTGAGTTTCAAGTGAACGGTTTCTTTTCGATACAGTCCTTAGTTCCATAGGAAATAGTCCAGCGGCGTCAAATCCACGACAGAGGCGGCCAATTGAATGCGCCATTTCGTGAGATAACACTTGGTTTTCAATAAATCGTTTGTGACATTCGCTGCGTGGCTTGTGGCGCCGTCCTGTTGGAACCACATATTCTCCCAGTCTATATCATCCAATTCGGGCCAAAAATATCCGAATCGTTTTCATGTTGTTGCTCAGCACAATTCACGAACATACGACAATTCAAGTGGTGAAGCGGCTTCTGTTCTTGCGTCAATTTGATCTTATAAAGAAGTAGGCTCTTTTTGCAAAATTCTTCACAATGACGTCACAGAGATGGCCAACGCTTGAGAATGACGTGTTAAAGATTGACTACGACATTCTTTAGACCACATCTGGAATGTGATTTAGAAACATGGAACTCAATATATCCAATTCATTTAGACTAACTTAAAATATATATCTTCTTTTTATCGGAGCTGGCTTATTTTGGTATTCTCAAAATATTCTTTACTCTCATTCAAGTCAACTGAAAAATAGAAGCTGTATTCCAGCCACTCTTAGCGAGATTCTTGAGTAGACGGGCTCATTTGTGTATAGGACACATTTTTAACATTTTGATTAAGTTTGAAGAGGCAGACATCTAAATATTATTTCATTTCGGAAATTCTTAGCATCTTCTGATCAATTAATACATATATGTATTTTGGGATATTGCAAGAAACCGTAAAATGAATGAGAGAGCCTACACTCTTAAAAGTTTAGTAGCTTTGAATAACCCCAGCAACCTCTATCGAAGAAGGACTTAAGCATGAAGCATAAATCAAAAAAATTTAGAAATTTCGATGAAAATACTTTGTCAAAAATTTATAGATATTATTGGAAAAACCATGTTTAATAACCTCACCATATCAAAAATAAACTTTAAAGGTGTTTAAAACTAAACTGTTGGAACGTGAAAGCAATCACTGCTTCTACGGCAACATAAATGGCGCATGTAAGTAATATCCCGAGAAAATGAGATGAAATTATAATTATGGCAGGTAAAATGAGTTGACGTGTCGGAAAATGCCACACCAAACGAACTTATAAAGAGCAAGAAGTATTTGTTTGCATGCGTACACACACACACACACACACGAGCTCAAGCAAACACGCTCAAAACCACAGCTGAAGAGCAGAAAGAAAAGGGCAAAAAGCTGATCACTCAAATGAAATGGTGAAATGGTCAAGCATAATTGCAAATGAGAATGGGAAAATGTAATTTGACGAATGAAATGAATTGGCAGTGCAACAAGAATGAATGGGCGCAATGTAAACGTGTGGCAACAAGGCAAGGCAGCGACCGCCTGCTTAAAGTGTACGCATTGTTGTTGCTGTGCACGCAATTTTATGGCAATCATAAAGGCGAATTGCCACAACGGCCTGTACGAAGCAATGGCCCATCTTACGGCCGCCCACACGCATCGCTTACATTGCGTCACATACCTGTGTGTGTGTGTGCGTTGTACGAATCTGCATACGAAACTCATTTAAATCAGACGACTCTGCGCAAATTTAACGTGCTTTTAATTTCGTTCTGTATGCAGTGCAAAGAAGTTGGTCACAGATGCAAATTGTTGTCGGGAAAACGGTAATTGCCCCGTTTTTTATATTGCAGCGGTGTTTTAATGGGTTCTTTACATGGTTGATGCATTCTTTGTTTATATGGTTTGCTTTGAGGATGCTTCCAGGCTGACGAAATTTAAGATTATTTAAATTTTTTTATTATATAGTAAATTTTGATAGTACTAATTTCAAAAAATTTAAAAAATAATAAAAAACTAAGTGGCAACTCAGAAAAAAAAAATATATGCTTGATGGTTCTTCTTCATTTAAAAAAAAGAACTGAATTCAGAAATGTTTAGGTAATTTTTATCAACGGCCTTATTTTCTTTTCTTTTTTTCTAAAATAAATATGTATGTGGCAACTCTGCTTTTAAAGTAACAAAATTCTCGAAGTGTTAAAAAATAATAATTATAGCTATCTTTTCACAAAAGCATAGAGTATTAAAGTTTCGTTAAAATTTTGTTTGGTCAGGTGGCAACTCCAAAAAAAATATTTTTTGTACTGATCAACACGCACACTTATTGCTAATCTGCAATCCGAAATTTTATTCAACGACAATATTTATTTTATATTTTGTAAATTTATATATCTGGCAACCCTGTTAATTTTTTTGTTTTAAATTTAATTTTTCTTTCATTTTCATGTTTCTTCTTCATTTTAAAAGAAACTGTATTCAGAAGTTATTAAATTATGTGGCAACTCTTTTTTAAGTAACCAATATTCCCAAATTAAAAAAAAAATGATTATCGATCTTTTCAAAAAATTATTAAATTTTCGATTAAACTTGTATCTGGTCAGTTGGCAACCCTTAAACATTTTTTTTTCTATTTTTCAACACGCACATTTATTGTTAATCTGCAGTCCGCAATTTTATTCAATGGCAATATTTAATTGTACTTTGTAAATTAATATATCTGGCAACACTGTTAAATGCTTTATGGCTTAAATATTTTTTTATTTAAAAAACTTTTGACTTGTGTTTTGAGCATAAAGGTGAGTCAAAGTAATGTTATTAATATTAAATTTTTGATAAAAATTATATTTGGTCAGGTGGCAACTCTGAAATTTTTTTTTGTATTAATCAACACGCACATTTATTTTTAAATTGCAGTCCAATATTTTATTCAATAATTATTTTATATTTTGTAAATTAATATATCTGGCAACACTGCCAAACTTTTAAAATAATAGCTTTTCATTTTAAAAAATTGCTTTTTACTCAATAATTTTTTATATTTTGTATATCTGGTTTTTTGAATGATAATTTTTATTATGTTTTAAAACTTTTGATAAAAAACTTTGGCTGGTTTTTTGAAAATGATAATGAGGCAAAGAAATCCTTGTTATATTTTATTGAAATACACTGATGATCAAAATTGACTAGGACGGATCCACCTAAAAAACCAAATTTACGCATGAGCCTCAGCCTTGAAGGCGATAATAGAGAGTTGTTTTAAAATAGGTGACATTTTTGAGGTTTTTGGCATTTCGAGTCAAATTTGTTCAGATGGCAGTATGGAAAACTACAATTATGTTTTAAGTATCACATTGCTACGACGTTAAAAGGAAACACATGTATTCCAAAATTTTGAAAAAATCCAAACACTTTTTTTTCTCGATTTCGAAACGAAAATTTGACTTTCTGCAACCTCCATCACAAAAGAATGCCCCACACAGTCTACGTGTACATTGCATGCGTTGCAACAGTCTTTGTAATCATCAACATTTTCTGAGCATTCAATGCTCAGCGTTGCTGCTCTGTCACTTTGCTGCTTTTGACAGCTGCCTTCTGCCAGTCGATGCACGTGTCATCAAGCCAAGTTGGCTGCAGCTAGGTCTGGAGCAATGCAACGTGTTGCGAATGCAAGAACATTACAATTAGCCTGTCGAATGACCTTTTTATTTTGTTTTATATCACTGCCTTTCCCATTAAATGGAACGCCTACAGACCACATCGTCCTGCTGTTGCAATTGCAGCAAGCGAAAAGGAAAAATTATCGCCAGGGTATGGTCGGACGGTCAGTCGGGTATGTCGGGTATGGTATATTGAGGCTGAAACCTCTGCGGCCTACTCAGCAGCCGCCCAACTGACTGGCTGCGCTGATGTCTGTTTGTCTGCCTCACTTGTTTGGCTCGTTTGGCATGCAAATGGAACTGTCACTGGCATTATGCGGGCGGGAAAATTCGCCACTGAAATGCGTACGTTCTTATATTTTATATAATGGAAGAGATGTTAGTATTTTGAAGCAATCATCATGAGGGATCAGTTGCAATTAAATTGAAATTTTTTAGAGATCAGTCGACTAACCAGCCGTGAAATCATTTTTAAAGACAACATTTTTATCATAAGTTTGATACCTTTTTTATTTTTAATTGCCTTGAAAAGTTTTGTATTTATTTCCTCACATTCCTTAAAGCAAATTATTTCACCAAACTGCATACATGAGAAATCAAAAAAAATATATATAATGTATGTATATACTCCTCGCGCAACCCTTCCTTGCATGCCATGCACTTGTGTCAACTCTTGCATGCCTTTTCATTGTCACTTCCTGCCGCTACACCTTTAATGGTGTTCTGAAACTCATCACAAATGTTGTCATCAACAGTTATGCGCCAAAGGGTGCAAGCGCAGCATCCAAGCACACTTATACACTCACATACTTATGTTATAAGTGCATTTGTATGGTGTGTCGCGGCGTATACGTAACATCACACAAATTGACTTGTTTGCTCTGCTGTTATTGCGCAAAAGTTTTGTTGTTGTTTTGTTGTTTTATTTCATATTAAAGTTTCTTATTTGTACTTGGTACTCTGCTGTTATCTCGCTGCTTCGTGCGCTTTGCGGTGGCATCTTCCCTGCTTGCCACATTATTAATGCCTTCGAAAGGGTATGCGATTTTTTTCCGATTTCTTTTGCGGAGGAGCGAGGAAAATTGTTTGTATTACTTGTATTACGAGGTGTACATACCCGTAAAATATCTTAATTGCTAGCTATTGGGATGGTGTAACATAGTTGGAGCAGCGATTTTATGCAGTCCGTGCTATGTGAGGTTCATGAAATAATAATTTTCTAAAAATTTTGATTTTTCTTATTAGTGAATTCCTTTGATTTTAGAATTCTTATAGGTTAGGAGTATGCGTTTTTCTTGCCTTGGTATGTAATTTTTTTATAAATTACTAATTAAATTGGACTAAAATTGCATTTTCTAAGTTTAATGTTTCATTTTGTTTGCTCACGAGTATTATGAGAGCTTCCTATAACTGACAGAAATGACAGAGGAAAATATCTAAGCTAACTATTAAGCAAATATTTGCTTTTATCGTTTTTAATTTTTTCTTTTCATAAACTTTTTCAACCAATTTGTTATACTTTCTTCCGACAGTAGCTTGTCTAACCATATACCATCTGTACATATGCAGAGTAGTCCCTCAGTTTTTAAGATAATGATTTGAAGTTTTGCACACATGTTTTTCTCTCCATAAAACCACTTATTTGTTGGAGCCATCGATATCGGATTTGTATAGGATGCAGCTGTTATACAAGCTGAACGATCGTAAGAAGTGCTTGTATAGAAAACTTTTTCATTTGTGGAGATATTTTCACGAAATTTGGCACGGCTTACAACCTTAAGCAATAATGCAATCGCCGATGAAATTGTTGAGATCAGATCACTATGTCATATAGCAGCCATATACACGAGGCGATTAAAATCACGTGCTTGTTTGAAAAACTTCTGTATTTGTAGAGATATCTTCAAGAAATTCGATATGAATTATTTGCCCAAATTATTTAGAACGAACTACTATAGTATATATGTATCTGTCATACAAACTGACCGATGAAAATCAAATTTTTGTGTAGTAAACTTTTACATTTGTCATATCTTCAAGAAATTTATCCTAGGTAACCTTGTAAACTCTGAAAGTATTGTTCGGATCGAAAAACAATTACATATGGCTGCTATACAATCTGTCAGATCTATAGTTTTTGTATGAATTTTTCTATTCGTGAAGGGTATTGCAGCTTCTATGGAACGTTTTTTCTTCTGGTTATTTTTATAAAACTTAGAAGGTGTTCCTCATAATAACTTGCAAAAACCAAAAAAGTGATATTTTTCTTAATAGTCCGATCAATCGATTGTTCCCAAGGGTGTTTTATAATTGTAAATATTTTTAGAATAATTATATTATGTTAAAATCAATACTACAGAGCGAATACAAGAGCCAGGAAAAATAAAAATAATTACTAATAAATACTAAAATATATTTCTGCCTTTAGTATCCAATTTTTTCGGCCTATCTCAGAGTAGTGTTCGCCTAAAGTTATACCAGTGGGAAATACTGAAACACAATTTCTTTTTACCCTAATTTAAACTCTCAGAGCCTAAAATTAATATTTAATTGGCAAATAGACAAAAACCAATAGCTTAGTCTATTTTTCACTTGCATCAAAGCGTTGTTAGACAGTTGTAGTCCGTAAACCATGAAAAACTACTAAAATTCGTACGACTTTTTTGCATATGGTTAGGTTAGATTTAACCTTTTAATTTTATAAATTATCTTTTTAGAAAAGTTTAAATTGCTGTTAGTAATTCCAAATTTTTATTATGATGCTGTTTTTGCTTTTGTTTTAGATGTCAGGAGTTCATAAAATAAACTTTGCCCAATGAGGCTTCTTTGAAAAAGGTGGATCTCCAAAATTTTGCGGAGTAGCGACTATTTTGAACACAAATTTTCATAAACAGTCTTTTTATATACTCAAAGATATATGTAATTGAGAGAGAGAAATTCCTCTCTCTTAGTCTAAGGATAAGTTCAAAGTTATCCTTGTATTGAGTGCTCAAGTAAGGCCTAACCTCCTTAACAATTTTTGGCATTATTTTGCTATAGAAATATTGACTTACAGATGGATCTTAAAGGAAAATAGGTTATTAATACATGTTATATTATATATGTATATTAATGTATATATATATATATAATGTCCTTTTTTTTCTACATTTAAGGGCCAACCTAATATCAAATATCAACTTATTTTTGCGTTAATAGAGAGAAACCCGAAAGCAAATAATATATGAAGACCAAACAAATAATCGTGTACGTATGTAAGCTCATATAAATATTTCTGTGAAAAAATAATGATCCACATATACACCTTAACTCTGACACCTTGTATACTTTCTTAAACTTCTCTTTATTTGCAGGTATATGTATATGTATATTGTACTTACATTCATCACAATTCTCACTGCCGGTGATAATGCATTTTCCCTTCTTGTTGCGCGTCCAATTTTCGCGACATGTCAAGCAAAAGCCATTGCTGCTACATGTTGCACAACCGATGGGGCACGCAACGCATTCCTGACGTTTTTTGTCCGCATAGTAACCGTCCGGGCAATTGTTTAAACATTTGCCGTCGTAGGCAAAGCGACCCGAACGACACGTGATGCATTGCGATTCGGCGGAACCGTTGCAAGTGGCACAAGATGAATGGCACGATGCGCAACTGAAATGAAAGCGAAACAACAACAACAACAATTATAGCTTAAGGTAAGAAGTGGCTTATACATAGGTATGTATGTGTATAAAGGGTATATATTTACAAGCTTAAGATCGAAGACTATATGAGATTTTTATGCAAATATTTATTCCGGAAAATATTTTTGTATGCAAATCTGAAAGAGTGCAAATAATAAATGGTTTTTCGTAGATATGTATAACAAGAGCAAGTCATATGTAATTGCATATACATATATATATACCATATAAGATTGATACGAATGCTTGCTGACTTCCTGAGTTGTACATATAGACATACTATACATATATATCTATGGAAGTTGTGTGTGGACAAGAATCTGTCGCCAAGGGGAATAACTTTCGTTTTACTTTTAAAAATATACCAACACACAAATACATATACCCATTTTATTTAAGTTCATATATATATACATTTATAAGTTTGTAAAAGTGTTGAGTATGACTATATTTAATAGCTGCAGGTAAGCAAATATTTCACTGCAGCGTCAGTTGTAACATTTTATAAGAAAATCAGACATTTTTTATATTTTTCTGTAAGTGATGAGGTGTGGTGCACCGCTTGTCGAAGTGTGAAATTTAATATTTTGCATATTTTTAAATTCTGGTAGGAAGGTAATGCTATCGATTGCCGATGACAGCATGACGTTAAATGACTTTTGGATATTTTCAAGGTGTTAATATCGACACAGTGCTCGCAGTGAGCTTGAGTTTCTGTGGTTTTTGTGCTCACATGGAGTTCGATGTGGTTGATAATTCTTCTAATGTATACAGCTTGATATCAAAATTTATCAAGTTTATTTTCAAATAAATAAAATGACACACCTAAAGTACAGCAATAAAAATTTAATGGAAGAAATCGAAAATTGTCTGAACTTTTTGATTTTCCTATTTCTCGATTGGAAAATAAAAAGGGTATCAAGTATAACAAGTAAGGAAGAGCTAAGTTCGGGTGTCACCGAACATTTTATACTCTCGCATGACAAAGTGATAATCGAGATTTCATTATCCGTCATTTACATATTTTTTTTATTTTGCTGTAAAATTAATTAGATTAGTAGTTCCTGAGATATGGTTATTGGTCCATAAGTGGTTTTTTATACCCTCGCAACAATGTTGCTAAGGAGAGTATTATAGTTTTGTTCACATAACGGTTGTTTGTAAGTCCTAAAACTAAAAGAGTCAGATATAGGGTTATATATACCAAAGTGATCAGGGCGACGAGTAGAGTCGAAATCCGGATGTCTGTCTGTCCGTCCGTCTGTACGTCCGTCCGTGCAAGCTGTAACTTGAGTAAAAATTGAGATATCATGATGAAACTTGGTACACGTATTCCTTGGCTCCATAAGAAGGTTAAGTTCGAAGATGGGCAAAATCGGCCCACTGCCACGCCCACAAAATGGCGGAAACCGAAAACTATAAAGTGTCATAACTAAGCCATAAATAAAGATATTAAAGTGAAATTTGGCACAAAGGATCGTATTTGGGAGGGGCATATTTGGACGTAATTTTTTTGGAAAAGTGGGCGTGGCCCCGCCCCTACTAAGTTTTTTGTACATATCTCGGAAACTACTATAGCTATGTCAACCAAACTCTATAGAGTCGTTTTCTTCAGGCATTTCCATATACAGTTCAAAAATGGAAGAAATCGGATAATAACCACGCCCACCTCCCATACAAAGGTTATGTTGAAAATCACTAAAAGTGCGTTAACCGACTAACAAAAAACGTCAGAAACACTAAATTTTACGGAGGAAATTGCAGAAAGAAGCCGCACCCAGGCTTTTTTTAAAAATTGAAAATGGGCGTGGCCCTGCCCACTTTTGGACCAAAAACCATATCTCAGGAACTACTAGACCGATTTCAATGAAATTCGGTATATAATATTTTCTTAACACCCTGATGACATGTACGAAATATAAGTGAAATCGGTTCACAACCACGCCTTCTTCCAATATAACGCTATTTTGAATTCCATCTGTTGCCTTCTCTGTATAATATATAGTACATTAGGAACCAATGATGACAGCGGAATAAAACTTTACAAAAATACGGTATTTGAAAAATATGTAAATGACGTATAATGAAATCTCGATTATCACTTTATCATGCGAGAGTATAAAATGTTCGGTGACACCCGAACTTAGCCCTTCCTTACTTGTTGTTAACCGGTTAACGCCCTTTAAGTGATTTTCAACATAACCGTGGCGTGGTTAATATCCGATTTCTTCCATTTTTGAACTGTATATGGAAATGCCTGAAGGAAACGACTCTATAGAGCTTGGTTGACAAAGCTATAGTAGTTTCCGAGATATGTACAAAAAACTTAGTAGGGGGCGGGGCCACGCCCACTTTTCCAAAAAAATTGCGTCCAAATATGCCCCTCCCTACTGCGATCCTTTGTGCCAAATATGTTATGACACTTTATAGGTTTTCGGTTTTCGCCATTTTGTGGGCGTGGCAGTGAGCCGATTTCGCCCATCTTCGAACTTAACCTTCTTATGGAGCCAAGAAAGACGTGTACCAAGTTTCATCATGATATCTCAATTTTTACTCAAGTTACAGCTTACACGGACGGACGGACGACAGGCGGACGGACAGACAGACATCCGGATTTCAACTCTACTCGTCACCCTGATCACTTTGGTATATATAACCCTATATCTGACTCTTTTAGTTTTAGGACTTACAAACAACAGTTATGTGAACAAAACTATAATACTCTCCTTAGCAACTTTGTTGCGAGAGTATAAAAAGTGGATATTAAGTATAAATAAACATAATATAAATCTAAATATTGGGTTACGCCGGAACATTGCGCATCCAAACTATCTTACTGAAATTCCTATCCTCTATTAGGACCATTGATATTATGTGGCACAGCAGCAAAAACGTTCACTAATTCATTGAGATTACATTTTATATTCACTGAATGCCAGCTTGAGATTCATAAAACTTCGAATTTATATTAAAGAGTGTCTTTGCATATAAGTGATGTTCAATGAGGCAATACTTTTCTCGAAGTTGGCCGTTTGAACATCGTTTCCTTGAGTTATACTCAGAATAATTTATTACCAAAATTCCGTCCAAGCGGCCAATATTCTGTCGACATAATCGCTCTGCAGAGTCGGTAATTCGAGCCATCATGGATCGGTTTCACACTATATTTACGGTAGTGGTTAATGCTCATACTCAGATATGCTGTAAATTGCACAACGAAGTCTCTATTGCTGCGGAGAAGCAGATTATCGAAGAAGACCTGAATGAGTTCATCCGCCATAGGGCGTAACAAATAGATATTTTTCCTCCACTCTATGCAAGATTTTGCGAAAGCATCTTGGTTTGCAGGCTTGCGAAATTCAAGATTTACAGCCGAGGGACCATTGAGCGGGTTAGACGTTCGGTGATTAGCCCCAAAAAGAGATTACTACAGATTTTGATTTTCACAAGGAAGTTTTCTTTAGCGATGCAGCTCAGTTTAGGTTGAATGACGACCTTTTCGCGCCTAAATTGGATAATGTTGATGTGGATGAAGTGCATCAAACAAGGCCGTGCTACATGCCATATAGGCAAGGAAGCATTCAACTCATTGAAGGAAACTTTCGGTGCGCGGATTTTGTTGCGTCGGTGTCCCCAAGATCGTGCAATTTAGCATTGCTGGACTATTTTTTGTGTGGTTATGTAAAGTTGGTTGCCTACGCATAAAAGCACGAGATGACTGACGCATTGGAAGAGAATATAGCTTCATATTATATAAAAAGGGGTTGAAAATTGGGCATTTCGGTTGACCTTCTGCGAGGATATTTCAACCTATGACCATTTTATGAAACACAATTCACTTATATACCATTTTGTTGGTATTTTGAACCCTTATAAAGTCACTCTGATTGTCCAAGTATGAATTTCTATATTAATATGATTTATTATATACAAATTCTGTCACATTTCAGATTCAGATTTTGGCGAGGTTTGGCAAAAAATTCATGCAAAGTAGTTTTTCCAAACTTAACATCCATTTTTTTTTATACATGTTGCAACATGTTGCTTTGCAGAGTAAAATAGTTTTGTTTACCAAACGTTTGTACAAGTTAAATATATAAAGAAAATTATCAGGATGAAGAAGTCAAAATCCGAGTGACTTTGTGTCTGTGCGTTCGTCCGTCCGTCTGTCCGTGTAAGCTGTAACTTGAGTAAAAATTGAGATATTTGATGAATTTTGTTATGCGGATTTCTTACTAGAAAGCTATAACTAAATTGTCCTAGCGCAAATATGTATTATACGAACATCTATCGACAGTGTGAAAATGGATGAAATCGGAAGATGACTTCGCTAACTCCACAAATAACAGTACTAAAAACTACTTAAAGCGCATTAAATCTAATAACTAAATATACCAGGGATATTAAATTTTACCTCCGAGATGATATGAGATAAAGCCCTCTCAGAGTGATTGTAAAAATTGTATAATGGGCACAGCACCGCCCACTTTTTAGTGAAATCTTATTTCCCGGGACCCGACCAAACGATGTCGACTAAATTTAGTACGTGTCATTCATCTCTTATTCCTATGTCACAGTGCGAAAATAGGCGATATCGGACAACAACCACACCTGCTTCCCATATAACATAATTTTAAATAGTTGACTTTTGACCAAAAATATCGGTCGATGTATTGGATATACAATTAAAATTCAGAGAATATCCTTTTCTGCCAATAATAACTCTGTGCATCAAAAATGGGTTGAATCGGGGCAATACTTTCTTTAGACCCCGTATACATAATATAAAGATTTTCGAAACTCCAGGGGACTTTATGCTGCGTATATCGGTCAATATTCCAGTAATCTCAATGAAAATTGCAGAGCATATTTTACTAATGACAGTATATCTTTGTGCCTAAAATAAACAAAATTGGGCGAAAACTTGAACTAAGCCCTATATAATTAATATCAGAATTTTCGAGCATCCGACTAACTTTACTCCATTTGATTGGTGATTGTATGTTAGGTACCTTTATAAAACCCAGAGAACATTTGTTTAGTATATGGTAAGGTATTATGATAATAGGTTATAGATAAAATCGGGTCGATACGACCCCAACTCCTATACACTACAAATAAAGATTTTCGTTTTTTTAAAAACTTTTTGTCGAATATGCTGGTCGGCGTATGATTTATATATATAATAGTATAAGCATATATAAAATTGCTTAGATTTCGATTCTCTGTTTGACGTCTGCCATCTTAAGGTATTTCCCTGGCTTTGATTCCTGCAAGTTGCAAGAGTATAACATTTTCGGTTGCCCTCGAACTTAGCTCTTCCTCACTGATTTCATCTGTATTTAAAATCTATAACATTTTTTATTTTTCGCCTTCAGATGCTAGCATATACATATGTACTCGCATGTATGCAATTGTGTATGAGCTTGTTTGAAACTCCGAACAATGAATTTCTGACTATGTCTGTTGCACTCAAAGTCGCAAGTGTAGTATAGCTGTATATGGCACATATGTGCGAGTGCAGTGGAAATGTTACATACTGAGTTTTTGCATTTTTACAAGGAATTGCTAATGCAACACATACAACAATAGCAACAATGTACGCAAATATATTTTGGGAAAACAAGGCAGGAAAAAAATTAAAAATATGGAATGCCATATACATTCTCAACCTCATATATCTTTCCGAATGTACGTTAGTAACTATATAAAAGCAAAAAAAAATAAATAAAAATCAGTTGCAACCCAACGACAGTTTTTTGTATTTTTTATTTGGTGTTAAGCAGTGACTCTATCAGTAGAGAACATTTAGTTTAGTTTCTTATCTTATGTTTATACAGCAAATATTTGAAAAACATTTTTTATGGCACCTCTATAAAAATATTTTTAAAAATTCTGGATTCCCTTAAAATTTCCTACAGGCCATCCTATGCACTTAAAATCCGCACAATGCAAATGTAAAATATTTATACACGGACTCAACTATGTACATACATTTGTGTGTATGAGTACATAACTACATGCCTCTGATGCGGCGGCTGGATATCTGATATTCAATTTTCAATTGGAAATAGATTGAATGCTTTTTATTCAATTCAATTTGTGTTGAATGCAATTCGTGTACGGAGGCAATAAGCGTTCATTGAACGGTGGCGTGGTCATATTGAGGTATTGGAGCTGAAAATGCTGGATTTACAGCTGCGCACTCATATACATATACAGTATACGTATAGATGCGTGAGGGTTAAAAAAGTGAAAAATGCAACAGAATAATAAAGGACTATAGAGGTAGTGAAAAATTTTTCTGGTTATAGCTGTAGGCATTAGCAGAGAGTGACTTTAATGCGCCTTTATGTACGTCTTTATGTATGACTGCGCTTGAAGTGGGCAGCACAAAAGTACAAAATAATATTGAGAGCCCAAATCAGCATATTTAGGAGCATGATTTTTCTAAGGGAATGACTTTGTTTCACCAGCTAAGTATGCTTAGACGCTCTTTTTTGTTAAGTTCGAGCACAATTATAGAGTTTATTAAACCCTTACAGAGATTTGTCTGGTAAGTGACCAAATTATGTTTGAAGCAACTATCAAAATAATACCTTTAAGTATGCTGTTATTTACTTCCAACCCCATCAGTTAATAATGTCAAATAGAGACTGTCATTGAAAGAATTTTCTTCTGTTCTAGGATTGCTTCAAGATTTGTAAAGAGGGTTATATCAAGTTAAGAGCAAACTATAATTGCTTTTATGCAATGTAGGACCAGTAAATCTGTTGTCGAAAATCTGTTTAACTATAAGCTTTCCTAAATCAAGCATATATGTACCAACAGAGATGCTGTAATTTTGACAGCTCCTGGCGGCCATATTTGTTTATCGATTTCTGTAAAATTTTGTCAGTGCATTCGTTAAGATTTGCCATTTCATCATTTAATTTACACTTTGGTAGAATAGTTGGAGATTGTCCAAGAATGTTACGAAAATTCAAGATCTCCGCTGTAAGAGCTCGTCGCACAAGCCTGGTCTTCTCAAATGAGACTCATTTTCAGTTTAATGGCAACGTCAGCAAACAAAGTTGTTGGTATTTGCATCCCCAAAACTTTAGCGTTTGGTACGGACAGTGGCATGGCGCCATCATCGGGCCTTATTTCAGCCAAAAATACGCTATTAGTGGAGATATGTAAACATCGCGGCTTCGCCATTTGGCCGACATTTTGTTCAAATCATAAATGGCATAAGATTATCTTCATAACAAAAAAAAAACAAAAATACAGAACCCATTTGAACAAATATGAGCGTTCATTTCAACGTCACGCCAATCTTGTTGCTAGTTACTTTATATTCAATTGGACACTCATATTGTTGTATTCCAATATATTTGCAATGTTTGGTCACATTCGAGGTTCACCCTTACAATAGTATAGCTTTTTATTTCAAACCGTTTGAGAATTATGCCCAAAAATGAAAGAAACAAATTATTATAGTTGCGTTCGGTTGGTTATTTCTCTACCTTGTTATGTTTGTGCATTACTCGTACTATTTTATCCAAAAAAATTAAATTGAAACCGATACTATTTTAGCGTGCCAAAAAGAACATTAACACAATGAGGGATGCTGTGGTTATAAGGAAAAGTGCGAGTTTTAAAAATATACTTGTTACATTATCAGATTTTGAAGTTGCAGATGCAACATGCAAAAGATGGTTTCAACGGTTCAGAGACAATGATTTTGGTGTGAGAATTGAAGGCCTTCCACACCAGTCAAAAAAGTTTGAAGACGCCGAAATCAAAAACGGTTGAGGATGATACTTTGAGTTGAAAGCAAGTGGCAGTCATGTCATATGTTGCACAACAAACCATTTCAGACCATTTGAAAGCTACTGGAAATGTTCAAAAGTGTGGAATGAAAGACAAATGAAAAATCGAAAAAACACTTGTGAAATTTAAATCATTCTAAATGGAGAAAATCGAGTATTAATTCGTGGAAAGCGTCAACACAACACAAAAAAAAGTTGGTAAGAAGGCAATGATCTGTGTTTGGTGGTATCAGAAGGGTGTGGTATGTCATGAACTTCTAAAACCTGCCGAAACTGTTAATACTACAGACAACAAATGATCACCATGCATTGATCGAAAAATGACCAGAATGAGCTAGAAGACACGGCAACGTAATTGTTTTTACACTAGAATGCACCTGCACACACAAAGCAAAAATGGTTCAGGATACAATCAAAGTACTTTGCTGGGAGCTGCTACCCCACTCTCCATGCTCACCAGACCTGGCGCCTTCCGATTACTATTCATTGACATAACTCGCATTGCCTCAGCAGCACTTCGATTCCTATGCAGAAGTCGAAAATTGGGTGTCTCATTGGTTTGCTTCATTTCTATTGACACGGTGTCCACATATTGCCCAAAAAGGCAAATACAAAATTAGTCTTTCATTTTCACAAAAGAACGACAAATTCGGTATTAATTTATTTACTGACAAATATAAGGGGTTACATGGGTTTACCGTTTCAAGAAATCGAATTTTTTTTATTGTCTTATTAAATTTTATAACAACTTTAGAACATTGTCCTAAATTTTCAAGTTGATCCGACTAATCGTTTCGGAGATACAGCCTTGAGAACTTGTGCGCTCGAGGCTAGCTTGGCTAAGTGCGCCGTCTTCCAACACGCTTTTCTCGAAACTATGTTTTTGGAGTCAGTTCGCAAGATTTCTCAAGAACTACTCAACCGATCTTCATGAAGTTTCACACAAGTCTTTGAAATATAAATAAAGACTTGGAAAAAAAATGTCGTGAAATTTTGACTGAAATTTTTTTTTGTAAAAATGTCTTCCCAATGGCCAAGTTCTAGTTTAACAAATATATTTTTTTTTAGATGATAAATTTATCAACGCGGATGCCTTTTTCTATCTTAAATGACGTCGTAAAATATATATTTTTCCAAAAATTTCAGAATTTCTATCTTAACAGTGTATGTTTCTAACAATAAAAAATTCTAATAAAATATTTAATTTATTATATGAGAAAAAAATTATCGAAAAAGGCTGTTTTTTACCCGAGGAAACCCATGTAACCGCTTAAGTGTACAAAATGGATGCCGACTAATAAAATTAATTAAAATTCTTCACAGTGCGACCTAAATCTCATCAATATGCCATCAAACAAAATTTATAATAATTATAAGGAAAATATGATCGACATAACGCTCATAACGGTATATTTTTGTGCATTATATTTAATTAAGTGTCATTTGCAGCTTGCGTAATTTACTTTATTCGGTAATAAAAATATGGCAACTCGTAAACAAGCAAAACTATTTTATAAACATTTTTTTATTTTTTTTTATTGTTTTTTTTTCATCATAAATAGCTCACTGTGCGTTGCAGTTAAGTTGCCAAAAGTCGATGACAAAAAGCGAGTGCAATTTGTATTTGTAAAAAATGCATGCAGCAGAGGTCAAAAGTAATTACATGCACGCGCCTCACTATGTACACAGCCTTAACTGCAAAAAACTCCAATATAGATATATTTGTATTGAAGAGCCCTCAAACGCTGTTTTCTTATTTTAGGGTTTCCGCTCAATATAAAAATTGCGACAGCTTTACTGTGCGGTTAAAAACCATAACAGCTTACACATACATACGCACTTTTTTAATACATTGTTGCCACGCCGCACTAATTTACAGTTAAAATTTAATATTTTCCTTTGTTTTGTAACGCGCGCTCAATTCTTGTGGCATGTAAAACTACAAACAAAAAAACAAAAAACAAAAATTGAAAATGAAACGGCGGGCAAAAAGTGCAAATAACGGTTTATTGTGAAACGCACAAAGGCACTTTTGAGTTGGCGCGCAAATTACATTTGAAATTTTTGTTTCGGTTTTTCCGCACGCCAACACGTCGCGTGCGCACCGCGTGCAAATTCGAGTTGACAGTTATTTTCATATTTATGTGTAACTACGGGCGATTTTTGCTTCATGTAAGGAGGTGTGGGGGCGGATCTGTCATGGCAATTAAGCGCTTTATCGCTTTATTGCTAGACATGCGCTTGTTGCTTTTGTTTTTTTCTTTGTTGTTGGCAAAAATTGCGTTTTTTCAACACATTTTGGTGGTTAATTTAAAATGCTGTTGTTGTTGCAACTAGCGTATTTGCCATAAATAATATCTTTTTACTATTTTGCAGCTATTAGTGTCACGTGGTATTTGCGCTGTCATATATCGCGTCTGCCTCTAAACTGCCGTCGCGGCGAAAATCAATGAGTTATTGAATACGAAATTGTTGTGCGTCACTGAAAATCGTTGCAACGGCATATTTTTAAATGTTTTGAAATATGCACGTGTGTGTGTGCGAAATTAAAAAATGTCGCAATATTTTCCAGACTCCTAAATTCGTGCAAACGTAAATCTTAAAATGACATTTATATTAAAAAAAAATTCACAGCGAAAAACTTTTTTTTAGAGTTTCAACAAAAATTAAGTTTTGCAAAATTTTGAGCCACCCTAAAATCCTTTAATGCAAAAATATGTATTAAAGTAATAATAAATTCAAAATTGATGAGAAAATAAAAAATGAGAATAATTTTTAGAATAAATTTATATAAATTTTTAGGCCTTGTACGTATTTTGGTTTTAGAGACAAAAAATCCATTGTGTTTACTTAGACCTAACTGTCTTTAGAAACACCAGCAGGAACGGAGGAGTAGTTATCCTTTAGAATGCCTGCGCTTAATGTGGAATTCAACATACTTTGTGGTCTCACTAACGATGGCTCTTTCAGTGTGTTATACCGAGGGGCGCCAAAATAGTAACTAGGTCGGCTTGACAACGTTCGACAAATTATTTTTCAATTTAAAAGTGCACAAGATATTCTTCATTCCTTTCCTGGTGCATTGTTCTTGACATTACCTGCATTTTTGAGCTCGTTCTGTCAGACGCATATTGCAGGCGCGTGCCGCGACAGACTGATCAGAAAATAATTATTTATTCGAAGTTTATATTTGAACGTCGGATCTGTATTAAACGTTACAAGAACATAACTCATCGTTGACGACGGTCTGTGACTTTAATTTTAATTTTTATATTTTTTTAACTGAATTATTATACCCTTTCAAAATTAAGACAATTTTAAGAATTCAAATCTTTATATATTTTACTCCTGAATTTGAAAACAAAAATCTAAGAAAATTTAAATACAAGTATAATACAAAGCGATCAGGAGAAAAAACCTATTTTATTCATAATTTTATTTTATTTCATTATTTGTTGTAAAAAACGGAAGACAGTAAAAAAATAATGCTTATTAAAGTATAAAAACCAGAAGTAATGAAGACCTAAGTTCAGGTATAACCGAACATTTTATACCCTAGCAACTGGCTGGGACCCTAAAGGGGTCAGTAGGGTAATCTTTTTAAAATTTTTTTTTTTTGTTTTTTGCATTTTCTGTTCCTTATACCTTTGGAATTAATGTAGAAACCCACTTTACCATTGGAAGGTTTCGAAAAAGGCCCAAAAATAATAATACCGCTGGACGTTCGGAGCGCTCGGAGTTTTTCTCAAAACACACTTTTTTAAACTGGCGGACATGATTCCGGTCGAACTACTCAACCGGTTTCCTTAATTTTTCTTTCAATGCTCACAAAACGACTGGCTATCGTTCCTACTAGCTTCATATTTTTTATAATTTATTGAAAAATTAAAAAAAAAAAAAAATTGAATTACTTTCATGTCCATCAACATTTGTTCATCATTCTAGTAGGGACGATAACCATTCACGTACTTTTTAGAAATAAATTCGGTTTTGATGTTTCAGAGGATCTAAACTTGGGAAATCGTGTCTGCCAGTGAAAAAACGCATCTCATTCACCCAGCCATTTCTCCGGCAGATGTCATCAAAAAATTCCGAAAAAGTTGTTTATACACAGCACGATATACCTCAAGATATGTGAAAAAAGTTCTATTTAAGAATAAAAACTTCTATGGAAAAAAATACCAAAAAACAGACCAGATTACTCTACTGACCCCTTAAACTAACGGAAGTACCTTCAAGTACTTTAGGCTTGTTAGTTGTAAAGGTTCTAGGGCCAGTTTTCAGCATATTTAATTTATTCTAAACACAAATATGCACCGTTATAAGAAAAACTCTCTTTCAATTTTATTAAGATAACTGACATATTGGTCGATATATGCGGTATAAAGCCACTTGCAAGTTCAAAAATCTTTATATAAGGTATATGCTAGCTTAGAAAAGTATTGACTTAATTTAACCAATTTTTGACACACAGACAAACCATTGCCAGGAAAATATTATGCTTGAATTTTAATTATATACCTCACACAGTGACTGATTTTGCGCTAAAAAAGTACTGTGGTCTACTTATTAAGTACCTAGAGGCTTGAACAGTTGTGGTTATAAGGTGGCACAACTCAAAGGCATTATTCGGATGTAGGCATACGTACCTAGGCGTGGCTGTACTCAGATTTTTCCCATTTGCGAACTTGTTCTTTTTTTGAAAAATGAACGCCATTGCCAAGTTTCATCAAGATATCTCAATCTCAAGATATCCTTATCGCTTAATTTCTCAAATAGTTGTAGAACAAAGTAAAATCTATCGAGATATTCCGTCTAAAAAATTTTACTTTTTCCACATATTTTAGTTGGGATTGCTTACCTCTTACAATATATTTATTTTATCTATAAAAATTCCGTTCTGCAAGAAAGATCTTCAGGATTTTTTTTCATAAAAACATGGCTTTAAAAGCTAATTGCAGTTAAATTTATGCATCAAATATAGTGTATTCATACAGTACACCATGTCGTATTGGCAACGCATAATACAACCATTGCATAAATCACTTGCATGAATGCTCAGTTACAGAGCATGTCTAAGCTCAAGAAAATATATTGGTTACTTCGCACATTTTTCACACCTGATTTTCTTTTTTTGCGCTCTTGCCATTTTCTTTTAACGAGATAATCTAACTTTTTCACGTGTGTTCATTCTTTGGTGATTGATTGGTATATATGTATATCTATTAGAAGGTCAAAGCGTGGACACACATGTTTCAAAAACCAAAAAGCAAACAATGAGGAATGAAAACAACGCGTGCTTATAAGTAAAACGATCCTGTCTGTATTGGTGAGAGAGCTTTAAGAAGTGGAAAGTGATTGTATTGATTGACCTCAAAGATTGGCTGGCGATAAAAGCAGCAGATGGAAAGGTGATTTCCTAATGAAAGACTAAAATTATAAAGAAAAGGCTGTAAGTGGATAAGAAACTACAACAAAACAACAGAAAAGTATGCATATATATTGTTTAAAATATATGTGTTATAAGTTTAAAATAAAATTCCATCACCTTTGTAGTTAAGCATAACTATTTGGAGTACAATTAATTATATATATTTTATAAAATATTTGTACTACAAATTTAAACTGAAATTCCTTAACCTTTGTAGTTAAACATAATTATTGGGAATAAAAATTAATTAAATAATTTTAATTTAACACCTACAAAAATAATTAAATTCCCTGCAGTTACTGCCTAGCAACGAAAGTTGTGGCATTTAATTACGTATTCAGTCCAACAAAGCACTGAAGCCAGCAGCCCTGAGCTAAACGAAACATTGCAATTTAATGGCGCCTGCAGTAATGCTAAAACAGTTTGAGTACTTGAGCGCTTGAGCATAATTTCCAACTAAACTGTTTACACAAGCCATTGGCGTTTGGGTTATAACCAGCTGTCAAAGCTATAGCAGCACATTGACGGATTGCGGTCTTACTTAAGTTAATGCATACAAGCAAGGAACACATACACTTGCGCAACAGACACATATAAATATTATAGCTATACACTAATATGACATGTGTGTGTGTGTGTGTATGGCACACCTTGGTATCCGCAAGTTATCCGCAATGGTTATTAGCATGCTGAGCAGCACAAGTATAGTTTGCTGTTAAGTAGCTGTAACTGCGACACAAACACATGGACATGTCGCTATATGCAATTACGTGCGCTTTGCTGCAGTGTGGCATCAAATTGCAACAAATATGTTGCATATTAGCGCTTGGTTTAAATTATGGGATGACAATCATAGTTAATAAACGCAAGTAGTGGCACCCAAGGGTAAAATGAAAATACAGATGTTTCTACGAACAAAAAATCTGGCAAAAATTGAACACTTAAGAAAATTCTTAAGCGAAAAAATTACTGAGACACCATATGCATTTTAAAAGGAAGAAAACTCATTTAAAATAAACGGAAGGAAAGTCTACGCGCGCTCCGTAAACGAGGTTGTTGAGCTTTTATGTGATTTCCGCAAAACTACAAGTTCTATGGGAAAAGCCAATTTGTAGGTAATTTAAGAAAAAACAAAAAAAAAAACAGATTTAAAGTTCTCACATAAAATTATTTATTCTTTTTACTGCGTTCGAGTTTCTAGTGTCTGCTGGTATAAAAATATATGTATTAGATACTATGTTAAGTTTTCTCATAAAAGATCAAAAAACAAGATCCAATATTAGAATAAGAAAAGAAAGAATCCCTAACTTATGAACTTGAACCAAATGTGAGACGGTTATTAGAGAAAGCGAACTATTGACCATATTTTTTAGCTAAGAAGACAAATTTTAGTAAAGATGAGTTCACCGTGATTTTGAGATCGAATCGGATTAGGCTGACTGCACTTTAAATAAACGCTTAGAAGAAAATGCTTTAGAAATCATTATTGTGAGAATAGTGGCTCTCAAGAGTAAGCTTTTCGAACCAGCAACACATTTCCAAACAATTTTTAAACAAAAATTTTGTAGATATTATCTATAGCACAACTGTCATAGTGAATGCCTCGTCGACGAAGAATAGGCCGATATGATAGGAATCTCTTTGTAGTGCAAGTACACGGTCGAGAAAAAGCTATGCATAGAAGTAAGGTTCATACAATTTCATCACTCGCACGTATAATGAGGTATGTATATCGTCACGTAAACGTAAGTTTACAGGCAGAGAAAAAACGTTATAATAGAAACGACTTATATTGAAACAAAATTTGAGTTTTGGTTTTTTTACGATACGTTGTTTTGCATTTTAAGTGGCGATATGTAAGTAGAGGAAGTTATGTTATGTGAAATAGACAACTCTTATTCAGCAGTATCCAAACTTTGACAGTTCTAACTACTAGACAATTGTCTGTGGCAGGTACACAATACTCTCTCGTGAAGTACAACTTCGTATTGTATAGTAGATTGACAGCTTTACTAGCGGTATTATAGATATACATAAAGTAAGGGAATTAGGTATTAAAGCCTTTAGCGAGAAAAATCCTCGAAGTAGTGTATGGTTTTTAAAAAAAGAACAATATTTGAAATTGATATAAATTACAATGCTCAAATCAATTTAAAAACAATAAATTAACACATTTTTGTGCAAGATCGGAAACAATATATTTCTATAGTAAAGGCACCAAAATTAGCTAAAAAGCAAAACCAAACCACGAATATAGTTTTTTAATTCCACACATGCCATGAAATTGGTTTCGCATATTTTTTGTTGCATATTCGAATTTTCCAGCTCCATTGCAGCACGTCAAATTGCATATTAATGAGAAGTGCAATTAACGGAAATTCGCGTATATCAAATGTGTACAATAGCAACAAAAGCGCACAAATAGCATATCAATTACCGCAATTCGTGAGAACAATGCCAAATGAAAGACAAAAGAAAAACGCATGAATCATGTGGCAATGAAGAGAATATTTTATGAACGAAAGCGAACAAATATTTACAAGCAAATATACAACATATGTATGTATATATAATATATATTTATATATAAGCTCAATCTATATTGTATATAAAATATAGGAAGTATAAGAGCGGGTGCTGTAATGCAAATTTAATTGGAAACTAATTACAATAACACTTGTGTGCAATTAATAAAATGTGGCGAATAATTTTTTGATTTATGTGCAATTGAAGAGTGTCTATGTGTGTGTGCAATAGGCTTAAATTTGCATGTCAACATTTGCAATTGGTGGCAGGATATATTCATAATCGCACTTCAAGTTCGAATGAATGAAAATTTGTCAAATTTGATATTTCCGTTAATTATTAAGCCGCTAAAAAGCCAATAAATCTTCAAGCACGACTGTAGTTAAGCAGAAATATGATTATATAATTATAACATAAGAAATCGTTAAGTTAAGTTTGGCTGCAATGAAGCTATTATAGACACCCCTATGCATTTCTCATGGTCTAAAAGGATACTTATCATGAGTTTGATTGGTTCGTTTTTATGGCGGTTATATGCTTTTCAATTAAAAAGTTTTTCATTAGGTTTTTGTATGGCAGTTATATGATATAGTGGTTCGATCTGAACAATATAACTCAGCCGAGAATTTCGTTTTTCATAAAAGTTCGATATTTTTCAACAATTTCATTTTTCAAATAAAAAGTTTTTGATTAAGATGATATATGATATAGTGTTCCGATCTGAAATATTTCTTCAGAGAATAAATCGAGACAAGAACTCACGCCGAGTTTCGTGAATATAGCTTTTCAATTAAAAAGTTTTTCATATAAAGACTTCAGTTTGATCGGTCAGTTTGTATGGCAGCTATATGTTATAGTGATCCGATCTAAACAATTTATTCAGAAAATGTTGCAATATCTTAGGAAATAATTCATGCCAAATTTCGTGAAGATAGCTTTTCAAATAAAAAAGTTTTTGATATGAGGACTTCATTTTGATCGTTCAGTTTGTATGACAGCTATATGATATAGTGTTCCGATCTGAAATATTTCTTCAGAAAATAAATCGATGCCTTAGACAATAACTCACGCTGAATTTCGTGAGGATAGCTTTTCGAATAAAACAGTTTTTCATATAAAGACTTCATTTTGAGCGGTCAGTTTGTATGGCAGCTATATGCTATAATGGTTCGATCTGAACAATTTATTCGGAAAATGTAGAGCTCAATTTTTAAAAAGTCTACGTGAAATTTAGAGGAGTTATTTTGTTGTAAGAAAAGGTTTAGCATACAAGGACTTGATATTGATTGTATGACAGCTATATCTTATCGTTGTCTGATCTGAACAATTTATTCGGAGATTATAGCGCTGCTTGGGGTAATAACTTATACAAAATTTCAAAAAAGTTTTCATTACAAGGATAATTAGTTGCATTTTCACTTTGTAAGACAGCTATACTATATGTTTTAGGGGTCCGAAATCGGTGATTCCGACAAATGAACAGCTCCCTACAGAGTAAAGTAGTAGTAAAAATGTCAGATCGATTCCTCCTGCGTGTTACAAACTTCATAGCATACTTAATATACACTGCTCAGGGTATAAATGTAGTATTTTTTTGTTTTTTAAAGGTGATGACCCAAACATACTTATATATACCTTTAAAATAACTTACATATATATTTTTAACTTCAATGAATTATATATATTAATGCGGCTACTACATTTCACTTTATTGCATTCATCGAAAGCAATTTTGCAGTAATAACATTAATTGAGTGTTTACCATGTAAAAGCCACTCATATCGTTAACAACCGTAACCAACAAGTTAGTTTGTGAATATGGTAAACATATGTATTGAGGTTATGCAAATGAGTGTAACTAGTACCTCAACTAAAATCAGAATTGCATATGCTATGATTAATCAGATATCCTTCAAATAAACAGATATACGGTATCAGTTAATTAAACCTCGTAACTCGAGTAATGTACACGTTAACGTGTTTTGCTTAATTTTCACATTACAATCTTGCATTAGAACGCTGCTAAGCAAATACATGCAACCTACAAATGCTTCGTTGCAGCAGAGAGACACTATTAATGACCGCTGAGAATCATTACTTCCTAATTGGGGCGAGAAATTTATGTAACTGACAACTCTCTCAGGTGCATGGACTGCGCTTACATGAGAGTTGAGCTAATAGTGATGAGTGAAATGTATGAATACTGTTGGGAGAATGGAAGTGTTTATAATATCGTTCAATAGCATGCAACAATTCAATATAAATGTGTATAATTTGCGTTACATGAGCTTTATTACTAAGGTGTTCGAGGTTTGAGTTCTGCAGCTTATGTATATTGACAAGCCAAAGACATGTGAGTTCTAAAGAATCTGAACCCTCTGGGCTTCCACAGTGGTTATTGTTCAGAAACATCAAACAATTTATTATTCCTAAATAAGGCAGTGCGCCTCGGCATATCAATATCCGCCAAGTAAAACAGGGAGAGAATGATTATAAACAGTGTGTGAAGTTGTTCCATTGGATTAGACCCAATTTTTTTGTTTTGATATGTGGCAATGGCTGAAAAATCATTTCCTTACGAAATTCAGTGAACCGCATTTCAGATAGGTGTGGACAGCATGCGACAAACTGATTCCAGAAACTATCTACAAAGTTGTGATGTGCATGGAAAATTTGAAAAGCGAATCAACAACGATTATTATATAGCCTTAAAGACTTAATAAACTCCTCTCCAAGCGTTTTCTTTAGGGTATTTTCATTGAAATCATGCCTTCAGTGACCTGCTTGAAGCGGAACCGTCTCCTAGGAGCAACAAGAGGCCCTTCCTCAACTACGTCTACGACACAAGACAATACGCTGACCAGACTTCGGACGCAACTAAGTTCAGACATGGACTGAACGCTATTCGCAGAGAAGCCATAAAAATCTTCACCGACTCCCTCTCGGTGAATGGCGTACTTGGAGTTAAACCATCACCATTGTAGACAACGAGCTCAAGTTGCCGCGAGAATCGAGAATGACCCTTGCACAGCTTTGTTCTGGATACTGTAGCAGGTTAAACTCTTACTTATTTAGAATCGACCCCGACATATCAAATATATGTTGAGCATCCAAAGAATTTTCGAAAGACTCCAACTACCATTTTGCATGCCTAGCGAACCCTAAACATCTAACACCGCTCTCTCTATGGTCCGACCACGCCGAAACAGAACGTTTCCTGGACATACCATTGGATGACCTCGATGACAACTTATCTGAACCCTTCCACCGTAACGGGAACAAGATAACCATTACAACAACAACAATATTATATATCATAGCCTTTGAAAAAAATCGCGGAAAGACCGCTCTGTTTCAGACCTTGAGATTGGTACCGAAGAGAAGGTTAGAGTGAACAAAGACGTAACGGCAGGAAAGTGCAGAAAGCGGCAAGGTTGATGAGCTTACATAGTAGAGAAGTTACGTTAGTCTATGAAGAATGGAGTAAGGGAAGGTAGAGGCACCGTTGGCTTCTTAGGGTTCACTATTGGATGGTTGGGCTTCAGAACTGCTCAGACAGCGTTGGTCAACTACTGGCAGATTTGTAATCGCGATTGTATGTGCGATCGGTTGGATTGAAAAACAACGTATATACATACGTATAGAATTATCTCCATACTTCCTTCTCGAAAGTCCCGCCTTTGCCAGAACAAGGCTGAAAAAGCTCGGGTTTCATACTTTTAGGCATGCCCGTGAATTATCGGAATTAAAACCAAAGCACCTAAACAGATTTGTGAAAGGTTCAAGGTGCTTTGTCGATAGCTGATATCCTACCACAAGAGTTTTTCATTTGGCTTCTCAAAGGAGTGTGCACAGCAGTCTAAGTATGATCCCACGCCATCCTAAGCTGACCTAACTAACTAAGAGGTAATTCCGAAGACTTAAACCCATTTGAGTAACAAACTGCAAAGGTCTGAAACCTAAGGAGAAAAAATTTATAAAAAGCAAGGGTGGATAAGCAGAAGACGTCGGTACCGTGAATGAAATGCATAACATTTTGATAAATTCAACAATTTTCTTCTGAGCAGCCTCAAATCACTAACTGATTGAAGCCAAACGCGGTATATTCTTAAAGATGGACCATTTAACTAAATTATTCTCAAAAATTCCTCAATTTTTTTGTAGGTTGAAACTATAATTTAACTGTTTTTAATTTTTATTTTACTTACTTGTAATCTTCGGTTTCATATGTATGAAGAGGGCAAGCCGAGTAGCATTTATGTTCGTGCATAACCAAATGATGCTCACAGCTGGTGCAATAGTCGGGACGATCCTGACACGAGGCGCAGTTAGCTTCGCACGGCACACAAGTTTTGTTGTCATAATCTGTGGAAAGGTAAAAATAGTCAAAATAAATGATTATTGAGAAAATTCTAGGCAATTTATTTTTATCAGAAAACGTTTTCGAATTACGGAAAGACCTAATTTCTTCTATTAGAAAAGGACTTTCTAGATTTGAGGTATGTGGATCAGTAGTCGCGCTCTTTTAAATAACCAAATATTACTAGGAAATACTACTTTTTTGATCGAAATTTATTGTGAACTATTTCCGTGAGTTTTTCTTGAGTTATCTATATTAGAAAACTGATAATAGATTCGACGTTATCCCCCACTTACTTTCATAGTAACCATCCGGACAGACTTGCAGACACACAGCCAGATCGACGACATGCAGATGAGCTGGCGCACATGTCAGACAGCTGTCCTGTCCAGCACCAGCGCAAGTTTCGCAAGACTCATGACAAGGCCAGCAAACGCCGCCCTGATTGGGGAAGGAGCGCGGTGGACAGCGGCTGACACAGGTGCTGCAAGACAAAAAAAAGTTTTATATTAAAATTTAATAATTATATTGTTATATTGTACTCACTTATCTAGCCGATAATGCTTGCAGGCGACACATTGTGTCGGGCCACGGCCATAGCAACCCTGTGAATCACATTCGGGATCACAATCGTGCAAAACTAGCTTGTTATTCGAGTCAGCCATCACGTTCTGGCGCTGAGGTGTGGGTATATTGTGGCCATCTACGGTAGCGACTGCTTGTTCGGGATTCGAGCCGGCGCCGGTGAAGAGATTTTGGAAGTTCAGATAGCCAGCAAATTGATCGGCATTATAGTAGCCACCCTCGTTAGGTGGTTGACCCAAATCCGACTCGGTTGGATAGGTGTAAGGATTAACGCCAGCCGAAACGCGCATCTGTTGCTGCATCAGATCGCTCTTCAAGCGCATAGGCTGCACAGCGGTACCGTAAAAGATCAGTTGCCACTTGGAGAGTATACCTGGCTGATTGACGCGCCGACGTCCACCATTTATCACTTGCAGTGTCCAGCGGCCTTCAGCTTTTTCGCCCCAAAAGTGCACACTCAAGAAAGGCCAATCATCAAAGTTCGACTTGACAATGTCACGTGGTCGCTCGAACAGTAGCGTGCTGGTCGTACCCATTGGCGAAGTGAGTAGTATGCGTAGATTGCCACGCGGGAAGAAACGCAAGGTGATGCGACACTGCACATGCTCCAGGTAGCGTACTTCATTGATCGTGCCCGCACAACCATTCACATCCATGTGCGTGGCCAGCGTGTAACCGTACGAACCCTCAATTTTACGATCTTCGTTATTTTCACGCGACTTGCAGATATGCTGCGGCGGTACAGTAGTCCATTGCTCGGCCAAACTAACCATGGCGCCAGCATCCATCAGCCCGTAACCGAATTTGTGACTGTACTTTCGCTTGACACCATTCAAAATCCAACCACTCTCCTTCTCCAGCGGACTGGGGCGTGAGGTGTAGACGACGAGATATTGCATGTCACGCCAGGTGAGATTCGGATTGGCTTCGAGTGCGAGTGCGCAGATGCCTGCAGCCAGTGGCGCAGAGGCGGAAGTGCCAGTGTGTTCGACAGTGCAAATATGATCGGGTCGCAGGCGTCCATCCATATCGACGGTGGCAACGCTTTTATCATGGCCTGGCGTGCCGGAACTGTAAGTGGTGGCGAGTGTGGAAGAGCATTCCTCAAGGTACCAGGGTTTGAAACTGAATGATGGTGCGGAAAAAGAAAAGAGTGTTAAATTAGTGCTTAGTAGTAATTATGAAATACATATGAATTTATCTTAGGAAGCACCAAATATGGTATTAACTAAACTGAACCCACTTATTTATGTTAGAAGAGGTGTGCCTAACATTTTCAAGCATCGCTTTTAACATAATGTAATTCGAAGTAGCATATTTAAATACTGCATCATTATTGGCCGATCTTTTTTTTTCTGTCCCTCTCTACCTCGTTTTGGTGTGAAGCATTATCCAAAATATTAACCGATGTAGGTTTTTCAAAAGATTCAGTCATTGGCTCAGGGCTTAGTAAAACAAAGTATCGAATCCTAGATCGTTTCTGAGGGTTTAAAAGGTTGAAACTTACATCCGGCAGAATAGTATACCAGTCAAACTACTAAAGCATTTCTCTTGGCTTCCGAGAGCAATGTTTAATTAAGTAGCCAGGAGGGTCACTTTACTCAAATACTCTACATCGCAGCATACACGAGATAGGTTTACAGAAAGACGAAGAGTGATACGCGAATGCGAATGCCAATAGTTTTCGAAAGTTGGGAAAAGAAATGAAAATAAAATCGATTACTAATTTCAGGAGGATAACCAAGGCCAAGCCTAAGGTGATTCAGGAATTTGATTCTTAATAGGCGTTTGCTTACCATGTGAATAGTTGAGGCCTTAGCATATAATTTTTAAAAACTAAGAAAAAGTCTTCTCTTCCTTATACTAAGTGGATAAGGTCTTAATTGATGTCCTGAGCTAGTTTAAAATCGTTTCAAGTCTTGTCTATGCCAAAAAATAAAGGAAACTATTTATATACACTAAATTTGCGTAGTCAACTATTAATTCAACCCCACGGTATGTAAAGTACTTTCGCCTTTGCACGGTGCATCCTGGTTAACGCTAAATGACCTGCGGCCTTTAGACTTATATGTACTTTCGACCTTTTGCCTGATACGGACTTTGCTGGTCTATTAAACAGATTGGTTTAAGTCTTTATCTGGTAGTCGAGGTATTCGGATACCTGAGTATATAGGGGTGACACCTGAAAAAGGACTGATGTGTTCAAACCAAGGCTACCTTCGTCGCGTTAAAACCATGAGAGGCCTCGGAGTAACATCTTTTCCCGTCATCATTAAGTTGGTGTGGTAGATGAAAGTCGATAACTCCATCTTTCCGCTGGTCTGGTAATATAACTTTGACACAATTATGGCGACACCTTTTCCGGGAGATGGATATCGGCTCTGAACGAGGACATTTAAAAACGTGAATAAGTATAATATCTTTCATAAAGTCTAGCGAGAATGAAATGCGTAACCAATCTTAGCGAAATTAGACAGTCTCTTCGGTGAAAAACCTATCACCTAGGGAGGCGAAATAGTCCTCTGAAAAGGGTGTTGGCAAAAGCGTAGAAGCATGACACATCGTCGAGAGGGGCAGTAACTTAGTGGGAGTTGATAGGAATCTGCCGACAGAAACCATAGGTAAAGCGTAATTGGGAAGCCGATTCACCAACAATTGTAAGGAAACCTCTGCTGCGGAAACTGCCAGCGAAAGCTAAGGGCTCCTTGAGGAAGCATGTGGCGGCAGCTAAAAAATATCATCGAGGATTATTTAATGGACATTGTTCAACACGCGCGCATGTTATAAAAATTCAGTCTGACGCATAATGTAAAGGATATATGGAAGGAAGTTAGGTGGAAACATCTTAACTCAAAGCACTTCGTCGATTTATGAAAGTCTTCATAAACAATTTTATAGTAAGTCCGGGTACCACAACGTACCGGCATTATAAATTGTCAACGTGAGATGCCTATTGGGATTTACCTATCCTCTCGGAATAATAATTTTTGAGCGTGGCAATCGTTATTAAAAATTTATTAAGCTAAATGGTATTGTTAATCTAAAAGGAGACGAAGTCGAACCAAAGCGATTCAAGTCCCCAGATACCGAATATATGGATCAGAATTCAAATTGCGAGCTTTTTTATCGAAAATATTGGACAATGTGTGAGATATATAATTGAAATTTGGGGAGAATCCTTTCCTGACAGTGGTTTGTCTGTGTGTCAAAAAAGGGATAACTCGGATAAATACTTCCCTTAACCCCCATATACTTAATAAAACGATTTTCGAACTTCCATGTGACTTTATACCGCATATATCGGCCAATAAGTGAGTTATCTTAATAAAATTGAAACAGCGTGTTTTGTTCTAACGGTTCAAATTTGTACTTAGAATGAATAAAATCGGAATAAAACTCGCCCTAGACCCAATATAACTAACAAGTCTTATGCACTTGAAGCTGCTTCTTGCTTTAATCCTTGCAAGTTGTAAAAGTATGAAATATTCGGTTATACCCGCTATTAGCCCTTTCTCACGGGTTTATATTACAGCCGTAATGTGCAAATAAGACGGAAGTTAAAAAATATACCGTTAAGCTCTTAATTGGCAATTAACAAGCACGCGTACAAAAATATCGCAATATATGTTTATCGCACTTACTTTTACGCAATTTTAGGCATATTATACAATATCATTTCATATTATATATTTATTATTATTAATGATATGGTTGCGGTTACACACACAGCCATACACGCACACACTTGTGCTTGTTGCAATTTTCATTTTAAAATGCCATAAAGCCGCTCATTAATTGCCAATTAAAAATGAAGCTAACACAGTGACGTAAGCTACATGCTTAATTGCGCCTAAAAGTAGGCCAGCACACACACAGGTACACTAATTTAGTGTCGCTACAGACTGGCAGCGCTTAAGCGAAAATTTCAACCTCAAAACCAATCATTTTAAATGTGAAATACGCACAAGTATTGAATAAATATGCAAATTGCTTTCATTAAAAAAGTGAAATAATAACGTGGAGGCAAATAAATGATATTAGCAATAGTTATGCGCCACCTCAGCGCACTCGAGTGGAAATTTCAAACTTTCATTTAAATCATTCGGAGCAAAATTTCATGCGCAAAATACACAAATACTTTCGAGTAATTTCCATAAATTCCAATTGTGTGTTTAAAAAGTATGAATATGTATATATTTTCATATATTTAAACTGTTATTTGTCATTTTTTGTTTGTTTATTGGGTTTTCAAATTTCACTCTGCTAGCCACCCACAATTGGGCGCTGCAAATAGCAATTTTCATTTTGGCCATAATTGATTTTAGTTGCATATATGGTTCATTGCTCGAAAGCAACAACAACTTCAATGCCAATAACAAAATTATTAAAACATTTTTGTCGAAAATAAATAAACTGTTTAATTGTAAAGTGTGGCGTCGTAAATATTTTACTATTTACTGCGGTTCAAGCACCACATATTGCCCACAAATAAATCCATACAGTTGTATATATGTACTTAGAACTGCAGTAAACATATATGCGACTAGTGATGATTGGAGTCAGTCAAGCCAATAACTCCAATATTCAAAATTGTATTTATTCGGTTTTACAACGAAATGAAAATTAAACAATCTTTATCATAATTTTGTGTAATAAACATTTATGTTCCACAAATATGGATATCTACTTGATTACTGTTGACACAAATAAATAATAAAAAAGTAGAAAAAATGCATATTAAATGCATTTGAAGAAAATTGCTGTTTTAAATATTTTTCGTTCAAATTTTAATCTCAATCTCAATCTCAATCTTAATATAAATGGCAATCTCTATCTAAATCTCAATTTCATTTTGAATCTCAATTTCAATCTTAATCTTAATTTCGTTATTAACCTCTATCTCAGTCTCAATCCCAATCCCAATCTCAGTCTGAATCTCAGTCTCTGTCTCAGTCTCAATCTAAATCTCATTCTCAGTCTCAATCTTAAGTCATTTCAACTTCAACCTCAATTTCAATCTTAATCTTAATCGTCAATATTAATCCCAATCTCTGTCAATCTTCAATCTCAATTTATTATCAATTTCAATCATTCTCAATCTTAATTTCTTAATTATCTCAATCCCAATCCCATCTCATTCTCAATCCCAGTCCAGTCTCAATCTCAATCTCAATGTCTCAATCTCAGTCTCTGTCTCAGTCTCAATGTAAATCTCATTCTCAATCTCAATCTTAAGTTCATTATCAACTTCAACCTCATTCTCATTCTCAATTTTAATGCCAATCTCAATTTCAGTCTCAATCCCAATCCCAATCTCTGTCTCAGTCTCAATCTCAATCTTAAGTTCATTATCAACTTCAACCTCATTCTCATTCTCAATTTTCTCAATTTTAATGCCAATCTCAATTTCAATCTTAATCTCAATCTCAATGCCATTCTCAGTATCAATGTCAATCTCAATCTCAATCTCAACCACAATCTCAATGTCAATATCAATCTCAGTCTCCATATCAATATCAATCTCAATCTTAATCTTAATCTCAATCTCAATCTGAATCTCAATCTCAATTTCAATCTTAAATCAATCTCAAAATCAATCTCAAAATCAATCTCAATGTCCATCTTAAGTTCTATCTTAATCTTAATCTCAATCTCAATCTCAGTTTCAATCTTAATCTCAATCTCAAAATTAATCTCAATGTCAATCTTAAGTTCAATTTTAATCTCAAACTCTATCTGAATGCCAATCTCAATCTCATTCTGAATCTCAATCTCAATTTCAATCTCAATCTTAATCTTAATATCATTATCAACCTCAATATCATTCTTAATATTAATCTCAATCTCAATTTCAATCTTAAGCTCAATTTCAATCTCAATCTGAATTTAATCTCAATCTCAATCTCAGTGTCAATGCCAACGTCAATGTCAGTTTTAATCTCCATCTCAATACCAGTCTTATACTCAATTTCAATCTCAGTCTTAATCTTGATCTCAATCCCAATAATCCCAAACTCATTCTTAATCTGTGTCTAGATTTCAATCTCTATATCTTCCTTTTTGTATCCTACCTTCGTCACTCCATTTTTGCAATCTCCGCCCCTTTTTGGACTATCTCCGATAACTCGCTTATTTACATGTTAATCATTTATTATTCACCTACTCACACATCACAGGTCAGGTCAATTTGCTTTAACTCACAACCTCACTAGCATTCACTTCCCATCACCCCCAAATGTACTAATTTTCACAAACTTACCCGCCTTGTGTTGCACTCGAAATGGACAGTGTGAAAATGGAATTCGTGTAGCCATCACAATTGCACGAATCCGTGTAGCGACCACCATTGCCCGATGCCCAAACGAATATGGAACCTTTGCCTTGTCGTCCGCTGGTGACGCCATAGATGAAAGCACGCCGCGCCAACGGCCCAGGTCCGTCAACAGTTGAGCCGTCGTCCTCGGGACCCCAAGAGGCGCTGTAGATGTCAATATGTGATGGATTTAAGCTCAATGCCTGCGCCTCGACCACATCATTCACTTTGCCATCCAACATGCGGACGCCTGCAAAAGTGAGAACGCAAAATGAAATCAAATAAAATAGTAAATGCCTTCGGCAGCGAGCTTAATTTATAAAGTAGATATGGGCAAATAAGAAGTAGGTGGCGGAGGAAATTGAATTAAATAAAACTGTTACATAAATAATATTCGCTCGCTCAGGCATGTAATGCATTTTAGTGTTGTAATGGACCAACGCTGTAGTATTCACATGTTCTTCCTTATAGGTCAAAATTAATGTAGTTTGCCTGTAGAGGCATCTCATGCCATTAGTTTAATTTGTGCGCTAATAGATGATATTGCGGATGTAAGATGACATGTGGCAAGCTTTTCTTGTAGTCTTAATGGTTTTGACTGTGCACTGAGTTTTAACTAATGTAACCAGCTTCCATGAAACAAATCAGTTTTGATATATAAAAAGTACTTGGTTTACTTACCGCCAATACTCGCATTATATGCCACGCCTACACCGCAATAGTTGTTGAAGGCAACCGCTGCCACTTCACCCGCACATCTGGTGCCGTGTTTGTTGTCACCGTTATCTTGTGGCGTTGGATCCGAGTCGTTACCGTTAATATCGAAAGATGCATCAGGGTCCTGAAAATATAAAATAGTTCTCGTTTATATTGGTGTACACTTTTAGATCATATTTTATATCAATATTGTTATATAGGACACATTATAAAACCAGGAATAAGTTTTTTCAGTTATTCACTTTTGTATAATTTGATTATATTTATACTAGACTTTCTGTCTAGTAGGTGGAAAGTTCCGTATAAAAGGTAAATATACTACACAGTAGTAAACACTTAATAAGAGATCAAATTTAAGTTAAGTTTTGTTCCAAAACTTGTTGCTACTTTAAATATCGAATGTTCGAGAAGATTCCTTTAGGCAAAACCCGGAAAAGCTTCCACAAAGGCGACTTTTTCGTCAGTAGAATTATTCAACATAAACCAGACCAGGTAGCAATGACTTGGTACCAGATCTCGACTACAAGATAGATTTATAGGAATCTCCCAATCCAGCCCTCTGAGCCCCTTGCGAATCACTATCGATGAGTGTGGCCTATCATAGTACTGATGGATCACATTTTTTTTCCTATTGCCCAAAACTGGCGCATAGTATATGATTCCCTGCCGAACTAACCGAACAAATTGTCACCTCACCGCAATTTGACCATATTTTTACTTGCTGAATTTGTCGGAAGTGACCCGCATTTCATCACTAGTAACCATCCGCATCAATTTTATTAGTGAGCTCGGTTTACCACCAAAAACCAATTACTTCAAATAACCCCACAAGTCGGAGGCCATTCAATGACACAATTTCTTAAAATAATCGAATCACCAAACTTTTCTCACAATAATTTGGTTGTAGCACGTGCTATGTGGAACGAAGCCACGTCTTGTTGGAACCAGATGTTCTTAAGATCAACTTCTTCCAATTAAAGCCATAAAAAGAGCAAGCGGTCAGGCGTTCTTGCAAACTGTCCTTTCCAAACAACTTTATCTCAAACTTTATTTATATGTACTAATAAGAATTAAAAGCATTTTACTATTTCAATGGGAAACTAGTTATTAGTAATGAGAGTTATGCTGTCACGAAAAAGGACGCGTATATGTTTTCAGATTCTATATTCTATCTAGGTACTTTGGGAAAGAAATGTTTCCCACGAGCAGTTTCTCTTGAATACCTTAAATATAGCAATAATCAGTGCCATTTAAATTGAGACGTATCTCCAAACTCTCAGAGTTCTATTAAAAAATCTTTTGAAAGAAACTTGTTGTGAGTCGCAATGAAAAAAGAGAACTAAAATTTGCACTAAGAGAGCATCCATATATTCAGGACGCTATCTATTCGCTGAATAGACAGATAACGATGCGCGTTTGAGCGACTATGACAAAGCAATCAAAAATAAAATGGAATTGATACGAGCACTCACACACATACATACACACAACCTCTGAACTATAATCGATTATTTCAGGTTTTAAAATAAAAAGCACCGGAGGATGCCCCACTAAGTGTCAGGCGTGGTGGATGTGTACAGAGCTGGAGTGGGCGCCCACACCCCCTCATTATTTGTGCTCAGCTGTAAATATGTTTTTAGCGTTGGCGCTAAAATTTATTTACGAAATCATTTGGGAAATCAACGAAATGAATTTCCACTCCGCTTTCAATACAGCGCGATGCCATTTGTTTCAACAGCAACCTGAGTATGTTTGTATGTGTGGGTTTACTGTGTTTACTGTTACCTTTCTGTGCGCCATTTCATAATGTTTCCTATTTTGCGGAATTTTTTTTGCCATACTCCGCCATATTTCCTTTGTCATTTTTGCTATTTCAGATAGGAATTTTGTGCGCGCGAATGACTATTGCGCTGCGCTTTTATGCTTTCATATATACTCGTGTAGTGTGTAGTGTGTGCGTGTATGGGTGTTTGCCGTGAAACGTATATTACCGTTATTGCCGCTGGCGGTTTGGCAATAATTCTGAAAACAATCAACTCTTGAATTGTGTGGGTCATTTATATTGTGGCAGTAAGCAAAGGTGAGGCTTATGTTAACAAAAAAGATGAAAAAAGGGTAGAGAGGAAAAGCAGCAGCAACTAAAATTTAATCATGAGAGTGTGTTGGTGCATTGGCAAAATGGCGCAGAGGTGCAGAGCACAGCTGCAACACTTTGCAATCCCACACTTAATCATCTTTACATTTCGCTCTTTAAATGATTGCTTTTTATAATGATTTCAGACATTTTGGGATTTGGGAGTTTTATTTTTTCTAATTTTTTGAAAAAATAGACGATTTTAGTTGTTCTAGAATTATAATTTAAAATTTAGAAAAATAGTTAATGCGACTGGTTGAACACAAAATGTGTTTTGAAATTTTTGCCACTGCAAGGGAAAACAATTTTAATGATTGTAACTTAGCTTTTAATTAAAGCACGCATTGAGTATTCGCATTGAAGACTATTCCAGAACAACAACTGAACAACTTGAAAAAAAGTTGGCACAAGCGTATTGAGGCCAAGGGGAAATATTTACAGGGGGCGACATAGATTTTGAAGAATGTATCAAGAATTTTAAAATTATGAACAAAGTCTTACTATTTTTTGCCCACAGTAGTATTGTATTAAATTCGGTTGGAAGTGTCTTTAAATGAAGAAACTTATGACAGTAATCAACATAAACCCTGCAAAAAGACTCATATTTGATATTACACTGAATAGCCTCTTGTGTTTATCGGCTGTGCCGTTTTCTTGCTTCTCTTTAAGAGTGTTAGCTAAGTCCCATCTCTGCCTACGCCATTTTAAATACAAGGTTGATTAGGAAACTAACACTATTTCGTTTGATAGCATATGTATTGTACTATATTACTTACTTCTGCCATAAATTCTGTTACAAAGTTAACAAAACAAAGTTTGATATAAACGTTACACAAGTGTTAAAATTGGGGTAACAGCCAGATACTTTAGAAAGCGTGATAAATCAGTTAAGCAATAGCCACTTCGAAGAAGAACATTGCTTCATTGAGCAAGATTTTGTTCCAGCACATAATGAACAATCATCCTGCAGTGGCTTAAAAGCAATATCCTTGGTTTCACGGCTGCAGGCGATTGGCCGACTGAAAGTCCAGACTTAAACCCATTGGACTACAGTTTGTGATCGAAGTTGGAGGACATGACCTGTCGAATACTCCACAAACATTTGAAGAGACTCAAAAATCTTTAGTTCGAGTAGCGTCGTTAATACCAATAGAAACAGCGCTTGCTGCTATTTATCAATGGTCTAATCACTTGAGGGTTTGTGTGAATGAAAGAGGCGACCATTTTGAATAAAACTTTGTACATCGCTCATTTAGTAACTATATGCATTATTACTTTAAATTAACTTTATTAAATTAATTTAAAAAAATGTATCATACTGTGATTTTTATATCGGCCTGAACTTGTGACAGAACCTATGGCAGGACTAAGTATAATATAGTTATGAGCATCGAATATTAATAAAAATAAAAGCATCATCAATCAAGAATCTTACTGGCATCGTTGGAATATCGGAATTATCAGTGAAGACCATTTTTATAGATCATTTGGGTCTAAGAAAAGTTAAAGAACGATTGGTTCCAAAATCACTAATTTTTTTTTCAAAAACAGCGTCACGGGAACGTCTATGAAACAATGCTTGCGATGAGTCTTGGATCTATGCTTACGATCCGCATAGAGATGATCAATCGACCGAATGTCTAATGGCAAAGATGAGCCGAAGCCGAAAAAATCACGTCAAAGCAGGTCAAAAATCAAGGTTTGTGAAAGTATTCTTCGATTATAGAGCTGTGGTGCACTCCGAATTCCCTCCGATAGGCCAAATTATCAAAAAAGAATACCATGAAGCTATTTGTAAAAAGGGGCCGAATTATGGGCCCACAACTCTTTGATTCTTCATGCCAAATTTTTAGCCAATTTCGTTCAGCAACCACCGTTTCCACCTTATTTATTTCCGTATAACTTCTAGCTATTGAGCAACAAGCACTCCTTAGAAACCGTTTTGAGTCAATTGAAGACATTGTGCACATTGATGGTATGGTGTTATAAATACTATAACATGACATAGGGTGTATATCTTGGATGTTAGTGATAATTGTATACTTGCTGTTTGTAACCTACATGTCCAGTATTATTTCTTGCTCGAACTTAATCATTGCCACTTGCTTTCTTTTGTATTGTTGGTTTAAAGTTCTTTAGAAAAATGGAAAATGAGTAAAGCAAACCAACCATGTACTAAACCGAATACAGTAAATTATATTTCCAAAAAAACTTGTACTAATTACGACTTAAAATCACATAAAAGTTGACACACTTGGAAACCCTCATTCTCATTCATAAGGAATTGCTTTATTCAAACCTTTTCGTAATCAAAAATAACAATAACATTTAACAGACCAGCAACAATGCATTCTAACATTATGCAATTTGTATAATTCCAAAAATGTCAAAAAAGAAATAAAAATAAACAACAATTTCTACTACAAACAATTTAGGCACATGAAAGTATCATTTATACACTCGATGTGATTTTCAGATATTTCCAATCCGATTGAATTACTTTTCAATCACATTCTTTCGAATTTATGCTTTATGCCCTTCTTGTATTGCCTATTTTTCTGCCTTTGTGACACCATTATCCGATTTGCAGTTAAATATTATTATACGCCATTACTCATAATCGAGCCGCAAATAAGGGAGAGCAAGCAAACGGCCGACGTAATCCGATAGCACCGAAAATATTTTCACTAAGCTGACCGATAAACGAAAGCGATGTGATTAGAGGACGGTAGAACCAGAGAATAGAAGGGAGAGAGAGAGTGGCAAGGCAAGTGGGAGGAAAAGTGGGGATTTGGTTGAAAGAAGGACAGATAAATGTATAAGGCTGGCAAATGAGCTGCGCAACTGCTTGGAAATCACGTGATTTGCTTGCAAAAGTCTACATTTTTTAAATAGAAGGCAGTGCAGGAATAAACACAGACGGACATACTCACAAAAGCATGAAGTTACAAAGAAATAGCGACAGTAGAGGAAGACTAGAAGCTGCGATGGCACAGCAGGAGCAGCAAAACAAAGTGTAATGCAAAGCAGATGATGCGAGGCGCTGCTTTGTATTTGCATATATATGTATATGCATGTGTGTGTGTGATTTGTATTTATGTGATTACGCTTTAACGCCTAGAAGTATGCTGGCTTGTTGGTTTTCTGGCTGATCCCTTAGATATCTTGCTTACAAACAATATTATTACAAGGCTGCTTTAAATGAAGCAAAGCAAGCAAAATACCGTTAAATAAATAAAATAAAAATGAAAAGCCTGCAAGCAGTGAAGACTAGACTGGCCACAATACCGCAAGCCTGCAAATGACATTTGAGAATATGCCAAACAAAATGACGAAGACGGTACTGATGACTGCGGTTAACGGTGTGCAATGTAAATTGAAGCAAAAACGGTGTATTGGGGTGTTTGAAAAGAGGCAGGCGCAAAAATATTGCTCCTGCAGATAATGAGGTTGATTTGAGTATTTATTTTTTGTTTATTTGCGACAGAAACTTGCTAGTTGATAGTAAATATTTTGAAAGGAGGCAATAGAGACAATTTTTGTTTTAAGGAACCGCGGATATGATTAGAAGCAAAACGTTTAGCGTTGAAATGAAATGGAAAAACCTCAAAAAAACGATAAATATTGAGTTTTAGAAAGTTTTGTTTGAAGATTTTCCTTTTTTAGAGCTACAAAAATCTCACTGCTTACCGGTCTATGATCAAAAGGTTGACTGTTTTGAACGAAATAAGTAGATAGGTTTTTAATAAAACAAAGTTACAGAAAATTTTTTTTTAAACTTCCTATTGAGTTAAAACACTTTTAAGCAATATCTGTGCCACATTTCCATTAAATTATTGTAAATGATGTTTATAGAAAAGTTTTATAAGAACATTTTATAATGTATAGTGCATTGTTAAGAGGTTAGGTGGGTTTGAAAATTTCAAAAATTAAAAAATTAATTAATTTATTAATTAATTCATATGAGCCTGTAGAAAGTTCTGCTGTTAACGGAACGACACATTTTCTCCGAGGGCTCTCCGCAAATGACCTCGTAATGACCGAGTTTGGAATATTTTAAATAATATTTAATAAAGAGTTCACATAATATATTTAATTTTTATGCGAAAAAATATATATATTGAAAACAGGCATTTCCTGCTCAAGGAAAGCCATTTAACCTCATAAAATCTTCAGAATTTCAACTAAGTTAATCACATAATAGAAGGCCATACAGATGTAGTGCCAGCCGATGCAAGTAAACTAACTCCTTCATGGGTTTATGGACACTTGGCCATTACTATATATTGGGTTGTCAAAAAAGTCTTGCGGTATTTTCGCTAGTTGGCGCTGAAAGCGCGTAGTTCTAGTTTTATCGCATCGAGTCATGCTATACCTTTTTGAAAAGCTCATTTTACGCGCTAACACGTGTTTGATTGATTGTCGTTTCTTTTAAGTCGTTCGTGAGTTATAGCGTCGCAAACATGGAGCAAAATAAAGAGAAAATACGGCATAATTTACAGTACTACTACGATAAAGGCAAAAATGCATCTCAAGCCGCCAATAAAATTTGTGCAGTTTATAGACCCGATACAGTTTCCACTTCCACCGCACAACGATAGTTTCAACGTTTTCGTTCTGGTGTAGAGATGGTCGAAGATGCGCCACGCTCCGGAAGGCCTGTGGTCGAAAATTGCGATAAAATCGCTGAATTGGTCGAAAGAGACCGGCATAGTAGCAGCCGTAGCATCGGTCAAGAGCTGGGCATGAGTCATCAAAAATTCATTTCAATTTCAATAAAGAACAAGAAAAAACGTTAACTTCGGTTGCACCGAAGCTAAATACCCTTCACAGGTGCATTTCTGTTAGTAACTATGTGTTCAGTTTGTATGGAAGCTATATGCTATAGTAATCCGTTCTGAACAAGTTTTTTAGAGATTACATTGTTGCTTTAGGAAATAATATATACCAAATTTCGTGAATATATCTTGTCAAATGTGAAAGTTTTCCATATAAGTATTTGATTCCGATCGTTCAGTTTGTATGGCAGCTATATGTTATAGTGGTCCGATATCGGCCGTTCCGACAAGTGAGCATCTTCTTGAAGAGTAAATGACGTTTGCAAAATTTCAAAACGATATCTTAAAAACTGAGGGACTATTTCGTATATATACAGACAGACAGACGGACAGACAGACGGACATGGCTAAATCGACTCCGCTCGACATACAGATCTTTTATATATATACTTTATAGGGTCTCCGACGATTCCTTCTGGGTGTTACAAGCTTCGTGACAAACTTAATATACCTTTTTAAGGGTATAAAAAAAAATATTTTATTTCTTATGATTTTTTACGAAGAAAAAAGTCATTTAATGAAAGTCGTTATTACAATTACTGAAATAGTTAATGCATCTACATAATGTCAAGTAAGAACAAATAAAATTGAGACCGTTTTGGAATATATGTAGATTAGGGTGTTTTTTTCTTTGAACTATTAATTTTTTTCAGTCCTGAATTAAGGCTGCATGGAATTTTCATAGCTTTTTCATTACATATCATCTATGAAAATTCTATAAAGCCTTACTTAAAAAGTCGAATATATCGAGAATTATTAATTGGAATGATAGCGATTTTGACCTCGGACATTTTTTGTAGCAAATAAAATTTCGTACAATTTTGGCATGCACATTTTTTCTATAGCTCTTGTCATTTACGAGATATATACAAAAAAATACGAATACCGTGGAAAAATCATGTTTAGAGCCCCGTACTACCTCGCCGGTGTGAGTTTCGACTTTGTCGCAATGGGTACTTTTCTACAGTGTTCAATTCTGAGGAATATGTGTCTAAAGTCAAAGCGATGCCTCTGAGCTATAGAAATTTAAAGATAAAAAATCAAGATCTTCGCGTATTTTCAATGGAAAATTGTTACATGCCTTGGTTCAGTCCCTAATGTTAATATTAAGGGCTCAAATTTTCAGGGAATTTCTTTAGGGTATTTCCAAGGAAATTTCATGATAAGACTGAAAATATGAATAGTTCAAAAAAAAAAAAACTTCATAACGTATATGCTTAATTAATATTAGTAGAGAATTACCAAACTTACTTTATGAAGATAATAAGCAGCTGACTGAAGCTATATACAATGTTTGTAATTCTAACAAGCTGTCACTTTAATAACAAGTATTCCCTCAGTTACTAAAAGCACTCAGTGAAAGTCTCTGATATATATTATACATATATCTTAATTAAACCAATCCAACCTTCTCTTCTATATATTTAATGTCTTAATCAAACCAATCCAAACCTGTGACCTTCTATTTGAAGTTCTTTTATATCGTTCTTTTGTATCAAAAGTCATTCGCAAGCTTTCGAATTAAGTTTTTTAAGTTTATGTTTAGTTTATCTGTATTTAGCTTAATATTATATAAACTTTTTTAAAGTAAAAATTAAAAGAATGAAAAGTGATCTAAAATTATTAATCATATTTTTCTTTGCTTTCTAGAGACTTTCAGAAGTCAGGACTTTGCTCAGTAGTCTGTAAAATTCGCAAATTCTTCCTACACTAAGAAATTTAGCTAATCAGCATGCAAAATGCATTCTTTATAATTGACAATTTAACAATACTAAAAGATATATGCATATATTTCTTTTCAAATATAAAACTTTCTTAGTATACTACAAAAAATCTTCAAATAAAACCAAAAAAGGTAACTAAGCAATGAAAAGTAAATATTTGTTTGAGTGTTATAGCAAAAACCATCATATTATGATAAGAATAAGCCGAATGCCACATGTAAATGCTGCAACTTTGACCATTTCTATGCAAATTTGGAAATATGAGCAGCGTCACGCCGAGAGATAACCAGTTTGTATGGCCAAAAACAAACACAAATAAATAAGTAGAAAAATTATAAATTTGAGCAACTAAAGCGATTATATCGCCAGCGAGACAGACTAGCAAGCAAATAAATAGGCGATTATGCGAAACAAAGTGCGATGATTATGCGGCAGAGGCGGAGTACATGACCTGCCATGCACTCCCAAGGCCCGCAAGTCTCAGCGAGTAGACATGCAACTTTAGAATTAGTAGCGTCAGCAGAAAAGTAAAATTTCAGCTGCGCACAAAAAAAAAAAAAAATTACAAAAGTAGTTAAGCTTTAAAAGGCATTAATTGCAAAAGTTGCGCATACGCCCTGCAGCGCCTATGCCCGATGCATGCCTATGCGCGACGCAACCACTTGACGCTCCAGCGCAAGCAAATCTGTTTTTGATTTAGATTCAAAGCGAATTAAGTTGTTAGACTTTTTCAATTATTGTCTGCCATTACAAGTGTACGGTAAAAGTTTTCGGCTGTCCTTTGTAAATGCTCGAAAGACTTAAAGTTAAAGCTGAAAACATAATTTCGCAAAGCATTTCAATTCACATTGAATTCAGTTGTAGAATTATAAATAGACAACATTGTAAATATAAATGTGTAGGTACTTACATAATTTTGCGCAAGGTCAGGATGATTCGTTTGTATGCCATCGTCGAGTATGGAAACAACAACGCCTTTGCCGGTGTAGCCTTTCTGCCAGGCGGGCCCGATATTCATATCGAGACCATCTTTGGCGCCACCATTCTGTGGTGTGCGGTGATTGATGTTGTTTGTTGGTTGTTTTTGTTCATTTTTGTTGTTGTTTTGCCGTCATTTGAATTGAAGTTTTCGTTTGGAAATAGCAGTGTATGCGGACCATATGTAAATGAAATGTCGTCATGTATAAAAGAGAGGGGGAGAGAGCATAAGAAATGGAAATATATGTTAGTATAACGTTATAGGAACTGTAATTTTTATATTTGGCATGTAGTTATGTAGTATTCACTTTTACCATATTTTTTCTTAAATTATAAAGGAAGGCATCATATTCAGCAAGGGTTTATAATACAATTTAGTATAAGCATACTTTTTCTATTTTACAACATTAGTATTTTATTTGAATATAATGAATTAAAACGCACACTATTTACATGAAAACCTAAATAAATATGATTTATTTGAATTTTTAATCTTAAATTAATTTACTTAAAATATAATACCAACTATTAAAATACATTCAGCAGTAGTTAGGGTTAAGAGCAGATATATAATATTTTTACACGTTAGAAAATCGCATTCAGGCTCATTTATATTTAAATAGAACTTAAATTTTCCGCTCTTTGAGGTTTTAAAATAATCTTTTTCGAATAAAAATAATTTTATTTTTAACGATTAAATTTTCTACGGAATAAGTTAAACAGCTTAAACGGAATTTTAGAATTCCCGAGTACCTCAATGCTGCGGTGTGGAGCTATCTTAGTAATAGAAAACTGCTGTACCAAACTAGAGAGGAATAACGACAAATACTTGTAGAAGTTACATCAAGAGTGTCACAAGGGTCTATTTTAGGCCCAGACCAGTGTATATACTAAACCTACAAATGACAGACAAATCTTATTTAACCGGCTACGCGGACGACCGGCAGCAGTAGTTACAGCCCGAGACAAAGGGGCAGCCCGAAGAAAGCTGCATCAGTCCATGATACGGACACAAGTAGGGCCTGACTCACATAACCTCAATGGGTTTAGATTGGCTGAGCAAAAGACAGAAGTTTTGCACATATCCTCGTATGTACTAGAAAAGTGGAGGAAAGTATATCTCTCACCGTTGAGAAGTGTGAGATTAATTCACAGCCGCTACTAAAGTATCTGAGAGTATTAATAGAGCTCAAATTTAAAAATTACCTAGAATACACTGCTGATAAAGCGAATAAAATCTTAAACGCTATATCAAGAATGATGGCAAATAAAGGCTGCACTATGAGTTATCAGTGCTTTCTGAACAATATCAAGTAATAGCCAGTATGATGCCCATTGACGTATACGAACGGGTATGCAAGCGGTCAGAGCCGTCTATAGGAGCCAAAAGAGAAGAGAGAGTCCAAAGCTTAACTATATGGCAGCAATGGTAACAAACCTCACTGAAAGGACGGTAGACCCACAGAATGATACCGGACATCTATTCGTGGATAGACAGACCTGGGAGCTGGATTTCCACCTCAGCCAAATACTAAGTGGACATGGGTGCTTTAATAGCTATCTACTTGTATACAGATTCCACCTACATACATTTCAGGGCAAATGATAAGCTTTTCTTTCATTTTTTTGCAACTATGTATAATTGTAAGAAAACACCTAATTATCGATTTTAGGTTCAGACAAAATATAGCAATAAATTACATTAAATCAAATTAATCAAAACATATTAAATTAAAATTAATTAGATTAAATTAAATTAATCAATTAAATTGAATTATCGTAGCGTAATTTAATTCGATTTTTAAAAGATATTAAATTAAATTAAATTAGATTAAATTGAATTAAATTAAACTAAATTAAATTAATTTAATTCGAATTTAAAAAAAAAATTAAATTAAATTGAACTAAATTAAATTAAATTAATTCGTATTTTAAAAGAAATTAAATTAAATTAATTTAAATTAAATTAAATTGAATTAAATTAAATTAATTTAATTCGATTTTTTAAAAGAAATTAAATTAAATTGAACTAAATTAAATTAAATTAAATCCATTTTTTAAACGATATATTAATCAAATTTGCGTTAATTTTGTAATTTAAATCTTTTCAGAAAAATTCAGTACTATTCTCCGTAAAGCTGTAGATAACTGCACTCTTAATAATTGCTGAAAAAGTATATAGGTATAAAAAAAGAGGAAATTTCTCGACATGAATTATTCAATGCAATCAAAGCTTGTTGAATTTCTTTTCAATCGCCCGCAGCAACTTAACTCGACAATCATAAATGCATTCATGCTTCGTCTTCCCCGTATATGTTGCTTGACCGAAAAATATGAAGGCAGACAATCGCGCCAAATGCCACCTTAATGGCAGTGCCATATACTTTTTGCACAAACTGTCATGCACATTCTAATAAACGAGTATAAATAATTTTTGTGTATTCCCTTTTAGCGCTTTCATCTTTTATGCTTACTTTCGCGACTGCAACTTGCTACTGGTCTTCGGCGTCTGCTTATTTGTGCGGCTTAAGCATATAAATCTTGGAGCAGCGTAATGCCTGCGGGTGAACTTGCCATTTGCTGTGGGTAACCGCACCACTGAAAGTAGCGAGCTTCTTTCTTTCTTCTTTTTTCTACTATTTGCAGCACTTTCTCACAGTTTTGCACACTTTTTCTCTCGGTTAAAACTTTGCAAGCGCCTGATGGCAAGGATAATATGACAAGATCCTCACAACAAAGCGTCGCTCTTTCTTTGCGCCTCGGCAGCGCCATTGTGAATTTGCTGGCTTTGCCAGGCGGACTTGTTTGCTTGCCTGCTAGCTACCTTTGGTTCGCTTTCTTCTTCGTCTGCGCTCGCTTTTGTCACTTGCAACATGTGCAGTTGGTGCATGTATTCTTGTTGTTGTGCCTGCTCTTGCAGCATTGTGGGCATTGTCAAGTTGGTTTACCTTCTTGGTGTAAAACTACAACTTAGCCACGCGTATCAGCGTCGCGCCCTGGTCGAGAGGGGCAAGGAGACTGCATTTGCTGGCAATCTTTATTTATATTTTGTTATTTACCTTTTCTTGGCCCTCAACTGAAGCCTCTGATTTATTTCTTACTCTTTGTGGATTTTCTTTTTCATCGCAGGGTGTGTGTGGATTCTGTGAGTGAAATGTTGTTGGTTTAGCTTTGTTTGGCTGTTGGTTTAGTGGCATTGTCAAATCGAAAATCCAATAAATCTGATGAATGCGAGAGGACTTTCCAAGGCTTTAGTCGCCTTTGAGGTGACGAGAGAGTGAAGAAGAATTACAACTTGCAACGAGTTGGAGGTGAATTATTTTTATTGGCGTAAAATGACTTGGTAGTTTGAGCATTCTTAAGAGGGAGTTTTTTTAATGCGATAAATTGAAATGAAATTTAAAAAAATTAATTTAAATTAAATTAAATTAAACTGAATTAAACTAAATTAAATTAAATTAAATCAAACTAAATTAAATTAGATTCAATTAAATTAAATTAAATTAAATTAAATCAAACTAAACTAAATTAGATTAACATAAATTAAATTAAAATGAACTAAATTAGATTAAATTCAAATAAATTAAATTAAACTGAATTAAATTAAATTAGATTAAATTACATTAAACTAAAATCAATAAAATAAAATTAAATAAATAAAGTAACCAAACCGCAAATTATAAAAAGTCAAACCAAACACTCTTCCAAAAAATTAGAAAAAGGTTCAAGTTGTTAGGTGTTTACTGTACTTAACTAACAGGTAATTTTACCTACCTGTCTGATGAAAAAAAATAATAAAACATTACATCAAACCCAAAAATATGAGATAATTCAATTTTTCTAAATTAAGCGCCGACTTTTATGCAACGAATTTTGTACAACCATTGCAATTTATATACATAGAAATCCATATTGTTGCCTACATTTAGAGAATCTTTAACAAAAAAAAAAAATTAGTGCATAATTTCCACACACAAGTGACGCTTTGCCAGGACTTACACCATACTTACACTTGTATTGACTAGCTAGTTAGGGAAATGTTTACAATAACAACACCAAATTAAACTTAAAAAGTATTTCCGCTATTATCCCGCCAAGTACATCCCGTTAGGGTGAGGATTGAAGTAAAAACTAATAAAATAAAACAAAATTTCTTACATACTTCACTCACCAAGTACCACTGTTCCTTGAATAGAGGATCAGGAAAGATGTTATGCGATGTGGCAGCGCGATATTGTATGCGTGGAGCGCGTGACAATAAAGCCGAGCTGCTGCGCGCCGACGCAGTCGGGTGATATGCTAGGCGGGAACCTGGTGCGCTGACAAAACCTGCGCCCGGCCTTATCACATCGTAAGGGCTGTAGCCCGGTAGGGTGGTGTAGGAACCATCACGTTTTTTGCGCAACTTTTCGTGCTGTTGCTGCATCCATCGAACCTGTAAGGAATTTAAGAGTAAAGAAAATTTAATAAAATTAGTATTTAATTTATGTAAGTACGATAAAAGGTATTTGAACTATAATTTGAGATTCAAATATTTGAAGATTTAAAAAAAAAACCGTTTTTATTATTAAAGCGCCTAATGGTAGGCAACTCTTTTTTCTTATTGTATTTTGGAAATTTTGTATTTTAGTTAAGTATAGTATTTCGTTGTAATTAAGATTTGCTTTAAGTACTCACCTCAGGTTCGGAATTTAAGGCGCTATGGTGTTCGCTACTGATACGCAAAGAACGTTTAGCGACACGACGATGGTGGAAGAGATAGTAGTCTTTTAAGGAACCAACCTGCAAATGAAATAAAAGAAGTTATTAGAATATTTGTAAAAATCCATATTTTAACATATTTTAATATATTTCGATTTACGTATAATAAATGACAATTTTTTCAAACATTTTTTTAAGAGTGAAACAAATATTTTTTAATAATTTTTCATAAATGGAAAAATTTCTTTTAACACTTTTGTTTTTATTTAAAAAAATTAAATTTTGTGAAAATTTCAAAACTTTTTTAATTTGGAAAAAATTTGTTTTTATAATTTTTGATTTCTTTAAAATAAACGGAAAATTTTTATTTTAAAATTTTTGTTTTTAATTAAAAAAAAAAATAAAGTTTAGCAAAAATTTCAAATTCTTATAATTTGGAAAAATTTGTTTTTAAAATTTTTGACTTCTCTAAAATAAATGGAAAATTTTTGTTTTTATTTAAAAAAAATTAAATTTGGTAAAAATGTCAAAATTTTTTTAATTTGGAAAAAATGTGTTTTAAAATTTTTGATTTCCCTAAATTAAATGGAAAATTTGTATTTTAAAATTTTTGTTTTTATTTAAAAAAAAATTAAATTTAGTAAAAATTTCAAAATTTTGTTAATTTGGAAAAAATTTGTATTTATAATTTTTGATTTCTCTAAAATAAATGGATAATTATCTTTTTAAAATTTTTGTTTTTATTTAAAAAAATAATAAACATTTTTGAATAAAATTAGTGGTTTTATAATTGTTTGTTATAATTTATTATAAGAAATGCAGAAAATAGCTTGAAAAGTTTATAAACATTTATCTAAAAATTGGCTTGCATAATTTTTTGACGGAATAAATGCAGGGTTGCAGATAAAGATCTCAGGAAATAATTGAATTAATAGCTGATTCGAATTTTTTTATTTTTTAATTCCGAATACAAGAAAATCAAAATTTTTAACCAAAATTTTTGATTAAAATATTCGCATCCCTGAAAATATTTTGCACTAAAAACAAAATATCTATCATGAAAAATTGCCTCTTTATGAAACAAAATACTAAAATTTTCTTTCAATATACCACACAAACTATTCTCTCAATGCGCTGAATAAAATTACTCAACCTCCAGCAGTCGACCACAGTAACTGCAAAACACTCTCAAATCCCATGCACTCTTAGCCAATTTTAGTCACTCATACGCCATGTAGTCACCCCGAAACAAATTGCAAATAGCACAGCTGTGTGTGGACGCCGTTGAATAAAAATCACTTGCATACCCTTGGGCGTGTAATGAAAAGTTTTCGAACGAATGAATGCAGAAGAAATGAGAAATCAAAAATCAGAAAATCGAAATCTGAACGTACCACTGAGAAATGCTTTTTTCTGCTGCCACTAGCAAGATGTTTATTACTTTTACTTACCGTTAGAGTGGTTTACTTCAAAATTTACTCGGCACACGGGCATTTACTGCACAAGTGTGTGTGTAATTGTGCAACTGAGTATGTGTTTTTGTTATTTTTTTTCTTTCGAGTTTATTTCTACGCTTTTAGATATGTTGTGGAAATTCCCAGAAGCATGCGGTGGCCGAAATGCCTGAAGTAGCATTTTGATTGGCAAGCACTCGGAGCAAAAGTGCTGAGTCGAATGGTCAATGAAGGAGTTGTACTTCAAGGTAAAGGCAACTAGCATTTGTATATTTATATATTGACGTGTGTGCAACTAATAGTTGAATTTAATTTTAGAGCAATTCACTAGACAATACTTGGTTGGGAGGAGCAAAAATATATTTTTAAGGTAAAATGGAAGTAAAGTGAAGTTGATGTGCAGCGTAACGCAAGATAAAAAGGAATTGAAGGATATTTTTGGAATCCATATGTATGAAAGATGGGTTGAACAGGAGTGTGTTGCAAGACATAAGGAGACTGAAGGCTATTTTTAGAGTTTATATGCATTGAAAAGTTTGAAGATGCGGTTTGAAATAATTCTTACTTTTAATAACTCCTAAAAATATGTAGAAATGTTTCTCTTTTTTCGAATTTCAAAAAAAAAAAAAAACTCCCACATCGAAAATATTCTTGCTAAACAATATTTAAAGCCCCTCTCACTAAACCGGAATTTGCATAAGAAATTGGAAATTCAAATAAACTTCAAAATTTCCGCATTTGTGTGCATATTTACCCATACCTAAACACACAAGCGCATAGTTTAAACAAACACTGTTGTTTACCGTAAATTTTTACTCACGTTCCAAGCCCGCATGCTGGGGAATTCTCAGATAATTTGCTATTGAAAATTGCATCACGTTGCACAAACGCCAAGAAATGCATGCGCCGAAACTGTAAATTGGCTGTGACAGCACACACATGCCTGCATTTGCTTCTCCCCATACGCATGTATAGTCATAAGCATGTGTGTGGCTGTATGTGTGGCCATCAATAGACACCAAATATTTGTGCGCGAGTTTTTGATTGCGGTATTTGAAGTATTCTCAAGCAATGCACAAAGCTTCTGTTCCGAACTGTGCAGCGAGGAAGGGAAAATGATGATTTCGCTAAAGCAGCCAAAGTAAATAAGTGTCCTAGAAAGTAGAGTGTGGAATGCAGGCATGGTGTAAATTAGAGAGAGAGAAGGTGAGGAAAATGTTTGAGATGTTTAGGTAGCCTGGTAGGAAGTATAGATGGGTAAGTATTTTATACTTACCACAAATAACATTTTCCAGAGAATATTTAATGAAAAAATATTCTAAAAATTTTTAAATATTTTTACATAGGGTTGCCAAGTAGTTTTGAATGAAAATTTTTAAAATAATTGTGAAAAAATAAATAAAAATCTTCTAAGTGATTGAAATATTTTTTTATATAATAGTGGAATATTTCAGTTCATTTGCCAACGTTACTTATATAGTGAAATTAGAGTTGCCGCCCTGAAGAGTTTATAATATATGTACATATGTATGTATGTATGTATATATAAGAAAAATTGTATAAGTCTCCTTTTTTAATAGACTAGCTCTATGAACGTTTCATTACAAATAAGAGTTTTGCAGCGTTGCCACCTTTTTCATATTTGAAAAATTAAATATTGTTATATTTGGACAAAGCGTCTTTAGCCCATTAATGGTCAGATTTTGCACGAAACTTTTAAACAAATCTGGTTTGGTCAGATTTTCAGTCATGAAATATAATTATAAATATATGGTAACTCTCTACGAAAACGCGTATAACAATTCCACAAAAAATAAACAACAAACGTGTAAAAACTTATACATATAAAATAATGTATTGTATGGTATAGCTATCGGGACTTAAGACCCTTTTTTTTGAGCTGCCATACATCCAGAAAACACCGAAAAAAATGTATTTATATTTTTACGAAGCATATACATTAGTATCAGTGCAGTAAAAACTCGAAAACAGTATAACTTAGAACTATAAATAGTTGGTATTATAGCTAGTTTTGCAGAGGACGTTTGGAAATACTATACTCTCTTTGATTTTTCCCTAGATGGATGGCAACCATGAAAAATTTGTTTTAGTCTTAAAAGCTATAATGCTATATATTTGTGGTAATTCATGAATATATATAAGTATATATCTTCGTTTTTTTAGCTGTTCAACTTTATGGATGGCAACCCTAAAAAATTGCGTGAGTTCGAAAAGCTATACTGTCGTTTACATATTTGCGACATGCTATGAATATGTATTTTTTTCGGGGTTTTCTATAAAGACAGCAATTCTGAAAAATTTGTTTTAGATTTTTTACAAGATGGATGGCAACCCTGAAGAATTTGCTTCAGTCTTAAAAGTTCTGTTGCTATATATTTGAAGTAATTCATCAATATATATATATTTTTCGGTTTTTTTCTATAAGAATGGCAGCTCTGAAACACTTGTTTTAGATTTTTCTAAATGGGTGGCAACCCAGAAAAATTGGTTAGTCCTGAAAGCTACGCTGCCATATGTATATATTCTTGGTATTTCATGAATATACATATCTAATTTTGTTCGGTTTTTTCTATAAGGTGGCAACTCTAAATTTTTTTCGGTTTTTTTTCTTTTAAGATGGCAACTCTAAAAAGTTTTAGTTCCACAATCAATATTTCACACATAATTTAATTATTATTTTATCACTCAATTGTGCAACAAAAATGTAGAAAATACTTCAACTAAACATTGTACATAAACATACAAGGTTGCCTTCTATGCAGTAAAAAGTCGAAAACGACATTAATGGGTATTTCTACAACTTTTCTGAAATACAAAATACACAATCTTCCATGTCAATCTTCCATGTACATACCTCTACACATAGTGTTGCTTTAAATACAATTTTCTCATTATACGCGGAACCGGGCACTTATGTTAACAATCAAAATGTGTTTCATGTTTATTTGTTTTAGGAAAAATTTTATATACTAAATTTATTTTTATTCCGGAAACCTCAATATGATTTTACTAGCATCATTTACAATTCCTTTAGGCCAAACTTTTTATTTTCAAAATTGTTCTGTTCCAGGTTTTTTTTATTTCCGCACGATTTAATACAAACTCATTGAAGCGCATATAAGAATTATTTACGAGAGACTAAAGCAACTATTAAATTAATTTAACGCTCGAATGAGCTTGTGACTCACTTCTATATCTGTTTTGGCTTATAATTTGTCATTGCACACTTTTCAAAGACATTTGGCGATGTTCACAAAAACATTCTGTTTAATTATAAAATTTTAGTGCAGAGTTGTATTTGCATACTACGCGTTTAGGCCAAGCTTGGACACAGATTTTGCGCAAGCATTTCGAACTAGTCTAATTTATGGACTATACTCAGTATTTCCAGAGCAATTTCTATGTGTTTCGAACTTAGAAACAACGCAACGCTCATTACAGCTCAACGAATGCATATTCGCACTGAAGTATTCTACATAAGTACTACCAAAATTATTTGCGCCGGAAATGCACTGGCTCAGTGGCAGGTCAGTCGTTGTGTTGAAAATCATAACAGTATTTATGGAAATAGTAAATTTGCATATAAAGTAAATTAAATACAAATACAGAGGCCGACAGAAATATCAGCAAATTGCAAAATTCTCTACGCATACACATAATAAGCACAGGCAAAGCAATTGAATTTATGCACAAACATCGCCAGCCGAAAGCAGCTTATTTATAACGGTTGTTATGAGTGAAATTTATAGTTTCATTCCAGTATAAATTTTAATTGAAATTTGCGCAAAATGTGTGAAAACCAAGTGCATCAAATGAGTGATTACCACTTGGTTTCAATGCTTGACATGCAACGATTGCCCCGAAAACTATGCAACATTAATTAAAGGCAGCCGGATTAAAGCGAATGTAAGTTATATTTACATTGTATGCAAATTTGTGGTCAAGAAAAGTGGTCGACATGGCTGAGTGGTAGTTGTGAGCGTCTGTGGCACACATACACATGCATCTGCAATTAAGTTTAGTTGCAATAAAGCTGCTTTAAATTTCAATAATATTTACACGCACGCAAATATATGTATATTTACGAGCTTAGTAAGCAATGTAAATCAACGAACAGAATGTATAAATAATCTAGTGTAATCAGGAATGGTTTTATTGCGGCAATGGTTGCAGTTTGCCAATTATTTAACAGCTTCTGAGGCATTGCTGCTTGCCACATATAGTACAATCAATCTAAGAGAGCTTAATAAGGCATTTGCATTTCTACATTTTTCATTAGCCACAGACAGTAATTTTATAATAACATATAAGCCTCTATTCAAAATAACTATTAAACATGAGTGGAAATAGTTTTTAAATATATCGAATTAATAACATCTGACAGCTGAAATCATCTCATTTACATCTACTTAGTCCTGCCACCAATTCTGTCACAAAGTTTACCATGCATGCCACGAGATCAAACACGCAAAAACGAAATGAAGAAGGAATATTTGTAGTTCGCGCTTACTCAGCTATGACAGTTCGTAGCAATTCCCATAGAAAACAGAAAAATATACTAAGGGAAATGGATTTATCGAACATATCAATATCAACTATAATCCGTGATGATATCCACATGAAAGCCTATTGACGATCAACTGGTCAACTTATGAAAATGTGCTTGAAGGAAATTAGGCTCAATAGACGGTCAAGGGTCGTCAAAGTATACTTTCAGTCCAAGGTTTAACGTGATCAACATTTAGTTTTTGTAATGGTTTGCTGGTGTATAAAGTAAAAATTGAACAAAAATTGTCTAGCCAGATATTTTAGAAGGCGTGGTAAGACATCTACTTGTATGTAATACTCTCTTAGATGGACAGCGGTGAATTGCAGAAATATTTTGCTCCCGACCATAAGGCAAAAACCATCCATCAGCAACTTAAAAGCAATATTCTTGGTTTCATAGCTACAGATGATTGGCCGTCTAGATTCGAATCCATTAACTACAATTTGTGGTCAGATTTGGAGAACACAGTCTATCGAATATTCTGTCGAAATTTGGAGAGAATCAGAAAATCCTTGGTTCGCTTACCGTCTTCAATACGAGTACTAACAGAAACTATGCGAGCTTTTCTTGATGGCCGAATCGTTTGAAGATTTGTTCGAAAGCAAAAGGCGACCACTTCGAAAAAAAATTTGCTCACCGCTCACTATGGTATATGGTATATTTAAATAATAATCACACTTATTGAGTTTTCTCTTCTATTTACGGTCATCTATTTGATCGATAAATGATATAGCAAATAAGGTTTAAGCCAACTCAGATCATCAAGTGTCACTACACGTACATATATGCCATTATCCAAAAAGGGATGACTGTTATTATGAAACTTTATCTTCAGGTCGGTAGGAATAGGATTCTTACCCGAGTTAGTCTGAATACGGGCATTGAGTGTGAAAAAATTACAACTTTATCTCATTACCAAATTCTTCAACTACCCCAAATTTGTTGTCTTTTGCTATTTATAAGAATATTCCAATTATAACTTTTTCTGAACGTTTTATATTGATAGATGTAAGAGGGGCGATTATATGTACAGTCGAACATCGATAAAAATGATTTTGAACTAAAAGGATATTTAGGTTTAAGCTTGTCAAAGAATATTGCGAATATTTAAATGCAAACTGGGAACTATAAGCCAACCTGAAGTCTTGAAAAGTCAAAGGGAATGAGGCGTAAAAAAATAACTATTATTGTCAATAACTCTGTTTACAAAGAAAGAATGCCGCATTTGTGCTGCAATTTATGTGTTATTTTCATTGTCATTGATTTTACGTAATATTTTGTAAGTTAATGAAATATGTATTCAAATATTGACATTTCAAAATTTCTTTATATTGTATATATCCCTCGTATTAATTTCTTAAATACTAATATTTTATTGTTTCTTGTGTGTGCACATAACAACAATCAGTAATGAAATTTTTATTGCCACGAAGTAAACAATCAAACAAAAAGTCAGTTTTATGTCTACTTTTTGCCTCAACGAAAAGTTTTTTATTCATTCTATTTGTTTTTAAAGTCGTTTGTTTTATTGTTAAATAACAGGCTGCTGCAAATTATCACTGAAGCTGTATAAAATTCCATGCTCTAGCAAAAAAAGTGTAGATATAAAGAAATATATTGCAAATACAAAATATTTGCACTAAATGAAAGGCGCATATGTATTTATTATTCAGCCATATTTATTTTGGATGGCAATTGTAATTCTTTTTAAGCCTTTTAAAATTTTCCATTTTTTATATTATAGGAATATTAAAAGCTACAAGAAAGGAAGAGCTAAATTTTTAAAAAAATACTTGATAATATTTGAAAATATTTGAGAATATTGAGAATTTATAACCAGTTATAGCATAAAGTAATACACATTGACGAGCACTTGAACCCACAATAAAAATTAAAAAATAAAAAACAAAAATTTAAGTAATTCAAAAATATTAAAATATTTCGAAAAATCTGTAAAACTTAAAAAATCAGGTAATGGAAAGCAGTATATTTATTAAGAGGGCTTTAGTGTAACTTTTGAACCGATTTCAATAGCTTGTGATAAAAATTTTGCTTATATACATATATAACAAGCTCTTATAATTTCCCCAAGCAAGTAGACTATTTAAAAATATCTTTGATAAAGAAATTATATATGCATTAGGGTGCCTGTTTTTCCAAGATGGTTTTTTAAAAACGCCACTTGAAGTTTAAATTTTCGCCATGAGAAAGGTTCAAAAGTAAATTAACCTAAATCACCTTACTTTTCCCGTATGCTGTATTATTTACAGGAGTTTTTGATTCAAAATAAATAAGTCTACAATTTTGAAAAAGTGATTTTCGAATCGAAATCGTTCTAAAACAAGACTTGGATGACTGTTTCATACACTCATTGCTTTAAAAGTTGTACGTAGTTAAAATTATGCATCAAATATACTGCATTCATACAGTACACCATGTCGCATGAGCAACTTATAATGTATAAAACAATTCAATGAATTCTCAGGTCATTTGATATGGAACATTAATAGCGTATAAATTTTGAAATAAAGTTTTTATGGAAAAAAATATTAACACCTTTTTTTGTGGACCGTAAATTTTAGTAACACATTATTATTTTTCCAAGGTTTTAGGCTTACATCTTCAATAAAAAATATGAAAAAATTCCTTAAATACAGAGCTTGTTTATATTGGAGCTTTATTTTTAAAGCAAAAATTTAAATTTCAGTGTTGACTTTTTTTTGAGGTATACAATGACTAAGAATGATGACTGTCAAACTATACATATACTTTTGAAGTTTATATTAACATGTTTATGTTATGTACTTGGTACATGAAGAGGACTTAAACTTGGAAAGAATATTACCGCTAAAGAAAGGTGCTACAAATTCTGGGTTTTTCTGTACTTCAAGTCAATAACCATTGACGAAGTACTAAAAGCTTTAAGTGTGGTATGGCAGCAAGGTATATAGTCTATTCAGCCAACGAGGTCATATAATTTGACTTCAATATACAACTTTTATTCGAGATATGTCAAACAAATGATTCATGCTGACCATGAATAGTTTAGAAAGTTAAATAACGCCTAATTATTGAAAAGAAAATATTGACGATGCTGGAAAAATTATTCCAGATGTGGCCAAAAAACAAAAAAACTATCTGCATAGGGCGTAAAAAAGAAATAGAAAATTTGATAATTTCAGTATTTTTTACATTACCTCCCTTGAACTTCCTCTTCTACTTCCTACATGTATATACAGTTAAAAGTAACCAACTAATGTGGCAATCCTACATAGCTTTTATATAAAATTTCCCAATAACTAACTAATAAAACAAAAAAAAAAATTAAAAGAAATTTTTTAAAACTGCTAGAAGCGCTTATCTAAGCTTAAAGTTGAGTAAATACATTTTCATCTAGAGTGTGTTATCTATATACTATATATACATATATATATAGCCGAAACATCTAAACGAAATTTTAAGCCATATTGCGCATATTTACAAATATTATATACGGATATATGTATATATATACTCCTATAATGTACATATAAATATATTTATACACTGAACAGGGTATATTAAGTTTGTCACGATGTTTGTAACACCCAGAAAGAAGCGTCGGAGACCCTATAAAGTATATATATAAATGATCAGTATGTTGAGCTGAGTCGATTTAACCATGTCCGTCTGTCCGTCTGTCTGTCTGTCCGTCCGTCCGTCTGTATATATACGAACTAGTCCCTCAGTTTTTAAGATATCCTTTTGAAATTTTGCAAACGTCATTTTCTCTTCAAGAAGCTGCTCATTTGTCGGAAAGGCCGATATCGGACCACTATAACATACAGCTGCCATATAAACTGAACGATCGGAATCAAGTTCTTGTATGGAAAATTTTCACATTTGACAACATATCTTCACCAAATTTTGTATAGATTATTTTCTAAGGCAACAATGTAATCTCCGAAAAAATTGTTCAGATCGGATTACTATAGCATATAGCTTCCATACAAACTGAAAACATAGTTACTGAAAGAAATGCACCTGCGCAGGGTATATTAGCTTCGGTGCAGCCGAAGTTAACGTTTATTCTTGTTTTATTTACATTTTGTTACTTGGCTTCGCGCCTTTTACTATTTTTAGCATTTCGGTGCCGGAAACATAAATTCAAAATTGATTTATTCGTTGCTGTTATTGCAAAACACATAGCTCACTGGAGAGTCATTACTTATTTAATATCAAATTTATGACAGCCAGGCGAGTGGGCGTGTGTGGCAAGTGTGAGTAAAACTTATACACCCATGTGTGCGTTTAAACTCGAAAGAACAATGAATATGTAGGAGATATAATATTTAGGAATGAAAATGTGTACATAAATACAATTGTTAATATAGTCGCATATATGGCTCGGTAAATGTTAATATATTAATATATATATATCTAAATTTATAGTAAAGCAGCATGTACATGTAAACGCAAATCGTCGCAAAATGCGACAAATAAATAGAAAAATAAGCACTCAAATAAAAATATGTGTACATACTATATACTCTTCATTATAAGAAATAAAATTTATACTATAGGCAAAAATAATTGTTATATGAGGTAAATGAAAGCGTTATGTTTTTGCATATTTATACCTTGAACAGGATGTATCAAAATTCACCCGGACTGACAAAAAAAAGTTAAAATTTAGGTAAGAGAATTTATAATCAAAGAAATATATCTACATTGTGACAAAAAAGTACCTTGAAATTGTAATTAAGTTCCGAAGGTAAATGACACTCAAAAAAAATATTTTTCAATTTGGCATGACTGTTCTTAATTACTTTGACAAATATGAGCGCGATCTGTCAACCAGTTTAATTACAGCTTAAGTTGGTACATCTCAGTGGAGCGTTGCAATTTCTACAACGAATAAAAATATGTAACAAAGAATTTGTCTCAAAGTTTGTATTTTTAACCAAATTTCATGTGCCGAATCTTTGCCAATATTGGAAAAGGCTTACGGTGATTTAGTTTTATCAAAACTACAAGCCTAAGAGTGGTACAAAGCTTTCAAAGACGGTCGAGAGATCGCTGAAAACATACCTCGTTCTAGACGACCTTTGACTTCTTCAACTGATGAAAATATTAAAAGAGTGATGGATATGGTGGCTGTTTAAACTTTTTCACTGGTATTGTTTTTTACGTGGCGGGTCCAAAGCCCAGCGCACAACCCTATGTAGGGAATGTTTCGCCTTCTCACATTAGCTCGCCTTCGAGCGGATGTTCTTAGACTACCCAGAGGATACTTGGTCAAAGACCGGAAGTAGTGAGCTGCTTGAGCCATGTGTAAAAGAATCGTTTCTGGCCACTCCCAAGTGAATGGCGATCAGAGAACTTTCCTCACTGGCGTGAACTTCTACACATGACTCCATCCTCCCTTAGAAACAACAAAGCGGCAGGGGCAGACGGACTACCGGCCGAGCTATTCAAACACGGCGGCGAAGAACTAATAGGGAGCATGCATCAGCTTCTTTGTAAAATATGATCGGACGAGAGCATGCCCAACGATTGGAATTTAAGTCTGCTTTGCCCAATTCATAAAAAGGAAGACCCCACAATCCGCCAACTACCGTCGGATTAGCCTCCTCAACATCGCATATAAGGTTCTATCGAGCGTATTGTGTGAAACATTAAAGCCCACCGTCAACAAACTGATTGGACCTTATCAGTGTGGCTTCAGACCTGGAAAATCAACAACCGACCAGATATTCACCATGCACCAAATCTTGGAAAAGACACGTGAAAAGAGTATCGACACACACCACCTCTTCGTCGATTTCAAAGCTGCTTTCGACAGCATAAAAAGGAGCTGCCTTTATGCCGCTATGTCTGAATTTGGTATCCCCGCAAAACTAATACGGCTGTGTAAACTGACGTTGAACAACACGAAAAGCTCCATCAGGATCGGGAAGGACCTCTCCGAGCCGTTCGATACTAAACGAGGTTTCAGACAAGGCGACTCCCTATCGTGCGACTTCTTCAACCTGCTCCTGGAGAAAATAGGTCGAGCTGCAGAACTAAACAGAGAAGGTACCATCTTCTATAAGAGTGTACAGCTGCTGGCGTATGCCGACGATATTGATATCATCGGCCTCAACACCCGCGCCGTTAGTTCTTCTTTCTCTAGGCTGGACATGGAAGCACAGAAAATGGATCTGGTAGTGAACGAGGGCAAAACGAAATATCTCCTGTCATCAAACAAACAGCCGTCGCACTCGCGACTTGGCTCTCACGTCACTGTTGACAGTCATAACTTTGAAGTTGTAGACAATTTCGTTTATTTAGGAACCAGCATTAACACCACTAATAATGTCAGCCTGGAAATCCTACGCAGGATTGCTCTTGCCAACAGGTGCTACTTCGGACTGAGTAGGCAATTGAAAAGTAAAGTCCTCTCTCGACGAACAAAAGCCAAATTCTATAAGTCGCTCATAATTCCCGTCCTGCTATATGGTGCAGAGGCTTGGGCGATGACAGCAACCGATGAGTCGACGTTATGAGTTTTCGAGAGAAAAATTCTGCGAAAGATTTATGGTCCTTTGCGCATTGGCCACGGCGAATATCGCATCCGATGGAACGATGAGCTGTACGAGATATATGACGACATTGACATAGTTCATTAAAAGACAGCGGCTACGCTGGCTAGGTCATGTTGTCCGGATGGATGAAAACACTCCAGCTCTGAAAGTATTCGACGCAGTACCCGCCGGGGGAAGCAGAGGAAGAGGAAGACCTCCACTCCGTTGGTAGGACCAAGTGGAGAAGGACCTGGCTTCGCTTGGAAAATCCAATTGGCGCCACGCAGCGAAAAGAAGAAACGACTGGCGCGCTGTTGTTAACTCGGCTATAATCGCGTAAGCGGTGTCTACGCCAATTAAGAAGAAGAAGATGGAGATGGTGCTTGAAAACGTCAAGCAAGTGTTGGAGAGATGGCAAGAGAGCTCGAGGTCTCTCCTGAGTCCGTTGGAATGATTTTGTTGGGTATTTTGAATATGAAACCTGTACTTGCTCGACTGGATTACATAAAGCTGAATTTTTATGAAAAAGAATACCGTAAACGGGTCTCTATGGATATGCTTGATCGAGCGAATTCCGATCACACATTCATGGACATGGGTTTATCAGTTTGACAGGCAAACAAATCAATAATTATAGGAATGGAGGGGAAAAAACCAGCCAAAAAAAAAAAAAAAATTACGCCAAAGCCGCTCAAAAATCAAGATTATTCTCACTGCTTTTTTTCGATATTCGCGGTTTGGTGCATCACGAATTTGCTCCGGAAGGAAAGAGAGTCAATAAGCAGTTCTATTTGGTCATAATGAGGCGTTTGTATGTGAACATCCGTGGAAAACGGTCGGAATTTTGGAAGAACAAATCATGAATTTCACAACATTGATGAGGCACCAACGCATCAAGCCACGATTGTGACCGAATTTAAAGTCAAAAACGCAATAAATATCATCGAAAGACCACGGTATTTACCATATTTGGCTCCTCGTGACTTTTTCTTGTTCCACAAATGAAAACTGCTACTCCGTAGAACTCGTTTTCAGTCGATCGAAGAGATAAAAAAATTCGCTAAAGAAGCTGAAGGCCATCCCAAAACGGGTTTATGAAGAGCCGAGGACTGAAAAAATCGTTGGTATAAGTGAATTACATCAGGTGGAGATTATTTTGAACCTTGAAGGCGACAAAATAAATATTGCTGAATAATTATATATTTTGCGTTTTATTTACAATTTCCGGTAATTTTTTGCCACAATGTAATTTTTTTGTACAAAAGATTCCGAAAATTTATTTTTGATGCCAATATTTCCCATGTTTATTGAAGCTATTTTTCCTTTTGTTGCCCTCGCTGCAGATGTGTTTATTTTATTGACAATCGAATTGCCTTGTTTACGCATTCGATGAAATGGCCAGCAAAATGGAGCGTTGGGAAAATTAAGTGACATTTTTGCGAAAACAAAAGCGCCGATAATTAAAGCATGTGAGTTCGGAATATAATGCTGCGCGCCTATACAAAGTAAGCCATCAGCAATGGCCTTTGTTCGCTTTATTAAATATTATTTATTTCATACACCAAACGATTGTTACTGTGAGTGTCCGTGTGTCTATGTGTGTGCATAGCAGACATTGTAACAGTTTATGTAAGCATTTACGCACACACTAATGCCGCGCAACACAAGCGAAGTGCGTAAATAATATTCGGTGTGTGTACTTATGTGTGTCTATGCATGTGTTTGTGTAATTGCGGCCAACACGCTCACCAATATAATGCCATCAAATTAGCTGTTAAATGCTATTTTTTTCTCTTGCAGATTTTGGCTGGTCATTGTAGACCATTTTTGTTGGTTTCCACTTGCGTGAGTTTGCAATAAAATTATTATTGACATTGTAGCAATAAATAATATTTAATTTGCGCTCTGCAGGGTGTTCAACAAAGAGCGGCAGAATAAAGTGAACTTGTGCGTGCGCATGTGTGTGTGGTATATGTCCATGTTCGCCTCATATAACCGCTATATCATAGATTGTGGCAAATTTTCGGTTTTATACTACATCGAGTAAATCAAGTCATAAATAACGGAAATGACCAAAATAGAGAATATTTGAAAATTGCATTTTGCGGGCAACTTTACGCGCTGATTTTAGTTATTCAAAGGCTTCTCATATTCAAATATAGAATAATTTTGAAAGCAGAGTTGCCACTTATTCATAAAAAAACACACTCTTGAAATGCTGAAATGTGCGTACAAAAAAATATAAAAGAAGAAATTTATAATTCTTTATATACGAAATATTAAAAAATAGAGTTGCCACCTAGAAGAAAAATAAAAATATTAATCTCTAAAAGCTAAAATTATGGAACCAAAAATATTCAAAAAAGCTCCAATTCTTTGATAAGAGATATTTTCGAATAGGGTTGCCAGCTATAGAAAAATAAAACTACCACTGTTAAAATGCCAAAAGAGTGGAAAAAATATCCAAAAAATATTTTAGAAGGAATTATGTAGGACATATTTTGCCACTTATGCAAAATATGCTCATTAAATATTTTAGCAACTTTTATAAAAAAAATATATTATGGAATAGAGTTGCCAAATAAAAATATTAATCTCTAGAAAGTAAAAGGAACGAACAAAACATACTAAAAAAAAATTTTCGAATTTCTTGTATAAGAAATATTAACGAATAGGGTTGCCACCTATCGAAAAAATAAAAATACCACTCTTAAAATGCCAAAACAGAGGAAAAAACACCCAAATATAGTTTAGAACGAATTATCTGGGATATATTTTGGTATAGAGTTGCCACTTATAAAAGAAATAAAAATATTACTCTTGAAATGCTACAACGATCGAACAAAATATGCTCAATAAGTACTTTAGCAGCTTTTGTATAAAATATACTATGGCACAGAGTTGCCATCTATGCAAGAGTTTAAAAATAGCACTCATGAAATGCTGAAATGTACGAAGAAAACATATACAAAAAGAAATTCAGAAGTCTTTATGTAAGAAATATTAAGCAATAAAGTTGCCACCTGGAGAAAAAATTAAAATATTAAACTCCAGAAACTAAACTGGTTGAACAAACCATACTCAAAAGAAAAATTTGAATTATTAGTGTAAGAAATATTACCGAATAGGGTTGCCACCTATCGAAAAAATAAAAATACAACCCTTAAAATGCCAAAATAGCGGAAAAAACATCCAAAAAATTTTTAGAACGAATAACGTAGGTCATATTTTGGCATGGATTTCTGTAATTTTTATACTCTCGCAACAAAGTTGCTAAGGAGAGTATTATAGATTTGTTCACATAACGGTTGTTTGTAAGTCCTAAAACTAAAAGAGTCAGATATAGGGTTATATATACCAAAGTGATCAGGGTGATGAGTAGAGTTGAAATCCGGATGACTGTCTGTCCGTCCGTCCGTGCAAGCTGTAACTTAAGTAAAAATTGAGATATCATGATGAAACTTGGTACACGTATCCCTTGGCTCCATAAGAAGATTTAGTTCGAAAATTGCGTTAACCGACTAACAAAAAACGTCAGAAACACTAAATTTTACGGAAGAAATGTCAGAAGGAAGCTGCACCCAGGCAGGCTTATGGACCAAAAACCATATCTCAGGAACTACTTTACCGATTCCAATGAAATTCGGTATATAATGTTTTCTTAACACCCTGATGACATGTACGAAATATGGCTGAAATCGGTTCACAACCACGCCTTCTTCCAATATAAAGCTATTTTGAATTCCATCTGATGCCTTCTTTGTATAATACGAGTATAAACATTAGGAACCAATGATGATAGCGGAATAAAACTTTACACAAATACGGTATTTGAAAAATATGTAAAGGACGGATAATGAAATCTCGATTATTACTTTATCATGCGAGAGTGTTAAATGTTCGGTGACACCCGAACTTAGCCCTTCCTTAATTGTTTTTTTGACAAACTAAGATTGTTTGCTGGTAGCCTACCAAAGGTTGGAAAATCCTACAATAATTCCATATTTCATTCTCAATGTCACAACAACACACTGCATTAAAACATATCGGCCATCTTGCAGTTATAGCTTGGTTAGCCTGAGATATTTGGATAACTTTTTCTCAGCTTGTGTTGATATAACATTCTTTGAGAACCGCTATTACCATGTATTCTCTCTTACAGTAGAATATCAAATATAAGAGCCAGACATTTACCCAAGTCAGCTAAATTATACCCTATACCTATAATGGGGTTTTGAAGAGTAATATGGATTTTACTTTTCGCCTTGAGGGGTTATTTTCCAGCGACATATCGAAACACTCCAAGAAATATATTCACTCCCAATGATTTTTTCAATGAGAAAGTAAACAAAAAATATTGTTCAAAAATTATTGCGATTTCCTAAAAAACAAAAAACAAAAGAAGTTAAGACTAAGTTAGTCACAAAGATTGGTATAACTCCTTCTCCGATTACTTGTAAGAAAGCTTTATTGGCTCTATGAGCTAACGTATTGACCTAATCTTCTTTGAAAAGCGCTGTTAAGGAAAATCTTGTCTATGTTGGCTTGAGATATTCGTAAAACTCCTCACCTTCCGCTCGCAAATATAGGCTCGCAATATAGGCAATGTTTCTGTTGACCTCTTGGGAAATATGTGATTATTTTCCGAGCAATGCGAAATTAACAGTCGTCGGCAATCAGATCTTAGTTATAGCATACATAAGCCATTATCACTATATAAAAATTTAGTAAGATATGACTCACTCATTTAATATCTGCCTTGCTAATATAATAACCTAACATTTTGAAGCTTCAAATGTGCTCTCATATACGGCCAATGCAATTAGTATGCAAAATTGTATGAAAAATTTGCGCATGTTACACACACAACCTCAAAAATCATTATTTCCGGAAGAGAGGCTCAAAAATGTTACGGATATCACATGACGCATATCATATTTCGCAACACACACACACACATCGGCACACATATTCGCATATGACCGCAATGCACTCATATTACTCACCTGGCCTTCGTTGATGAATCCATATTTATTGGCAATTAAGTCGGCCATTTGCCTGCCAGCTGGTATGTGCACCGCAAAGTCGTTCGTATACATCGGTTGCTGCGGCAAGCTGTGCGTGCCACGCAGGCTATCCAATAGCTCATCGGACAGCTCGAACGGCGCATCATCATCATTAGACACTGCGCCGGACTGGAATGCTTTAGTAATATTATTATTGCCACCGTCGTTGAGTGTGCCACTCTCGGCGCTGTTGCCACTGCTGCTGCTGATGTTGTTGTTGTTGGCGTCATTTAGTGGCCCCGCGGCCACGAGGCTGGCGAAGGCTTCACTATAATCACTTAGTATGATGTTGACAGCCGTGTTGTTGTGGTTGTAATTTTTATTAATATTCTCATCATTGTTGTTGTTGTTGTTGCTATTGTTAATAACATCATATTGATAGGCGTCCGCTGTGCGGTGCTTCGACATATCGCGATAATTACTGCTAGTTGGGTCGTTACTACTCCTGCTGGTGCTGCTGATGCTGTTGTTATTGTTGTTGTTGCTATTTGTATTTACAATTTGACTAATTGGCGCTTGGTTGTTGCTGGGCGTGCCGGCGGCGCTATCGCTGACTGCGCGCACAGTTGCCACATTGTAGCTGCTTAAAAATATTACAACAACAAAAGCATAAGTAAAAAAGTTGCTATTTTGTAGCAGTGTGGCCAATGTGTTGCAGGCCGCATGGGTCCACACTTTGCGTTTGCTGGCGGCTACACGTGTTGTTGTTGTTGCACGCGTGCTTGTTGGCCGCTGGCATGGTGCTGCTAACACTCGTGGTCGGTCGCACCATTTTCGTATTTGTGCAACATTTTCGCGTTGCTGTGCTGCAGCAGTGTGGCAACAACGGCCGCTAAGCTTATTATGCCTGCTCCCACTGGCACTTTGTTGCACTTGCTGATTTAGTTGTTCTTGTCGATGTTGTTGCTGCAGTTTGCCTGCGTCGCAACGTGTGTGGCAAGTGTTTGTTGCTGCAGTTGTCGCCTTTATTGATGATATTGAATTGTCACATTCATCATCGTTGTTGTTGTGGTGTGTCAAATGCATAGTTGCCTTTGACACGCACGTTGTTGTTGTTGTTGGGGAGTTTGGGGGGGTGGTGAGTCGTTGTTTATGTACGTGTACGTGCACTTATCAATTCCGCCTGTTGCAATTTGTTGCCGTTGGTATTGTTGTAAATATTATTGTGTCTAAAATGCAAATTGTGTGGTGTTGTTGCGGTTGTTGCGTCGAATTTCGTTGCCACATGCGTGCGGTATTTGTAGCGTAGTTGAAACAAAAAAAATGTTCCGAAATTTTAGTTGTTGCTGTAGTTGTTGGTTGTTAGGCAAACGCTGCTATCCTGCGTTCGAATACATTTTCAGCATAAATTGGAATGCGTGCGACTGGAAAAAAGAAAAGAGAGAGAAATTGTAATTATGCATTCTTAGTAATTGTCACGGGATGAGTTCGGTTTAGAACTTTAATTTCGAATTTTCAGTTTCGAATTTTCGATTTCGAATTTTCAATTTCGAATTTTCGATTTCGAATTTTAAATTTCGAATTTTCGATTTCAAAATTTGGTACTACAGTTTATATCCTTAAATGAAAAATATAAAATAAAAATTACAGAAAATTGGAAAAAAAAGCTTGGCTAAGTTCAGTGTAATGCTCTGAATAAATCACCCAGTTTGGCAAACTAAGGCTTAGTGAAAACATACGCTTTAAGTAGTGCTTTAGTAGTGCTTATCCTGACGCCAATTTTTTGGAGAACTTCAACAAAACTCCATTAACAATATTTCGTTTTAGAATGTTTACAAAGTTTTTTCTAAACATTTTCCTTTCCCAAGACTTCATCTGTTAATTGTTATGGTAGCTACATATATGCTCATGTTGTCCGAACTCAATAATCTTTTCGGAGATTCTAATGTTAGAGCGTAATAATACTCAAATAAATGAGTTTTTCATTCAGGCGAGTTTATATGGCAGCTATATGCCAAAGTGAACCGATCGAAACAACTTTTTCGGGGATTCTACTTAGCTCCGCACTGAAAAATCGTCCACTTCAAATTTCGAGAAGATATCTTATAAAATAAATAAATTTTCCAAACAAAGAAACAAATTTATTGGCAGGTTTGTAAAGCAGCTATTCGGAGAGAAAAGGTCAAATTTCTGATCAATATCTGAAAAGCCGAGGCCGAGGTGTTAAACATCGTGGAAAACTTATGAAACGAAGTGATATAAACTAATGCTAGGTGGGTTCTTAAGAACGCATATGCATTTTGCTTACAGGACATAGCCTATATATGCTTACTTCAGAGCTTAGATGCCATTCTTAATAGCTATTGAACAAGCTTCAAGGTTGAAATAGTTATGATACTATATCATACCCAAAATCATCAGCTCGGGAGCTACCAAGGAGACTTGGTGAATGATGAGGTCATCTTCACTACAAAGATATAGTATTTCAAAGATATACGAGCGAGGCACGTTACTGCTTGGGTTTTTTTTAGATACTCAATGTTGTTCAGCGGATCAACAGAGAGCTAAGTGGTCACAAGCCTATGAAAAGCTGAAAAAGTTAGAAGTGTGAAACAGGTAGGGGTCATAAGTCTTCTATAGACAATATGATGTTTTTCGCCTTCACTGACGTTAATCTAGAGCACCGAATCAACTTGTAATGGTAGTTACTCTGCACCCATACCCTCGAACAAAATATAAATGTTCCATAAACGAACGCTTTGCGTTAACGGAGATATTGGTATCAACTCTCATTTCAAGCTTATAGAAAAACAGTCTTGACTCTTAGTATAATCATAAATCGTAACATTTGAAGGATTCTAGGTTATGAATACTCTGAAAATCTTCATAACTTTAACTTCAATACCGATAACTTCAAAGCAGAGCCGACTTTTTATTATTATTTCTCTGCGCTCATACCTTTGTGGAGCATGTGGCGGGAAGAGTGGATCTGCTCTCAGCTCATGGGAATAAAAGCCGTGGACATACTGCTCCAAAGTGCGGGCTGCTTCAGAAAGGTATCCTTCACTCCATAAGCAGAGCCGTAAAATTGGTATTAGCTCAGGACTGCGGATTGGAGTGCGTAGGCCTATTATAAATTGTATCTACAGAGTAATAGGACTTGTTTGGGTGAGTAGTCACAGCGGAATCGTAAGGAACTGTGAAGCAAACCACATAAACAAACTTGTCAGAAGACTTTAACAGAGCTCGTGAGTGTTACACAACATTTACGTGGTTTCAAGTTGCATCTGATCCGTAGTTTCATTAAGTTACTTTCAGCAAAATTCGTCTCGTCCTGGTTAGAGGTGTTCTAAGCGTTGATTTTTCAAGGGCAATGTAGGGCGACCAAAAAAAAATTCTCTGGTCAATTGTCGAAGTTATCGGCACTAAGGTAAGGTGTAATCATCCTTCCGGCTGTCAAGCATCATTAAGATGCTAAGGTAAAAACAACTTGGTACTCAAGCGAAAGAGCGTCTGAACATATTTCCAAATGACTCAAAATCCTCTGTCGATATTTGTAGATTTTGAGCCGCCTTTAGGTATTTTCCATTATTTAAAAGGACTGCTGTGAAACTCTACAAGTATAATCTCTAACATAACCAAACCGAAGTAGTAATACATATATCAAGCGAAAACATTTCAAAATAGCAACGTGGTAAATTATGGTTTCTGGAGAATACAAAGGACCTATTACTGACATCTTGTGAGGTTCTTTAGGATGAAGTTAAAAGGGTGCAGAATAAAAAGAGGATAATTTCGGAATAGGGCTTCTCCACCTACTGCAGTGATTTCGGCTTTTTCCGTAGATGAATTCTAAAAGAAAGTCCTCTAAAAGATATTTCGTTCGTCCACTGACCTGCGGGCGAAAAAAAATTAAAAATTGTCAGCGTTAATATAATTGGTCACCCTATAGAAAGATGTAACTCGAAATCTATTTGGGTTTTTGTTTTATGATATTAGTTTGTTATTTCTAAAGATATAACCGAACTAAATATGAAAGTAAACCGATTTTTGAAAACTTCACACCACATGTGGGCCAAAATTAAGTGTTATAACTATCAATCAACTTTTAATACAATATCTCTCATTCTCTAAGCTTTTGCTATCTTACAGGCGCATTAACTGTTACAAATATACGTCATAAACCTCTAATTCGGTCTACGCCTCATAGTTTGTGTTCTAAATAACAGTCCTAAGTGCAGACAGATTCTCAGGAGATAAGGCAATCACTGTAGACGTTTCCTTCGGCAAAGACCACACCTTTCAACACTCCAATAATAGAAAGCCGGAATGATAAAGGGATACACAAACACACACTTTTGATGGCGCCGCTAAATGAGTATTGTGCGTAATAACAATTTTCCGAGTATGGTTTCCTATTACACAATACAATAAAATGTTGCACGCATCCTGCTAAAAGAGTGCCACGCAACGCGCATAAAAAGTGACAAAGGAAAATGTGCAACACGCACGTACACAAAGCATATATAACAATAATAATAACAATGAAAGAGGAAGTGAATGCTAAAATCACAACTACAATGCATGAGCGCAAATATACCGTTAGTGCTGACACAATAAACAACATGTGCAGGGGGGGCGGGCTGTAAATAACTACTTATATGAGTGTGGATTAGGGTGTGTTAACAAGTGGAACAACGCTCGCTGCAGGTAAGTTAAGTGGGCATTAGCCAGAACATATGCTTGCACATATTTACGCTGTAATGCTTCTCAGAAGTGGAAGGTGGAAGCGAGTGAGGCTGAATTGTTATTGTATGCCAACTGCCTGCTCAAGGGGACGGTGGCGCAAAAACTGCTTTAAAAGTCGGTTAGTAAGATGCTATTTGCTTTGCTGGTATGCTTTAGAAATTCGTTGTCGCTTTTGCAACAGTGTTTTTGTTGTTGTTGTTAGCGCCGTAGTTCTAGCAGTTAATCAGCCACCTGCTCAAGTGCTTTCACGACTGCTTAAAGGCTGTTGTGAGACAAGTTACTCATCAAGTCACTTCTTATGGGCACACAGTTACCTGCTTTGGGGCAGTGGGTGTGAGGAATTTCCCGCTAAGCAACGGCATTTATGCTTTTACACTTACTTTGTGCGCGTATTTATGAGCGCTTACTGGCTAGTGTGCGCATACATGCTGTTTTAACTGTATGTGGGCACCCTTTAGTATACTGTTTAGGCTTGGGGGTGTGTGTGTGTCTCATTTATATTTTAACAAATGACAAGTCATTAACCGTTGAATGATTGCCACATGTCTGGAATTTGTAGGTGTTTATGTTTAAATTTTACTTTCAACACTCAAATTAATGTCACTCATACGCACCGGTGCACCTTACATTTAGCGTACATAAGGGATTAAGTACAGCCTGCTGGATGTTTTCGCTATTTTTTGTTTTTGGAATTTAGTGTCTACCATTTTGACAGCGCTTGTGTGGTCTTGTCAGCTTAGCGTGACATTGCGTTAGCGCCGCCATTAATTTTAGTTGACACATCGACAAAACGAAGGTGGGCAGGCTTGTCAGCAAAAGCCATTAATCAGCTGGGGATTAAATTTAGCGGGTTGTTAAAGATTAAGTCTGGACGCAAAGGTTAGCAAAGTAAGTATTAATAGAGAAGAAAATAGTGTGCACACCCGCATATTTTTTTGCTAGTTATTGCTTAGTTCAAGGTCAGTTTTTTTATCGCAAATATTAAATAAGTGTTGGATGAAGTTTGAATATAAAATTCTTAAAAAAATTATAGGTTATACCCACCAATAGGTATGTTATATATATTATATTGCAAAGTTTTGAAAAAGCACTGCCTACAATTAGGCGCATTTTTTTTTTTAGCAAAGACTAAAACCAAATTACTTATTGTCTGATAGATTAAATATGCTTAGTAGAAGTGCATTTTGAGCATACATTTCTATTATTTCTAGTTCAAATAGAGGATATATTCTAGTTAAGATTTTTCTTTGCAGGATTTATCCACGGAGAAGGCCGAAATCACTGCAGGTTGGGATGAATGCCGTTGAAGATAGCGCCTAACTCGAAAAATTATTATTATTTTTTTTTAATTTTACTTTATATTCTTAATCTTTGTAGAAGTGAGGTAATACACGATGGTTAATACAGAGCTAGCTCTTTAACTACTATGTAAAGCAGTCCTTTGTGAAGCCATAAGTATAAATATGCTTTTAAAATCCTAAAGAATTAATACAGCATTGTTTGTTAAGTTCCCAAGAATAAATTTTGTTAGGCTGCCTCACTAGAGGTGCCCCTTAATATGTCTGGTAACAAGTGTCAAATAATCATATTTAGATAACCTAATTACGAACACGCTTCTATATTTTTGGCAAAACTTTTTTTGGCGAGAAATTTCACGGGCTATCAAAAACCGCATTAAAGTAATTAAACAACTTCTAGCGACACAGACAAAATGTTTATTACATTGCATGATAGGTATAAACAAGAAAGTAAACATAATATATAATACTGCCTACGTATACAAAAATATACCATATTTAAAGTGCGTTAACCGAATGGCCTGGCAGGCAGTGTAGGTATGAGCTATAAACAAAAAGGAAAACCACCTCAAACCCAGATAAATCAATACAAAGGCCTGCCACTGCTCAACCATGTACTCACTCCTTCGCACGCCCGCCTCGGCAAAAGTTTTTGCAACACGCCTAAGTCCCCAGAGTCCAGTCGTTTTATGAGCCATTTCAAACTCGGTCGGAAATTCCTTGAACCATGCAGACAGACAGACGTTTTTATGGCTTTAAGTATTGCTTTTACTCGTCTGCTGGAATTTATCGAGACTTATGAAGGCTGGTGGAGGTCGCCGAAAGGTTTAAGTCGTAAAAATGTTTGCATCAAGGCCAAGACTTGCTCGTCTACATGCAAGCGTCTTTAAGGCGTGCAAAAATATGACAATTCGAACAATTTTTATTTATCTATGCACTTGTTTATGAAGTGAGTGACATATGTTTGTGCGTGTAATGGTGGCGTCGGCCTATAAATTTCAATAGCAGTGATATTTATGTATATGAATCTCGAATGCCAAACTGGTGCTGATTGTTTAGTATGCTAATATTGTTTTGGGAGTTGTATTTGAACTTGATTTATTGCACGTCTGTCATAAATATGCAATGAAGATATTTATGAACATTGTGGGAATATATTTATGCAGATGTCTCTATATATTATGTAATATTAGTGAGGTCTATAAATATATGCGTAAATGTGTACATTTAGCTGACAGGTATAAATAAGCACTAAAATGTTCAAATGTGTAATAAGGAAAGTACCGTGGGAAAATAAAACGATTTTAGGGTTCGAAATTTAGTGGAAGCGTGTCATAAAAATTTTAAAAGTGATGAAATTGTTTTAAAAATTTTTAGCAGAAACAAAATTCAGATACGACCTTTATTTTTAAGTATATTATGATGTATCGGGTGATTTTTTAAGAGCTTGATAACTTTTTAAAAAAAAAAACGCATAAAATTTGCAAAATCTCATCGGTTCTTTATTTGAAACGTTAGATTGGTTCATGACATTTACTTTTTGAAGATAATTTCATTTAAATGTTGACTCATGTGGTTTCAACAAGATGGCGCTACATGCCACACAGCTCGCGATTCTATGGCCATTTTGAGGGAAAACTTCGGAGAACAATTCATCTCAAGAAATGGACCCGTAAGTTGGCCACCAAGATCATGCGATTTAACGCCTTTAGACTATTTTTTGTGGGGCTACGTCAAGTCTAAAGTCTACAGAAATAAGCCAGCAACTATTCCAGCTTTGGAAGACAACATTTCCGAAGAAATTCGGGCTATTCCGGCCGAAATGCTCGAAAAAGTTGCCCAAAATTGGACTTTCCGAATGGACCACCTAAGACGCAGCCGCGGTCAACATTTAAATGAAATTATCTTCAAAAAGTAAATGTCATGAACCAATCTAACGTTTCAAATAAAGAACCGATGAGATTTTGCAAATTTTATGCGTTTTTTTTTAAAAAAGTTATCAAGCTCTTAAAAAATCACCCGATATAAAGATTTACTAAGGCATTATTATGAATTAAAGGTGGGTTCTGTAATAGAGAATTTGGTGCGCGACTTCGCTAAAATATTCCTGAATGTAGGCAACGTTTTTTAGATGGGCAGTTATAATCAAATCTAAATGCCAATGCTGCTTTAGCTCAGAAATATATTGACAAGATATTAGAAATATTAAATAATATTCCGTTTTTTATAAAATTTGTACGAAGCGTGTTCCAAAATAGTAATAATAAAGAATCTCGCGAGCTCAGAGCGCACAATTATCAGTATTTTTTTATTGCCTTTGAAGTACGATACAATTTTCAGCTATATTCATTGCTTACATTGTTTTTAGCGGCCGCTAAGGTTAATTAGACGTGTTTTTATATGCCCGACCATTTTCGTTCATTAGAAGCTCATACTTCATTGATTGTTCGTGAGTTCTTGGCCAAAATCAATATCGTATTCATAACGACACCTCAGCTGCCATATTCGCCAGCCATGGCTCCGTGTGAATTTTTTTTATTTCTAACCAAAGGTGAACCTTAAAGAAGTGTCGTTTTACCTCATAGATGAATATCGTTGAAAATCCCAAAAGTCGAGTTTGAGAAGTGTTTTCACGATCGGAGGAAGCGCTGGCTTAAGTGCATAATAGCGAATGCAGACTACTTTAAAGATGACAACCTTAATGCAGATGAATGAATATTCCAAAAAAAAACAGGAAAATTCCTGTCACTATTTTAATACATCTCGTAGTTGAAACCAAATCTAAATAAGCTCATCATTGTACAAATTATTTGCCATATAAGACATTTGGAAATACCTTTATCACTATCAACATTTAGGGTTTTAGACTTTGCTAACATTACATCCAAATGTAGGTAACGTTTATTGTAAATTATCAGCAATGCTCACTTGTAAACACAGACTATACTTTAATGAAAATTATATTAAAATAAATTGATGGCATTAAAACTTTTACAAAACTGAAAAGAAACACATAATCTCAATCACAATTAAATGACCGAATAGTCATTTGGATGCTACTTATATTAATATTAAAATCGTGGGTTAGTGGCTTGGCTAAAATATGTCTTAATGTAGGCAAAGTTTATATTATGTGATCAGTAATGATAGCAAGCATATACTGATTGTATTCTAGTGACACTTATATTGAAAGTAATTGAGGTTTCAAACAAATATTCCAAAACTTTTTAATTAGTAGAGAAATAAATGAATAATTAAGCAACCAAATATAACTTGTATTATCGTCAAAAATGCTGCATAGTGCTTTTAATCGAAAAAGTGCCTAGATATCGGCAACATACTATAATTTGCCACATCTGGAGACTGATAACACTAAGAGCAAGCGAATAAGTCTATAAAAATAAAAAAAAAAAATAAGAGAAAAATTCAAAATATAATATTTGGCTTCCAATACAAAACAAAAAATGCTTATTAATCTCAAATATTTTCAAGTTGACGACATCAAGTAATAACTTCAATGCCTACCAACACTCCCATCATAACCAAACGCAAGCACAAGTATGCTTGAAATTTGGCTAACGGCGCATATTTGTCAGACCACGGCTAATTGAATTGGATTTATGCTGCTGTCACTCACCAGCACTATTTCCCGCCAACGTATTTCCTCACTTGAGCGAAATTGCATTATCATTTCACTTGCTGCTTGCCACTTGCCACTGCCAAGTAGAAAAAGACGAATTTTGCATTTGGCCAGTTCACTGACTGCAGCAGCTACACTAATTCAAGCGGCAATGTTGGCACTGTGACGACAAAAGGATGGCTGGCGATAAACGGCTGCATTGATCAGTGACAGCAGAGGCCGCGCATTGACTAAAGCGAAGGTGGACACCAATCAGCAATTGAGCGCAACAGCTGCAGATTGTCGATTGAAATGGTGGCGTCCGCGCCGTCACCGCACTTTGTTTGCTCATAAACGATGCCGCTGCTTGCTTTTCACCAAATGAACCGGCCGAGGGGGGTGTGTGTGTGCACGCGATTCATTCAAATGCCTTTTCGATAGCGGCTGCCTTATTTTCGTGGCAGTCGTGAGCACACTTTTGCTAAAGGGTGGTTTTTGAGAGGTTTGGCTGTTTGTTTTTATATGGAGACTTTTGATGAATTTTTTAAAATTTGAAATTCAAAACTTTTTTGTATATATTTTTTGAAGAGATTTTTGACCCCATGGGACCTTGAAAAATACCCTATGAAGTCGTTTTGTAGGTCCAATTTTGGAAAAAATCCAGTATAAGAGCCCCAACTTCAAACAAAATTCTCTGAGATATCTAAACGTTTTTCCTCCGTTCTTAGAGGAAGCATATTCAATTTAAATTTCAAAATCATATGTATATTCAGACAGCCAGCTTTGACAACTGTCTTCATATTATAGTATAGAATTCTCCAAAAAAGACACCTTACACCGTTTCAGCTGCGAGTGCAATCAGTATGCATCCCGAAGTGAGTCGAAATGGAGTCCATAGCATTCAGCCATACTGAGATACAGCGATTGTTTTCCCATCGATTTCGGCTGTTGGAGCAAAGCTGTGACCAAAAGGTGAATGCACCGAAGCAAGTCACGCAGACAGGATGTTAATTTGGCAAAGTGCAAATAAAGTGAATTGCCAAGCACGAAATTCAATATCAACATACCATAGGTATGCTATATACATATGTACATAAATATATTTATTTGTGAAAATTAAATTGGCAGTTGTTTGGATTGGCTCGAAATATAATTTTGCTATAGGAGTAAGTTTTAATCGCTACCGACAAACTTCCTGTTTAAAGAATATATTCTATTCTGACCTTCGGAAGCTGTTTCTTTTGATGCCGAACTGAAAACGAGGTGAACTCCCGGGCTTGCTAAGGCTCAAGCTGAGCCTGAAGTACCTATCGGCTGGGTGACGATAATGTTTTCGAAGTTTACAGAGGTCAAAAGGATAGAGTCAGTTTATATAGTCCAAGTAAGTATGTATATGGTGACGTGTGGTTCAGTGAACAGTGAGATTGTATTCTACATTATCGAACAGATCTTTGCATTAGGTAACTAGAATGAATGGTTTACTCAGTATTAATAGCGACTTAGGTTCGTGACTTCGCTAAATATGCCTAAATGTAGGCAACATTTTTTAGAAGGCCAGTACTACTAAAATCTAAATGTCGATGCTACTTTAGACTAGAATTATACTGAAAAGATATTATAGATATTAAAAAATATTTCATTTATTATAAAATATGTACGCAGTGTGATCAAAAAAAGTATCTATTTTGGTCAGGTTCTTTTTTATGGTATTACATATATGCTTACATATAATTTGTATGAATATATATATATCCATTTATATTCTCCAACACACGCCTTAGCAGCATCCATTCACACAAAAATATTTTCTTCTTTTTTCCAGTGCTTTCAAAACTTAATGCACATAAATGCTCTTCTTGCGTTGTGTTCTTGTGGAGTTTATTGTTATTGTTTTTTATAGTTATTCAAATAACAATGCAATTGAAATGTGACGACGACAAGCAGATCCTTTTAATTTTATGCACCTTAGTACCGTTGACTAACGGTATAAAAGTCTCCAAGAACACACACATACAATTTATATTTACACACATGTGTATACATAAATATATTTATTTTTATGTGTGTATGCAGTTACACACATATATGCTTTGTGTAAAAAATTCAAACAATTCACTCGGTGACTGACTGACTGAGTGCGTGAGTGCCGCTTTGTTGCTGCTGTAAACATTTCTTTGTTTATTATGTTTGCATTATTATGTTGTGAGGTAAATGTAACATATTTTTAATGCAACACTAATGCATGCATGCTTGTTGCTAGTGTAATTTAAAGGACTTTCATGCGATTTTTAGTGGCTTTAAATATTTGATGAAAACATGCTGCCGCGTAATGGAAAAGTTTAATGAAAGAAAATAATAATTTTAAGTCTTCTAAAGGTCGAATTGGCAAAAGAATCAAATTTACTGAGCTGGCTTTTTTTATCAAGTGTGAAATAAAAACAAAAGAGACTTTCAAATGTATATTTCGATAGGTCAAGCCTTTAAAACTAACAAGTCCAAATTTTATGGCAATATCTCAAATAGTTTTTCAGTTACAGACTTCTAAACTAAAGCCGGTCTGTACAATCAGCTTAATCAGTTCATCTTTAAACTCATTTTTCTAAAACAGTATTTTTCGAATTTGATTAAGTGATTACCCGGAGATTATTGTTTAGATAACTATGTATATTTTTTCTATATGCTCTGTTTATAGTCTTTCCATATATCTCGATACAACGACCAACTGGTTTTTCGATCTGATCAATGTTGTCTTGGAAGGCCGAAAACGATAAAAATTTCTGTTAAATGTCAGCCTTTTTTCAAACGCCACATTTTTGTCAATTTTTATTTTTTTGGACCGAAAAAAAATTTTTGGGCCACGTCACTGTTGATAGCCATAACTTCGGAGTTGTAGATAATTTCGTCTATCTTGGAACCTGCATTAACACCAACCACAACGTCAGCATCGAAATCTAACGCAGAATAACACTTGCCAACAGGTGCTACTTCGAACTGAGTAGGAAATTGGGAAGTTAAGTCCTCTCTCGACGAACAGAGACCAAGATCTACAAATCACTCATCATAACCGTTCTTTAGCACGGACTATGACATCATCTGATGAGTCGGCGTTACGAGTTTTCGAGAAAAAGTTCTGCGGAAGATTTATGGTCCTTGCGCGTTGGCCGCCGCGAATATCGCATTCGATGGAACGATGAGCTGTATGAGATATACATATGATGACATTGACATAGTTCAGTGAATTAAGAGACATCGGTTGCGTTGGCAACAATACCCGTCGGTGGAATCAAAGGCGGAGGTAGACTTCCATTTCGTTGAAAAGAGAAGCTGGAGAATGATCTGACTACACTTGAAATCTCCAATTGGCGCCAAACAGCGAAAAGGAAGAACGACTAGCGCTGTTGTCAACTCGGCTATAATCGCGTAAGCGGTGTCTACGGCAATAAAAAAGAAGAAGATGATGACTTTATAAAGAGAGGATATTAAGTGGGGATCCATAGAGTCTTTGTTGCGAACATTTAATAATTAGATTCCAATAAAACATGTCAAGTCATCCTGCTGCAAAAAATAATCGTCAAGACCTTTTTCAAGCTATGAGTTTTAATTTCCATGTCCTTGTTACATTATGTGTGAGGAAATTTTGACTTGTGAGTTTCAGAACTTGTCCAATTCGTTCAATTGAATGGTGAATCGTACCAACATTAAGAATGGCACACGTTATATATAGTAAGTATGTATATTGTTGAATATTTATAAATTTTAGTCAAAAAAAAAAAAACCAACGATAATATATAAGATCAGACCCGGATTTCTTACTATGTGACTATCATTATTTCTGTAGAACCCCTTCATAAAGGTTATGAGACTTATTTTTTCATCTGTAATACTTTTTGGTCTCATATACAGTATCTTTCTATATTTTTTCCAAATCTACTTATTTTTACTGCCAACATCTTCCTTACGATTACAAAGAATTTTCTGTTTTCTTGAACACGCATGTGCCTATTTTAGTATTGATTGGCTCTTTGCGGTAAATAATCGACGCCGGCGGAAATTAAAGTCAAGCTATTGACAGTTAAGACGACAGGATGGCTGATAAAATGACTTTTGTATAAGTAAATACACTCGTATATGAGTAGATATTTTTTCTGCTGAAGCACTGAGCAAACAGCATACACAATGACAAATGTACAACAATATGTATGTAGGCATTACTTCTTAATGGAATTTTCTATTAATTTTATATAAATTATATTTGATTTTATATTACTTTCATATAACACCGGAAGATATGGACATACAACAACTCACTTTTCTTTAAACAACACCCGAATCTATGGTTTGTACTTCATCGAGTGATATGTGTGCAACAACCAGTAAGTGTTTAAAAAATACAGTTATAAAAGTACAGTATCGCGCTTACATATGTATGTGATGAATTCATAGTCATGCTTATTGTTGTTTTTATACATATATGCCCATATTTCAAATGTCAAATGTCAGAAGCAGACAAAAGTCCACTCCACTCAAATGTCAAGCAGCAACATTCAGCATGTTTTTGCCGAATTTAATATTATAAAACAAATGTATTTGAAAAGCAAACAAAAATTACTGTTAGAAAAAATATGAATACTAAAAATGTAGTTTCAAAATGCTCACCGAAATAAAACAACAACTAACTACAACACGCGCTCTTCGATCGCAATCAACTCGCACAATAATCACTTGGAACTTCCACGCCAGCGCATTCCGTACCCGGCATACCCAGACAATGCAATCTACATTGTGTGTTTGTTGTTGCTTTCTAACCAATTTTTGTTTTTTTGTTTTTGTTACTCTTCATGGCATTTCTTTCTTGTTACATTATGAACTTTTGTGTCCGTGATGAATGAATGTTGCGACAGGCCGACGAACAGGACGGCATGGATGGACAGCCAAGAAGGCAGGCGCACATTTTTCTTAGCCAACAACTTTGCCGGCCATTGTACTTGGCAACATGGCATTGTTGTTATTGTGCTATTATAATTTCTATGTACTATTTGGTTTTTTGGTAGCGTTCTACTCACAGCATTGCATTGAAAGGCAAGAAGTTGACGTGAGGTAGAGGTAGAGAGAGCGCTGTTTGCTTTCCGTTTTCGGGTCGAAAAGTTAAATGATGGATGCGTTAGGAAATTAGAAAATACTTTTGCATGAAGTTAGAATTTGAAGAAAAGAGAAAAAATAGTCTAACGACTGATGGAAAGTATGGAAATGAAATGCAAGTAAAAAAGGCACTCTGAAAACTATTGCAATTATGAGAGAAATGTGAAACATATTTTGCTAACGAGATAGGCTGACGAATGTCTATGCAAATTACTAAAATAATCGACTTTAATTTGTTTCAAATGTGGATTATTAAGAAGTATTAATTTTCTTATATTATTATGAGAGAAAATTCAAATTGTTTTCCGTTTTGGAAAGGCATTAGGTAGAGATGGCGGAACCTGAAATAATTTTAAGATTTGATTTGATTGCACTAGTGTTTTGAGGTGTTGGGTTCTCCGCGAGAAGAAGTATTTGAGTGGCTCGAATCATCCAATGAAGGTGTTGAAATCAGCGAAAACTCAAGAGAGTAATCAATCAACCTCTGCTAACGACGATAACAACAAAAAAGTTAAGGAGGCAATCAGAGAGGAGACAGATCTGCAGAGAATCTAAACATCTGTTATGGATCGACTAAACATATTTTGGTTAATTTTTTGGGTATAAAGAGTTAATGTTTTGGGTATAAATAATTAATGTTTTGGGTATGAAGAGTGCTAAGTAAAAAATAACTGAGAACACTACAACACAAACACATTTTGGTTAATATTTCGGGCATAAAAAGTTAATGTTTTGGGCATGAAGAGTGCTGAGGTTGTACCTGGAGAACTGAGAACATTACATTCATCATAGGCATCATTACTGTTGATCTGATGTGGGTTTATGAGAATATCGGCAAAGTCAAGCAACAATATAACGAATAGCGCCCTAAAAATGAGTTGAAACCGAACCGAACAAAAACGCTGAAGGCACTAAAGGACATCCCAATTAAGCTTTGGCATGTTTGTATTAGCTCAGAAGCTTATTTTCAAGACGATGATAGGTACTTACATGTACATAAGTACCTGAAAATGTATATTTTTTATCAGTCCGGTTTATATTTGATCAGGTAACAAAAAGCTTTGCAGCAGCACGGAAAATCCAATCAATTTTCGGGCTCAAGAGGAATCGAAGGATGATTACTTGTTGAATATTAAAGACTCCCGTAACAAATAGTGGGGAAATTCCTATAGAATATACTCAAATGTATGCCCAGCTACTCTCACCAAACCTTTCTTCAAATTTATGCTTTCGTTTATGACTCATTTATGACTTTGCTCTCTCTACATTTTAAAACTTCTATTGTCTTGCCATTTTATAATTTAATCTTGATATGATCTTCAATCACTTGCATCACCTCCCAAATTTGGGCGATAGCGATAATTCCATTTTCTTAATCCAATCATCGCCTAATGAAACAAATGAAACAGTCCAAGATATTTGACAACTAAGTAATTATAACTGTAACGCATTGTAATTCACGTAATTCGGTACATAAATTCATTTAATACACGAACACATATGTGTATATACATTTACACTACTCCGCAGCTATCCATGTGTGTGTGCACCGTTTAGTACAAGCGACTGCTGCAAATGAATTGCATTCTAATTACCTTTCAATTAAAATGTATTAATTACATGTCAAAGTTTGATTAAAATGTGAATTAGCAGCAAAATGTTTATGACATTTACATATTTGGCAATCGCGATGTTAATTATCTAGATATATGTATAAAGTGTAAGAGTGTGTTTGTTTATGATATTTGAAAACGCTGAGGAAGGGTATTTAAACTGCATATCAATATATACTATATACACATATATATTCTTTAATACCATCATAGTGGTTTAATGAGTTGATTTATTAAAAAAAAACTGAGTATTTTTCAAAAATACCGTTTTACTAACTTATTAGACTCCTATTGTGTCTATAAGATCGTGTAATTGAAAGCTTGTGGTTCTCTGTAGGAACCTAACCTTCAAAGTCGAGTATATAAATTTCAGATCTAGATCTTTGAGTCAAGCATGTTTTGATTGTATTGTTTTTATACTCTCGCAACAATGTTGCTAAGGAGAGTATTATAGTTTTGTTCACATAACGGTTGTTTGTAAGTCCTAAAACTAAAAGAGTCAGATATAGGGTTATATATACCAAAGTGATCAGGGTGACGAGTAGAGTTGAAATCCGGATGTCTGTCTGTCCGTCCGTCCGTCTGTCCGTCCGTGCAAGCTGTAACTTGAGTAAAAATTGAGATATCATGATGAAACGTGATACACGTATTTCTTGGCTCCATAAGAAGGTTAAAAGGTGGGCAAAATCGGCCCACTGCCACGCCCACAAAATGGCGAAAATCGAAAACCTATAAAGTGTCATAACTAAGCTATAAATAAAGATATTAAAGTGAAATTTGGCACAAAGGATCGCATTAAGGAGGGGCATATTTTGACGTAATTTTTTTGTAAAAGTGGGCGTGGCCCCGCCCCCTACTAAGTTTTTTTGTACATATCTCGAAAACTGCTATAGCTATGTCAACCAAACTCTATAGAGTCGTTTTCTTCAGGCATTTCCATATACAGTTCAAAAATGGAAGAAATCGGATAATAACCACGCATACCTCCCATACAAAGGTTATGTTGAAAATCACTAAAAGTGCGTTAACCGACTAAAAAAAACGTCAGAAACACTAAATTTTACGAAGAAATGGCAGAAGGAAGCGGCACCCAGGCTTTTTGAAAAATCTGAAAATGCCTTCTCGCCCATATATAGACCAAAAACCATATCTCATGAACTACTAATATTAATTTTACACAAATACGGTATTTGAACAACATGTAAATGACGGATAATGAAATCTCGATTATCACTTTATCATGCGAGAGTATAAAATGTACGGTGACACCCGAACTTAGCCCTTCCTTACTTGTTTTTTTTTTTAATTTTCATTTGTCGATGATAAGCCTTACACTTCATCCCACGTAATGATATTCAAATTTGAAAGAGTTTTGGTATCATAATGAAATATTCATCTGATACAAAAAGCCTGATTATTCGCAACCTTCGCTAAACGGAGCAGACAGGCGATATGTGTTGGTTAAATACTGTAGAGGCCATATGAGCACTGAAAGCGACAAACATTATGGACCACAAAGGTGGTTGTTATGGAAGAAGACAAAATGTAGGACTTCAAACTCTTATCGATCTTGGTAAAATGAGACTGGAAGAAATAGCTGACACTCAAAATTATCGAAAAACTTCTTAGATATATCCTTCATGGTAATTTGAGACTTGAAAGTTTGGAACAAACCGCACAGCCGACCATAAACGAAATAGAAATGAGATTTGAGTTCAAGCTTAAGTTTTTCAATTGAAATGGAAACAAATCCATTCACCATTTCACTCCGGAGTCAACCAAGTTGTTTACATGCGATTAATCGAATCCATTGCGGATTACAAATAGGAAAAGCATCAAAAGCGGCTATGAAATTGATAGCAATTGAAGTTGATGGCATGAAGTGGCTTCCAAAGTGCCTCCTAATCTACGGATTCGGTTCGCAATTACTTTTTACTGTTCTCAGTTCTTTTACGAATGCAGGAAAGAAATTTAGAAGCAATGAAGAGCAATCTCCAAAATAGATTTTGAAGCAAAGTATCGATCGTTTTTGCAACAAATGGAAAATTTAGATAGTGGCCATTTTATTGGACAATTAAATACAATAAATTTTTTTATTCCTGTGAAAGTACATTTAATCTCATTATGTATGGAACTCGACTTCTTTTGCATGACCACCAAGGGCACGCTTGTAGAAATTCAGGCGCTGAAACCTACTTTTGACGGCTGTCAAGCATAAATCGGCCGATACTGCTACAATTTCACGTTTTGTATGAGTATGAAGTTCAAAAATCCTTGTTGGCTTGTTGGCATAGACCATAGACTTAACGTAGTTTCACAAAAAATTGTCTAACGGCGTCGAAACGCACGACTGAGACAGCCAATTAATTAGCAGGGTCATTCGTGAGATGTTCATTTTCAATAAATCACTTGTGACATTCGCTGTGCTGTCCACATCATCGGGCCAAAAACATTCGGTTATCATTAAGCGGTATCGATTCCGATTTGCTGTAGCGTGCCGGTCCTGATCATCACGAAAGAAGCCGGCCTATAAATCGCACCAAACCGTAATTTTGTCGGGATGCAATGTTGACACATGGATTAAGTGTCGATTATTGCCTGACTAGTAACGCATATTCTGCTTATTTACAAAGCTAATCAGCGAAATATGAGCCTCATTTGATGAAAATCCGGAAAATTTTCAAGTTGTTACTCAGCCCAATTCACGAACATTTGACAATTATTGTGGTCAAGCCGCTTCAGTTCTTGCGCCAGTTTGATTTTTTAAGGATGTAGGCAAAGATCTTTTAGCAAAATTCGCCATAACGACGTCACAGAGATGCCCAACGCTTGAGATCGACATGTGAGAGACTATTTTAGGCCTTCTTCAATTGATGCGCTAGCAACAGCAATATTATCGACACCACGGCCACTTCTTTGTCTCACTGGCACGGAAACATTTTGTACTATGCCTGTGGCTTCAAATTTTTCCAATTGACGCTCAGTTTTAGATCTGACAGAACGTTTATGATGACCATACATTGGACGTATGCTCTTAAAGTCGAGGCCACTGACTCCGAAATTCGGTAGTAAATTTGAATAATTTCGATTCGTTGTTGGAGTGTATATCTTTCTATGGTAAAATGACAAATCTTACTGAAGAGAAAAGTCAAAAGAGCAGCAAAAAATATGCCGTCTTTTGCTGTCTCTATTGGTCTACTTTTGTAGCGTCCCTATTGAAAAAAAATCTTCATGATTTCTTTTGTGTACTGCACCACTCTTAGATCAAATACTTTCTATTAACAAGAAAATAGTTAGCTGAAGTCTCATGGAAGAGCTCAATATTTTTTTAGTTATCAACATCAGCAAAAACGTAAGCGTTTCCTTATATCCATAAATACAAAAGACGCATGCAACATTTCCGCACTCATTTGAAAAAGTTGCACGTTACGAAATTTCAATATAAATATGTGAGTTCCAAAATCAAAATATTTACAGCTATTAAACGAAAATTATGCAACTGCTTGCACGAAATGCCAGTGAGCGGATGCAGCCCAAAATAAAAAGTGACAGCAAAATAGAGATAAGTGGGAAAATTGTTGACATTACAACATGCCAGCAAGCGCCGCGGCAAGCCATAACGGCAAATATTTAGTAACACAAGAAGGTGCGCGAGCCCAACGAAGGAGATTTGCACCGTAATGGCGGTGCATTTGTAACGGTAAAATATTTACAAAGCAATGCAATAGCAAACCAACAGCGGCAGAGACACAATGCAACGGTAAAATTGCGCGCTGCGATACCTAATGACACACATAAGGCATGACCGTGTGCGGCATACCACGTGCCACAAGCCAAGCGCTCGCACAAACAACCGCATAAGTGCATACGCATGCTTACATAAGTGTTTGGAGGTAACTGTAAATTCAGCGAAGGTATGTGTTTTTGTGCTTTTTTGCATGCATTGCATTGTTGCATGCAACAGACCATATTTTAGTGCAACAAGAAATGCAATGAGCCATGAATTAGATGCCTTTTTGAGTAGACGCATGCAAATACAACAACAAAAAAAGATAAATGTCTACGCCAAATATGCATAATCGCCACTCGAAATACCGCTATGCGCGAGAAAGTGTGCTCTTTTGAAATGCCGTAATTGCGAGAAATTAGTGCGTGAGTGTGGATGGATGAATGAGGCGAAAGGATGCATTTGTGGGCATAAAGCTGTATGTGAATAAAATTATTATGCAACGCTTGAGTTATATCAAGCTGGCAGTAGATATGAGCACACACATATATAAGAAGGTATTCATATTTGCAAAACCATACATATGTACGTACGTATAACAGCTGAGCATATACGCTGGTATGTATGTAGAAATATATGTATAAGTGTGTGTAATTATGTATGCCTGGGCATGCCAAACAGGGCATAAATTGCGAGCACACATTCCCGAGTTGCATAAAGTGTGCCACTTTGCCACAAATTGTGGCACAAATAGTGCGTGAAAAAGGAAAGCGGAAATGCTTAGGCAAAGCGAAGCGGAAAAATTAGCGTTCACATAGAATTTCTAGTTTTTTTTCATATGAAAAGTTGGGAAAGGGAAAATGACATATCAAACGGTAGAGATCTATGTGAAAGTATGTTTGGTTGGCATAAACTTTTAGGAGAAGTTTTTTCTTTAAGGCTAGAGCTTGTTTAATTCCAAAAAGTGTATATCTAAATTCTACTTTTGGTATTTTTCATCGTATTAGTATTCACATTTTTGTGCATTTTCGATTACTTTATATTCATACTCAACATAATGCTCATATTTATATTCATATTCATGCTCAAATTCAAATTTTTTTTATATTCAAACAAATTTTTATACCCAAACTAATATTCATACTTATACTCGTAATCATATTAGTAAAAGCACTCATATTCATTATCACTCAGAATGTATTCATATTCATATTCATCAACTTTATCTTCATATATATCTCTATCTCTATCTCTATCTCTATCTCTATCTCTATCTCTATCTCTATCTCTATCTCTATCTCTATCTCTATCTCTATCTCTATCTCTATCTCTATCTCTACCTCTATCTCTATCTTTATCTCTCTATCTTTATCTTTATCTTTATCTTTATCTTTATCTTTATCTTTAGCTTTATCTTTATCTTTATCTTTATCTTTATCTTTATCTTTATCTTTATCTTTATCTTTATCTTTATCTTTATCTTTATCTTATCTTTAGCTTTAGCTTTATCTTTATCATTATCATTATCATTATCATTATCATTATCATTATCTTTATCGTTATCGTTATCTTTATCTATATCTTTATCTTTATATTTATCTTTATTTTTATTTATCTTTATGTTTAACTTTATCTTTATCTTTATCTTTATATTTATCTTTATCTTTATCTTTATCTTTATCTTTATCTTCATATCCATATTCATAGTCAAACCCCTACTCAACTTATATTCATACCCGAAGGTATATTAGTACTCGCACTCAGAGTCAAACACATATTCATTTATTCAATCATACTTAAATTAATAATATAAAACCCAGTGATATTCGTTCTCATATTCATAGTCAAAACTCTGCTCAATCTCATACTCATAATTACGCTTAAATTTCTTTAATTTCCACATTCAACTCCGCATCCCTTCAACTCCTTCCTACCTCCACACATTTGGTTGCATTTGCAGTTAACGTCACGCCTCCGTTAAATTACCGTTGCATATAAATTGCGCTCATTCATGCGGCTCTGCAAAATATATTATGAGACTAGAAATAAAAGCGAAAACACACACATACATACATTTATGCATGTGCAGTAGTGTGCGAGCGCAAATTGCTACAATTTATGTGGCTTTTATGTTGAAATGCTGCGAAAAATTCTGTGCTATTTTATCAGCAGCAACCATCTCATTTGATATGCACAGACAGGCTTATTTACCTATATACCTACGCGCTTTCACATTATATAATATATGTATGTATCTGAGTTTGTAGAACACGCACGCTCGCGCGCCTAATTTTAGGCTACTGTACTTTCCGGTTTTATTTTGTCTATTGCCATAAAAAATTTGCATACGGTATTCTATGCTTTAGAGTCTTTTTTGGGAAAGTTACATGCATAATGCAAATGCTAGCTAGTGTTGTTGCTGTTGAGCTAAAAACGTGTGTAAACTACATATATACTATTTATGAATATAGAGTTTTCAAATTTTGACAATTGCTTTTGCTCTGGTTTAAATATTCATATTTTTTGTTTTTGTTTATGAAAATTGTCATTTTGAAGTGAAACTTGTTTCGACACGCTGCTAAAATCGATCGATTGCGACGAAATTGTGTGACAAACGAAATGGCATCGCTCTGAGTTTACTAAGCAACAGCATTGTAAAGTTTGAAAGGACTAGACTTTTTCCTAGGTTATTTTGAAAACTTTATACAAAATTAGGTCGTCACAAGTTTGCCACATGTTAGATTTTGTTATTATACGTCAAAAAATTTGTAAAATAATATACTTTAAATAGAAGGTTGGATATTAGCAAACATTTAAAAATATTTTATATTGGTGTTGCCACCTGTTTTTATTTTATTTTACTTTAATTTAAAAAAATAATGCACCAAACTAGGCAGATTTAAGAAAAATCGCACAATTTATATTTAAAAAATGTTATAGAAGAGTTGCCACCTAATTTTATTTTATTTTATATAAATTTTTATTTTAATAAATGTTGGAAAAAACATATTGGGCAAAATTCAACATAAAAAAATAGGTTTAAAAAAATGTTAATCAATAAACTTAAAAAATATTTTCGTGAAAAACTGTCATCTCTATTTGACAAAAATATTTTCGAAAAATGGCCATATGGGCACCCAAACATTTTCATTTCAGATACTATATAAGAATTTTTTCCATCAAAAGTATCATTTTTTTAAAGGGTTGCCACATGTTTTAAAACTTTAGTAAAATAAGTTTATAACATTAATATTTCAATATTTTGAGCAAAAAAAAATATTTTTGAAATATATAAAGTAATGTTTTTCAATCAAACTTTTTAAATGTTTCACATGTTTTAAAAATTAAGTTTAAATTAAATTTATAAAAAGCTTTAATAGTTCGTCAATATTTTGAGTTGTAAATAAAAAATATTTTTGAAATGTGTTAAGTAATGTGCATATTGTATTTTCAGCCAAACTTTAAGTGCTCGCCCACAAAATGGCGGAAACCGAAAAAAAAGTCCAAAATCGATCATATTTATGTAGAAATTCAAATTTTGAAATTTTCGATGGTGAAAATATATGTATGATTTCGTATAATAAAATTTTCACAATATCACAGATGCAATCTCTAGCGGAAAAATAGCTTATCTCAAACAAAATGGTATATATTTGTTTATTTATTTTTTAGTATAAATGTAAAACAAACATGAGTTGAAGTTTGACTATAAATACGAAAATACTTTTTCGACTACCCTATATATGGATAATAAAATTTTCAAAATATCACAGATGCAATCTCAAGAAGCTTCTCTTTTAATGCGAGCGTGCATTTGCCTTCAAGATTAATCATTTAGATTAATTTATGTTGAGCATTTAGCATTTTAGTTTCTTTTTCTTATTGAGATTTTTCTTTCTTCTTCCGATATGTTCACTAACGTTCCGTAATATAAGGATATGTTCCACAAATTTTAAAATTTTTATCTCCATAACGCAATATCTTTTATTCCATTGCTTTGGGCTTGTCGAATATATGCAAAGCACTTATGATATGCATAAACTCGTATATTTTTGCCCCACCATTCCTTTCTACTTTGGCTTCACTTAAAAATATATTATTTTCCTACAGTTTTATATATATTATACCTCTTCACATATATACATATATATTTTATATTATATGAACCAACATATAAATGTACATCTTCCTCTTTAACATACTGCATGGAACTTACTCCATTTGCCCCACACTCACACATTTGCAAAATGCGTTTGCACTAACCTGACTACCAACTGCTTTCGCAATACAACTATCTGATTGTGTGAGAGAGAGTACAATCATATTTTAAAAAGCTTTCAGCTTCTTTATTTATATAATATCTACAACTCATTTTTGCACTTCACTGACTGCTTTCTTTGACTTCAAAGCGTGCAAATGCTTTGCAAGACTCTTAACACTTTATGCTTTTAAAATATATGTATACATTTATATTTCAGATTTATATTCCATTTAAAATCTACCACATACTTATTTAGTCCAACTTCTTTTCTCCTCACAAATAACTAGAAGTTTTAAGGGAGACGGCGTATTCAAAACAATACGGAAATAAAAGGTTGTTGTTCAAAACTATATGTTTAAAACTTTGCCACATTTCATATAATTTACATAATTTTGGGATAAACACGAATGCCTCATTTATGCAGTGAGAAAAACTTTTTTCTCATAGACATACGAGTATAATTTCGCTTTATGTACTTATGTACCATGTATACAAACGAACTTAATGACTATCTGCATTTGATTTATTATCTCAGTTTGCTAAGCCATTTTCAAGCCTTTCATGTATACATATAACGGGGTCAAGCCACATAAGATAGGTAGCTAACTGGTATGGCCTTTTCTTGATTATGATTCGTGTATATATCAGATATATTTCTAGAAAATTCTACTTTCGAAAGCTAGAGATTATTCAATATTTGATTTTTTAATTTACATAAGATAAGGTTATGTTTCGCTGACAGTCGGTAATGCCATACATAGACCCAGAGGTCCATTGTTATGCCAGATGGAGATTCAATTTAATAGGAGCTGCAGCTAACGTCCAGCAGGACGTCAACGCTCCTTGCTAAGTTTAATAGAGACTTGATGTCTTACTCTGTAACTTCATCAAGTTCTTTGAACTCCTAAGCTCCTAAATATCCAAGCCAAGTTCTAAATAAAGCCGGGCCGAAGAAGATGCTCTAGCGTCTATTTCATGCCAATTTTCCTGTACTTTCTACATGTGTCAGCGTTAGTAACGCCTAAATGGCTCGCATGTGATGCCTGTAAGTTGTGACCTGTGACTAGGCCAACAACCGTGCTGCAGTCTTTTCAAGACATTCTGAGTAAAAAGAATATGTGTTTTCTTGCCTGGAAATTTTATTGAGGATCATGTTTAGCGACTTCCATGAACCTAGTATATAAAAGGCCGTTTACGGGCAGCCAGTACATCTACTGCCTCCCTGCTGTTAAGAACATTCTCTAACGCAAGGCGATGTGAGAGTATTGCTTTAATTGATGGCAATCGACATACATTTATATTGATGTTCTATATGTCGCTTGATGCATTATTAGCTATCTCAGCAGGTTTTCTGACCGCACAGACTTCTGCCTGGAAGATACTGCAGTATTCCTGCAGCTCGAAGGGTCGTCTGAGGTCTAGCTAAACGCAGTAGATCTAGGCCAATTTTTACAGCCCAGCAATTTGAATGGTTCTTAGTGAACCCGTTACGCCGGGAGTGGCAAGTTGCTGTAACCCATTCAACGGTTACCTGAAAATGGCTTTACTGGCAGTAGTCCAGCTTTTCAAAGCTCTAATTTGTATAAGGTCTTCCTTTGAATTTTAGGGTACAGAGAATTTATTTTTATCATATATTCTTGTTTCTTAATAACAGAGTTGACCAAATTCGACTGTAACGTAAGTTGAAAACTAAGTTTGCAAGAATTGAACTGGAACATTCAGCGCTTTGAAAAAATGTAAAGTTACGGAGATTTCCCGTTACACCAGTTAAAAATTCAACAGAAAGTGCCAGAACTCCAAAACAATTACAAAAGACCCGAGCCAAAGAGAAGTATGATTGACGTTATGAGGAGTTTAAAAAGCGTTTAAAATTTTCCGAACTGAAATCTAAAAATTTATCTAGAAGTCGAATTACTAAAGTTCACTAATTTTCCTATCAAAATTTAAAGGTCGAACTAACTATTCCACTAAAAAAAAAATACACACTCAAACTCACCTTTCAGTTACAGCGTACTTTTTCAACTTAAACGAAGTAAAGAAGACTGAACTGGCAAACACAAAAAGTGGTGTGTGTGTAGGTATTTCCAAAGAACACTTTTCACACAGCGTGACAATGGCGACTCGTGTCGGCAACGCCTGTGACAATGATGGCGACACAATGGTGATGGCAACAGCTGTCGAAAAAAAGAGGGCGAAAGAGAAAATAGTAAAGAAATTAAATTAATTACCAGTGAAAAACGTAAATAACAACAAATCGACAACAAAATATATTCAAGTGAGTATATTGAAAAGTGACCCCCCAAGCATATACACCAATACACATAGGCACTAACGGCGACAGCTAAAAAATCATTCACCTACTTTTAGGAGCCAATGCCATTAATTTCTCGCACTCTGCTTTTTTTTTGCCTAGTTTCACTGCTGGCAAACTGCCGTCTACGACACTTGATAAATTCAGTGTGATAAAGTTTTATGGAAAAAAGTTGAGCAAATAGTGGAAAATAAGCAACTACAACTACAACTACGACAGTGCCGTCTGCATTCAAGGAATGAGATAAATTACATTGCATGATAGTGGAAAATGACCGTGGCTTCCTGCTGCTGTATACATTTAGGGTGCGCTCACACATAGCGCACTCGACTGCTGCGCTGCAAGACTCCCGGCACTGCGAGTGACGTCCGAGCATTGTGCGCTGTGGAATTTTATTAATTCCAACATTTTCCAAGCAATTAAAAATTATTGACTAATTGCAAACGGATGTTGTGAGTATGATGATTACTCACACCAAAGCGGGGCGTGAGTTAGATATAGAGAGAGTGAAGCGTGAAGTGCAGTGCAAGCGAGAGACACATAGTAAGATTGATGTTGCAGAAAATGTGTGGAAAAATGATGAATTTGGGTTTGTTGTTGTTTTTATAATGTTTTCATTTTCCTTTGTTACTGGTCTTCCGCTACGTTTATTACCAACAATTTTTCACTTAGTCGCAAACGAAGATGAGAACTGAGCTAAGGAAGCAAATAAAATATGACGAACTAACTGCAAAAGAAGTAACAAATGGTGACTAGAAATGCGAAGTCTGCACACTGTAGAGTCTGTCAGGCGCGTGGTTGACCGCCGGTAGGTGAGTGCTGGGTGGGTCAGGGGTTTCGCGGTGATTGGTTGGTTGACTAGTCGAAAGAATGCAATTATGTTGAAAAGCAATTATATAAAATAATGTCACTGTAAGCCGATAGCAGTGAATGTGAGACCAACTAAAGGAAGTGAAGCAAGCAAGCAAGCAGAAAAAAGTGGATTAAAAATAAAAGTAGAGCAGAGGTCGCCATAAAAAATAGAGCAAGTCTGCGCTGGCAGTGGTACAAATTAAATTGCGTTTAAGGCACGGAGCCAAATGGCGAGGTGTTACGGTTAAGAAACAATTACTTATTTGCAACAATTAAGGTGGATGAAGGAACGCGCAGTGAGCTTAAAATATTAACGTTGAGATTTGGTAGGCTCAGTTACTGTGGACAAGAGAGAAAACAAAATCTATTTTCGAGAAATTTAGACAAAGAGCTTCAACGTTAAATTTTTGAAAAAATGATTACAGTTTTTGGTAGCGGATGCTTATTTTGTTGGCAACAATTACAATCAGTCACATCGAGAATTGCAAGGAAATTTGTAGACACGTCGATCTTGTATCTTAAGTCTAATTTGACAACAATTATATCATACATATATACACATAAGATATACTGGAAATAAAGTAAAATAATTTAGCAAAGTTTCAAACCAAAAGCTCTTCTTGGTTTAAGACGAAGCTATCCTCACTTTAGTCAGGTGCCGTCCTACCCACGAATAAGGCTTTAAGAGCGTTGGCTTCAGGAAAACTGGACTCAGTTATGGTTAACAAAGTTTTGTGAGAGATTTCGACTGCAAAACCAAAAATTCTAAGTAAACAACTTTGACTACCTGAAATGAGTAGTCCAATAATGGGTAGATTCGGTACATGAATGCATCAAATATGAAATAAAACAGGATGTGCATTTTAGAGCTTGATACTAAAGTCCCTTAAGCAATAGGCAACTAGTTCCAACCTTTTCCGGTTATCGGTATATCTCAAGATTTTTGACTGGGCTAATAACTATATTTTTTAAAGAGTTTAGTTAACAAAAAAGGAAATCATCTGTGGTTGACTAAGTCTTGGAAAAGCTTAGCGACTTTGAACTTATCGACTGCAGAAATATTTTATTTGGAATAAAATAATCATAGAAGTGAAATGAAAGTTTCAAGAAGATGTGTATATTTATATTCTTGGTATTAAAATTAATTTGGAGTTAGGAAGTAGGTCCATGGGTTTCAGGATATAGAGATAGAGATCTCTACACTTTACATTATTAATATCTAAGATTTAGGTTCCTTTACTATACCCTGTCCTCCTGATAAGTCATCGTTAGGGTTCCCTAGAATCGAAACTACTATTCCTAGAGAAAGTTTCACGAAACAAACTTGACTTTGTCTATTTTTCGTGTAGTCATCTCGAACCTATATTGAAAGGGGCAAAATATCAAAGTATATTAATCTCGCTGAAAGTTCAACTCTTTCCAATTTTTCAAAAGCAAATGACTGTACCTGCCCAAAAATATTACGAGTGCCACTACAAACAAGTGCTCAAACTACCTCGATAACAAAAAAATTATCGAAAAACTGCAGGTAAAATCACCCGTGCACACATCAGTCGCGCACACAGACATAGCGCGAGCAAACAATTGTACTTTGTGGCCAACATAAGTCATCGAAAGAGTGATTTTGGTGAATTTAACCCTTTCACGTTCGGTTTATCAGCTAAGATTACGCGCTTCCCGACACTGTGAGGCCGCAACTTCCTAACTTTGCTGACAGCTGCAGCAGAGCAAAATGCAAAAGTTTATTTATACTCACGTCTACGTGTATATAACAGCTAGTACAAAGGCAAGGAAATACAATTGTAGAAGTAGTGAGGTACGTTCTGCGACGTTCCGCGCTGCATGCACAGGGTGACGCGAAAGTATTTTTTATTGATTTTGGGAAACTTCTAGAACTAGATTTTAGAAATATAAAATATTTTGATAATTTAAAGAATTGGCTGTCTCATCTCAAGATATAACTTCGTAGGAATTGAATGTTTAATGACGAATCAAAATATGATCCTGAAAGTTTTTAGTACGAAAATGGCAGAGCCAGAAAGCCAGAGAACGAGAGAGGGAGATATTGACAGAGATACCGAAAGCGACAGAGAAAGTGTGCAAGATAGAGAAAAAGACAGAGACAAAGACAGATTTTGGATTAATATATCACTGGGTATTCAGAGTCACCATTATTTTTTAACCCATTTACGGTTTTGAGGCCAAAAAATACTGACTATGAGTTGTATGTCTTCAAAAATTTATATAAAATCAGGGCAAAAAAATGTATGCCTTTACTAAATGCACACCCTGTATATGAACATGCAAACTCATCGCTGCAATGTGTTGCTAGGCAAGCCACCACGCTGTTATCTCCATATGTATGTATGCAATGTTGCAGCAGAAAAATTGGTGTGAAAATGGAAAATTGCACGTTTCGTATGAGCTGCGTGGCAGTGTGGTGTGTGTGCTGGTATATGATGGTGTTGGCGGTGGCAGCCGCCTCGGTTATCATCATAAATCATGTTTTTAGTTTTCACACTCTTCCGTGGCGCTCATGTCGGTCGGTAGGTTTGTGTGTGTTTTTCTCGGCGTTACACTTTTTGGTATTTCAGTTGTGTGGCAACATTAATTCTATCAATTCCTCATGCTGTCCTTTTTATTACATGCAATTTTTTCAACACGATTTTTTCCGGCCACTACTCGTACGGCAATTTTTCGCGTGAGTTTTGACCACAACAAACTTGCAGCATTTCGAATTGCGAACATTTGGACTGTGTATAGATAGGACACTGAGTATATGTGTATGTTTGTATGCGTGTGTGTGTGTGTGAACAATGCTTTATGTGCTTTGTTTGAACTATGAAATTGTTTTGTCGCTTGAGGGTTACTGCTGTTCGATGCTTGAGTTTTACTGTAGTTGTTGTTTGCGATTGAATTGCTCAGGCTATGAAATATTGTTTAGGCAAACTTGTGCGTAGAACATGATAGTTTTATGTAGATTTATATACACAAGTATGTTTGCATGTTGCAACATACATAAATGTATCAATAAATATTTGAAAAATTTTTTGTTTAATATTTAGCCGGATTTTTATGAAAATTTTGATATTTTTGGTTTTATAGATTAAAAATATATTTTTGGAAATTGGAACGGATATGTTTGGTATGAAAAACACTTACAAGGTCGACAGACACAGATATTGGTAACCTTATATTAAGTCGTCTTGGAGTCAACTTTCAGTCGAGAGGTCATAAGTAAAGGATGGTGGTTGAAAAACAAAATGCTAGTATCGGATTGTCTATAAATATGATTAGGGGCCTTTATCTTGATCTCATACCATTACACCTTTCAAAAAATACTGTAATTTTTTTTTTAAACCGAAGGCATATAACTAAATGGCCTTCGAGCTTTCATTTTATCAGTCATATGAAAATTCAGTGGGAGAAAGGAGACAACATGAGTTGCTGCAAGAAAGTAAAATCTTGATCGGAAAATCAAAATTTTTTTATAAAAAAATAAAATATTGATTCCTCTGATATTTTAAGTTCCATAATGTTGGAGCGACGTGTAATTCATTACTGATCTTGTCAGTTAGCCTAAAACTCTCCTTTTTGCAATATGAGCCCACGTTTTCTTGGTTTCATAAACTGGGTAAAGAGAGTATACTACTATTTTGCTATCGCCATCCAGGATGAGCATTTTCATACGAGAAACTCCAAATAAAAAATGTGTATTCTTTGATGGTATTCCAGCATAGATTTTTTAAGCAAACTGAGGCAATAGCATAAATTAGTTTAACCTTTAAAATTATCTTCCAACCGAGCTCATTGAAAATTTTTTAAACCAAGCCCATAACTTCGGCGGATACTTATAGTCAGCGATCTAAACGTCGTTAGTTTCGGTGGAACCTTAAAAGGTAAAAAATCTTTAGATCGAGCGACGTTGGCTGCCTCATCTCAAGATATAACTACGTCAGGATAGACTGAGGCATATATTTCTTCAGCAAAATAAAACCTCACTTGTTTTCTTCTTTCACCGCAAGTATGTGATAAGAGATTGCAACATGACACAAATATTCCACAGACTCGACACTTCTTCTGTAAGTTCGCAGTTTTTAATTTAAGTCTAATTGTGAACCAGTTCCAACATTGACAGTTTTAATTGAGTTCAGTTTACAAAAAAGGGAGCTTTGGCTGAATAAAGAGTTTAGAACAGATCTGTTAGAAAAAAGGGCAACGGGGATTTAAAGGAACAAACAGATCTGCTCGTTTGGAGGTCCTAAAAAGAGAACTAAAACCTACGGAAACTTAATAGATTTGTATCAAAGACTGGGACAGAGATAGAGACAGAAACTGAGGCAAGGACGGAGACGGAGACTTAGATTTAGATTTTGACTTATACTTAGTCTTAGATTTGAGACTGAGGCTGAGGCTGAGACAGAGACACAAGCAGAGCATATACAAGGACAGAGACAGAGATAGATACTGACACTGAGACTGAGACTAATATTAAGTCTGAGACTGAAACTGAGACTGAGACTAATATTGAGTCTGAGACTGAAACTGAGACTGAGGTTGCGGCTGAGGCAGAGGCAGAGACAGAGACAGAGCAGAGACAGAGACAGAGGCAGAAGCAGAGACAAATACTGAGGTTGAGACTGTGACTGAAACAGAGACTGAGACTGAGACTGGGACTACGACTGAGACATATAAAAAGACAGCTACAGGGACACAGAGACAGAGATTGACACTGAGACTAAGATTGAGTCTGAGACTCAAACTGAAACTGAGACGGAGGCCGAGGCAGATGCAGATACAGAGACTGGGAATGAGTTTGAGACAGACACTGACACTGAAATTGAGAATGAGACAAAAACTGAGACTTGGGCAGATACTGAGACAGAGGAGGTCAAATTTTTTATTTTTTTGAGAGCTAAAGACATAAAGTAATCGTTAGTTGCACGTTTCCAAATTTAAGATGACCGATTAACCAAAAACACCGTTTTAAAACTCTACTAATGAGGAAAGAAGAAAAATCGCTACACTATTATAATATCCAACAACGAACACAATATCATAAAAGTATCACTAAAATTATGAAATACTAGCATTTTTTAAATTCTATCAACACAAAATATTCCACGAACGTGATCGAACTGCGTGCACGCTCCTCGCTGACACGTCTGTCATTATGTGCAACACCTAAGCAGTCGACACATTCACAAGATTATGCTATTAGGAATTCACTATTACTTCTGGAAAAACGCCTCTGATGTGATATTTTTTCTCCGCCTCCATTATCGCACCAGAAGCAGAAAAACTATGCGCGAACACATTTCGCATGCCACACACACACACAACTATTTTCTTCACATTTGCTCCTTAGTTTCCTTGCTGAACAAGTTGCACGTTTGCTTGTTGCAGTTTTTGTAAGTTTTCCGATTCTCCGATTCGCGTTTTTCCTTCAAGAAAAAATTACAGTATTCACAAGCGCGACGCGGATGCGGAGACAGCGCGGCTCGCACGTCCTGCAGCGCAACTCATCAGCGACACTTTTGCGCTTTCATATCCTCTTATGTGTAATGCCTTTAGTGGCATAGTAAGTCTGTGTGCGTACTCACGTCGGGGTCTCGCGTTTGCATTATTTTAAGCTTGTGTGTCACATTTTCTGTATTCGCCCCGTTTTTTTATTGGAAAGAAAGTGGTGTATAGACAAGAAATCTGTGCTTTGTACACTTCATTGCGTTCACGTTGCTTGCCGTGGAGGCTACGGCGCCTGCACATCTGTAGCGAACTCTTTTTGTGACCCACACGTTCTCTGTCTAATATTTCGTCTAGCTGCCGCTATATGTGAGTAGTTTGCTGAGTTCACTGTGTGTTTATCGCGCCGCCTATCAGAGCCATCGTCTGCCTGTTGTTTATGCTGCAATTGAAGTCGTCGCTTCAGTGCGCCAAATGAGTTTTCTCGTCGGCTCGTCTCCACCAGCCGCATTTATCTGCCTTCTGCAATGCCTCTTTTGCCTCTTTTACAGTCATTTCTTGGGATTACTTTCCACATTTGCTATTTTGCTTCTCTTTACGGCTCATTCTCTGGCGCAACACGTACTTTGGTAATTTGAAATGCAGCGTCAATGTCAGCGCTGATGATGGCATTTGTCGTCGCGCGCACGCGTATTCACATTTTTTTTTGCAGCCAGCTTGCCACACTTCACATGCGTGGACTTTTTGTGCCTTTTTAACCGGAAATCAGTGTGACGATGCCGTCATATTGGAATTGGTGACTATTTTTTCTTTACACATGCTTTCTTTTTCCCTTTGCTCACTAGCTGCCGAGTTTTGCCTTGACTCAAAGCAGTTATTTTTGTTGTAACTATTTTTTCAGTGCGTCAGTCGTTCGTTTCTTTTTTTTTGATTTCTTTTTTCTGATTCACACTTTTGCCGCTTTGCGTTGGCAAATATGTCGACAATTTGCTCAAGTAGCGTGTCTATAAAATTTAAGTTCCAATAAAATGCCATGATATTTGCTCTGCTATGCGCATACGTATGCATGGCATGCCCCATTGCCACTGAAGCACTTACAATTGTACGTGTGAAGAAGCAATAATGGATTATTCGAATGCTTATTTGCTTCGTATTGTGCCGCTAAAATTACCTCAATTAGTGTGCGACTAAAATTGATCCTTTGCAAGTATAAATTTTTTTGTTTTTTTTCGCAATGACTTGATTTCTTCTTATTCCTCCTCATTTCAATTTCATTCAGTATGCCAGTACACTTTGTGAAAAGTGAATTAAATTTTAGTTGCTAAGCATAGTTTATTTCAGAATTGAGGTCTTTGTCAGCTCAAAGTTGCTTAATTAAAAATTAGAATGAAATTTCTTAGATAAAAAATATTTTTTATCGATTTCGTAAGTAAAACAAATGTAGTCTATGTATTAATTAGTAAAGTCTCCTAAAAGTATGCAACATATTTGATGAGCGTTAATTTTAGCCAAGTCACATACCTTTTTCACTAATATTTTTTACATCATAATTGTATGCTAAAATATCCGTAAATAGTACAATTGAGTAGAGCTTGGAATGAAGAAGGCCTTTTCTTCATATATCCTGCATAAAAATTCAAAATACTGCGTGAACTCCACTTCATCATTCGCTTCGATTGCTCCCGCAAATAGCACGAAAAAATATTTTATATGTTGCGCGAAAAATATAATTTCCGAAACTGAAACTGAAAACAAGAGAACAGAGTAGGATAATAGTTTTCCACGCTTTTTGTGTTCCATCTTTGTCCATTCCGAAGAAAGGAACGTCTCAAAACTATTTAATCGCATCCTTATGCCGAGCACACACATTTGTTTAAACCTAAAAAGTACTTCAGAATTCGACAATAAGAGTAAACACATGGGGAACATTTCACTTGGTTAGGTTAAATATTGTTTAGCTCTGTAAGGATTATCTTCTTAAATGTCCACACTGATAAAAACAGGAAGCTTATTTAACTATGTTAGTAATGAAATCGCCTTGAGATTTTTGTACTCATAAACCCACCAGTAGAACATTTCCTCTTGAGTAAATATTTACTATTTGATTTAGCAGAGAAATGTCTTAGAAGTCGGTTGTAGATTTGCAGTCCGTCAATTTTACTGATAATCGACTAGTTCTCTGCAGATGAAGACGACCCAATTTCAGTAAGAGTCATGCTACAGAGAGCTTCAAGAGGAAAAGAAATGTTCATAAATATTTGTGAAAAAACATTTATGAAATACAAATCAAATGGTCTGTTGTGACGCCTAGAACTGTTCGTATGGATCAAAAAGACCGTCACATATTGCTAAAGCGCTTTGAGACTGTTAAAAATTTATTGAGAAGACTAATATCAGCTTCATCTTGTTCGAAGAATGTATAAGAACCGTGACAGTGAAGGAAAAAGATATTTTTCCTACATACAACTTTGACAATTTGCCTCCTATGAAATTTTTAATCTTACCACATGTTTATCTATCTCGCTCTAACCCCAATCATTGCGGCGCTAAGAAACTTGCCAAGAGCAAGTATCTCAATGGACCGCCAATTCTTCAACCTGTACCAGAAGAGATTTGCAACCGCATAAGAGCTGGTTGGTGACTAACGTTTAGCAAGCTTGCGTAAGGTTCATGGATCACTAACAGAGAATATCGGGAGCTCCAATTTCACCTATAAACAACAATAAATTCCTACAAACTTACAAAATATAAATTTCTAAACTCCCTAGTGGAAACTGAAACAAGTAATAAGGTCAAAAGTTCACTAATATGAGATTTCTAGCTGTATCTCATAACGAATTCGAGGTTTCCGGAAAGTTGTATGAAGCACGAGTCGAATTATGCCCTGGATGGGATATATGAAGTTTATCGCTATATTTTTAGCAACCAAAAGGAAACTTCGGAAGCCCTACAAAGTATATGTAGATATTAATGATCAGCGTGGTGAGCTGAGTAGATTTAGCCATGTCCTTCAATCTGTACATCTGCATATATGCAAACTCACCTCTCAGTTTACGTATATGGAATTTTTCTCACCTTTTTTCCCACCAAAAAGCTGCTCATTTGTCGGTAACGTCTATATCGGACCACTAAAAGAAATATCTGTCATACACATAGAAACTAAACGATCGCCCTCAAGTTCTTGTATGGAAAACCTTCTAATTCGGCAAATTATCTTTACGAAATTAGGCAGAGATTATTATACACGGCATAGCTACAATCTCCAATTATATTGTTCAGTTCGAACCACTATAGCTTATAGCCGTCATACAATTTACTGATCAAACTCAAGTCCTCGTACAGAAAATTCTTTTATTTGCCAAGGAATCTTCATGAAATTTTGAATGTGTTATTGCCTAAGAGATAACGGTGCAAGTTCCGAAGAAATTGTTCATATCGGATTATTAAAGCTTATAGCTGTCATTCAAGCTGACTGGTTATAATTAAGATAAAGACTGTTTTTACTCTCTTTTGTTATAAAATGCACCTCTGAGCGGTGGTATAGCCTTGGTAATTAACGTTTTTCTTGTTTTTAAATAATATTTAATTAAGTAAACCCAAAAGTCCTTAAGTCCACAAGTTCATAAATGCTCCAGCAAGTAAGCACATTTTATGTAAGTACACGTTTCAGAAAGAATATATGCACTTAAGTAATTGAATAAGTATGTATGTAAGTACATAAGCATATAAGAATAAACACTTAAGAAAATAATAGCCTAGCCAAAATAACACGTATGGCTACGCATAAGTACTTAAGTATGTCGTGCAATTAACAAAAAACCGTTAGTAGCTAACTCGTATTATGGAGCACACACACGGACATGCATAAATTCGTATATATTAGGGTGGGTCAGGAAAAGGAGTCTTTTTTGCAGAAAAATTGGTGGGAGCCTTACTTAGAAGTGTCTGTCAACCAATTTTTCAGAGTACGAAGCGAAAAAAATATTTTTGTTTTGAACCACCTTAACATATATACATATACATATACATGTGTATAAAATATGCGCCACATTTCGACATTTTTTCCGGAGACACGAGAAGGCATATTATATATTTGTAAGTACATAAAGCCGACTTCTTTTGAGTGCCGTAACTTGCTTACCACCGCCTTCCGCCTATCAGTGCTGCTTTGCTACTTTCATTTTCTAATACAGCTGTCGTTTTATATGAATTTATTGCCATCGCGCTCGTCTGCATACATAATGATTTCAAAAATTTCTTTCATGCCACCAAATGACACACACATCCAACCCGCTAGATATCTACATGTATTTTATGTTGCGCATTTTTTCCACATTTTACAATATTGGCGAAACTTGTCGCCTCACTTGCGTGCTTTTTTGAGCTTCTTCGAGCATTTTTTGAATTTTCTTTATTTTTACATTTGAAATATTGTTGTTTGCCTGTTTGTTGTTGTTGTTGCCTTTTCTGCCTTAAACTCGAGCAATTTATACTGGCTTAGCCCAGGCTCGGAGTTAAGTGCGCCGCGAAAAATAATAAAAAAAATGTGTGTGTGTGAGTGAGCGTGTGCACGCGCCACTGCTTGACTTTAAACTTTTTTCATTTATTTGACTCCCTTTTTTATTATTTTTGGAGCTGTGAGCGAAAGAGTTAAGCATTCAAGATAAATGCTGAATCTGTGACTGAAATTCTAAACATTTCCGAAGTACAACAAAAAGGCAGAATTTATTGCTTTGCAGCGCCGCTTTTTTTCTTTGCATGTGTGTGCGTGTTGTTGTTGTTGTTATAGATTACATATTCAAATGCCCGCGCGTATTTGTTTGGACTTTTACAAATGTTGTCATGTTAGTAATCAATAATTTAAAAAGTTTTCTCGTGTAAGCCTGCCATTCGATTGTTGAGGCGGGCAAACTTTTTCGTTGCATAAATATCTAGGGTTAGGGTGCTTAAAGGGTTAAGGCTACTTTGATTGGTAGCGATTAATTTAGAGCGTGACTATAAGAAAATAATTTTTTATGAGAAAAGTCAAAGGATGAAGTAGCTTAAAGCCACTTTCTAACGATTGATTGATTCCTGAGGAATTTTTCAAAGCAGACATTTACGTGCGTTGTTCAAAAAATTATTTTTTGAAATAAAAAATACCTAAAATACCAATTTTGTGTAATAAGAAGCATTTTAAGATTACTTGAAATTATTTTATTTTACTCTATTCTGTAAAAAGTGATTGATTTCAGGATTTTAGACACAAATAGAAGAAGAACCTATTAAATGTTGTCTGCTTTTATAATTTTCTTCATAAATAAAGTCTGTACATTCATTTTATGGCTTAAAGCCTAAATGTAGGCAACTTTTTCATTTACAATGCCTCAAACTTCATTTTACGACTTAAAGCCTAAAAGTAGATAATTTTTATATTTATTGAAAAATTGCGTTTTTGAATTAAAATACTCGTCAATACTGAAAAAATTGATTAGTAAGCAGAAATTATCTAGATTTAAGTAAGATAAAAGGGTTGATATTCGTGAGACAACGTATAATCCCACTTGGACTACTAGAGACGCTTGTTCGTTGTATAGATTTAAGATACATTATTTCAATGGAAAATTATTGTTTTCGAAAATTCCGAAATGAATAAAAGAGGAACGCCTTAAAACTGTAGAACTTGAAAACTTTTTCTTCACAAATAATTAATATCTTTTTTCGTTTATGAATTACAGCCTAAAGGTAGGCATCGTTTTCTACTTTTTGTGAAAAACTTCTTTTTAAAAAAGTAATGTCACGTTACTATGGTGATATTTGTTTTTATCGTTTTCAATTTTGCTAAAAATCTACACAGAAAAAATCAAATTTAATTCCTTTATGAATCTCACCCTAAAGGTAGGCAACGTTTTTTTTTATTTTTGTGACAAACTTCTTTCTAAAAAAGTAATTGGACGATGATGCCATCATATTTTTTTCCGTCGCTTTCGATTTCAATAAAAGCCTACACAGAAACTTCAAACTTAATTCCTTTATGAATTCCAGCTTAAAGGTGGTTAACGTTTTCTTATTTTCGTTTCGAACTTCTTCCCAAAAAAATAACGGCACGATACTATGGCAATATTTGTTTCTCTCGTTTTCGATTTCAATAAACGTCTACATGGAAAACTGCTTACTGAAATAATTGGTGTGACAATGAAAGCAGTTAATGGAAAAAACAACAAAAAAGCACAAAGCAGAGACAAATATTTCCAAAGTTAAATACCTGTAAATAAATTTTTGCAATAAACTTTGTCGCAACAAAGTCATCCAAGCATTTAAGCCGCTTAGGATAAGACAAATTACTATAAATAAATAATGCAGAGAAAAGAACAAAGCGCAAAACGGCGAAATGTAAATAAATAGCATTAAATGCAATCAAGCGAGCGCGAAAACAATCAAAGCCCAGCAAGGCGAAAGAGCAGGGTTTAGAAGAAATTTAAAAAGTCTGACAGCTGTAACGTTCTTTCCGACTACATATTAGTGTTCTAAGCACCAGATGTCTGCCTTGTGTTACAGCTTATGTTTGTCGCAGTGTGTTTTTTGGTGTTTATCGCAACTTTTCGGCTAATAAAAGTGGCTAACAGGTGCTGCCATCCAACAGTTGTTGACACTGCTTTATTAATAAATATATAAATAATGTACATTTCATGCCTGGTAGTAATCAATGTGACACTTTCTACCCTTTTTCCACACTTGATAAACAAGTGTTATTTGGCAACATTTTTTAATACAATTTTTAAGTGGTTATATCCATTCGCAAGTCAGAAAAAATCGTTTATAATGAGTGAAAATAATGAAGAAATTCGCTATATTTTGAAATTTTTGTTTAAAAAAGTTTTTGAACCATTTAAAAAAGACTGACTTCAATAAAAAATCGGTGTTTGGTTATCACATGAATTGACTGCGAAAAATGTAATGGACCAAATTAACATTCTTTGCTGAGACGAAATTAAATAGAACCATTTCTGAAGCGAATGGTAACAGGAGAGGAAAAGTGAATCAAAAAGCTCAACAAATGGTCGCAAAGCCAAGATTGACGCCTCGAAAGATTTTGCAGAATGTTTGGTGTTATTGGAAGGGAATCATCCACTGTGAGCTGCTCTAGCCTGGTCGAACGATTCTACATTTTACTGTCAAGAATTAATGAGATTGAAACAAGCAATCGAAAAAAAGGGCCAGAACTGATCAACAGAAAAGACTTCGACTTTCATAAGGACAACGATAGACCACACATATCTTTGATGACTCGGCAAAAACTGTAAGAGCTTGGCTGGGAAATTTTGATGCATCCACCATGTAGCCCTTATCTTGCACTTGAGTAATGTTGGCTTTAAGAGAAGTCTGTGAAAATTACTTGTCGCAGTTTTTCGCCGAGAAACCAGAAAAGTTTTACACTGATGCAATATTGGCTCTAGCAGAAAAATGGCAAAAAATTGGTCGATCAAAATGGTACATATTTGGGTCATTAAAGTTCATTATAAACATAAAAAAAATACGTTGAAGTTTGATTGGAAATACGAAAAGAATTTTTCGACTACCCAATATTATCGCGTCAACTCTTTCTGAAACATTTTTCCTAAAGGTTCTGAAAACAGCGTTTCGAGAAAAATGCGTTTAAAATTTGGGAAGCCGACTACAAAAAGTTAAGAAAGTCATACACTTACGGTCATATCTCTAAAACTATTATCCAGATAAACTTCAAATTTGCACAGAATATTCTGAAATACTATATAGTATATATGCATTCAATATATATGCAGAACAAAAAATCGATATTACAAGGTCAAATATACTTATAAGACTCACAAAAATTTCTGTGTATTGTAAGTCTTGTGGGCTATGTTCTCCAACCCTGACCACGAACTGTATTCAAATGGATTAAAATCTAGACTTTCAGATGACCAATCATCTGCATTGACGAAACCAGAAATATTGCTTTTCAGCCACTACTGAGTGGTTTTTGCCTTGGGTGGTGTCTTGCTGGAAGATTCAATGCTCTCCTTCGAAAGAGTAATGCAAAACTGTTTTACTACGGTTTCATAAATATGCTGTTGATACACTTTTGCTCCAGTTTTAACCCCTTTAACACAGAAGTGAAGAGGTTTAACGTCTTAATAGAAGACTTCCAACCAAATCATTACTGCAGCTGGATGTTGCCACTGAAAAAGTCGCTTATCTCTATTCAGACTAATTTGCTTTATGTGCGTTGTCGGAAGACGACCACTTGATCAACAGCAGGTTTTCATATGAGGATCAGCTCGAATAAGTTTTGACATATATCTGATCTATATATATGTTTCGCTTGTTATAGCTTACTGTGGTCTAAGGGAATTTCTGCGAATGCGTTCGCGAACTAGCACACCGAAGCAAAAAACTAAAGACCTAACCAAGCGTACGAAACAGAAATTTCTTTCGTTATTTTCTATTTATTCACTAATTTCGAAGTAATTTAGTTTTAATTGCTTTTATTTTGAATTAACACTCTCAAAAATGAAGCATTTCTAAGACTGATATAGTCACAGTTTCATTCTACATTTTTCTAATTGCTCAAACGCGAATTATACTTCAAGTATATTTTTACGATCATATGTGATGCTGAAAAGCAATACATATTTACACAGAATTTCGTGTCGATGAAATCTCAAATGGTGGACAATACTATAAAATGGACTTTGACTTTTAAAAAGCGCTATAAATGGCGATTGTTGAAGTTTAAAGATGCGGAATTTCAACATGTCATTAATTTTTAGGAACGCCACTCGACCACTGACTACAGAGCACACACACTTACAAATTTATATATGTCTAACAAACAGTTAAAGCGCTTTAGAAGACTCGAACACAGGACAAATAGCTGACAAGCAGACCGAAACGGAACTGGGTTATAAAGCGCAAACAAATAGAAGCATTAAAGTGGATCATACACTTACGTGTCTTAATGTGGTCCAATGTACGCATGTATTAGTACAGACTCAGTACTCATTTGGACTGCGAGCAAACACACTTGCTTTTTGACAAAAATCAAAAAACAAAAAAATACAACGGAATTCAGCAAAAGAGTTTGAAAATCGTTAAAATTATCGTAAATATTTACGATGCACTTCATTTCACTTTATGCGTCAAATATTCATGAACGAAGGACTCTATTTGTCTGTGTGCGTGCTTGTAGTAATCCCGAGTGTTGGTATATGCTTATATGAGCGACTTTTAAATAGCGAATGGCTGGAGTCGGCGAAATAAGCATTTAAACGAGCATAATCATTTGAGTTTCATATGAATTTCGCCATTCTCGCCAAATATGTGTGTAATAACGATAATGTCTGGCTGATAATGGTGGCGATAACGCCGCTCGCCAATGTGATAATACAGCAGCGCAGCGAATCAACAGCGAACGGGAGAGGGCGAAATGCTGTAAATATCCGATATGAGCTGTTAACTCTGGAAGTTGCGCTTTTGATTGGTGTTATGTGTGAATTTTGAAGAAAATGATGGAAAAGTAAGAAAATATTTGATTTTTATTTTTCGATTTTGGCGACTTTGAGTGAGTTGAGTTACTGTAAATTGAAAAACTGCAATTTATGAACTTTTGAACTCGGGAGATGTATAATACAGAGTGGAATAATAGTAAGTAAAATATATTATAGCGAATGATACTTACAAGCGCATAGAGTTGCCAATGTATGGAAAAAATATTTTAAACCATGAATAATGAACCGTAGCTTATTAATTATGGAAATGTATACATATAACAGCTCACTTGAAAAGTCCTCGACCTGACACATAGATAGAAGCATTAAATCCATATACTTTGTAGTTAGCCCTGACCTTCAACAGTCGCATGAATATACAAGTATTTGAGAGCTGTCGGATCATTAGTTTGTGAGTTATATCATCTTGAGTGAAGCAACTTTTGTTGTAGTGAAAAAATTAATAAAAAAGAATTTCGCATGTTAATAAGATATTACTTTTTGAAGGGCAAAAATACAGTTGAAGTAAAAATTTGGTTCGACGAAAAGTTTCCGGACACTGACCCAAGAAAATCAACCATCAAGCACTGATATGATTTGTTCAGACGTTGTCAAAGGTGCACCAAAGACAGTGAACACAATGGACGCCTAAAAGAGGTTGTTATCGATGAAAACATCAAAGAAGTCCACAAAATAATTTTTTATGACCGTAAAGTATAATTGTGCGAGATAGCAGGCACTCTAAAGATATTAAATGAACATCTACATCATATCATTTACGAATATTTGAGTATGAGTAACCGCTGTGCAAAGTGGGTGCCACGCGAGCTCCTTTCTGACCAAAAACAATGACGAGTTGATTATTCGCAGCAGTGTTTGGAGGTGATAAAGCGTAATAAGCCGGAACTTTTACGTCGATATGAGGCTATGGATGAAACATGCCTCCATAATTTCACTCCGAAGTCCAATCGACAGTCGAATGCGCATGGAATAATCAACCTTGAAAAAAGGAAGGACCATCAACAGTGACTATAACATAGTGTAATTGGACCATTTGAAAGAATAAATCGCCGAAAAACGGGCGCATTTGAAGAAAATAAAATTTCAGTTTCACCAAGACACGGTGCATTTTCACAAGTCACAGAAAAAGATGGCAAAAATCCATGAATTGGACTTCGAATTGCTTAAATATCCACGGTATTCCACGTCTCTGGCCTCCAGCGAATATTTTCTGTACTCAAACCGCAACAGTATGGTGGCTAGGAACAAATTTTCGTCGAATAAAGAGGTTATCACCGAAACTGAGGCAAAGGACGCATCCTACTAAAAAAATCGAAAATTTCTGAGGATCACTACAGGCAGTGTATTACCCTGAATAGAACTACGTTGAATAAAAAGAAACGAATTTTGCCCAAACTACGTATTTTACTAAGGTTGGCCGGGGTCTTTTCAAATGAGTTGTTCAACCATTGCCGATTAAGAGGATAACATCGAAAAAGTTAAAGTCACTGTGCTTAAAGAATCCAGTCGAAGAGATAGCAGAGGGCATGAGCATCCTTTATGGATTGACTAAATACATTGTGCTTAATGTTTAGGATATGAAGCTTGTCAATGCTAGACTTATACCAAAGACGAAGTCGCCTGAACAGTAATAATTGACATCGAAACTGCCAAACAGTCTAGCGAATAGCGCTTCAAAAATAAACTCGTTCTTAGTCTCTCAGTGCAATGAAACAACTGAGGGTAATCTCAATCGAGGCATATAATAAGTGAATGGAAAATGGAAGAGGCCATTAATATTTGTATAAATATACATATATATATATATATATATTTTTTTTAATCTTATTTGTGTTAAACCCGGAAAATTGTATAACATGGTAAGATAATTAAAATTTTACAAGTTAGGTAAATTTCAGAAGCTTTCAAATGATGTTTTTTGAGCGCAAGAGTGTTCATATTGAGTTTGTGCTTAACAGATTGCTTAGTGAAATGGGAAAATGGGTATCATATCTATACTGTTCTATGAAAATCAAGAATCGTTCATAAAAATGTTAAGATAAATATTTTTCAAGGTAATATTTCTGAGCCTTTGCTTTGTATACTATATACTCAATACAATTTTAAATTTCTATAAAAGACATGATTTTTGAATCGAAAAAAATATGTATAAAGTGTGTTTAAAGATCCAGGAAGCAATTTGGAAAATTTGACAAAAATTTAAGATGGGAAGCAATCATTTTACAAAGAAAACATGTAAAGAACGCTCTTAAAAGAGGAAGAAGAACCAAAAACGACGGGAAACCAAAATAAGTGCAGCCAAGTTATGACCAGCAAAACGGCATGAGCGTGCGAATGGCGCAAAGTATTATTGCCTTCATTTCTTGAAAATAACAAACGATATAACAGTACCGACAAAAGCTTACATAAGAGCCACACTACATACGCATGAACGCATAAGGACTTAACAACTTAACTCTTTCATACAAAAAAAGGAAGGTAAAAATAAAAAATATAGACAGCAATGGAAGATTTGCGGCCAGAGAAGCAACAGTAACGCCACAGCGAAGAGCAGAGCAAATGCGGTGACGGTGTCGAAGCTTTAAAACAACACGTTCAAATCAGTGGCAAGGCAAAGTGTGCCAAGTGGAAATTTATTTTCATTGCGCCGGCGAGCGGATAGCCGACGCAGGCGAGGCACATGAGCGTGTTGAGAAAGCCAAAGATGCTAAAAAGTGACAGTAAAGCAGTGAAAAGCATGACAACAGGCGCATGTGAGCATACAAACGAGGATAAGGCGCGCGCGTGATGCCGTTCAACAGCGCTATATATTATATAAGTGTGTGTATGTGTGTGCGTTGTTGTAACGCGTAAAAGCATACATGTGTACCTCATTTGACTGTCTGGCTGCGTGGATTTCACGGCATGTGGAAGTCTTTATTGCGCGAAAATTTCGCTTGCATACTTTTCGGCGGCTGATAGCACGTACAGCAAACAACTAACAAAAAAATAACAACAACAACAACAAATTTGAGTAGGAATGAGCTGCGCTTGAAAAAGATTGCCACGACAATTGGCGCAGAAGAAAAGAAAACAGCAAAGACTAGAATATAGAAGTGCCTGCGTGTGCCAAAGCAGCCGAAGAAGAAGCTGCAAACTTCACGAATGAATTAAATTTAGCGCACGCTATGCAAATAACTTAAAAAATTGGTGACTGCCAAAGCCAGCATCACAGCCAAAGCCATGGGAAAAACTAAAGATGGAACTGGCAACGAAAGCCAAGGAAATGAGCGAAGAACTCGGAAATAAATCGAGAAAAAAAGCGCACAAAAGAAATTGGATGTGCGCTTGTGAACCGAAGGGGAAGTTGAAGGTTGAAAAATTTCGCAGCGCGTACAACAACAAAAATGCAGCAGCAGATACAGTTCATACACAAACAACAACAACGAAGTCAAAGCATGTGACAACAAAGCAGAGGAGAACACGCGCAAACGCTCGGCGCTAAAAAAGAGTGGATTGTGTTGAAGCAGTCAGGAGGAGGGAGAGGAGGTGGGCAATCCGTGGAATGAACGGGAATTCAAGAGCTCTGCACTCAAATTGAGCACATCGTGTTGGCTTTGCTATGCGCCGGCATTGGTTACACTGCCGGCTCCATTACCAACAGCCAAATGAAGGTGAATGCTAGCGAAAAATTGCAGAAAAGCATACGCGCTGAATGTAGGGGTGGAGGGTGCTGCGCTGCACGCAGTCGTGCGTGGAAATAATTTGTGAAATACGAGCAGCTATGAGCTGCACGGTTTTTAAAAGCTCAGCGCGCGAGTACATACTACGCAGCTTTGCACAGTCAAGTCGATGGTGGCATTGTGGCGCAAAAAAAAAATCCAAAAAAAAGAAAAAAAGAAGTAATGGAAATGAAAAACTCGCCAATCTACGCAAAAGCGTCTCAGCAAATATAATTTACTTAACTCTACATTTGTAGAAGTACACACACACACACACGCGCTCGCTATTCAACTCAAGTGACCCGTGTAAGCATGCGTAGGTATCTGGTTGGCAGTGCCAAACGATGGCCACAGCACCTTCAATTTCACAATGAGGTCACTCTGCGCGTCACACCAATAGCTCTCATACATATATATATGCACCAAGTTGAGCTGTGACACTTTAAATCCTACGCATACACCATTTGCACGCCAATAGCCTAGCATACTTACAGGCGACTGCACACTGCTCAGTACATTACCCTTTTAATGGCTTCATAAAAAGACTCAATGGTCTCATAGTTCCATGCATAATGATTTAATTAAAGACACACAAATAGTCATTAAATTTGCGATGCCTGTGGTTTTTGTTAATCTAATTTTCTTCTATTGGCTACTTGTTATGCTTATGGCTGCAATTTTTGGGGTAATTTGACCCCAAGCAGCGTTCGCTGGCATTCGTGTGTGGTTAAGTGCTGCTGTGTCGGGTCTGCCGACTGTGATTATCATCGTATTGCGTAGGGAATTTTAATTAAAAATCGTTTGTTAGGATTTAAATGGCTTTGAATACGCCGAGATTAAGCTGGCGGCATTTTATGACTGCATGCGCTCCTAAAGGTATGCTATTAAATGGCCCATAAAGATTTCTATGCAAATGTTTATTTTACATGAGTTTATACCTAAGAATTTATTAAGGTAGAATTCTAAAATATTGCAATAAAAGTTCTGGTAGTTTAATTACGCTTATGAATTTTCGCTTTATTTCTTGAGATTAAATTCGGCTTGAGTTAAATAATTTAATTGAAATTCGAAACTCGTGTTGAATAGTGTATGAGTAAGCACTAATTTTATGTATATATGTTTTGCTTTATAAATTAAAGTTCAGTTTTTAATTGAATATTTTTGAATTCAGCGCCTAAAGGTGTGCTACGCATTACATTGAACGATTATGCAAAGTTTAGGGGGTTAGGTGGGTTTGAAAATTTCAAAAAAATCGATTTTTTGTCTTATTAAGTAGTGCAATTTGTTCAAAATATTCTCTAAAAATTTAGAAAATTAGGCCCTTCGACAGTTCCGCCCATCAGGCCACGTCGTTGTACCATAGCGCACCGACTTTAAATGCGTTTCTCTAAAAACTACATTTTTGAAGTCGGTAGACACTGACTCACGAAAAGTTTTGGACCGATTTAGTTCGAATTGTGTGCACATCTTTAAAACAACTTATTTTTTTAACCAAATAAATGGCGAAATTTTACCAAAATTAAGATTTTTGGTTAAAAGTCTGAGGAAAAATGAAAATTACAATTTATTTTCCTTTGTTCCAACACGAGATAGTACTAACGAAATATTTTTGGTTTTTTGATTTTAGATTAACCAATAATAAATTATGTTGTCCACAGCGAGAGCACTTTTTGTGAAACACCCAAGGAGATAAGGTCTCAGCGCCTGCATTTTGAACATTTATATAACAAAATTTCAGGAGACATTGTGCAAATATGTACCTTTGATAAGCCATCATAAATTTTTGAAATATATGATTTTTCACATTAAAAAATCGTAAAAATACCTTTTTTTGGTACCCCTGAAACCCGCCTAACCCCATAAGTGAGGAAAATGTGAAGAAATGACTGACATAATTCAAATATCGAACACTGAAAGTAAACTGGCAAAATATGTGGTTAACATTGAATTTAGGAAGCCCTATTTATAGTAGAAAAGATCACCAATTAAAACTTGTGAGCAAAACGAGAAGTTCAAAAGCAGGTCACAGTGATAAAAATGGTGGGAAAATTCACTTTCCGACCCATCAAAATTTTCTTCGAAATAGCTCAAAATTTCAAAAGACAAAAATTTCCTGCAAATGGCATAATAATTTAACTTCTATGATCAAGTTTAGCTGTGAGAGTTTTGCCTTATTTCAGTTTATATTCAATAGAAATTTGTACTGTAAGATCCTTTTTTTGTTCATGATTAGCATTACAGATATTTGAACAACCTTAAAGGATTTCAGGAAATTTGTTAAGAAATTTTTTAAGTTATTAGAAAGAACTTTAAAACCTCCTGAGTATATTAGCAGAGCTGAGCGGTATTTAGTTGGTCAAATGGTAGGCCGAAAGAATGGCATCATTCGGCAAGTAGTGCTGCTAAGTGAGACCCAATCAAACAATGTTCTCCAAATTTGTTGGAGTTGAAAATAATTCTAAGCTTTTTGGTTTGATTCTATCTTCCACGTTTTAATTAGAATTTCGAACACCCACAATTGCCAGTACGTGAGGTTCTGCCTTATCTTTAAGAATATAAAGGAAACATTTTAAATTTCAACTTTTAAAAAAATTTTTTTTTTTTTAATTTTTATAATACTCACATGCAAATTTATATTATGTATATTGAGCTTGGTGTTGCTCTGTCAGTCATTGATGATTGTCACTAAATGGTCTGTCGGTTGTGTTTTCTGATGAAAAATTTTTCCAATTGAGACCATATCAGCTGTATATACAAATTATCAACATGCTTTGAAGATTTCGGTTGCAAACCATGGACGTTTCAACAAGACTCAGCACCGTCTCAGCCATATCCAAGAATGGCTAAAAAACAACGTTCCAAACTGCCAGTCCGTCTGTTTGTCTCTATATATTGCGAACTAGTCCGTTAGTTTTGCTGAGATATTGTCCGTGATTAAAACTTTACGCATCTCATTTTCTTTGACTTCAAAAAGCAAAAGGTGCTCATTTGGCGGAGATTATTTTCACATATTTAAAATAAATAAAAATAATTTTCCAAACCGAATTTATGGCTTTTTTAATTGGTTACACTTCGAGTGCTGGACTATCAATTATAATTGTCATGGAAATCCAACTGTCAAATTCAAGTCCTGGTATGTAAAACTTTTCTGTTTGACTAGATCTTTCCACAAAATGTGTCAAAAAATATTGTCTAAAGCAACGGTGTAATCTCCGAAGAAAATTTTTCTATCGGGCCACTCTAGCATTTAGCTGGCATATAACATGAATGACCAAAGTCACGTTCTTGTATGTAAAGTATATTTTTTCGTTTTTAGGTGAATATGGAAAGAACTAGCAAAGCTTATTGCAGCATGACTCACATTTTAATGCAATGACTAGGTGCTCTAGGTTTTAAAAAACGTCGTTAAAGGAGTTTCGAGGTCTAATTGGAGTACCTGAAAGATAAAACGTAATAAATCCAAAGTGCATTCGGATTTAATATAATATTAGCTAATTGGGGAGTATGCCCTTTAATCCAGGAACTAAATATTTCTGAGATATTTGTATGAAATATATGATGTTTCAAAGAGAATTTGTGGTTATAAACACTAAACAAAAATAGATCAACAAAACTTAGAAAGCAACCTTGTCGACGGTTACTACTATAAAGATGGAGAGAAGGCTATTATGCTCAATAATGCAAAAATCTGAAAGTTTCGGATAGTAGACTTCGGGTAAAAGAACTAAATATTCGCAAGTTATTTTTATGAAATATCTGACGTTTCATCGAGAATTTGTAGTTAAAAGAGTATACAAAAATAGATCAACAAAACTTAGAAAGCAATTTTATGCTACTATGGAGATGGAGAGAAGGCTTTTATGCTGAATAAAGTTAAAATATCGAATTTTCGGGTAGGAAGTTTCTAAGAAAAGAACTAAAATCTCTATGTTTCGGGTAGGAAAAATATAAAATCTTAGAAATGTGATAGAAAATACTATCCGAGTTCATCACATTCATTTGTGAAAGTGGGGCTGACTTAAGGCTGACAGTTTATTGCATATCCAGATATTCACAATATAAAAGTATAATAGTTCTTTAATAAAGTTTTAATATAAAAGCATTTACGTATACACACACATACCTTTCCAGCCAGTCACAAATGAATTTTATCAAGAAATTTCGAATTTTCTTTCACATACCTGAAAGTAAAGCAGAAAATATATTTTTATTGTAAAAACAATTAAAGTAGTTGTTTGTATGAAATTGTGAAATTAAAAATTAATATTAAATATTTGTGGTAATACATATGTATATAACTAATATACATATAATGTTACTGAAAAGCCATTTAATTTATTTCGAATAAAATTTTTGTTTGCGAGAAATTTATCAATTTAAGAAACAGCCAGCTTGTAAACAAAATAAACAGCATAAATTGAAACTCCGTTACAAAGCGAAAACCAACAAATCATTTAATAAATGCTTAAATATTCTATATTCCATTAAAGAAATTTTCAATGCTTTTTACTGAATTTTATTTACTTTTTGTTAGTATGTGTGTGTGCGGAACTTTATTTTAACACATAACCGCAAATTTACATTTCCGTTTTAAGTTCTAATTTCTTTGCGCAAAGCTGTTGCACTTGTCTACATCTGTATAACGGTTTGTATTTGCCATTTCCTTTGCCACACTACGCAGCAACAAACAGTGTGCCATGTGGCATGTTGCAGCGACACGAGTGAATGAACAAATATTTTATATGTATATGTGTGTATACATATCTGCACATAATACATTTTATAGCTATGAGCAGCATATAATTACATATGTACATTAGTAAAATGCTGCATCGAAATGCTAATATTGCAGTAATCGCATTTGCCACTGCGCGCACAAAATTTCCATATGCAACTTTGGCTAGGTATGAGTTTATGTGTGTGTGTGTGCTTGTTCACACGTGTAAATATAATGGATGCGTAAAACATGTGAAATTTTAATTAAACACCGCAACATGCTGGCAACGCCTGTGTTTACTAGAATATTTTTGAAAGACTGTCTACAGGCATTTCGAAATGTTTTTGTGTGTGTGTAGCGTATATGTGTGTGTGCTTAAATTTTGGCAAGCAAAATAATTTCAATGAAGCTTAAAAGTCATGCCATGAAATTGTTTATTATGAAAATTTCATCTTACTGTTTTTTAATTGCTTGCTGTCGGTAAGACTTGAACTTTTACTTCAATTACTTTACCACACTGTTCATACCAAAGCTTAGGAGATTTATAACTAGCAGAACTCGCTCTTTCATGGCTCTCAGAGAGCACTGAGACTACGAATTTCACTCGACTCTGAACTGAATACGGTTTAAAGGAGTGATTCTTTGGTAAGAAGTAATACAGACTAAACTTGAATATTGAAAAATTTCTAGGTGAAGTTTCCAACCTCTAAATATTTGTTCGCTCCATACAAAAGCTTAGGAGTTTGGCAGCTAGCAGAATTCTCTCTCTTACGGCTCTCAGAGCGGATTGAGACTACGAATTTCACTCGATTCTGAACTAAACACGGTCTAAAGGAGTGATTCTTTAGTAAAAAGTATTAAAGACCAAGGTTGAATATTGAAAAACCAACCCTTAAATATTTGTTCTGTGGAAATAAAGGTCAGACATGTATATATGTAACAGAAGTCCAAAGTTTATCTAAATTATTGTTTCTTGCATCCGGAGATTGCGTTGCATGGCTGATTTTACGCTAGATTACTAGACTCTCATACTTTTTTATATTTAACTGATTCCAAGACGACAGAAATTGTGTAGAACTGTGAAGTAAAGACAATTTATTGTGTAACGAGAACCCAAAAGAGAAAGTGCTGCCGACATTATAGTGAGACCCCGTAGACTCTGGCTTAAAAATGGTATTTTCTCGAGGTTAGCGTTGTTTGTGTTTTATAACTCTTTATGAATACAAATTCTCGATGAAACGTCAGATTTTGCATAAAAAATTTCCTATAATACGCGAAACTTCCAACCCGAATCTTTGTGATTTTAACTTAATTCGGCATAATAGCCGTCTTTTCCCTCTCCATAACAATAACTGTCGAAAAAGTTGCTTTCTAAGCTTTGCTGATCTATTTCTGATTAGTCTTTATAACCACAAACTCTCGGTGAAGAATAACTTGTTTCTCATAAGATTATGGCTGCAGCCGATAGTAGGTTTTCGGTGTTTTCGGGTTAGAACACTAGGAGCAGGTCTTTCGGTTCTGCCTTTTTATCTGGTTTATTATTTTACATTCTGGTTAGCTTTTAGCTCGGTTTCAAGGACTTCCACAACCAGAAAAGCCATACTAGAAAATAAAGGCCAACCTCTCTGAAATTTCCAATATGAAAGGCCATCAAACAGGTTAGTTGCGTCGGAAGCTCAAAGAAACCAGGACCACCGATGAACTATAGGAAAACTGTGCTTCCAGAAATAGCCAATAGTTGGAGCGCGATCTTTACAAATACAAACTTCCAGCTTTATCACTTAACCGCATTAAGACTTCAAGGCATACATCAAATAATAATTTCGTAAAAATTTGGTGTTCATAAAGCAAGTTCTACTTAATTCATTATCAGCTTTCCAATAACAAAATATAAATTCTCCTCATGTTGCCTAGCGACTTCTTGACCAACCGGTCAGCCATGCAGAAACTACATGCACATCCTTTTAACTATGTTGTCGGCTGTCTTGCCACTGACACATCACAACTTTTCCGGCTGCTGGCTGATGTTGATGTTGCTGCAGTGCTGTGCAAACAGTTTCACGTGCAACATTTCGTGAGTGCTGTCAACATGACACATTTAAAATGGCAAATGCACCAACAAACACAAATAAACAAAATGAATTGCACTTCAGGGCTCCACCACGCCAAGCCAAGCCACGCCACGCCACTTAACGCTACTCCACTTTCGGCTGCCGCGTTGCTCCATTTCTGCTTTGGACTGTGTGCCACCTTGACAGTGTTTTTGTTTTCGCTTTCAAGCTGTACGCTCTCTCCGTTATATGTTATTACATTTATTTATTTTAATATTCTATTTTATTTTAAATTCGCTTTTTTTACACTTGCGTCCCTTCACTTGCGCCATTTTGTGTTTTTAATCCCACTTCCGGCCTGACTATTACCTTGGCTACACTTTGGTGCCGCTGCAGCGCTCGGTGGATGCTGTTGCCAGGCACTGGTTGCAACCTGGTGTCGTTAGTAGGTCGCTGCTCTGCATTTTCTGTGCTGCTCTTGCCGTTGACTTTGGCAGGTTTTTAAAAGCAACGGAAGTTCTGCCAGCCACAGCGGAACCCGTGGGGCATATAACTGTTGTGTTGCATGTGCACTCGCTTTCGTTGCACAATTCGTGCTGCAGGAATTGTGGAGATTTTCGTTTGCACATATTAAATACGAAATCATAGTCCAGTGCAGAAAGTTAAAATTACATAAGAGAATATAAGTTATTTATAAGTAAATCAAGCAGATCAAGTGAGAGAGGAAACAAAGTAGGTGTGGAAGGCGAGCTTAAGTGTTAAATGTAGAAGAAGTCATGAAATTTTAAAAGTAGACCGAAATACTTTTCAATTAAGCCGCAGATTGACAGTTGAAATCATATTATCACTAACAAGAAGCAACATTTTTAAGGTATTTTTCGACAAAAAGCAAAAATAAAAATATTTGAAAAATCGAGGTTGTACTAAACACGAACGAAATCGAGTTTTCTTCAAACGCTATTTTTAGAGCCGGTGAGGAATACTACTACAAAATAGCAGCGTATTTTGACTGTAAAATTTCACACGAACTTCTTCCATCAGACACCTTTTTTCGGAAGTCATCCTGGACCGTCTTTAAAAATTTTTTTGTCGAAACTGTATTTTTGAAGTCGGTTGGGAAAATTTCTCAAGAACTCCTAAGCCGATCTTCATGAAATTTTACACAGGTCTTTAAAATACAATTCTTAAAGACTTGGAATAAGGATATTTTTCATTTACAAATATTTGAAAAACAATTTTTCGAAATTTTCAATGAAATTTTAATTTTTTTGTAAATATGTCTGCCAAAAATTCAATTTTCAGTTTTTTTCCTTCGTCCAAGTTCTGAGTTAAGGTTTTAACTAAAACACGTATTGTTTTAACTTTAGTTGATCCTGTGAGGAGTTATCCTGCCAACACAGGCGCATCTTTTTTCCGAGTGATCATCGGAAATAGCATCGCTGTGGCCGAATTAAATTTTTTTGTTTTACGAAAATTCCAGAATTTCTTTGTTAATATTGTATGTTTGTAACAATAAAAAATTCAAATGAAATATTTCATTTTTTTACATGAGAAAAAACTGGTTGAAAAAGGCTGGTTTTTACCCGAGGAAGCCCGTCTAACCCCTGAAGGTTCTATTGTCTCATAAAATTTTGTTAAGAGCTAGTTCCAACCTTGTTACATTACAACCAGTAGTTATAGATATACATTTTCGGAGTATACACACTACTACGCTCAAATTTCGACGACGAAAATGTACCGGGTTATCCCATAAGGATGACATGATTTCATGATCTGTAATTTTTTCTCGTTATATTTAGTAATATTTACAATTTCATCATGACAAGAGAAAAATTTACAGATTATTCATTTATCAAAATAATCGTTCTACAATTGCAACTTTTCTTGCGTTTTGCGATTTTACGGTCATAATAAGTGCTCGCTATTCGTCGAATTGTCGAAAATTTCGAGCGTACATTTTCTTTCCATAATATTCAATTGCCAATAAGACAAAGAAAGGCTGGAAGTAATGAAAATATTGCTGCCGTTCAGACAAGTGTTACTGAAGACCGCAATTTGTCAACTACAAGACCTTCTCCAGAACTGGGACTGTCTCAAACTACAACCTGGCGGAATTTGAAAAAGGATTTGAGCTTGCATCCATATAAAATTGTTCTCACTCAAGCACCGAAGCCATTGGACCACCGTGCAATTCGTGAATTACTCTGATTTTGAAACTAATTTGGAACAACTTGAAAACGTTATTGATTTTTTTAAGAAAATCATCTTCTTCGCTGAGGTTCACTTTCAATGGAGCGGTGCGGTTTTGGTGCGTATAAAATCTAAAAGTTATTCATAAAAATACATTACGTTCACATAAATTGACTGTTAGGTGTGGTTTTTGGGCTGGTGTAATAATCGGTTCATGCTTCTTTCGAAATGAAGCAGGTGGCAACGTTACTGTCAATGGAGAGCGGTCTAGATCAATAATAACCAACAACTGACCGAAATTGGAGAAGTCATTCGTGACAAAATGTAGTTCCAACATGACGGGCTTCGGCCACAGAGCAGAAAGTTTAGAATATCGTTTATTTCAAGAAATTGTGATATTGAAGAGGCTCCAAGAAGTTGTGATTGAACATCATTAGACTACTTCTTGTTGGCTTATTTGAAGTCATTGGTCTTTAGAAGTAAACCAGACTTACTTCAAGCAGTCAATATTGAAGATGCTATTCATGGCATACGACTTGATTTAGTGGAAAAAGTACTCGGAAATTGGGTTCATCGAATTCGTTGCTGCCAAAGAAGTGGTGGAGACTATTTTAATGATGTTATATTCAGAACTTAATTATATCGTTTGAGCTTCACATTAAATAAAAAACATTTGAATTTCCTTAACAATCAGAAAAAAATAAAACATATCACTTTTATTGGAAAACCCTGTGTAGGTATGTATATATCCTGGAACTTACGAGGGACGATAACTATAATAGGAAAGGTGGATCTCTTCAAATTAATGTTTTTTTGGTACTTTTTTTTGGTCAGAATATTTTCAAAGATACATCCGGGTATAGAAAACGTTAATATTTTGGTGTTTAGGTCACCTGAATAAGCTCATATAATCCCAGGTAAATGAAAAATAAATATACTTTCTATATATTATGAGTATTTAGAAGAATCCAATTAGGTTTGCACTGAATAGATATTTCTTCTTGGTCCAATAAAGCTCTTGGGTCAATCAGTAGTCGGCAGCCGGGAGAGTACACGTTGACATTTTGGTAGCCTTGGTTTGTAGGGGGGTCTAGAGGCTATATAGAGGCAGAAGTGAAATGTTTTTAATAACTGTTGTAGCTCTTCGGCAGACAATGCTGATATAACACATATTTATTTCATTTAAAATAACTACAAAATCCATTTAACGTTCGAAGTCGGTATACAATTTTAAGACGCCATCATTTTATGGGTGGCATCTAACCTGTTGAACTGTTTAGGGTTAGCTATGAAACATATAATAATTTAATTACTCTAGTACTCTTTTGAAAGAATTTTGGGCACATCAAAGTAGATATCATCTATATACCCACTAAATATCAAAATAACTGAAACCACGCCTTAGCGCAACAGTTAAAATCGCCCACCTTTCCCTACAGGGTCATACCAATAGATCACTTTCACGCTTAACACTCACACTTTCTTATTCATTTTTCGTTCTTAAAACGTTGACTGCGCTGAGATAAAGCACACACTGCTATCGTAAAAGAAAAAAACGAAAAAGCGACGAAGAAAGAAAAAACAACGCGAAAATGAAAAATTCGAAATCGAACGCATGAAGGGTTGCAATTTTTTGAGCTCTTTGCAAACGCTACAAAGTACATATTTACCCACTGAACGGCACGTACCATTGCAAGTAGGTATGTATGTGTGCGTAGCATATCACACATCGCCGCTGTCAGCATTTCACTCATTCTGGTGGTGAGGCGTATATTTTTCTTTGTCATATGCACTAGACTGTGAAGGAGAAAGGACCGCGATGCTACCCGAAAGTGTGAGCGGAAGCCGAGGTTACGATTTGGCAGCAAAAATCAACAACGCGACCTTAACTCTTTATCAAATAGGCGATGCTGATGGGTCACCGAGTACATAGTATACTTAATATGTGTGGTGTGTTTGCGCGCGACTGTACGGCAACACGCCAAGTTAATATATTTTTGTGAAAAATCTTTAGGCGTAAGCTTAGCCTGTATGCTACACGCGAGAGCCTATTATTCATCATTGATTTGTTGGCTGCGCAAATCTTTTAAAAATAATGTTGCTTGCAGCGGGTTTTTTTCTTCTTTATTTATTATTATTATGTTGTTGTTGTTGTGGCACTTGTGTAGCTACACGCCTGCTGCCACTCATTGTCAATTTATTTGCCGCCATCTTTATTTGGCTTCGCGTTTCACTTTCATTATAGACTTCGGTGTGCGTGTATTAATGTATGTGTTTGTCTGCAATAAATTTAGGCGAATAGAAGACGCGCTGGTGTGTCTGCTAACGCGCTATCTTGGCGCAACACTTGAGTAACGGTAATGGAAAAGCGATACTTTTTTTTGGATGTCAGACGGTGGGTGGCTTTGTGTAACATTATTCATTTTGCGTATATATCAAGAAAAGAAAAATGTTACTTATATAAGAATAAATGCTAAAAATTTTCAGTCTGAAAGTAGGTCAAAATTCTGTAAGCAAAATTAGTGCTTACAACGATATTAGAACTAAGCTCAAGGGAAAGAAAAAAGATTGAGACATAGCAATGATGAAGACATTAACCACACCAATGTTAATAGGAAACACACTGTGTGTAATGGCCGTGGTCGCCATTTATATCAACAAGTGGTAGAAGTTCGAGTTCAATTATTCAAACTCGAGACCGATGTTTCGATTAAGACTTAAACAAAGATCATCAATATGATTTCTCAGATTTTGAGTGCTCCCATTGCACCCGATCATTACCGATCAGTTTGATCTTAGCTTGCTGCTACTTATCAGCAGTCTCCCTCGTACAAATTGTTCTCAAAAGGCAGTCTCCAACTCAATATTTCGGGTTACTCTCAAAGAGTAACCAATTGAGTAATTTGTTTTGATCGTTTATGACAAAAAATTTTCTGATGCTGATGTAGGTATTCCTAAACCTGCGAAAATTCAGAAAATGTGCAGCTTCAGTAGATATCTGATAGTTCAGCAATATAAGCTATATTTACATATCGTCACCTAAAATGTTAAACAACATATAATCAAAAAATTTAACTTTTTATTGCTTACGATTCACTACATCATATTACATATCAGATATAACCAATAAATAACCGATATATAATCATTTTATAACTAATACTCAAAATTTCGTTTCAATATGAGTGGTTTCTATCACATCGCTTTTCCCTCGCCTGCAAACTTATGAGAAGTGATGTTACGTGTTTTTGAATTAACCAATATATAACCGATACATAACCATTTTATAACCAATACTAACATTTTTTTTCAATGTGAGTGGTTTTTATGATATCCTTTTTCCCTAGCCTGCGAATTTATGAAAAATTATATTACGTTTTTTTGCATTTCAAGTGACGATATATAGCTTATGTGCCTATCAATTTATTAAAAATTGTATTCGCGTATATCGAACTTCGAGAACTCTTACAAATGTCATGATTTGCTCACCAGGGTCGAAAATACTAAGCATCAGAGCTTTAGTTTTCTCGCCAAAAATTCCCTCTATATTTACTCGTTCACTATTCCTCGAAAACTAATCAATAAATTTAATGGAAACACTTAGTTGACCCTCAAAACTGTTGAAATGGTGCCACTGATGATGATTTCTCCCTCTTTCTCTTAATAGTGATTGAAGAATAGAAGCAAATGATACTCTCTAAAAAAGATAAAAATTCATCACGTTGATCAAGGTAATCGAATCTAAGCTAAGATTTGGAATTGAGTACTGTCCGATTTGAAAATTAAATTCTTTTTATATCATTTCGAAAAAGCAAGTAATATTTTCTAACCAATTTGATAATTATAACTACGTTTCAGTGAGATTATATTTGGAAGGAGCTGAGTATTATATAAAAAAAGAGCACATTCATAATATATGTATATATGTATCTTTCCGAAGAAATTATAGACTCTGCATTTAGAGGACATAAAACGATTTTGAGACTTTCCTTCGACACTTTTCACTAAGAAATCTTACAAAATCAATTAAAATTTATATAAAAATTGACAAAGCAATATTTTTACTCCGCAATTTTGCATGTTCCCTTAAATAAAATCTTAAATAAACAACATTCAATATTTTTAAGAATTTCCTTACATTAAATTTTAAATAAATTGTCAGTCAGGAGAAAAAAATCTGAAATTCAGCAGAAATGAATTGACAAACATTAAAGTAAAGTTGTAGTTATATAAATTTGTATTTATTTTTTGGTTTGTAGCAGTCGACAAATTACTTTTACTGAATTTTGCAAATATTTACCACAGAAAATGCTTCGGTTAAATAACGCAGATATTTTGAATGCGTCTAAAGATTCTCAAGCTGAGGAGAGCACAGCATAGTTTAGGTTAAGTATACGCCATGTCCACATAAGCGCTTATGTATGTATGTACATACAATCGAATGTAATATATACATATACATATGTATATCATTTCAACATTATATATATACATATGTATGGGTATATATATATATACCCTTTTGCGTGGATTAGTATAGAAGAATTTAATTTTTCTTTCAATAATATGTTTTTAATTGCTACCGAGGACTTGTATTAACCACTGCAATGTGCGGATACCTATGCACACATGCTCAAATTTATAATATACGTATGTATGAGTGTTGTGGTGCAACCGTTCTCTCATACACAACTTTTGTGTACTATTAGTTGCTTGCTTTAATCATGCAACAATACGGCCATAACGAATGTTGCAAATCAAATGGCAAGAATGCAATTAAGAAAGTCAATTAACCCAGCTGTAAATGTGTATATATCTATATATGTGACCTGGTCTACGAAAAATGGGCTTAGGTGTCAAAAAAAAGGAGAACAATTAATGAGATAACGAGAAACTGACGATTATTTTTAACAGCTTTTCCCAGAAAACCAGTTTTCGCACGTTAGCCCCCTTTTCGTAGACCAGGTCACATATATAGGCAAGCATCTGTAGTTATGTATATGTCGGCGCACCCTAATAGTGTGTGGATATTGGTATGCGTGTGTGAGTGTATGTGTATACAGTTTAGGGAATTTCATTAGAAGACTAAGTTCCTCATAATCGCATCAGCCGTTGATTGTACTGTGATTGGTTGTCTGCATGTTGTCGCTTTGGGAAGTACCGCTTTAGCGGGGAGACAACGTGGCGTCGCCACCGTCGAGTGTGGTTGTCTGCATGTCGTCTCTTCAAGGAGTACTGTTTTAGCGGGACGACAGCGTGGCATCGCTATTGTCGAGCGTAGTTCGGTGGTAAGTTCAAAATGAAGAAAACGACGTAGAGTCAGTCGAGTTGAGGACTTGATCTACTGAAGTCGTGTTCAAGAGTTAATAGTGTGAAGAGAGAAAATATTGTGAAGTGTAAGGGTGAAACCGAAACTCGCTAAGCTGCAAACATGTCTACCGAAGACAATGGGATTCCAACATATATATGAGAGCATAAACTAAATTGAAAAGCTGTATATTTTATAAAAGCGAAAATAATTTCGACTTAAATTGAAAATGAAAGTGGATCAGTGGGCACTAGTCTGTAACTAGTCAGCTAGACTTTACTCGTATTTAAACGAGCATAAACTACAGTGAAATAAAAGCAAGTTTCGATGGAAATTGATGATTCTAGCAAGCAAACCATTCTCAACCAGTTTGTAACTAGTTAAGTTATAGACGTATTTGATGTAAACTGAAATGAAGTTTCTAGAATTCAATAAAATAAAAACAACTTCCATTAAAATTGTAACGAGTGGTCCATTTGGAACTGGTTAAAAACTAGTAAGCCAATTTTTCACAATTTCAAATGAGAATTACTAAAACTGTTCCATTAAAAACTAGTCTAAAACTAGTCAGCTAGACTTTATTTGTATTTCATCCAGCATTAGCTACAATGAAGTGAAAGCAAATTTCGATTGAAAATGATAATTCTAGCAAGCGATCATTTCTATATCAGTTTGTAACTAGTTAAGATACAGAAGTATTTAAATGTAAAATGAAATACAGTTACTAAATTTCAATAAAGTATAAGGAAACATTAGTTAAAATCGCAAATTGTAACGAATAGTCAATTTGGAACTAGTACATAACTAGTTGGATGAATATTACATTTCCATATACTGGAAATTGGATTGCAACTAGTCAGCTAGACTTTATTTGTATGTAATAGAGTATTAACTATAATGAAATTCGATTGAAATTTATAATTGTAGCAAACGATACTCTACCAACCAGTTTGTAACTAGTCAAGACAAATGCGCATTTGAATGTAAGCTGAAATTAAGTTCTTAAATTTCACTCAAATAAAGACAATTTCGATTAAAATTTAAAATTGTTAGTAGTGGTTCATTCGGAATTGGTCCATAACTAGTTAGCCGAATTATTACAAGGAGTTTTAAGCACAAGTGGACACGAAATTTTTAGAACTTTGTAACGTAAAACAGAAATTCAGTTTAATTAGAGAATTATAGCAAGTGGACCATTCAGAACTAGTTAGTAACTAGTCAGATTTAAGTTACTATATACGACCATAAATTAAATTCTTGAAGTTTCATTAAGTAAAAAAAATTAAAATTAGTACGAGTAGTACATTAAAGACTAGTCTGAAACTAGTTACAATTTATTTGATTTTAATAATGGTAATATATAAGATGCTTGTGATATTTCAAATTATTTTTCAAATAATGCAACTATTTGTAAAATTTTTCATCCAGTTTGTATACGGCGAAACCCGGCTTTGGAAGCTTGCAATTTTTAAAATTGGGAAGTAACTGCAGTTGTTTTCAATTATATAAGAATAATGCATGATTATATGTCAGAAGCACATTGTACATGCATAGATTGCAATGCTAAGCGAGAGTGTGAGAAAAATCATACATGTATATATGTAAGTACATATTTATCTACACTTATACGTATATATAGTAGTATGTATGTATGTACATATACTCAAAAGTGTACCCAAATGCATGTGCAGTGGTTTCAGCTTTGACTTGGCGCTAACCAAAACCAAAACGTAAGCGTAACAATGACATATTCACTGTGAAACATGTGGCATGCAGCACGAAACGACGCTTGGACTGTGGCAAACAAAATACAAATAACTGGAAAATTCGTTCGCAAATGTATGTGTGTGTAAATATTTTAACGAAAATGCTGTGCACTAAATGAAAAATATGCTCGCTTGCGGGTGTATGTGTGCGAATTATGTTAAATGTGTATGTGTGTGTTTACATATGTGTGTATTAGTGTGGGACTTGTGGTTAGCGCCGGGAAGCTGCAGAAAATTAATTTACTCCGGTGTAAAGTGGAAACACTTTGTGTTTTAACAGTTTTGCGCTTTCTTCTCGCACTCTTCACCACCATTACCCATTATTTTCCGTTACTTATTCTACTTTTTCGAGCGGATTTAACAAGAATTTCTCTGTGAAAAGCAATGTAGCCCGGTTACTTGGCGCAAAACTAAGCATATTTTTCACATGCATGTGTATGTGTTTGTGTATATGTGTAAGTATTTGTGTAAATAAGAGCATATAAGGTCCAATATTTACTTCTACGTCTGTGTGCGTTATGACAGGGTGCTGGCGTGGGTCATGTGCAGCGTATAAATGTAACAAGGACGAAAGCAGGAAACCGCATATTGGTTAGCTGTATGTAACGGTAAATGTGTAGTGTTACATATACATACAGTGTTATGCATGTGTGGGTGGTATGTGGCACTTATGTGTTGCTAAATACAAAACAATTGTTAGCGAAATAGTTGCCATCTGCACTCAATTAAGGTCAAGTGAAATGTGAAAATTAAGTTTTTGATTAAAACTGCAAAAAGTAGAATTTTGATGTAAAAATTTTGTAAAAAATGCAGAAATTTAAATTTTAAGGAATTTCAAAGAGGTAAAGAGCAGCTAAATTGGAAAATTTTAATTTTGAGGAATTCAAGCTGTTGCTTTGAGAGAGTTTTTGGTATATTAATTATCTTTTAGCATAAAGTTTTTCAAAAATTCGGGTTACATCAATATCATTTGGTTTTATCTACTAAATAACACTGAAAATATCTGAAGCGAAAGGCAAATTTATTAATTTTTAGTCACACTTCATCAACCGCGGTCTCTAGCAATTTTCTCAAAATCGGTTGATAAAAACTGTTTTCTAAAATTTGGAAAATATTTTATAGTATAAGCTGTAGTAATTACCCCGACTGCAACATCTGTAAAAAAGACCCAACTCTTATTTCCACCAGTTGATTTTATTGGTAGATACCCGTTAGAATCTTTCGAAAACGTTATTCATAACTGACTTATTATCTGATTTAGTTATTAGGCTTAATATCTTCATGATGACATATTTTCTGAAATTTAATCCTTCTGACCTTATACAAAGAATTCCAAACACTTTTAGTCCCCTCAGAGGATAAAGAACAGAAATCTCAGACAGATATCGAATATTGTATTATATAAAGATTGGTTATTTTTGATGTCTAAATAGTATTCTAAATTAGAAATATACAGGTTGTATTCGTGATAGGTCGGGCAAAATATATTCAAAGAGAGTTCTAAATATCAGGTCCTTTAAGTATAACCAGGAGTTGGCGCACTAGGAGTTTGATAAACACGACCGTACAAATTTTGTTTGATGATCGTCCTATACCAGCAAAATATCTACTCAATACGAGAAGCAGTGCATTAAATACTGAAAAACTATTCAGATAACGTCAACTGATACAATTTGAGCCGGAAATTGCTTCGTAAACCGAATCGATAACATATTTTTTAAAGATTGGTACAAATTTTTTCATATTCGCGCCAAGTTTGTTCTCTGTATGTCAATTAGTGTGTGTTTGGAAGCTGTTTTTTACGACGCGAATGATTTGTATGGTGATTATTATCATGAAAATAAAATTAACAACGAGCTTATTTGAAATTTTGTGTTTCCAACTAGTATCATGGTTACAAAATCATTGAAATTTTAATATGATTTTCATAAACAATATGACTTCTGTTGTTATTTATTATAGAAGGTCTACGAAATGAAATCGACCTAATTTAATTTGGCAAAGAAGAGAAATCAAATTTTGCCTAGTGCTATTGGATTGCTCTTTCCAATTTAAATAATGTTTAGTATTGTGCGTCGTCGGCACATATCCCGTAAATTTTCGATCACCAGTATCTATGATTTCAAAAATTTCGTGCAGACGCAGTTTTATGAATTGTTATTTTATCGTGTTAAAAAGACCACGCTTCATCTGATTTCAAGATTTGTTGACTGGAAGAGACAATTGATACCGAATTCGCTTTCGTTCTTATTAAACGCCGCATGCCTGAGTTGTTGAACTTATATATCTTTATTTTATCAAAGGCGGCTGGGCTGTTCAAGTTGTTCACCACAGTTCTTTGGATCTTTTAGAACATTTTTGGACGTTTTTTTATTTTTTTTAATCTTTGTTGCAATTTTTCATAGGACATTCCAGTTTTTTTGAATACCAGCACTTGGGACGGCTCTAAAAACGAAAATAGCAGCAAAATCAACATTGCATTGAAGCATTGGCTCCATCTTAACCAAAGTATATAACAAGGGTGTGCAAAATTGGACTAAGCGTTGGCGTTTTTGTTTTGACTCAGGATTCTGCTTGAATTCGATATTAAAACAATAAACATACTTCTCGAGGCAAACAAGCTGAAAATTGGTGTTTAATCTCATAAATATACTCGGTTAATAATGGTCTCATGAATGCTTTGCGTCAAGCGAACTAAGAGTTGATTTGCGGAACCTACAGGCGTCTGAGAACCGCAGTCGACTATATCAGTGGACGTCCAAAAAATTCAATAAAATGGTATTGGAGGTCCATAAAATTAAGTTGATTGAGGTAGTTGATATTATAAAGATATCGAGGGCACTGCAAGAATATGTGCCACATATCGTTTATGAAAGTTTTTGAATGGGGAAGCGCTCAGAGTGCCACAAGTCAATCAAAACCAAGGCAAAATAGTATAAATTCAATTAAGATTACGTCTGCTTCCAACATATTCACCAAATGTGTCTTCCAGCGACCTTTTTATGTTCTCGAATTTGAAGGTGATACTTCCTGAGGACAGTGCTTATGAAGAAATATTCACCTACATATTTGTAGAGCTCTATTGTGAAGAAAAAGAACAATTTTTATATCGAAATATATAGTTAGTGGGTGGAAGGTCACTATAGGCGATGTGTCCCATTCGATGTCAACTACTAGTATATGTTGAAAAATAATGAAGAAGTTCAATAAAAATTGTGATTTTATTGAACAATATATATTTTCCTACTATTCTGTTACATAATAATATTTTCACTATAACAATTCCACTAAAAATTCTCGTTGTCCTAAACATCTCAACTTGAAGGCCTTAATGAAATTGCAACATTTTCGCGAAACTTTCACCAAGCAACCGCAAAGATTTTGCGAAAATTATAATTCCATAGCTGAAAGTAATAAAATAGTGTTTGCCTAAAGTTTTACACTAAAAGCTTTGCGAATTATTCTTAAGTAAAGTTTGAGATATTTTCGTATTTTTCACATCTTCTTGCACACTACTATCTCTTTGCTCTTGCGCTTTCTGCAGAACTTAAGGCAACTCAGCATAGCTGTAAGAGCACGACTTACAACAGCATACAAACACACTCTTGCATACACACACACACACACACATAAGCAAAATTGATCGAGTAAGCGCAAGGCAGCAAAGTCATTGCCGAGTGTGTCGCAAAAATCCATAGTTATCGCTTCAGCAACGGCAGCAGCAGCAGCTGGACTGCACTTTGTAAGCATAACAACAACAACAAAAACAGTAAGAACTTTGCTTTCAAATCTGCTTACGCCTGACTTTTACTTTAAAGGCTTTAGCGCCTGATGGACGCTGAATTCCCTAAGTGAATTTTGTCTGTCGAGCAAATAGAACCTAAAGCCATTTACAACTAACAGTGGCACACGCACATATATATATATATATACTATATATGTATATACATATAAAGTTGAATATATTTTAGTATATTGTATATTATATAAATTTATATGGCATCTGCTTTGGCTGGCATTTTCCACAGTTTCATTGCATTTACCAACTTTTCAGCGCAGCAACCCAAGTCTCGGCTATTATCGACGGCTTTTATCATTGTTGTTGTAAGTGCATAACCACTTTGTTGTTGTTGTATGCAAGTATACACCCCTGCTCCGTATTTTAGCACAGATAAAAGCCTTCTTGTTTCCCTTTCCCCCCAACGTTGCCGTTTTAGTTAGACAACATCCTTATTTGGCTGAGGGTTGCCACTTCAGCGGTGGCACTAACTGTTACAAGTATGGTTGGAGTGGCAATGCCACAACCGCAACGTCAAGTGTAACTATAACTACATAACGGCAAGTACACCAGCCTTGTTGTAGTTGTTGCGGTGTAGCCTGCCTTTGCGGGTGTTGCCCCATGTGTGTGCGTGTGTGTGGTTGTTAGTTTGTGTCTGTGCTTTGGAGAGTTGCAACGAAAATAGCTCACAATATATCAACTGACATTTTTCATTGTGAGCATTTGATAGCCTGTTATTGTGCTTGTTGCTGTTGTTGGTTTTTTGTTACTGTTCTTGTCGTTACTTGTTGTGTAGTTGTTGTGGTTGTAGTTTATGTGCTTGAAGCAGAAGAGCAATTGCAGGTGGAGGTCAATGTTGTGTAGGCACTTGTTATGTGTTGCTAATATTTTCGCTTGCATTGTTGTTGTCGCATATATGTGTTTGTGTGTGTGTGTGGCGATATTTGTCACTGCAGCTAACTGCCTTCAGCCTGTTATCTGTGTTATGTATGTGCTTTTAGGTAAGCAGTTGAGAAAGTGCAAGTGAAGTTTTTTGCTATTTTATTTTACGTCACAAATTCATGCTTTAGTGGCTGGGCACAATGTTTCATATAAGTTTTAATTTAATATAGGTTGAGCTTATCATTTTTTACTGCTATGCAATCCTATTTATGCCTCAGCCTAAATTTTGCTAAATTTCTGTAAAAAATATTGGGTATATACGACTGCAATGACATCTATTGACAAAATACGAAAAGACTTTTTCGACTACCCAATAGTTTGGCATATATCGCCTATTTCTATATATAGCAGGGCATATTATTAGTTAGAAACGTAGAGTGTTCTGTGATAATGGATCAGAGTGAAGTTCGAATGATAGTATGTCGCTGCATTCCGTATAGGACGACCCAAGAGCAATTTTTAGAGTTTCAAAATTCTATTAGAAATATACCAGCTCATCAAATTTGATCCGGACTGAAGCATCTAAACTGATGAAACGATAAGACGAATCGATAACACTAATCGATAACAGTAATCGATAGCACTAATCGATAACACAAATCGATAAAATGAATCGATAAGACCAATCGATAAGATGAATTGATGAGACGGAGCGATAAGGCGAATCGATAACACGAATTGATAACTTGAATCGATAACACTAATCGATAACTTGAATTGATAACACTAATCGATAAATTTAATCGATAACACTAATCGATAAAACGAATCGATAACACAAATCGATAATACAAATCGATAAAACGAATCGATAGGACCAATCGGTAAGATGAATTGATAATACGAATTGCTTATATTGCTACAACTTTTTTTATATTCGTGTAAAGTTTGATCTCCTCATGTCCTTTAGTGTTTGTGGCGATGTTTACCATAAAAAAATAACATCGAAATTAGTTGCAATTTTGTGTTGCCTATGAAATTACATTCATCAAAAGTATCATTACTAGTGAGTAGATGTGGACTTATGAATGTGACGTGAAAACTATAAAACAATCTAGCGAATGACGCACCTAAAATAAACCGAAATCAGAAAAACTAAAACATTGCAGGAATTGAAGGCCATCCCAGAAGCAGCTTATATATCAAGTGTATGTAAAATGAGTTGAGCGTTGGCATACTCGGCAAGTCTGTATTACTTCTGGGGTATATTTTGAGGACCATAATTAAGATGTTTATTAAACTACGTCAGCCCGGATCAGATCAGTTGGTATATAATGATTATCTCGTATCTTTTTCCTAATATATCTTTGGTCAATTATTAGACTATTAAAACCACACTAATTATTAATGTTCACATGACATATGGCCTTCACACATCACCTGCTTAGAGCATCACACATACGACATGACACTGGACATCGCACGCAGGACTCAGTACAGTTTCAAGTACTGGGCCCACTGCTGCCAAACATACCCTATGACGGAGTGCTTTGACTCTCATTACCAAAGGGGGCTAATGATCTTACAGAAACTGTCAGTCCAAAACTAAGCCTTGGAAAATAAAAAAAACTGGCTCACAGAGAAAAAACTCGAATTAATGGGATAAAAAACCGTATGGGCCCTGCACTGTAAAACCATACATACATACGTCAAAAAGCAAGACCTGTGCCTAGGCTAAATGCAATCGGGATTATCAGGGGACTCCGTACGGTGTCATATGGAGCATCTGGATTTTTAGCGGGCATCATGTCATCTGACATAATGACAATAGTACTTAAAAAATTTATGAAATATCCAGAGATATTGGAAGACCTCTAACGAACAGAAGAGAAGAAAACGAAGAAAAGCACCAAAGTATGTGCAAGTGGCAGAGACGCTGGAACATGGTAGAAACAGGACGGTGGACTTATAAGATAATAGAGAATATACAAGCCTGGGTGGAGAAAAAGAAGGGCGAGATTGATTGCTACATGACGCAATTTCTGACTGGGCAAGGCTGCTATAGAGAATATCTCTAAGAATCACGATAACGGAACATACTCTTTTTTCGACGATAATGACATGTAACATATTTTTCTTTTGCTGAACGAAATACGTAGTAGAGAGAAGCGGCATAGAGACTCTTATCTAAGAATGTGTGACACCAGAGAATATTGTGCCCCACATGATTCAATGCAAACTCGTGTGCAATAAAGTAAAGAATTGGCCCGCAATTGCTCACTTGGAAAGAAACAAAAGGCAACGAAGTAGCGAAAACAGAAGAATTATTAGCTGAGCTTGTTCATGTACAACCAAAGATCGAAATTATTGCGAGAGTTCGTTGATACAAGCCCAAATAATATATATCTTAAAACAAATCCTCCAAGGTGTAAATACTTATGCCATGTATATAGAGATAATTTCATTTCCTTAAACTGTTAAAGCCACACCCAAAACTTGTTTTTTTCCAGAACTCCGCTAATACTTAAGTGCAAACTTACTTGTCCAGCTAATTTTATTGCCACACATTTGCGCAATCAAAAACTAATTGCATTGCGATTGTTCAACGCGCGCTGTCGGCCAACAAATCGCCTTGAGGTGGTAAAGGAGAGAGCGAACAAAAAGAGGATGCTCCACTTAAGAGCGCTTCTCTACTTCACTACCCACGGTTTCTATTAGATTTTTTATTTTTATGTTACGAGTAACCACTTTTCGCTTAACGTTTTGCACAGTTTGCCACAGCGAACCCACTTGGCTAACTTTCCCACACTTGAGCAAAACATATGTACGTATATACGTACATAAAGACAGCCATACCTAAACCTACTTTATGCCGCTCGTTTAACTTTCAGCTGCTTCATGCCACCACGACTATTGGAGTTTGTCGCAAGTTGGCAATTAAAGTTGCTGCAAGAAAAATGGTGTCACAAAAGGCTTAACAACACTCTCACATACTAATACAGACATATACAAGCAATTGCGCAGTAATTTCCTCTGCAGCTGCTGCTGCTGCCTTCGAAGTTCGACTTCACTTTCTTTCTAATGAAAACCCTTTGTTTTGGCTTAATTTATTCTTTTGTGGTGTGCGCTTTATTCGAAGCTTTTATTTGTGCCGTTCTACTTGTAAACTTGTAAAGGAGAGCAATGAATTGATATGCTTGGTGTGCCCGCGGTTATTGGCCAACTCGGTGGTGTTGGCGATTGAACTCAAGTACTTCAATCAGTCGCTCAAAGCGTTGAATGGCAGCAAAGGAAGTGAAAAGCAGGGTTACAAAGGAGGTGGAAGCATAGTATGATACCAAGCATGGAAGAGAGGGACCTAAGTAAGGTAGCCGGAAACCAAGTATGGCAGAAAGACGCAGAGATGCGAAAGAGATGTAACTCGTTGCTTTGTGACTTTTGTGGACTTCAGAAGCTATTTTGCTTCTCTTCTCTCGTGTTTTGTTCTCTGCTTGCAACTTCGTCCTCTGCCGCTTTTGACTAGTTCGTCGAGAAGTTGATCTTCTTTTCATTTCTACTTCTCTTCTTCACTTCGGCGCACTTCATTGTGCTGGCAACACTTGAATTTTGCGGCTAAGAACAATTAAGTTTATTGATTTGAAAATTCAAAAAGTAATTCACCATCACTTTGGCTGATAGCGCTCTGCGGGCAATGAGGTGGACAAGAGCACGAGTTGTAAATGAGTTGATTGTGTGAATAATTATGGTGAGAGCTCATTAAGTGGTCGCGCGTTCAATTTGAGGGGGGGGAGGTCACATTGTAATTGAGAGTGGGTCCACAGTGAAGTGCGTGCTCGTGATAAGGCGGCAAAAAGCAATAAATGCTTTTGTAAGTTGTTTTTGTGTTTTTGAATATTAAAATAATTTGTGGCCTACTTTCAGCAGGCTTGCGTTTTCAATTAAGAACTTATTGAAATGCAGTGAAGAGCTTAGCGTTAGTAATTGAAGTGATGAAAAGGAAATAAGTGTTTGATGATTTCATTAACGATATTTTATAAAAAGAAGAAGTTGTAGGAAATTATGAATTATATTTACGTAAAGTGCATATATTAATAAAATTGTGCAACTTCAGAACTTTTTCTGTGAAACATACAAAAACAAGATGACTCCACCTCAAATGAAAAAGTATGCCGTACAAAAACTGGAATTGGAGCGTCCAGTTTGTATGACAGCTATATGAAATATTGGTTTGATCTGAACGATTTGTGCGTATTTGGTAGCATTATCTGAAATAATAAGTCATGCTGAATTTTATGTAGATACCTTACCAAATAAAAAAGTTTTTCATACAAGGACATTATTTTGATGGGTCAGTTTGTAGGGCAACTATGTGCTTCAGTGGTCCGATCTGAATGATTTCTATGCGAAATATATCGTTGCTCTGGACATTAATCTATGCCGAATTTCGTGCATATATCTTAACAAATGAAAGAGTTTTTCATACAAGGACTTTAATTGTTGGGTCTTGTCCGATCTGAATGATTTCGAAAATATATCATTGCTGTGGGCATATATCTTAATCAAAATGAAAGAGTTTTTCATACAAGGACTTTATATTGATGGGTCAGTTTGTAGGGCAACTATGTGCTTCAGTGGTCCGATCAAAACCATTTCTTTGCTGAATATAGCACTGCCTTAAACATTAATCCATGCCAAATTTCGTGTATACAACTTGTCAAATAAAAAACTTTTCCTTACTAGAACTTGATTTTGATCTGCCAGTTTGCATGGCAGCTACACGCTATAGACGTCTGATTTGAACAATTTCTTCGTGAATTATGTTATCACTTTGGAAAATAATATGTGCCAAATTTCGTGCAGATCTCTCGACAACTGCAAAAGTTTTCCATACAAAGACTTGATTTTGAACAGCACGTTTCTATGGCAGCTATATGATATAGGGGTCCAATAACGGTATTTCTGACAAATGTGCAGCTTCTTTAGGAGCAAACGTGGTAAACTTGAGTTGCGCTGACAGCACAGCAGCTTGTTGAGGATGATACATTAAATTTTAAGCTTCCGCTATCAGATATAACCAATATATAACCAATATGTAACTATTTTATAACCAAAACTCAAATTTTATTTCAATATGACTGGTTGCTATTACGTCGTTTTTTCTTCGCTATTACGTTATTTTGCATTTTAGGTGAGGATATATTAAAAGAAAGGGTTTTAGTTCGTTCAGAAAGCATTGCTAAACTCGGTACAGGGTACACCTATAATACAAAATTAATATTATTTTTTTCGTATTTTCTGCACAGCAATGATTAAGAAGATTCTCTCAGCCGTGCTAAGCCATTTGACGGCAGCTTTTTTCTTAAGGTTCCGTATTTCAAGCCAATATATATTTATATACCTATAGTCCTACCCACACCTTAAACTCACTTATCACTTTCCACCTGCTCGAATGACAATTTATTCAATATTTTGTTCGCACAGCTGTTCTTTATAATTCAGCAATTTCACACTCATGAACATATTCAAATACACCGGGGGGCCTCAAATTCATATGTTGCATGACATATGATTTAATGTATGTATATGTACGTGTGTATGTATGTACTATGTCTACATGCTGCTACAATAAAAGTCAATAAAATTGAACATTTTTATTTGTAATGAAAGATTTGTGTACGCATGCATGAAATATGTACAAATACATAACTAAATACATAAATATATATGTACAGTTACTATACAAATCAACAAGATGTTACAGTTGCTTTTTATTCGTGTTCAAGAGGCTGCGACAACAATCAATTCCAGTTCAATAACTTCTTATATATGCCACTTGTCAGTCAAATATTTTTCGAGTGTTTGCGCTCACACTCTGAGGAGAGAAAGATGGAGACTGTACGTGGTACAAGGGTCGATAGAGGTTGTTGTACAACTTGTATATTCTTGATGGAAAATTAATGATATTTTTAAGGATTCTTTAAGACAAATTCGTTTTAAAGATTTCGTACAGCTTTGAGCCTGAATCAACTTATAGATACATTTGTAGTTAATATCAATCAATCTTATCAATAATATTGGTTACTCACTCCAAAAAACCCGATATTATTAACGCGATAGCTTAAGCTTATAAAGACATACATCTTTATCGTTCTCAGAGACCAATTTTATGTAAAATTGTAAAAACCAGACTGTTCAGCGCAAATCACTAATTATTTTCTGACTTAAATCTTACTATTTTTTGCCCACCTTCCTTCTGAGTGTTGAAAACTTCGTGATATACCGTGATGCACCGATATATCTTAGTTTTGGAGATTGCAACGCCTTAAATACACAGATCTAGACATACATATGATATTTTATTATCAAATTAATGCTATTATACATATATAGAAGCAACGACTGGGCTGTACTGTACAGCTGTATCTGGTAAAAGTTTGTCTAAGTATTATTTATGTTAGTTACAGAAATAATCCTTTGTTTCTATATTTGAGTCCTCCACAAGCTTTGTAAATTTCAATAAATATCCTCCAATAACTTCTCAACATTACAACCCTTCACCTTAGCCATTTGCTAATAGCAATCCATTAAAAAAATAACAATAGGGACACACTTCTGAATCATGGGAAAACAAACCGAATGGCGCAACATGATAGAACAATAAAGATCACTGACACACAAAATGCTCATTGACCTATGTACAGGACATGACACCCACATTTTAGCTGCGACATTATAAAGTCAACCCTTCTCCCTTCGAAACTTTTACAATTTACGCGAAAATATTGCAAAATTTCGCCTTGTCCGCTGGCATGGCATAACAGTGAATTAAAAAGCGCTAAACAAATTTCATAATTGAAAATAAAATACACTTTCAAATATCGGCTTGACTCCACTCACTTTATCTGTGGCCGTCGAAGCGTTAATGCTGAAAGTTCGTCCCGCTTTGTTTATCAGCGGACGCTGTTGTTGCTGCCGCCGCTGGCGTTGTTAGTATTGTCGCCTATTGAAGCGCGTAAAGTGTAGCAGCCAACGCGAGTATTTACCACCAGACAACACGCTAGCCAAGGCTCTAGCACCACCGCTAAGTAGTATATAGTACTAAGCGCTGAGAGCACACCCACTAACACTCCACAGTTTATTTAAGGATATAATATTTGTGTATGTGGGTGTGTGTGTGCGCGTGTGAGTTATTGGTGAAGCTGTTGCCATCAGTCACAGCCAGCGGCAATGCTTGTTCGGCACGTGCAGCGCACATAATAAAATACGAAATTGATTTCGATTGCACACTTTCAATACATTGGCGCCAAATGAAGCAAATTTAATCGCGTAATTGATTGCGAGCGCGCACACGCACCGTTACAGCCCTCCACCCGGAAAAGTGCGAAAAAATGGGGTGCTCGGTGAATAAACTCGGGGAATAAATGCTCAAAAAATCATCGATATTGTTATTATTTGCATGTCAACGCGCGCAGAAATCAGGTCAACAGCTGTGACAAAAGCACTTGCAGCACTTTTCTGTCGTTTATTACAACAATGTTGAAAGGCATTATTATATGTGTTGAAAGAAATCAAGTAACGAGTGACAGGTTACTGTATAAAAATTCTAATACAATGTGATTGTATTTGTGCACGGAGTTCTGCTTTTTTGCTTGCGTTGACTTTGATTGTCGTGGGAGAGTCATTGTCCGCTGGTTTTTTCTTTCTTGTTGACTCACAATTAAAGAAATTATAAAAATTTGTATTTTATGTATTTATCACTTCTTTGGATTAAGATATCGGTCTGATTTCGCCACATTAATAAAATGAGTTATATGTAAGTACAAAGTATTTAAGTCGTAAAAAACTATCATCATTCTTAGAGGTTTAGAACCTTGTGAAAAAAATTCGGTCATCTTTTTCTATTTTCCTCTAAGAAACTTATCAACTGTTATCCATTAACCCAACCTCCTATAGCTTACTGGCCACAAGTGTCTTGGGAAGCAGGGCAACAGTGGAAAGGGTTGCCAGAAGCAAGCAATATCACTTCTACTGGCTGCCGGCCACAAAGGCATCGAGAGCAATGAAATAATTGACGAGATTGCCAAAAATGGCGAACGGCAACTCCCGAAAACGTGATCAACATTAGGAAACTCATGCATTGCCTATATGGCGATCTGGACGGAAGCATGGTAATACATTTCAAAACCCGATGGACCCAGGGTGCAAAACTGCAAAAGTCAGTAGATTGGAAGTACACAAACATGCAGAATGGGGCTGAGAGTTCGAAAAGACTGCAGGAAATGTATAGAGCAAGGCACCAGGGAAACAATGGATCATCTTTTGTGCACTTTTTCCGCATTGGCAAGAGGTGTAAGCAACTGGGCTCCTCAAGGTACGATATACTGGAGAAGGTATCGATAGTAAGGCCACAGAATTTGTAAAAATTTGCAACAAAGGCCTAGTAACTTAACTCCATCTGGTATCGCAAAGGACCAAACCTGGTCTAGGCGTGACTTACTAGCCTACCACATTAGCATAACCTGACCTATCTATTAACCCTTATTATCGCTTTTTTTACATAACGACCGATAGACGTCTCAGAAAGATTATTTTCTGGTCATATCAGTTTCCTTAATACTTGTAAGTTAAATTTTTTAATGTTTTGGTATCTCATTTCTCTTTTTGTGGTTTTTAATATCTGAAAAAGCTTTTGGGTTATACTAGGTTATATAGTACTTCCGAGAAGAATAATCCAAGATCTTACTGGCATCGTTCGAATATCAGAAGGATCAGTGAAAATCATTTTGAAAGATTATTTGGGACTAAGAAAAATGAAAGCAGGATTGGTTTCAAAATCACTAAATTCTTTCGAAAAACAGCGTCGCGTTAACGTCTGGGAAACAATGCTTTCCGACTATCAGGATGTCATGAAAAGTACTATTACTGCCGATGAGTCTTGGATCTATGCCCACGACCTGGAAACAAATGATCAATCGAATATCGTGACAAAGGTGAGTCGAAGCCGAAAAAGCCACGTCAAAGTATGTCAAAAATGGACGCACGTAGAATGAACCAAGAATTTTAAAATTATGAACCAAGTCTTATCATTTTTTGCTCATAAGAGTATATGTAACATAAATATGTACATATAAATTATAATCGTGATGAGCTAAGTTGATTTAGTCGGGTATATAGACGAACTAGTCCTTCAGTTTTTGAGATATCGTTTTGAAATTTTGCAAACGTACTCTTCTCCTCAAAAAGCTGCTTATTTCTTGAAACAGCCGATATCTTCACGAAATTGTTATGTATTATTGCCCAAGGCAACGGTGTAATCTCTAAAAAAATTATTTAGATCGGAGCACATAACTGCCGTACAAACTGATCGATCAAAATCAAGATTTTGCATGAAAACGTTTTTAGTTGAGAAGGGTATTATAGCTTCAGTGTAACCATAACTAAAGTTTTCTGTTGGTTTTTTTTTCAGATGAGTGAAATTCGTTCTCATTTTGGTGAATTTCAAATGGGAGAATAGAAATCTCGGTTAAAACGATTTTTAATATCTAATTAGGGTTCTATATGAATAAGTTACAAGTAAACAAGAGTGAGCTCTAAACCTGAAAGCTAAAAAATGCTCAAAATATAGATTATAGAACATGTTCGATTCGCTACTTCGCTGCTCTTATGTTTGTTCTCATCTCTCTTATCAAAATATTTACAAGTGGGAGCAGCAACACTGATTTCTAATTGAGTTTAAAGCAAGAGACCAAATGGAAACCTCATTCTAGTAGTATAAGATCTTATTATTATATGCTTATTTAATAAATACACTACATATTGACAGTTCTTAAGTTTTGGATTCAATGTTTATGACAATTTTTTTGAGTAAAATTTTAGAAATTTTTGATGATTTGACTTTCATTAACTTTTGAAGATGCCTTAGAATTCTAATCCTTCAAAATAATATACACATTCATTCTATCTAAATTGAGTTAGTCTTTTTTCGTTCAATAGCCATTACATTGATGAAAGCTTTTACTCAATTTTCCTTTGGTCTTATAATACAAAAGCTGAAAGAATTACTTCTTCACACAGATATTTAAATCGACTATAGATAAATAATATTACTCAAATTATTTGTATGTAGTAATTATAAACCGAAAGATATATGTGTATGACAAAACTGAATGGAATAGCAGCCAACAGCCAAAGAGGTTTTGTTTTCGAAACAAAAAAGTTTGCCAATTATTCTCACGAAACCATTGATGAGCTCAAATAAGTTACTTTATCTCAGCGTAAACTTTCATTTGTGATTATTTAAATGCCAAAATTGGAATATAAGTTGGATATATGTATATTATATATGAACACACATACTTAACGTTAGAGATTTCCTGCAGTCTGAATGATTTCATTTGGTTGCGCAAAAGCATATCTAAATAATTTTCTTTTTGCTTTGAGCATAAAATTATTTCTCCATACAGTTGAGTGATTTTGTTCAGCTGGGACACAAAGCAGTCTGTTGACTTTATGCTTATTTTGGAAAGGATTTCGTTTTTTACTCGTTTTTATTGAAATCAGTTATGATTTACTAAAGCTGCAAATTATAATAGCAACAAATACTGTAAGCAATATGGAAAATTATTAATAAGGGCTTATTGAGATTGAGGTCACTCACTTTACGTCAGATGTCGCTAACCACAAGATTTTGATATAATATAGAAAGTACATATGTTGGAAAATTATCTCAATATTAAACATAAATGGTAATTTGAACAAGAAGGCGTTATATGAACATCTTCTTCATTTGGTATGAACTTTTAAAGTTACCTATCAACTTATAGGTTATAGTATCGGTTATAGTATCCATTATAACTAAATAAGCGCACCTTAAGCCAAGTAGTGCCAAAATTTAGTGAAAATTCAGTTCAAAGTCATATCTTTAACTATACAGATTTTAATGGTAATTTTTTGTATATAAACTCCTTATTTCTCAGTGCTTGAAGAGCAACCCTTCCATGTTATAAATTTCTTAAATTAGCAGCACGAATTGCAGTTATATCACATATTGAAAAAAGCTCTTTTTTGATTTTTCGTGATTTTATTTGAAAGCAGTTTTATTGCACAATATCCGCTCTCTTTTAGCTAAGTTCTTTCCAAATGTATTTCTGCACAGCTCATAGTCAATGAAAAGTTAATGGAATGGAATTTAATTTAAATAAAAACTGTGGTATTCTAGTTGAACGGATTTTTAATTTATATTCTGTTTTTATTTTTTATTTGTGCGCCGCTGCATTTGTTTAGAAAATCAATCAAATGAGAAAATTCGAAAGCAGCATGAACAAGAGCCGCAACAAAGCGAAGCTAAACTATTTGAAGTGTGGCAGAGTAGAATAGAGGATGAAAAAAACAACAAAAGAAAATAAATTAAATTAAAAAACGTATATTTTTAATAAAAACAAGAGAATAACATTCCCTACACACATACAAAATATTTCTTACAATAACTTTGATCGGACAGTTTGTAGGGTAGCTATTAGCTATAGTGACTCGATCTGCACACTTTCTTCAGAGATTATATCGTTGCCTATGAAATAAAAAGGTTATCCATACAAGCACTTGATTACGATCGTTCAGTTTGTATGGCAGCTATATGCTATGGTGACTCGATCTGAACAGTTTCTTCAGAGATTGTATCGTTGCCTTCGAAAAGAGTCCGTTCCAATTTCATGTGAATGGCTTTTGAAATAAAAAAGTTATCCATACAAACACTTGATTCCGATCGTTCAGTTTGTATGGCAGCCATATATTGTAGGGATCAAATATCGGTCGCTCCAAAAAATTAGTACCTTCTTCTTTGGGAAAGAACGAGTACAAATTTTCAGATCGATAACTCAAAAGCTGAGGTACTAGTCGGCACATATACAGACAAACGGACGAACAACAGCGGAAGAATACCTCTAAATCGGCCCAGCTCAACACGTTGATAATTTATACACAATATATCGTCACCTAAAATGCCAAACAATGTATCATCCAAAAAGTCGAAATTTAGTTTTTATTGCTTACACATATGTAACACAAAAATTTCAGCTTCCGCTGTCAGATACAACCAATATATAACCAAAACATATGGAATTTATAACCAATGTGTAACGCATTTATAACCAATATATAACTGTTTTATAACCAAAACTCCAATTTTGTTTCAGTATGAGCGGTTTCTATTATATAATTTTTTTTCGCATGTTAACTTATGAAAAGTGATGTTACGTTATTTTGCATTTACACTATACGGTCTCCAACGTTTCCGTTTGGGTGTTTCAAGCATCATGACAAACTTAATATAATATGCCTTGTTCAGGGTATACAATTTATATATTTTAAATAAAAATGTGGAGTTAAGCATTGAAAGGAATCAAAATTAAACGAATTTATATTTTATGCCGGTATTAAATGGAAACAAATACAGGGTGGGCCAAAAGAGGGGTGAAGAAGCCAAGGGGTGTTAAAGTTTAATAATTTTTTCGTTTATTAATTTTTTTTTTTTTTTTCTTTCAGATTATATAATATACAAAAGGGAAATTTTTTTACACTAAGTATGAAAAATTATGTCTCTTTTTAGAGCATTTTCCATAACATCTTTCAAAACTTGTGGCTGTAGCGTTCGAATATCTGCACCAATGTTTGCCTTGAGTTCAAGAATTGTCTCTGGCTTGTTCACATACACTCGCTCCTTCAAATAACCCCAAAGAAAATAGTCGGGTGCTGTCAAATCTGGCGATCGCGCTGGCCAAATAATTTCCGAATTTCTGGAAATTATTCGCCCTTCAAAAATTTGACTTAAAAGTGCCATTGTGTCTCGGGTAGTATGGGCAGTAGCTCCGTCCTGTTGAAACCACATACCAGGTCTGTTTTCAAGAGCAGGACGTAAAAAATTTTCTATCATAAACCGATACCGCTCCCCATTTAATTTCAATAAAAAAAATTAATAAACGAAAAAGTTATTAAACTTTTACACCCCTTGGTTTATTTTGGCCCACCCTGTACAACAAAAATTAGCCTCAACTATACTCCCTTATAAAAGTTAGAGAAACAGCGGCTTGAAAGCAACGCAAAGTGACCAAAGGTTGACCGATGAGTTTAGTGAACCTGCCCAAAACCCTCAAAAACAACTTAGCAACATACACAAATGCAATTACGCTTAAGCAAACTGCGACTACCAGTTCTCCCCACGAATACCAGTGCGTAACAAAGGCTATACAGCATCTACGCTTAGTTTTGACTAGTCGCTGCACGTTAAGAACCCCCAAAGGCGCCAGGTAAGCGCAATAACAATTGCCAACAGACGGTGAGTCCAAGCCAGCCACCAGTGTTGGCTGCTTGCCGCCAACTTGAACTCAAAGCGCAGCGTTTAACATTGCTTCAAGTGCGGCGCTTATGGTTGTTGTGTTGGTTTTGTAATTGTGTGGCAGCGCCAACTTTGCTTGTCAAGCGAATTACCAGCAAAGTACAATTCGGCAACAATTTCGTAAGCTCAAACTTATTTGTGTTGCTATTGTTGTTGTTGACTGCATTTTGCTTGTGGCATTAGCCACCAGCTACAAGAGAAGGCAAGTTAATGCCACTGGCTGTCACTGGCACACGCTGCAGGTGCTGCAACGCTGCTGGCTGCTGGAGGAACCGTGAAACTTTGCAGCGCGGGAAGTTTGCGCTTCTTCACGTACGAAATTGTTGTAGTTTTCGGCTAACTTTTTCGCCTTTTTTCTATTTTTTTTACAGTTTCTCTTTATTTCTTTTTTGTGCTTTATTTCCGCTTTGTTCGCGACGTTTTTCCTATACTTTTTTTGTCTTGTTGACGCAAGAATTCAAATCAATCGTCTCTCCCGCTCCTCGCTTTTGTGCCAATAACAAATGCGCGCTCTACTCTCAGCATGCTCACTTTCGCGGGTTGCCATTTCTTCAACTTTTTTTCGACACTCTCTTTGTTTACCTTTTTTCGCACCGCTTTGGCGCTGCAACAATTGCGAAATTACCCAGAATTAAAGTTTTAACCTAATTCCTAACTGAAAGTGCCTCTTCACACGCACACAAAAGTCCTGCAAAACGCTTCATTGTGTGAGTTTGTGGGGCAAAAACTGCAAACTGCTACAGAAAAGCAACAAAAAACGCAAACGAATAAAACCGAAATTATATAAGAAGTATTTAGAGTAAAAACTGTTGCAAACTTCACGGGTAAAGCTCGTTGAGAAGCGCAAAAGCGACTTTATGTTGTTGCTCCCATTGACCAAATTGCTAAAAAGTAATAGAAACTTCTGCTAAACTCGCATATAAAGGAGCAAAACTAACGGTGTGTATATGTATAACGGTGTGTAGTGCTTTGTGCGTCACTTAGCTGTCGGCATGCAGCGTGTGCGGGGCGTGTCGAGCGTTGTAGCAGCACGGCCACGCATGTTGCAAGTTGCCGTAAAAGGCATTAAATTTCAACAAATTGCAGTTGTGTGGCAACATAAGTGTTGCTGTTCTTGTTTCCTCTCCTCTATATTTATACGGCAGCCGCGCATTTGACCGTTTGTTGCTCTTTCGGTTAGCTAATGACCGCTTATGCTCCTTTTTACTGCAATTTTCCTACACTTTGCGTCGGTTGGTAATTTTTTCTTAGATTCTGCGCCGCCTTTTTTGCTTTTTGCCACAATTCTATGCCTTTTTGCTGCAATTAGCGTTGCCACTTGTTTTTTTTTCATAAAAAACTGTATATGGTATATACAAAAAATAGAAAGCTACTCCTTTCGTATTACCGCATAAGTGCACCGTATATTGTAGACTTTGAAAATAAAAACTCGCACACATACACAGAAACATACATACACACATGCGGCTTCATTGCAGTTGCACTAAATATTTGGTGCAAATTAAGGAAAATACTTAGCTCTCTTGCTGAGTATTATTTTCAAATTACTTTGCCGAATTGCTGCTTTTAATTACTTTTTAGTTACACATTTAGTTGCAGCGTTAAAGCAAAGAATGCGGAAAATCTTGTATTTGTTTTTATTTAGTTTCAGTTTTAATTTTATTTTTTGCTTTTTTTTTTCTTTGTGCATACATACTTGTAACTCGCTAAACAAGTTTAAGCTGTAAAAATACTTTTTGGATTAATGAGATCTTCTTTCGAAAGCAGTTTTGGCTTTCGAGCACCTGCTTATAGGAGAACGGCTTGATTGAATTTTTATCAATTAAATTATATATAATATATTATTATTATTTTTATTTTTATTGAAATTGTAAGCACCTTAGTTGATGGCTGTTTTGTTAGAAACTATTCTATTTCTAGCTCAATGGGTATATAAACAAGCGAAGTTGCCGCATTTGAGACGAAGAGTAACTTGAAAACATTCAAGAGCTGCCATTTCATCCAGAAAAAAAAGAACGGTTCGGTGTGGTTTGTGGGCCGGTGGAATTATCTGCCCATATTTTTTCAAAAATGATGCCGGGAGGAACGTAAGGCACGATCTGATGTCTGCAATTGAAGTTCGTAATCTCGGTCACATTTCACATTAAACTTGACCACACCACTTTCCACACACGGCATCAATCAATGGATTTATTGAGAGAACACTTCGGATAGATAGATAGGATAGTAGATAGTTTTACGCCTTGCGCTGATCGATTGACTTTTTCCTGTGCGGATATGTAAAGTCTAGAATTTATGCGGACAATCTCGTTCCGATTCAGGTCTTGGAGTGATATATTGGCGTTTCATTCGCCAGTTATCAGTCGAAATGCTCGAACGAGTCATGAAATTGGGATTCAACGGATGGGCCGAAAAAGAGAAGATAAGTGACCCCTTTAAAATTAAAAAAAAGTTTATCTTACTTACTGAAATCAGCCTTAAAAGTAAAGAAAAATCAGTACAACTCGCACAATTTGGTTAAAAAAAAACCGAGTAATGAGTTGTATGAATTATGCTTTTAAAAAATTAACGCTCTGCCTTTGAAAGAAATCTCACTTAGTCATAGTGCTAGAGACAGCAGTAAACTTAAGACACTCAAATGATGTTGTTTGGGTCGGCAACGGTCGATGAAAAATGTGTGGATATCGAAACCCGAACGATAAGGTTCAGGGTAGCCTTTAAGGTCGAGCGGTGTATACTGACGCCACATTGTTAGATATCAAGAAGGGCTTTGTATTGGTTGACCTTAAGATTCAATCAAATTCAATTTTTATAAGTCTATTAAAGGATATTTGTTAATGAAATACACGAGAAATAACGCTTTGGAAGATATGAATTCGCAATTCCCTCTGGAAGGCATATATTTGCAGTTAGAACTATTTTTAGCTTTTAACTAAAATTGATACAAAATAAAGAGTGCAAAAAGAGTAAGCCCGCATGCCATTAGCTATCATCTTTCAAAAAAAACAAAAAATAAAGATACTGCGAAGTATTTGAAGTTGCTGAATGAAAAAGATCGAGAGGGAAAATAGTTGGAAGTAAATGTTACCGCAAAACTCGATTCGAATCCCGTAATCGATTTCTTTTGAATTATTTACATACTTCCGAGCTACGTTTTTACATTTGAACAGATGTAGAGAGATGTTCAAATATCAGTTTAAAAGTGGGCGTTAGATAATATTTTCTTTTGAACACGGAGATAATGGGTTTACAGTACTACATGAATGTCCTAAAGAAATGTTAACCGAAGTACTTAAGGGGTTACCTCGGTTTACGGGTTTCAAAAAATCGATATTTTTTGTCTTATTAAAATGGATAACATCTCCAGAACATTGCCTTAAATTTTCAGTTTTTCCGAGTAATAGTTTCGGAGATACAGCCTTGACAACTTGTGCGCTCGAGGCGAGCTAGGCCAAGTGCGCCTTCTTTAAACGCGTTTTTCTCGAAACTGTATTTTTGAGGACATTCGGCAAGATTTCTCGGGAACTACTCTACCGATCTTCATCAATTTTTACACAGGCTTTCGAGATACAATTCTTAAAAATTTGAACGAAGAATTTTTTTCGATTACAACTATTTGAATTTTGCGAAATTTTCATTGAAATCCTTATTTTTTTTTAAACGTCTGCCAAAATCCAATTTTCAATTTTTCTTTGTCTTTCGACCAAGTGTTAAGTTATAGTTTTAACTAAAACACGTATTCTTTCACATTAGGTGATCTTGTTAGGAGGTATCCTGCCAACGCGGGCGCATCTCTTTCCGAGGGGTCACAGGTAATGGCTCCGCAATTACCTAGTTTAAAATATTTTTTTCCAAAAATTTCAGAATTTCTTTGATAATAGTGTAAGTTTGTAATAATAAAAAATTCTAATAAAATATTTCACTTTTTATACGAAAAACAAATTGTTGAAAGCAGGCTGTTTTTTTACCGGAGGAAACTCATGTAACTTACTTAACGAGAGCGATTTCTAGATCTTAAGGTTTTAAAATACAAAATTTTGTTTATGTAAATATAGTGTAGAAGATCTAACAGCAATTGATAAGATGCACTTAAATAAATGTATGGTAGTTACTTGTGCTCATTATTATCAGATTATTCTCTATCACGATGCATATTTATATACTAAAGTATTAGAATCTTTTCACAAATTTGTAAATATACGCGTTTTGTTAGTAACAATATCGTTTTTCACTCAAATCTTCTACTGCACTTCACCTACATATACTAGCATTAAAGTGCATGCTCTTCGAAGAGCTTATTTTTATTATTACTCCTGCAATTCTTACCTATTCTACTCTTATTTCCTGCAAAATAACTACTCGTTATTGCAATATGAGTACACCAATTTAAAATTTTTGCGCTACAGCGTGCAGCCAATACTCATATATCTCCGAAAAATTGTCAAAAACAAAGCACTTATGCTATTTATAGAAATACAAGAGCATGCGAGCGTTCAATAAAGCGGATATTGAAAAGTTGAAGTAGTAGAGCGGAAAAGGAAAAAGCAAGATGAAAAAGATAAAATTGGTAAAATAGAGAAATTCAACGTTTTACAAGCAGCCAACATTTGCTAACGACACAAGGAACTATACAATAATTCTATATTTTTATATGAATCTTTGTGTTTGTGTTTGTAAGCGCTGAGGCAGCAAGCAGCCGTAGGTTTCGCGATACTTAGCGCACTTAGCACAATTTCGTTTAAAGAAAAGATAAATTGCTGCCAACATGTGCACAAATATTTTGGCTTTCCCATATGAGTATTTATAGCATTTTCATGTATGTATGTATATGTGTGTATGTGTGTTTATATAGAGCATAAGCTAAAGATCGCTACTGAGACTGCAACGAGTTGGGAAAATATTTTCGATTACAAGCGCAGTTTTCAGCAAAGTTCAACAACTACACAACTACACAACCAAACAAAAACACTCACATACGCGCAAGCACCTGCAGCGCACGAAGCTGTAACTGTACCTGAAGACATTTTATCTAAATGCGCGCTTTTGGGAGTTCACTTGCCGCAGCGCAATATTGACCTACTTTCATGTTCGATAATACGGCGTAGGAAGATGCGCTGCGTAACTACAAAAGCAAATACAACAACAAATATTTATAAGTACCTGAGACACGCACTCCACGGTGGAGGCGAAGGAAACCCGGCAGTGGAAAATAAGCCAAATAAGCGAAAGTCGTCGAGCAGGCAGCCAATATCCAGCAAGTATGCGGAACCAAAGCGCAGCGCTACGTCTGCAAGTCAGCGCAACAAACAGCAAACAACAACAACAGCTGTAGTTGTGTAGTCAGTGGCAACAAGAAGCGGCAAAGTAATGAAATTGCAATTTGAAGGATAAATAAGTGCAGCAGCGAGCAACTTCTTGGTAGTGAGACGTTACGCGCATTCAAACGGATATTATGCGCGAAAGAGAGGCTAAGCGGAACTTGAGAGAAATGCGCCAGTTAAACCGCTAAAGGCATGTGTTTGTTGTAAGCCAAAACAACAAACAAGCGCAATAGCAACAAAAAACCAAAAAAAGTTAAAAAAAAAACTAGGTAAATGCAGATGCTTGCTGCAGACTGACTGCCAACAGCTTGGCTTAGATACAGAAGGAAAAAAAACGCGCGAAAACTGGAGCAAACAGTTGTTCTTGCATTGCGCTTAGTTGGCGTACTTTTTGTTGTTGTGAAGCTACGTGAGAAACCCCATAATACAGCAATCGACAAGCGGAACTTATTTGGTTAAAGTTTCGCCAAAGTTGCGCTCCAATTTCGCACACACCAGCCCTGCGACTCACAAGGTGCAACGAATATTTGTTTATTAGATGCGTTGAGTACCTTTGCGGGGCAAACTAGTAAGAAATCTCGTGTATATATAGATAAATGTGTGCCCTACCTTATATCTGGGTGAAGTGTGTGCCATTATGAAGATTTCTATGTTTGCAAAAGAAGCGAAAAGTAAAAGTGAAGGAGTATGCGTGAGTGGTACGCCATAGCGTATACGTAACGTGGCAGTCTCTTGGTTATATTTGTGCAAAAATTAAGATTTCACTACTATACGCATGCCAATATGAGCGCTCTTTAAACCATAATTATGTTAGAAATATAAAAATTCTAATTAGAAAGAAATTTCAGCTCTCAGCAACTATGTGAGGGAGAGGACTTTGCTTACTACATAGGAATATGTATGAATATGAAAATTAATCACAAGCATATGTCTACACCTGTGATTTCGCTTATGAAATGCAGATCTGGGTTATGAGTAGCTGTAGAAAAATTCAGCTAGATATATAACGGAGTGGTTTTATAAGCTGGGCTTGTTTAACAGAACATTTTTTTTGATTGATATGCTTGAAATTCTTGTGGAAGATATGTAACTATTTAGTATTTTCAACTTTAGTAAAATTAAATGAACTTCAGATATAGTCTAAATATCTATAAAGTGTATTTTTTGATTGAATATAGATCAATGATATACGTATACATATGTATTTCAAACAATACTTTTGAATGTGCTTTTGTCATATGTTGACCTGATGGAATGATGATATGTGAATAATCTTAAAAGTTTTATAACAGTGATCTTATGGCTCTGGATCCACTCTGGCTGCTGTGAAAAAAATAAATTTCGGTGGCAGGATACAAAACTAACATGTTTTCTTGCATTTGATGCTTAAAAATACGGAGTAGCTTTGAAATCTTTATCTATAAACCGATTTTGACGTACATGCCCAAACTGTCTTACCCCTTTCACTCTATATGGCAGCGTTAATAAAAAATAGCCACGACATTTATGCGAGATCCATGAAAATACCAATGTATGACCAAACGGTGACCGAAAACAATCATTTGTTCAGTATTCTCAACCGAAACTACACGGTCGGTGGAAATATTGCTTCATTATATCTTCATGAAAAGGAAAAAACATTTTAACGGGTTCCAACAAAAGTAATTGGAAAAAAAAAATTTATCTTAAAAAGCTGTCTTCCACTGTTTTGACTCCTGCTGACTGTGTTTCGCGATATTATTTCAAAAAGAAGATACAAGATATCTCCGAACTATTAACAAGCTCAAGTTCAAAGAACACATCATCGATTTGCGAAATGCTAATTTTTCTGTCAAACTAAACTTCTAAATAATCTTTGTGACGAAGTGAAGTCAGGAAGAGGCAATTAATGAGGATGAGTTCAGATCGAAACAAATTAAAAAATCATTCCACAGAACTTTCGGATTTCGGAGAAAAATTTCTAACATTAGATTACAAAAAAACAAACATTCACGATAATATCTAACAAAATATTTTACGATATGAATGCTTTACTTCTACTTTTTTCTTCTTAGGCAGATATCATTTAAGCTGCGAAAGTCTTGACCAAAAGCATAAACAATGCTGTTCATATAAGCACGCCAGAAGCTAGAACCATACAGAGCATCCTCAAGCGATTATGACGAAGCTTAGGAAAAATAAACGTCTTTGCCATGCATGACAAATTAGTAGAAATCCTACAGATAAAACACTTCTCAATCGTGTCATAAGGATGCTGAAGCATGTTTTCTGAAAATTGCGCAACAAGTCCATAAAGGCATTTCCGATTGCTGCCAAACCAGGAGATCCAGTAAACAATGGTTGGAACTAGACAAAACAATAAACCGATATCTAGATGCATACCAATTTTAAAGAGGTGAGAGCATTGGTGTAGGCTCAATGCAGAGAAAGCCGAGATGTTTGCCACACACTCTCATAACACATTTACTCCTAACGAGTTTAGTGATGGATCTAGCAATGCGGCAGGCAGCAATTTTTTTGGAAATTGTTTGCCAAATGGATTTTCCGTTTGCTGAAATAGATGCTGTAGAGGTGTCGGAGGATATCAAAGCATTGGCAACCAAAAAGTCACCAGTTTATGACACCATTAGTGCGTTTACACTTAAAGCCCTACCCGAAAACGTAATCAGCATGACTGTAAAGCTTTTTAATGGACTGCTAAGATTTTTTCATTCCCCTTCGCAATGAAAATGTGCTGATGTTATTTTATTTCCTAAATCCTGGTTAATTCTTATCGAACAATAAGTCTACTGGTAATTATCTCGAAAGTATTTGTGGGAATATTTTTACTCAAGCTTTTGTCGGTGTTGGAAGACGAACAACTTACTCCGAATCATCAGTTTGGTTTCAGAAAATTTTATGGCACAATGAACAATGTAGCAGAGTAGCACACTTTATAACGGATGCTATGGAAAATAATAAATAATGCTCTGTGGTTTTCCTTGATGTCTGCAAAGCATTTGGCAAAGTCTGGCATCTAGACCCATTACTCAAATTAAAGGAAAAAACACCAATGTCTTATTAATTGCTGCTAAAGTCTTACTTGCACAATCGGACGCTCTACGTTATAGGTCGTGATGCTGAGTCGAATTTGATACCTGTTCGGGCTGGCGTCCCCAAGGTAATGTTCTCGCCTCTGCGGTCTACATTTTTTACATAAAAGACTTTCATTAAAGTTCATCATAAATATAAAAAAAAGTTGAAGCTTGATTAGATCAACTCTGACTACACAATGACGACAACCTATGCTGATAATATTGATCTGCAAGCATCAACTGACAACCCTACAACTGCTTCCAGAAAACTGCAAATGCAATTGAATGCTTTAGAACAGTGGCTCACGAAATGAAACTTTGTCTTCAACATTGAAACGTCCGTACAAGTATGTAATATAAACCCTCCAGCAAAACAATTACCCTGGTCAGTTGTTACCAACAAACAGATGCAAGGAATATTTAAGGAGCTTCGAAAGATCAAGTAAAAATAAAAAGAACTAGGGTTAAAGTTAGCGCCAAAAGTCTGAAGAATATCTTGCTAATTTATAAGGTAATACTTAGGCAGATCTGGACGTATGGCATTCAAATCTGGGCCAGTTTAGCGATTTCAAATTTAAATGTAATTTAAATCTGTCAAAATAAAGTTCTGTGCTTTATAGTGGAGGCTCCTTTCTATGTGAGAAACGATGTTCTCCATCGGCATCTAAAATTGCTCACTGTAAAGGAAACAATCGAAGAATTTAACAGACGTCACCTTTTGCGATTTAGCATCATGAAAATATATTTAAGATTCAACTGGCTGTTAGTTGTGTCGACCATTTTTTTTTTTTTTTTTGAAACTTCCTAACTTATGTTTCTTTGTGAAAACGTCAGTAATTTTAGGTTAGGTCGTTGAACTTCATTGAATTCGTTCATGGAATTGGTTTATTATAAGTTCTCTTTCAACTATTAGCAATTCATACATAATGTATCCTGATATCTTATATACATATGTGTGTTATATACTTAGCAAGCAAATATCAACTGTCAACAAAAGTGCAAAAACGAGTTTAAAAAATGCAAATAATGAAATTAACCAACTTGAATGGGGACTAACAAACAACGAAGAGATAGAGATAGTGAAAACTAACAATTGCCTGCAATTTGCACTTGTCATTTACACCGACAGCAACACGCTGGCAATAATAGAATTTCTAACAGCTAGGGTTGGCTGAAAGCAAATACAAGAAAAAATGTCTTTCTGTGTCTCTGTGTGTGTGTGTGTATTCCCTATGCAATGAATGCATAATTGAACGAGGGACAAATTATACGGTATTCATGTGTGATTGCGTTCTAATTTGATTATCAACGGAGCAGTTTTTTTCTAAGTATATACTCTACTTTTGTATACACACACATGCATATTTCATTTGATGTTTTGTGGATTTTGCTTCTGCTGATTGTCACATTGCGGTGATAAGCGTGAAACTGGCGGTGACATTGATTTGATTCGCTTCGAATAGTTGATTTCTAATGCAATTTAATGAATGAGTGAACAGCTTGTTGTAATATGAATAAATAATTGATTATTCTAAATGTAAGATAGAAAAAAAAACTATTTTTTTTTTGTGATAAAAACAATGCGATAACGGTTGGGGATTTTGTTTAGAAAATGTGTGTTTGGAGTGAATGTTAATTTATTCATTTCTAAAATTTTCAGTGTATTGCCAGTGGAAGAGAGGAAACTAGGAAGAATTAAATATTAAATTAGTTTTAAATTGGCAATAATTTCGTGAAAATTTGAGTCGAGAATGTGAATGGAAAAAAAGAAAAATTTCTAACTTCGGCTGCTCACCTTCATAGGCGTATTTTTTCAAGCTTATAAGTGTATGAAAAGGTTACCAACGTGATTTTAATCGCTCAGTTTATATGATAGTTATATGTCATAATGGTCCGATCTAAACAATAAGTTTAGACTTTCGCGATAAATGGGTTTCGACTAAACAAAGTTCGAAAAATCAAAAATTGGGATACACATAGTGTTTAGAAATCTGTCAGATTGTATATTTAATCGATCTTTTTAACCACTTTTGATGCAACAAAAATCATTGGAATGAAACTACTGTATAAATAACTTATAGATGGCGCTGCTATCACTATATTATAAGAAAATTATTTTGAAAAGATTTCGAAATAAAATATGATAATGAAATATTGGGTAGTCGAAAAAGTCTTTTCGTATTTTGTCTTTCATGTCGTTGCTGTGGTATATCTCCAGAGCTGGCAATCACTATTTAATGTTGGAAAGGTGAGATTTTAGGCTTCATTTAACAAAAAGAAATTAAATCCGGGAAGTTGAAAAAAGTTACGGCTGTTCAAAAATGAGTGAATATAATGAAGAAATTCGCTGTATTTTGAAACTTTTGCATAAAAAAGGAAAGAATGTCATGCAAACCAACAATAAAATTTGTGAAGTTTACGGAGATGATCTCGTATCAGTTCGTGTAGTACAACAATGATTCGCTCGCCTCCGTTCTGAAAATTTCGATGTGAAAGTTACACCTCGCTCTGGTCGACCTATCGTTCAAAAGGTCGATGAAATTATGGAAAAGATTGACGTGGACCGTTACGTAAGCAGTCATGACATCGCTAAAGAGCTTAAAATTCAATATCAAACGGTTTTAAACCATTTCGAAAAGGCTGGCTACAAAAAGAAGCTCGACGTTTGGGTACCACATGAATTGTCTGTGAAAATTTTAATGGACCGATTCTTTGCTGAAACGAAATGAAATCGAACCATTTCTGAAGCGAATGGTAACAGGAGACGAAAAGTGGATCAAATACGACAATAATGTGCGAAAAAGATCATGGTTCAAGCATGGTGAAGCTCAACAAATGGTCGCAAAGCCAGGATTGACGCCTCGAAAGGTTATGCAGAGTGTTTGGTGGGATTGAAAAGGAATCATCCACTAAGAGCTGCTCCAAACGAACGATTGATTCTACATTTTACCCTTAACAAGTGATGAGATTGAAGCAAACAATCGAAAAACAACGGTCAGCACTGCTCACCAGAAAGGGCTTCGTCTTCCATCAGAACAACGCTAGACCACACAAACGAGTATTTTTGATGACTGGGGAAAAACTGTGAGAGCTAGGCTGGGAAGTTTTGATGCATCCACCTTATAGCCCTGATCTTGCACCATCGTACTACCATTTGTCTCGGTCAATGCAGAACTCCCTTAATTGAGTAAAGTTGGCTTCAAGAGAAGCCTGTGAAAATGACTTGTCGCAGATTTTCGCCGAGAAATCAGAAAAGTTTCACACTGATGGAATAATGTCTCTAATGGAAAAATGTCTAAAAGTGGTCGCCCAAAACGGTATATATTTGGTTCGTTAAACTTCATTATACATACATACAAACAAAATAAGTTGAAGTTTGAGTAGAAATACCTAAAGACTTTTTCGACTATCTAAATGATGAATCGAAAATTTAGATATCAATTTTTGTATGAAAGACAATTTTTTAGACACAGGCAACTCATCGATTTGCGCACGACGTATCATATAACGAAACAGTTTTAGAAAGTAAGACAAATTGGCGCCATTGTGGATGAACTTTTCAAACATTTTGGTTTTATTTTGCGATTTTCTTCCTCTTTTCGCAACATTTTTTACTTTAAAAATATATTTCTAGAACAAATGGACTAAGATGCTAAGCAGAGTTAGCTAATTTCGAACAAAAAGTTGACACTCCTTTACTTCAAAATCGCAATTACCAAAGCATATAATGAGGTTTTATAATCGATATAGATGAAAAATATGGCATTGCTTTAAAACAAAGAATCTTCCAGAGGGCCCTTATTCTAATTTTGTCCATCTGTCAGTCAACTACAATATGAAAAGTCAGTTTCATGTGTCAAAGCTCCATTCATTATGCGTTTAGCTTACCTAAAATAACTTAAAATAGCATTGCGAAGCTATTCTTAAATGCATAAATTTCAAAACTAATATTAATTTCTAAAATTCAACAGAAGTTTGGACGCCAAAAATGCCTGTCAGTGAATTGCAGACAATGTAAAGAACAAACATGGCTAAAATCGCTGTCAACCACAAATCCGGCTGTCATTCACTTACGCAAGCAGCACTTGTCCAAGCTAAAGAAATGCGAAACGATTTCAACAAGCTCTGCGACTGTCGCTGCCATTGTGCGGCTTGGCTATGATGCTTTCTACTATCATACGCTTCACGAGTTATTTTATAGCTCTAAGCCATACGCAACAAACGTCTGGCTGGCATTGGCAGATGTACACAAACGTACATATTTACACACACACACTTGAAACGCATTGCGCCACAATGCTAACATAATTGTAAGTCCTTCTGCGTCCTGTCTCAGCGTTTCGTACACATCCCTTTTATATTTTCTTCAACTCATAACGCCCGACAATATTACACAGCTCTTTATCCGTCTGCTTTCTCTTCCTTTTTACGCATCGCCACATCCGAAATTGGTAAATTCGCCTACTAAAATGAATTCTCGGCACTTGATTATTTACTTTCGGTCACTTTTCCTCAATCAAAAAGGGAAAACGCTCATGCGTTTCCTTTGGCGCAATTTTTATTGATGGCGAAGCATGACCAAATCAGGTAACGGGATGGCAAAATACAGTTAAGAAAACTCGGAGAAGGGAAAGGCAAGTCAACTTATAAGGCACGCTACTTAAGCGCTTTATCGCAGCTGATGTAGCTTGACCGATATAAAGTGTATTGAAAGGCGCATAAAAGGGATTTCAGCACAAATACTAATGTGCTACAAAATGAAAGGTTGCCATATGGCAAAGCAGTCATTTAAAAGGCTATATGTAGCTGCTAAGTACATAAATGTGAAACAAATCTCCACAAGCGAGCGCCTAGAAGCATACTAACAACACGTTAAGGGCGATGTGTGTGCGTGGTTGTGGGTGCTCTACCCTTTCCGCAAGATCCTTCATAAAGTATTCACACAAATATCAATATTACGCCAATAAATATATAAGTATGAGTGTGCTATGTTTGTTTTGTATACTCACGCACATGCTAAGCATATATGCTTAAGAACTTTTAACACTTGAGCTGAGTGCTTTATTTTTAGAAGTGATAGGTGTCAAAACTGTCAGACAACCCACTAGCTGGCGACATCAACAGACATGTGGGTGCATATACACATAAATACATATATCTATTTATGAAAGCTATCTACTATTTTCTGTATAAATGTATTATATACATATATACCTATACACCAAAGATAAACCAATGCAAAGGGCAAGCAGTTAGTCTACTCTGAGTGACAGCGTGGAAAGTAGGTTTTCAGAGCAGGAAACTAAAGCACTGACAACTTCCATATACTCGCTACTAACACATTAAGTATATAAATATGTATATATATATTATTTCTCCATCCTTAACTTCATGGAGTGTTGAGTGTAGCGTAAAGTTCGAAAACACGCACTGCTGCTTCCTGTCCGTTGTCCTTTGTTTTTGTGCGTCTTCATATCAAGTGCAGTGGCGTTTGGTTGCTCTCAGTTTCACAAGTGGAAATGCCTTTTTCAATACGCACACATATGTATGTATATATTTTCGTTCATTTATGCAGCTAGCACCTACTATAAATATTTTCTATATACAAGTATATGCCGTCTTCTCTTTACTGGCTTGGTGTGGTGCCCAGTGGGGTTGAGAGTAGCTGTTCGTGTTTGATGCCTGTTTCTACGATTTCTTCATTTCAGATTAGTAAAAATATTTTGTGCATTTTTACATGAAAATATATACCAGTTAGTGCAAATGATTTAGAAATTTTAAATTTAAGGAACACTCACAAAACGTAACTATTTAGGTTTCTGGTCATCTTGCCAAATATTATAGTAAATTTTTTTCCATTAACTGATATTCAAAAGATTTTTTTTGCTTAATATTAATGATGGAATTAAAATTTGAAATAGAATCAGTGAAATTATTTATAAAATTTGTCCTTGGCTTTAATAAACCACACACAAATTCATCGTCGAAAGGATATACTTTACAATAAAGTTTGGAAGTACTTGGATTATATACTTTTTATACTATCAGAAGAAAGCAATTTCAATAAATACATGGCCAACGTACTTTTGAAAATAATTTTGATATTTTTACTTAAGAATTTTTCTTGAGATTGCATTAATTTTCGATATTAAGTCATAATAAATAGAAAAAACTATATATTTCTAATAAAAACAAATTTGTTGAAAACACAATTTAAATTATTTTTGCCTGAGATTATAGTAATTTTGAATATTAGGTCATAATAAAGGGGGAAAAAATATTTTTTTTTTTTATTAACAAAAATTTTTTCACAAAAAATATTTTTAATAAAAATTAAAAAAAAAATGTTAATAAATAATATTTTTCATAAAAAAAATTTTAATAAAAAATATGTTTAATAAAAAAAATCTTGAAAAAAAAATTTGAATTACTTAAATTATTATTTTTTTGTCTATAGTAACAGAACTGATGAAAACAATTTTTTTTGGCTAAATAAAATAAAAAGCCCAAAAACTTGTTTATTTGCATTTTTCACATAAATTTTTAGGTTATGTGAAAAAGTTGTTCATACAAAAGTTTTAGCTCTTTCAACAAAACCTTTTTCCATAGAACTTATAGTTTTGCTGAAAATCAAAACAAATCGATTTTAAGCCTTAAAAGTTCAGCAAAGTTTCTGCCCTTTGCTTCACGATCTCAAATCAACCGAAAATAATTATTTTTTAAATTAGTTTTTTTAGCTTCGTCTTTTTTTCCAATTGGTTTTAACCTGTCTTCACTTATCACCACATTCAAAGACTTCACTCCTGCCTGTAAAGCATACACATAATATCTTTCCAGAGCTTTAAGTTGAAGGCGAATCAATTATCTTCAATCTCAAGGAATATGCTAGAAAATTTTCGTTGCAGAAATAACATTTGAAATTATCAACGCGAGAAGAACACATTTTACTTACAGCGAAGCTAAACCACTGAATATCTCTAAGGCTCAGTAGCTGTAACGAGCAAAGTGTTTCTAAGATATTTTTGATTTCATATGAAATGTTTAAAATACAATGTGTCAAGCATAGAAGAGTTGCCTCATATAATAATAATATTTACCACCAACCTTTCGTTACTTAGATTCAGAAGCATTTAGCAAAGTAAATTTGAGATTTCAAATCCTTTTATTATAGATGGAACACATACCTGAAAATACAAGAGCAAGATATAAAATTTATTTTTATATGTACACAAAACAAATTTTTACATAAACGAAAATAATATAAAAAAAAAAAATTTAAATTTTTAATTGAATTTTTACGTGAAAAAATATACAGTATTTTTAAGTCTTTGGTAAGTAAAATCTCTTAAAAAAATTTTAAATTATTAAATTAAATTATTAACTTTTTTAGACTATAGAAATTGATAAATAAAACTTATATTTTAAGCAATTTTTTTTCCTCTACAACTCTCTCAAAAAAAAAAAAATTTAAATTATTAAAATTTTATTTTATTAAATTTTTTTGTCTGTGGTAAAAGAATCGATGAATAAAACTTATATTTTAAGCAAGCGAAAAACGTTGAAATGAAAACGTAAGCGACACGCTTTGGAATTTACAAATACGATTAAAGCTCTCGGCAAATATGGCATCTTAAGCTGCATACCGAAGGGATTTTCACGAGCACAGAAATGGGCGCTAAGTCGTGTTGAATTTGGCAGCCTTGCGCACTATAGCCCATACATATAAAGAAAGGCAATACAAAAGGAATTAAGCAATACAGAAACGTGCTGGGATTAAGTCTGGCGTTAACGTAGATTGCAAAGATAAATATGAAACACGTATATGTCATATACTTATATGCTCTACATAAAGAAATATGAAAAACTAGTTAGTTAAGAAATTATTGCTTAGTAAAAATGAGAGAAATATAACAAATGACCCTTCTCATATAATGAACTCAATAGATCACTCAATAAAATATTTAATTGCCGTTGTTTAAGTCCGTTTTCTTGACAAGTTTTGCATTTTGTTTAAATAATTTTAATTTATTTCAACAAGACAGCTTAAAATGCATTGAAAAAAATTTCAAGTAGTTCTTTTTACTATCAAATATTTATAAAAATATTTCCAAAAAATTTCAAGTGGCTCTATTCTTTACATTAGCATATGGAAAGGGAAGTAACTTCTTCTAAATTTCTTTCCTATATTGCTTGGATGTGATGGTCAATATAATTTCATAGTACTAAAGTTATTTCTTTTTATTTTAAAGCTTTTACTTAGGTATACACAAAAACTTAAATCTGTTAGCCAACGGTTATCAATAGGTTAAGCAGAGGTAAAGAAAAATTTACTTCTTCTCATGTTGTTCATACGCACTGTGGCTCAACACAGAACAACTAAAAAATCATTCGGCATTATTAAAAACCCCAAATTCGGGAAAACCCATATATGGATATGATATGAGTTGTTGTTGTAATTCGGTTTCCTAAAGAGTAGGATTGTATTGTTTAAAAAACTTTCAAGTAGCTTTATTTTTCAAATTAGCATGTGTGAAGAGAAATAACTTCTTCCACATTTTTCTTTTTTTCGTTTAATTGCTTTCCTATATTGCTTGGATATGATGATCGATATAATTTCGTATTACTAACGTCATTTAAATTTATTCTTAAGCTTTATATTTATTAATAAATACTTAAATCTGTTAGGAATCGGTTATCAATCATATATAAATAGGTTAGCAAAGGGTTAAGAAAAATTTACTTAGAATAATGTTGCTCATACTGCGCACTATGGTTCATAGCAGAACTGCTAAAAAAATTAATCAGGAATTATTAAAAATTCACTACATGAGTAAAAAATCAGATTTGAATTTGATGTAAGTTATTGTTGTAAATCGGATCCTTAGGAGTCAGCTTATTGTTCATTTTCCGAGTTTCAATCCAGTGAAAGTTTTTAAATGCACCCGGAATAAATTTTTTTCAGTAACGCACATAATTTTATGGTTATGGGCGTAATATACTTCCATATATTGAACTGTCAATACAAAATTTTCTATCGTTAAGATTTGAGTCATCTTGCCGCGAACATAAACCTAATCATTTAATTCAAATACTACAGCAAGATAATAATTATAAAATGAAAGCAATTGAGCATACAAATTGAAATAAGCAATCAAGCTCAGATATTTTTACACAAAAATAACCAAATTTATCTAATACAACAAAAAATAATATATATGGAGAGATAAATGAAATGGCTATGCATAGCACCCACTCTGACAAAGAAGTCACGCAAGTTTCTATGTGGCGGCTTATGTGAGTTCTACACGCCACTCTTTCATTGGCTGAAACACACAAAAGCAGTTTGTAAGCGTTTTATGGTTTTTGTTGTTCTTGTAAGATTTGCCACAATGCACGCTCGAATAAAGTTTTGATAAATTGACCAAAACTGCTGCTGGAATACCAATTTCAATTATGGATGGTATTTGGTTTTTGCATCGTTTCGGATGGCAATATGTAGGGAATGAACGTTACTGTGTGTGTGTATGAATATAAGTGTGTGTGAATATATGTAAGTGTGCAAACCAATGACGCGAAACATATTTTAGGCAATTATATGAAAACCGATACGGAAGTCCAAGCAGTGAAAAAATGTTCCGAAAGAGTTAAGATAGCGGAAGTAGCCGGAAACATAAATAAGAACTGGATGTGGTGCAAGAAGTTATAGAAATATAAACCACAGAGAAGGAATGAGCGAATTATAGACAAAAGGAAAGAGTTAAAAAACAATCACTGAACTATTAACCCCCGACTAGTGCAACAAAATCGAACTTTCTCTCGGCTAAGCAGCATCAATAACTCTTACTTTAACTCTATAAAGCGTAGAAAGATTTTTGTGACTACCATTTTGTATAATCATATCTAAATGTGTGTTTGTGCATGCCATTTACGTGCCTGCTGCATGCCGCCGAAAATTGTTCATGCATGAAAATTTCAATTAAACTTTTTGCACAGCCAAGGAATTAATTGATTTATATGCCACTTCGTTGGTGCAGGCGTCGCGTACGTGCAAACTAGTTGCCACAGGCACGCCTCGTATTAAATCTCTATTCTGCCTTTCTTACTCTCCTCCTCATACCAACTAAAATGGCAAGTGCGTCGAGAAAATAAGGATTTATGACGGCGCAGAACATACGGGAATGAAGCGTGTGGCACACAAGTCTAACGCAAGGCATAAGTTTTAATGAAGTTGTCAGTGCAGCAGAATTTGCAAGGAAATAATCATAATAATAATAATAATAGAACTTGAATGACATAGTCTTGCACTAAGCATAGTTAGGAGGCAGTGAAGTTGAGCGTGTGGGAAAAAATTTCTAATTGAAAGTGCGTTTTCTGCATATGTGGAGGCATATATTTCATTCGCACGTGCTTGAATTTGTCATTTGAATTTTGCAAATTGTTATTAAATACCTCGAAATCAACATTAAAGTGGTGTTACGTATACGCACTGTTGGTTACTGAGAGGTACTATCTTAGCAAATGCAAATATGTTTAAAGAAAAGCAAGGTTTGATCACATAAATATTTGATGTTAAAGAAACAGCTATCATGCAATGTCATTGAAGATTTGCTCCCGCAAAAATTTCGGCATACAATAATCGTATTCCTTATTTATCACTGTTTTCTAAATATAGCCGTTTTATTTCTTAGATATTTCGCTTGGATATGATGATCAATAAATCTTCAAAATAATAGTGGTCATCTTTATTTATTTTTTTCACTTTTTATTAACGTATAAATACTTAAGTTTGCAATCGGTTAGCAAGCGGTTAAGTAAAAGTTAATCTTAATTCATGTTGCTCATACGCACTGTCGCTTATAGTAATAAAGTTAGGGAAGTTCTCTTAAGGTTACCAAGAACCTCTAAAATAAGAAAAAATCCAAGTGAAAAGTTATTATAGTGATTTGGTTACCTTGAGTGTCCGTTTATTGTTTACTTCGGGACATCATATTCAGTAAAATTTTTGGAAGCACTGGGGTTTTTTTTTAATATTTGCTGTTATCATTTTTCCATGGGATTCATATACTTTATACGCAGTTTAGTGTTCAATTTTCATACTTAAATCGGTGAACAATCGGTTAGCTATCGGTTATCAATTAGTTAATTATTATTTACTTTGCCTCATGTTACTCATACGCACTGTTGATCATAGTTATAAAGTAAATTAAGCTCTCTTGATAGGATTTTCGAAACCCCCAATATTGGAAAAATTCATATACGAAGAGTTTTTGTTGTGATTTGACTTCCTGAGTGTCCGTTTGTTGTTTACGTCTGGATCTCTTATTCACTAAAAGTTTGAGGAAACACTTGTATAAAATTGTTTTGAATATTTTCTGAATTATTTTAAGTTTATGGGAGTAATATACGTTATTCATACGGAGTGAAGTGGTAAATTATCGCACTTAAATCGGTTAACAATCGGTTATTAATCAGTTAAGAAAAATTTACTATGTCTCATGTTGATCACACGCTCTGTCACACTCTAAGGATTGTTAATAATTCTTAAAATTGAAAATAATTAAAACAATTTTAAAAATTGCTGTAATGATTTGTCTTCCTTGAGTGTTTGTTTTTCTTTGCTTCTGGATCTCACATTGGGTGGTAGTTTTTGGATCCTTAAACTTTATATTATTTAAGGTTTGTGGTAGGAAAATTCGCTAATGTATTAAACTATGAATACAAATCGTTAAATTTTTAAATCGCCCAGCAACTTTGAAGAATTTATTTTGATTAATATTGCTCATACGCACTGGTACCCATAGTGGATTAGCAAAGAAAGCTCAATGGGAATCGTTAAAAATCACAAAAATCGGGAAATATGTTTAGGCGAAAGACTTCAATAATATTTCAACAGCTCCAAAAAACTATTATAATCTTTTTAAAAAAAAATTTAATTTTTATAATATTTTTGAATAAATCTTTTAATTTTTTTCTTCGAAAATATATCTAATTTTCTCATGTGGGTAAATTATTTTAGTTGAAATATATAACGTATTACTATCTTTTATATTTTTATTAAAAATTATTAAATCTTATTCACATAATGAAATCTTGCTTTCAAACGTCCACAGTACATTTCCCTTCCAACCACAGGCATATTAGTTTAGGAAATATTTACAATTCACAACCCCTTCCTTCCATTCTCATTACAAGGCGACCGATTACTTGCTGCATCCGCAACAAATTTACATAAATATTTATGTACACATGTCGACGCGTCGTTTATTGACCGTCGTGTGTTGAAAAGGTGTTGATATACCCAAACAGCGGCTGTTGTTGTTTTTGTATTCATTGTGTGCGTGTTATTGCGCCGACTGCGATTATTACCAGCGCTGCTAGCTATTATCTACCAACATTATGCTGTGTATTATGTCACAAAAGTGTCAACAGGGAAAAAATGGAAATTTGTTTAACCTTTTTGCAGCCGGTCGCCACAGGTGAGCCTCGGGATTCTTTCATAATCGTTTTTTATTTGTGAATATGTATTCCTTGGGGATTTTTGCTTGGTAAACAGAAGGTTTGTTAGTTTTTTGATAGCTTTTTGTGTACCTTTTATTTCTTTGTCTACCGTAATCTTTTGGTTCGTCAGGTGAAAAGGTCCTGGCGTGACGCATAAATTTGATTAGCTGCGGTGGGCAGGCACGAAAATGTATAAAGAATATTCACTTTTGTTTGCTTTTTTAGGGAATGCGTTGTTTTTGGACTTAAGTGTACAGGTAAATATATATAAATAACTGAATATATATATATGTAAATATATACTGGAGGCTTGTCTGCTTTCCTTTTTTTTACAAAATATATATTACCTGCGACTCTGCCACCTAAAGATGCGTTGATATGCAGACAAATTCATGAGATTTCTGTTTCACATATTTTTTAAGGTATCTTGCAAGCAATAAAAGAGCACAAAGAAAATTGTGTTTGTCTGCACTGGGATAACATATTAAATATTATGTTAATTTATTATACAATTACAATTTTTCTCCTTTCCTTTACAGCGGCGTATGGCTTCCGTGTTTTTCAGGTTCAGCAAACACGTGCCTGCACCTGAAAGGTCTCCCACACCTACACTGAGTCGCTCCTTTAGCGTAAACGACAAGCTCGTGCTAACAATCACTTGAAATCTTCTGTGTACCGTTATCTAAAAATATATGTGTTATATGTACAACGAACTTCGACACTCCATATACTTGCGTTCTTCATCATACTTTCACTTTGCTTTAGGTGGACTTCTTCTTCTTTCACTGATTCTCGATCCCGTTGCGTTAGTGTTAACTTCGCCTACAGCTTTTTTCACACTGCTCTTTTAATGTGTTTCCAATTTCACTTCCCATTATAGCCGCCACAACATTATTTTCTTAACTGTTTATTTATAAACCCACACACTCTTACAGGCTTCTGTTGTTCTCAAGTTCTGCCAGCCAGTCGCTGCAGCAACAATTGTTGCCTGCCGGTGCCAGCTGTCGCTTCACATCGTACCACCAAAAGTCGCCGCTGAATTGCCCTCCAACAGCCAACCAAACTCACATCCAACACAACTCACACCAACTTGGCGCAGGCGTTCGTCTCCCGTCCTCGCTCTTGGCTTCGTGTTCTCACATGTCCTCGCTGCTGTTGTCCTTTTGTGTCTGCTTGCATTTAAATGCTAATGTAATTGTGTTTAATTTATTTATACCTCCGCCTTTCCCGTTACATATGTTATCACTGTCGAGCACACCCATACACACACATATACGCACACCTTGCTTTGAATACATAAACACGCACAGAGATTCGTTCGAGTGTCATACACATTTGATTGTTTATTCATGTATATGTTTATTTGTTGTGTATGTTGTTGTTTTGCCTGTGATTTTTGTTCCACCAGTTTTGTTTTTTTCTTTTCTGACACACAAATATTTAGTTAGTGTCGCTGACTAAACGGCTGAGATTCATGAAATTAGCATATGAGTTTTTTTCTAAATTTCCCAAGTTGGCTTTCGAGTTAGTTGTTTATATAAATACTTGTTTTAATTTGAAGTGATATGTTGGTGGTAATTAAATACTATGGCAAATCAAAAAAAAAATGAATATGTTTATTATTACAACAATGGCTTATTAAGTATTTGTATTAATAATTCTATTTTTTTGCGGTAAGGCAATTTGGAAAATACAGTGTGGAGTATTACAATTTGGTTTTGTTAGTCATAAGTGGTACGAATTTGTAAATTCAATGGACGGTAATAAGACATACCCTTGAAATAATGATTTCAAATGATTTCAAGTTGGGGAACAGCTTATATACCTTTGCAAATATTAAGCCTAGACGTGCTTTGTTAGTCAAATTGACCAACAATCATTAGGTTTTGGAAACAGCAGCAAAATAACGATGCCCGTCTAGGGTTAAAATAACAAATTAATTAATTTATTGCCGAATGGCGAGTTCTTAAGTTTTTGTGCTTGTGAAAATAAATTAGAAAGCTTACGTTCCGCCTAATGTAAGCTAATAATCACAAATGGTATGAATTACAAATTTACTTGAAGGAAAGCAAAGTACTAAAAAATTAGTTCTTTCACTCGGACCACATCAGTCTTAAACGCCAACTGAAACGCTTATCAATGTGGTATGGATGAGTTTTCCATTTTCCCATGGAGGAACGTAATAAAGTATGAATTTCAATAGCTGTCTCATATCTGAACTCCCATTTACATATAACGAAGTAACCATAAAAAACTTGATTTTTATCATTCAATTTGTATGGCGGCTATATGATATGGTGGTCCAATTCGATAAATACCTGCAGGTATTGAAGCTTTGTCTCAGAAAATAATATATGCCAAATGTCTTAATGATATCTTGTCAAATACAAAAACTTGTCAGTCAAGGTCTTTATTCTGGCGGTTCTGTTTATATGGCACCTACATACGTGCTGATCCGATCTGCACAATTTCTTTGGACGTTGCGTTATTGAATGTACCGGGTTTCGTGAAAATAATTCAACAACTGAAAAAGTTTTCCATACAAGCACTGAGAGGCTGTTCGCGTATATACAGAAAGACCAACAGACATGCAAAAATAGACACTGCTCGTCATGCTGTTCATTTATATATGTATTTTATAGAGTCTCCAAAGGTTCGTTATAGGTGCTACAAACTTCGTAGGAAACTTAAAATACCCTGTTCAGTGTAACATGATGCGAAAGTTTGTACTGAAATCGAAAAATGACAACAAATTAGCTCTTAAGTTACAATTTTCCTTACTCGATCACTACAATATATTCCGAATATGCTTTGGGAAAGTAAGGGATTTACCAAATATCTTCTCTGATTGTATTTCTTTGTTTCTGTGACATTTATAACCTTATTCGTTTCATGGACACAGTAAAAATAGGCACTGACGCAGCTAAGTAAAGCATGCAGCGACTTTCTGGCCATGAAAAAATAATTGATGTACAAAAGCGCTACTGAAATTGGTGAAATTTTAGCTTCTTTAATCAGTGTTATTTATTTGAGGTAAGATCCTGGAAACATTATTCCATGAAAATGAGAGAACATAGCTTGCAGAATCGTGAGAAAATACCCAAGCAGCCATTTCAAAAAGTTCGAAAGCAGCAGAACTTATTCAAATGCTGCCAGGAGAGCTTGTGCGACGATTTTGCATGTCGGAGAAGTTGCTTGAACGCTACAAAAAGAAGTCGCTTTGCAAGAGTTGAAGACTGGTGATGAAAAATTAGTTCAATATATCAAACCTATATGACAAAAATCATATAAAAAACTTGATTAGCCAGTCAATTCAGCGGCAAAGCAATGACGATAAGGTAAGTTGAGTTGGTGAGATCAGAAGGGCGTGCTCTAATATGAGCTTCAAATACAGGGTGAAACCATTAAAGGGGTTACCGAAAACAACTCGTTATATTGAAAGAGCGAATACCGCAAACGCCCGGAATTTGTAACTAGGCACAAGGTAATAATTTTCCATCAAGGTAACGCGTGACTTCATATTTCAAGAAAGGTTGAAAACTATTTGGGAAACAGCGGCTGAGATGTTTTACCTCAGCCGCTTTATAATCCAAACCTTTCCGCCTTTGACTACCATTTCTTCCGGTATGCATCCCTAATTGGAATACGGTTGGCATATTCGCAAAATTACTATTGGTCAACAAACTGACCCTATCTTCATGCGAAAACCCAGAAATTTTCTGGTAAAATAGGAAAAATTCTGTCTTGCGGTTGGCAATGCGTTGAATAATATTTTTTATATATGTGTTTCTGTAATAAACGTAATTTTCAATAACTCTATAATATTCATAAACTCGAACTGGATTTTGAATTTTTTAATTAAATTTTTATTTTTTAAATACCAAAATTTAATTTTTAGTCTAAGGTTTTGGGATCAAAGATCGAAAATTGAAATTATTATTTTATTTGAATGTGTATGTAAGCCTGACCTAGGGTATTGAAGAGATGACTCGAAGGAGCTCTAGTTTAAAATAGCATAACACGAAGTAAGTTAACATGATAAAATATTAATTCTATGACTATTTCGTCTTTTTTTAATTCTTAATTACGTGTATGTTTACTTGAAATTACTTTTTTCGGTATACGGTATTGGATATAGAAAAAGCTTCCGAGTTCGAAGTTATAAGGTGGCAAAACGAAGTGTTGTAACCAAATACATATACTTCGTAGATATATGATAATTAACGTGTCACGTTGTTTGTCGATTAAACTATTGAACCGATTTTAGTAAAATTTACACAATGTGTGCAGTTCGAACCAACTTAGAAGACAGGATAGTATAAACAATCCATAAAAAAAAATACAGTGAAATCTCTATAAAATGGACGTTATTAAACGGATAACTCTATTAACTGGAAAGAATGGCTGGTGACCAAACATTGAGAAAGAAACCTTAAATCCGCAATTTTTTCCAATGAAATTTATTTATATGAGAATTTTCATATTCAAAATTAAATCTCGAGTACAATCGCTTGGATTCTTATAACAAAAACGTGTTCGCCTTTATTTTCGCAAATAAAATTTTCACTGTATTGAATAGGTGTTATATGAATACCAGAGCAAAGCGTGGCCGGATCTACCAGTCTTCTATAAATTAGAAAATTTTGATTATTCTATATAGTTTTGCATATAACTAATTGCTACCCTAGGTTTTATAAAATAGTACACGCAAGGCTCACCTGAAAATATAAAACAAAAATTTTGGTTATTTGAATTATGACATCTAAAATATTTAATGAATTCTTATATGTTTAATATTAAGTAGAAAATTTTTGTAAATTACAGTTAAAATTAAATTTTACTGGAGAAAAATTTTAAAATATTTTTAGAATCTAACTTTAAATTACATATGTACATAGAATGCGGTGTATTATAAATTAAAGTATTTTGAAAGGAATTGGAAAGGAAAATTATATAAAAAAGTTATTAAAATAAAGCATTTGTCTCAAAGCGCATAAATCCACAGAGAATTTCAAATCTCGAAGGTACAAAAAAATAATGGCTGAAGCAATACCGCTCTAAACATTCACTCCGAAACGCTCTAATGAACACGAATTTTTCAAATAACAAACGCTCAGCAGATCAAATGTAAAAACAAGACAAACACAAAAACAATTTTGTGCCAATAAATGCATTCCAAAACAAAAGCAAAAAGAGTTCATGCGAATGCCGGCAAAGGCGAAAATGTGAAAGACACATATTCGCTTTAATAGATTGCAGTTCACAGAAAAGAAGTTAAACTCAACTAGAGTAGATGGCTGCAAAAAAAGACAACAACTAAAGTGGCAAAAAGCTGGCAGCACTTGAGAGTGCAACGAGTGTGCAACAGCACATTCACAATTGCCTCAAAGTCTTCGCGTGAGCGCCGAACTTATGCAATAAATGAGGAGTGGTGTTTGCAGCGAACCAAAATAGACAACAACAGCAACAACAACAACAACAACAAAATGTAATAACAAACGACGCTTGGCAGTCTTTATTTGCCATTCGCTTGTCGGCGATCGCAAAAAATTGCAATAACAATAAACAAACAAACATAAATATTCGTGTATGTGTGTGTTACACGCATCAACTTGAAATGCAATAGCAAGCAGTGGGTCGGCAAAAAAACCGTTATTAACAAAGGAGCACTGATTCGAAACAAATAAAATGCGACTACCTGAGAGATCGCATTGCAAACGATTGCCAAGCCAATATGGCAATATTGTTTCGCAACGAAAAAGAAAACGCAAAAAATGCAGAAAAAATTGGCAATAGCCTAGTGACTCAAGTGCGGCCGCATAGTGAAAGGTGACTTAGTGGGCTGAAGAAAATTTGTAGTTAATTGTGGCACGAGTGCAGTCGATAAACTAGATTGGCCAGTGAGCGGCAATAAGCGTGCGGAGTTAAAGAAAACGTCAAGCAAAAGGGAAGAAGATGGGAAAATTAGTGTGCTGCAAATATTGGATTTATGCGAGTGGAAACTATAATTGAGGCACAGTTACAAATTGCAAGGTTCGGTACGGAAGGTTAATTGTACGGAAATTTTAGGATTTTGAAGTCATAATTTCTTATACCCGGAAAAGTTCCGCATTTGAATCAGATATTGAAATTTTGACAATAGATGCCTTTCAGTTAGTACTTGAAGGATTTTAATAATCATAATATTGGAACTTACTTGAAATGAGTCTTTTTGACCTCTTTTGATAAAGAAACCGCTCATAAAACACTCAAATTACATTAGTTTGATAAACAGGAGTACTTATTCTTTTCAATGTTCTGGAAAGCTTCGGATATAAGTGGAAATTTTAAAGTTTGCCAACAGCTAATTGGCAACCATGCGATGAACCCAATCACGTAGTGGGTTTCGCGTTCTATTTGAATACAAATTTTCTATTGTATGTAGGTAACTTAAAACAGATTTAATCACGGAAATGTATGTGAAAATAAAAGAAATAGTTATGCAAATGAAAGACATTCAACTTTGCATTACGTTTTCTGTTTAATGGACACTGCCAGTGCAATCACCGTACAAATATCTGTCAAAGAAGAAGGTTACAGAAGACCTCACCAAGTTTGCTAAACTAAAAATTATAAAATATGTCAATAATTATTATTCTTGAATTTCCAGAGGTCTCCCACAGCCTGCCAGGAAAATCGCTGGTTGGTCATAACCTTATATATATTTCTTCTATGGAAATTGTTTAAAAGTTTTTAAACTAAGTAATTGTGACATATACTACATTCCAAGAATCAGTTGAACTTATATCTGAATTTTATTGAAAAAATATTCATTCAGAAACTAGTACTCTATATTGAAAAAATAGCAATCTCTTTGAAAAATGAACCACTTCAGCACTTGGTTGCTTGATGCTAAAAATTGCAGGAAGCTTTTGGAACTCCCATTTAAAAGCTGGAAAGCGAATCACCATTTGTTTTCAATTTTACAATTTTAAAATGAATTGGGTTTCTTTAATCAGAAAAAGAATAAAAATCGATTTTCTGATATTTTGAGTGTCAGTATAAGATATGATAAATAGATGTTGATTGCACCGCGACCTAAGGTCTATTGTGCACTCTCCTAATTCACAATGACTCACTTATTCCCGGCATATTGATAAATTCCAATATACTGCTAGGTGCTAATGAGGCAATGTGATCCGTATATGGAAACATAGATCCAAGGACTTTTATCCTGTATCTGCAGACTGCTTTGCAGTCAAACAGCTTCCACGCTTGTTACCGATTATATGACCAAAACTCACATTTTAACCATTAAACCGTATTCACCTGACGTGGCACCCGGCGACTTCTTCCTTTTCGGAAAAATGCATTTGCCCATGAAAGGAAAGCGTTATGCAGACGTAGAGGCCATTCGAAAGGCTTGCACCGCCATACTGGCGGCCATACCGGCCAACGAGCTAAAACACTCTTTTGGACCGTGCAAAAAACTGTATTGAAGCAGAACAAGACTATTTTAAATAAAATTAATTGATTTTGCCGAAAAACCATTTATTCTGTTTTTTTTTAACACATTTTTTTGGAAAACACCTTGTATTTCACCACTTAAGTGCTTTATTCGCTGGAATGAGATTACCCCTCTGCCAACCTGCCTTGACCTATTGTCATTTGAAGCAGTATGTGTGGCCATCTGGCCGATTACTAGGCGAAGTGGAGTAGGTTTAACCGTCTGACACCAAAATGCCTGCAATTCTTTGCAGGTCCATTAGTTGAAACCCTACTTAAGTCTCCGATGTTTTTGAGGCCCAAGCCACCGCCCCATACGTGATATTCGGTCGCACGATCTTGATACACAACCACCTGACACTCTTTGGTTTGCAGCCCCAGAATTTGCCAGCTAATCGATTACACACCATTGGTGTCACAAACCACACAAAATTTTTGGTAATTCCAATTTAACTTCTACTGTATGGTCGGCTGGGGAGATTTTATACATGTAAAGAAATATTTTTACGTTTTCATTCTACAATATATCATTTATATACTTAAAAATAATAGGCAATACTTCTACTATATGTCTGAAATATTTTTCGTCAAAAGATACTGTCTTATCAAATTTGACCCGGACTGACAAAAAAAAAACTATATTGTCACATATTTTAATATGAATCTTAATGTGGCTTTCAAATAGGCTTCTGAGCAAATTCTTTTATGGGATCCGAAATACGTTTGGGATACACAATATATTGAAGAATTTATATTTCCAGTAAGCAAACTCCTAACACATAGCTCTGACTAAACTAGAAAACAAAAATTCGCTATTCAACTGAAACCATCCGGCAACTTAAAACTGCACGAAAAATTACACGACTCAATTGAGCATAATCTGCGGCTGCCGCTACCTTCACATCTGTATGGTTTTCAACCAAAAATATATAGAATAAATGCGCATCAGTAGACTGAATGCCTTCACGAATTAGAGCTTGAATGAATGCAGAAAAAGCGAATGCATCTGCGACGAAAACCAATTCGAATTTTTATGTAAGAACTCAATAAATGGCTTGTATGTATGTTTGTGAGTTCTTATTCAAGCGAAGTGCCACTAAACCGCGCTCGCCAGGTAAGGCAATAAAATCTGCACCATAAAACGGTATAGAATTGCGTAGCAGTTAAAGGGTATTTAAAAAATGCATAAAAAATATAAAAAACGAAGCAGATACCAAAAATAAAACTAGCAGAATATAAGCTCAAGCCAAAATGCGCTAGAAACAATTTTCAGAATGAATGGCAGTAGCAAGATGACTTTAGCAATGTCGAAATTGAATTTTGTGACTTAAAATAAGGAAACAAAAATGAGCAGAAAATCGGTCAACTTCATAGCTTCAGCTTAGATTTTCGTGTAGTGCGCGTCAACTAGTTGCCTGTGGCAGCCGACCAGCAGAAGTGACAGTAAATTGACAGCGGTTGATTTTCATGACGGCAAAGTGGATTGGTAGACATTTTTTATTAATAACAAATTTGCGAAAGAATGCAAAGCCAAATAAAATCAAGTTATTTCTATTAAAAGAAACATAAATGTTTATAAAAAATATTACATTTTCGCAATTTTGCGAGCGATTAGAATGACAATACTAATAGATTTGTTGATTGTTGATTGAAATTTATTTATTTCAATAACAAAGAATTTAGTTTACAGATCAGTTCACATAATTAATCACACACAACTTCCCTTGAACAAAGCCTTATTTTTAAAGATAGAATAAAAGTGTAAGCAAAATATTACATCGGAATATTCTCCGTGTGACAGCAATGAATTATCTCCGTTTTATTAAAAATTTCAAAAGAACAAAGTCGTCTATCTGTCCGTCTGTATAGACGCGAACTAGTCGCCCAGTTTTGAGTTTTGGACACAAAATTTTTCATATGAATTTTTCTCACCAAGAAGCTGCTCATTTAACGTAACTGCTGGTATCGGACCACTTTAGCATATACCTGCCATACAAACTAACCGATCGAACTCAGGTCCTTGACAAGATATCTTCACGAAATTTGGCCTAAACTATAATCCCGAGCATAACTGTAATTTACCAAAAAATAGTTCAGATCAGACAACTATAGCATATACCTGTTATAGAAATTAACCGATCGAACTCAGTTTCTTGATAAAATATCTACATGAAATTTGGCACAACTCCCAATCCCGAGTATAACTGTATTTTCCCAAAAAATAATCCCGGCCATAACTGTAATTTTCCAATAAATAGTGCAGATTGGACAACTATACCATATACCTGCCATACAAACTGACGAATCGGAAACAAGTCCTTGTGTGGAAAACTTTTTTCGTTATCAAAGTGTCATCACGAAATTTAGCACAGATTATTATCTAAGGCAATGCAATTATATTTGAATAAAGAGTTCAGCTCGAGCCATTATATCATACAGCTGCCATAAAAATGGACTGAACAAATCAATTTCTTTTTTAGAAACTTTTTTACTTGTAAAAGGCAGGTGTTCCTTTTTCTTTTTATTTAGAAATTTTAAATAATCTAGTACGTGAGTATGATAGAAATCTGCTAAAGACCAGGTCATCTTTCTATTAGATATATTTTGAAATTTCACCAGGTTCTTACACTTTGTGTGAAATTAATCAAACTTTATTAAAAATATGAAAATAGAAGTTAGTACAAATAGTGCCTTCAACATATATTTTAAAACCCTGGAAAATCGAAATATACCTCTTTAAACCCTCAGCTTCCGAAATATGTGATCTCAAATGGGTAACTCTATACCATAAACGATATGCGAGACGTTTAAAAAAAAATATTTCTTTATCTGGCCACAATGTTATTTGATGCTAAAAATATTAACAAAGTAGATTCATTACATCCACTATCATCCACTTATCAAATATAAGGATTTTCAAACACCCTTTTCACCATTTTTTTTATTTTTATCATATATATTGACAAATATTGGAATTTTTTACGGAAATTTATTGGAAATTGATGAAAAAGTTTCATATTCTCTATATACTACATATAATAATATTCGAATTTCAGTATGATTTTAACGGTTCTTAATTTAATCTAATAAAGAATGTTAAAATCATATACAGCATTTTTTAGAAGCAGTTTTAATAATTCGACGATATATTTCTACTCCTTTGACTGATCGAAATTTTGAGCGTATTATAACTAGATGCGAACTAATTACTTTCTTGGCTGTTTTTTGTTTGATTTTTCGCAACTTCTTGATAAAAGCGAGGTTAAGATTGCTTCGAACACTTCTAACCAGGATTTCTATCTAAAATATATACATATCCCTCATTTTAGATTACAACTTTTTTTATATAAAAATATTTTCTCCAGGCTCTGCAAGAATACCAGTTTTTTTCACCTTAGACCCTCCGAAGAACTCTACGAAGTTCCCCATATAAAACCTAACCATGAAATTTCACCTCAATAACATTGTAGCGTGCCATCACAAGCACCGTTAAACACATTTATTCAAGCTAACTATTTCATTTGCGTAAAGAGCTTTGCTATTTGCTTCATTACATAGATTATTGTGTAATTGCATACCGCAAAAGTGTGTATGTGTGTGTGCCACAAAATAGGACAATAGCGGCATTGTTGACATTTAGGCGCCCGCACCGAAGAGTGATTATCCAGCAAAATAAATAAAAACACAAACAAGAGTAAAGCAACAAAGCAGCAACAAATTACGGGCGTGTTGCAACACCTCCAACACATACACACGCACGCACACATGAGCAAAGAGATAAAATTACTTTTATTTGTTTGTTCAAGAGTTGCCTCTGCGCGCTCTACAAAGCGCTGCCGACGGCGACGCTTAGCTGTTTGTTTGTTTATTGGTGTTGGTGTTAAGTGCAACTGCCGCATTTGCAACGCACAACCGGCTCATTGCAAAAATGAGCATTGCAAGTGAACAGTTAGTTGTAAATGCAGGCATGCATGCATATATTTATACATTTTTGTGTGTATGTGAGTGTGCTTGGAATTTAAATTGCAACAAATGTTGCCAGCACACACACACGCGTGTATGTGTTGTATGTATATAAAAAGCGCGCGTAAAATGCACTTATTGCTACACATGTCACGCCAATGCCTCGTTAGCGCATAGCTTGTATATACATACTACATACATATGTATATGCTTGTGTGTGTTTTGCCAAATTCAATTTCGTGTCGCTTTGCAGCACTGTTTTGCTATATTACACATTTTATTGATAAGCTTTTTTCGACAAATTTCTACTCATGCTCTTGCATATATGTATGCGTGCATGCATGTATGTGTGTTTGTGTTTGTTTTTGGACTTCCTCAATCACAGTCGCTGTGGCGGCCAATTTTCTGTGAGCGACGCGGCACGCTTGCGCAAATACACTTATATGTTTGTTGTTGTATTTGTTGGCGCATGGCGCGTGGCCAACTGTGCATAAGCAAACGTTTGTATGTATGTTTTAATTTATTTATGTTTGGTATGAGCGCTGTTAGCCAAATGGTGGCAATAATGCGGGCACGCGCTCACACACACATACACACAAACACATGTATATAAGTAATAAATGCACGTGTGTATTCTGGCGACATTTCCTAAGCGCTTTTATTTGCTTTTGCTGCTATTTGCTGTTGCTTGTTTTTGTTGTTGTTTTTTCTTATTGTTGTTTTTGCTGGTTATTGTTGTTGTTACTACCCATTGATGTTGCCTTTTGTTGTTGATTTTGGTTTAGTTGTTGTTTTTGTTTTCCGTTTTTGCTATTGTTGTTGTTTCGTCATTCCTTATTGTTGTTGTTTTGTCATATTTTATTTTTGTTGCTTTGGTTTTGTAGTTGTTTTTGCTTTTATCTTTTCTTATTGTTGTTGTTTTGTCATACCTTATTGTTTTTGTTGTTGTTGTTGGTGATGGTATCTGTTTTCGAATGCATTGTTGCGTGTGCGGTGAAAGCAAACAAATCTGGCCTAAATGCAGAAGCGCATTTGTATGCAGTAAAACAAATGAAAAAGCTAAAAACAACAACAACACAAACAAAAGAAAACTACAATTAAGAAAAAGCGCTGCCAGCAAATCAAGCAAATGTGGCTATTTGTGGGCGCAAACTAAATAGATCGTACTCTGCAAAACACAGAAAAAACATATATATGTATATACATAAATACAGTTATATACATAAATACGGTTATGAGCATAATGTAGCCTTATATGTTTTTGTTTTTGCTCTATGTGTTATGCAACGCTTTCGTTGCATCGAAGTAGTCCAGCAGCTTTCAAAGCACAACAACAACAACAACAAAGAAAAGTGTAACAAGATATTAAACGCAAATAGCTTCCCCGCAACATCTTCGATACAACCGTTAACAGTTATGCGGTTAATGAGCAAATATGTTAACACTGTGAGATAGATTTTCACTTTTCCCCAGTCGGTCGAAATATTTGTTACCATTTTCATTTAATGTGTTATATGAACGTGCAACATAATAGGCATGTGTCATTTTTGCAGTTTGTGGCATCTCGAGATCTAGGAAATTAAGTAATGTGGTGCATATCTGGGTATGTTGCAAGAAAAATATGTCATTAGGTATCATTTTGTAACCGACAACATATAGTTTTTGTTAGTAGAAAGTAGTATGAAGAGTTGCATAATGACTTGCATGCACTTTTTGTTGTTTTGTTGTTACCTGCGTTGACGTTTACTTTTACTTTCAATACAAGATAAGAAATTTCAGTTAGAAATTTATGTAAAAGCAGGCAGGTCACAGATGAGTTCCTGGCATATACCGTACCCTATTGAATAGTTATAAAAAAGGTTCATGCTTCTTATTTTCAGCTTTAATATACTGAAACACAGCTTTGATCTATTTCTGGAACCGAAGTTTAACTTTCTCTTCGTCCTTTCTTCAACTCTTCTGGAACTGTAAACATTCACAGAAAGCTAATTTTCTTGAAAGGAACTTTTTCTTATTGTAGAATGCGGACTTATTTACTCTAAGTCTTCCTCTTTATTGGAGTGTATAGTACACCGCTAACGCAGTTTTAGCCAAGTTATTCTTAGTACCCACTTAATTTTAGCATAGCTCAGGTAGTGTTTTTTTTGTTAATATTGAGAGATTTCAGCACAACTCTGTGAAAAACAGCCTTTCATTAGCTCCAAGTAGAGAATGTAAGCTGAGGCTATTATCGAGGTACAATCACTCCTAACTCGCTTCGCCGGGTCAAACTGCCAACAAAGAATATCATTTGCATCAAGTGATTTATCTGAAATGGCCAGAATCACGTTCGAACAGTACTTGGTTCCTTCATCACGATAATGCCTCATGTCATACTGCATTGATGCTTAGCGCCTTTTTTGCAATATACTCGACGTATTTCGTTCAGCTTGCCTTGGCTCCGTGAAACTGGGTATTCAATAAACTCAGAAAACGGAGACGCCGTTTTGACGCGATTGAGGAGTTAAAAACCGAATAATGAAGGTTTTGAAGGGTGTAACAGCACAAGACTATTCCTGCCTTTTCGAGAACTGCAAAAAGTGTTGTCAAAAGTTCGTTTGTTTATAGGACGCGGATTACTATAAAGAGAAGGAAATTTATTTCAAAGAACAAATAAAAAAAATATATTTTTATAAACAAAGTCACCTTACTTTTTCATCCCAGTAATATATGTATATGTCTCTCTTGCTGAATGTGATAATGATTCAGATTAATTCTACCTGGAACATTTTTTTCCTCTTTACATCCGCAAGAGAAGATTGTCTGGGACAACACGCTGTAAAGCACATTTATGGGAATTTTTGGGTTTTTGGGCAGACCAGACCGTTAAGAATTATCCGTCTCAAGAACAACAAAGCGGAAGGATTTACGGCCGAGCTATTCAAAAACGGCGGGGAAGAACGTATTGTGTGAAAGATTAAAGCCCACCGTCAACAAACTGATTGGACCTTATCAATGTGGCTTCAGGCCTGCAAAATCAATAACCGACCAGATATTCAGCATGCGCCAAGTCTTGGAAAATATCTGTGGAAAGAGGATCGACACACGCCACCTTCTTCGAAAATTCTAAAGGGAGCTGCCTCTATGACGGTTTGTCTGAATTTGGATGTTACGTAACTGTTAGCAGTCATAACTTCATAGACAATTTCGCCTATCTTGGAACCTGTATTAATGAATGAAAACACTGCAGCTCTGAGAGTATACGGTGCAAGTGAAAAAGGACCTGACTGACTATTGGCGCCAAAGAGTGAAAAGGAAGAACGACTGGTTCGCTGTTGTAAACTCGGCTAAAACCACGTAAACGGTGTCCTCGCCAACAAAGAGGAAGAAGATACTTATTTTATTTACAACATGTCAACAATTTAATTTATGGTTTAAGAGTCATTGAGGCACTATTCTCACTATTTTTAATACATATCAATATTTTTTTTACATATTATTAGACGATAAATTACCTTTTTTTGAGTTCGAAAATAACATGGTGTAAGTTTTTGTAATACTTATAAGCATTTGTCGCGGTCAGGTCAGATTAATGCGATTGAAATGGTTAATTTCTTACACTGACTTACATAGTAAGAACACAATTTTATTTTCACCAACAGTTTAGAAATTTCTTTTCAAATTGCACAAAAACAATTATCACAAAACAAGCATATTTTTATATATTCAGCAGATGCCTCTTCTTTTAAACGCGCTACACTTTCCGCATTTAACGTGGAACTTCCGTTTTCGTTAACAGCGAACAGTTTTGGCGCTAACAGCTAAAGCTACAGCATTACCTCAAGCGAATGGCATTGAAAACACAGTGAAGAAAGCAAAGCAAAGTAGACAAAACAAAAAAAAAATAAAAATAAAAAAAAACACGAAAAACGGTAGCAAGTTGGCTAATTGTGTATTATGTGCATACATTAAGTATTGTGTATTAAATTTAGCATAAATAATGTTAGAGTCTCGCGGCGAACTGCAGCTGAGTTACGCATGTGTGAAATGAAAACGAAAGCTATGACGGCACACCAGTGAAAGATATTGTGAAAGAAAATAGAGAAAAAGTAAGAGCTAGAAAGCAAGCAAAAAAAATTTATAGGAAATAAGAAAGAGGAAGAAAGTAAAAAGTATATGTTATAAACATTATTGCTATAAATTATATATATAAGTAGTTGTACTAAAGGTATATACAGACGAAAGCAGTGAAATTGTGAAGACGTTCAGGTTGCTAATTAGCATGCAATTTGCATATTTCAGCTTTTTTGAAAGCCATATTAATTGCCAGCGCTATTGTTTTATTAATTTACGCTCAAGTGGTTGGGGTTTGGGGATTTTTATACGAAATTTTGCTTTACCTTTAATATACCGACATGCTTGGCTATTGTGCGAAACTACAAATGTTGTGTACAAGGTAGACCTTGCACTGATCCGTATGGTAAATTATACATATACTAATTTAAAAAAATAAAGTAATAATTGTTTAGTTCTACTATTAATTGTAAAAGCCTAATATAAAAATATACAGCAAAAGCAATCAGCAAAATTATTACAATACAATAATACTCTTTTAGTAAAATTAGAGATTTTTTAATGAGCGTGTAGTTTTATTAGTTTAACGACAAAAATATAATTACACAATTCAGTGGATTAATTAGAGTGAACTTCTTTTGTGCATTTTTTACTGCTTTCATAATTACCGCGTTGGTTGGATGACCGAAGTAAGAGTAAGTATAGAAAGCAAATGTTAGATTTTTTTTTTTGTAATCTAAAACTTTATGGTTCATATACACTGCAGATCAGGGAAATTATATTACGCTAGAAAAAAGATTTTTTGATATTAATGAAGTTTTAGTTATTCACATTTATTGTTACTAAACATTTAAACCCATATATAAATTGATGAGTAAGTAACTCTCGACATAAGAAAGCATTAAATTTGTAAGGAATATATTAACTGAGTGTAAGAAATCGCCAACTGAATTCTAACAAGATAAAAATCTTACAATTACCCTTATTATAGACTGATTTTCTAATACAATAAGTTATTTGAATTGACCAGTAATTTTGGATTCCATAAACGAGCTAATTTTTTTTTTCTAATTTTTGGAGTTAGATTTTTAAACTAAATCTTTTTTTTTAATTTTTTGAACTAACCATATAAATTTCGTAATTATAAAATTATTTAATTTGAGTATTTAAATTTTAAGCATTTAGGTATACATATAACCGAATTTTGACCAAAGAAGAGTTTCTGAATGATCTATTTCCTTTGATAATCCGACAACAAGCAAACTTGCTAACCGAAAATCAACAAAGCCAATTGCATGTTAATCTGTAAATTCTGTTAATTGGAAATTCCCGCGAAAAAATTATTATTCTCAGAAACTTTTTTTATTTTTATTGAAAACATTCCAAATTTCAAATCACTATGCTTAATCGTCCAATTGAGATAATCAAACTTTGTCGCAGAAATTTTTAAAATTTGAAAAGTGAACTTTCTGAATATTTGATGGTTATTTTTGAGAAACGAAAATTAGTTGGTGAAATTTTAGTTTGAATGAAAAAACGAAAATTCCTTTGTAAAATGTATGGGAACCTAAAAAAAAATTATTATTATCCGATTTCTTCCATTTTTGAACTGATGGAAATGCCTGAAGGAAACGACTCTATAGAGTTTGGTTGACATAGCTGAGTAGTTTCCCGAGATATGAACAAAAACTTTGTAGGGGGCAGGGCCACGCCAAGGCTTTTTTTTATGTCCAAATATGCCCCTCTCTAATGCAATCCTTTGTGCCATATTTCACTATAATATCTTTATTTATGGCTTAGTTATGAAACTTTAAAAATTTTTTCGTTTTGTGGTCATTGAAATGGGCCGATTTTGCCCATCTTCGAACTTAACCTTTTTTATGAGCCGTTAAATACAAAAAGTTTCATCATGATATCTCAATTTTTACTCAAACAGCTTGCACGACGGACACAACGGACGGAAGGGGTCCGGATTTCAATATTTCACCCTGATCACTTTGGTATATAATCTTCTTTTAGTTTTAGGACTTACAAACAACCGTTATGCCAAAACTATAATATGTGAACTTTGTTGCGAGTAGTAAAAATAGCGACCCCTTATAATTAAGCTACAGCGTCTGGCTTGAGGGAGGATTTTTTGTTTGTCAATCACTAACATTTGAGGGGTAAGAGTTGGAAAAAAATTAAAATTTTATTTTTGAAGCACCCTAGTGTAGATGGCTACCACCGGAAATAAGATCTTCTACAAAACATTGGAATTCATTAGTGTGCTTTTAAAATATTCATAAATTAACAAAAAATGTAAACTTTTTTTAAAATAACCAAAAAAAGGGGTTCAATATTTTTCGAAAATTTTAGTATGAACGTTAGCCACATATGTGATGGGTCTATCAATGAAATTTTGAAGCAATCGATGAAACCATCCAACCAAAAATCGCCAATATAAAAAATGGAGTTTGAAGAAAAACACCTCTGAAAAATCAGGCGTTTGGCCACGTGCTCAAGACATTACTTTCCAACTACACTCAGTTTCAGAAAAATACTTTACCAGCACTGTTTATAAGTGCTCGAGTTTGGATTTATGCAAATAAAATCGATTTTGTGAAAACATCACTCCGGATGACCCCTTAAAATATTAATGAGATCTTCCGTTCAGTCCTTTGAACAGCATATAGAGTTGAGAGTAAATTTCGACCTGGAATTTAAATCTTCAACTAAAAAAGTGACAAGTATTTTTAGAAAAAAGACTTGCTATAATTTTAATTTTTTCATGGTTTTGTTGTGAGTCCAAAGAACAACTGCCTTTAGTATATATCTGATGAAAAGAATTTCCTTTTTAAGTGACGTTATCTAAACTTTTCAACTAGAATCAGCTATTATGAACTAGAATATAATAGAATGGATTATAATACACTAGACATTTCAGTATAAAAAGGTAGTGTAAATAAGATTTCTATTTAAGTTGCAGTTGGAAAATTTAATTCTTTTTTCTTTTTAAGGGGTCAGTAGAGTAATTTTTTTTAAATTTTTTGTTTTTTTTTTTGCAGTTTCTTTTCCCTTATACCCTTAGAATTAATGTAGAAACCCACTTTACCATTGGAAGATTTCGAAAAAGGCCCAAAAATAATAATACCGCTCGACGTTTGGAGCGCTCGGAGTGCAGCACCTCAAACTTTAAACGCGTTTTTCTCAAAACACACTTTTTTAAACTAGCAGACATGATTCTGGTCAAGCTGCTCAACCGACTTGCTTAATTGTTTTTTTAATGTTCACAAAACGCCTGGCTATCGTCCCTACTAGATTCATAATTTTTTATAATTTATTGACAATGTTGTGACAAAATTTATATAAAAAAACATAGGGAAAAATTAAAAAAAAACTTTTATTACTTCTTTATTTAACAACATTTTTTTATGATTCTAGTAGGGACGATAACCATTCACGTATTTTTTAAGCATAAATTGTGTTTTTTGTGTTTCAGATGATCTAAACATGAGAAATCATGTCCGCCAGTGAAAAACGCATCTCATTCACCATTTTCTCCGACAGATGTCATCGAAAATTCCGAGAAAATTTGTTTATACACTCCAGATATGCCTCCATTGTGGAATAAAAATTTCTATGAAAAAAAAATTTCAAAAAAACAGGCCAGATTACCCTAGTGACCCCTTAATTCAAGTGGGACTCAAAGCGATTTTGAACCTTATGGCCCCATTAAGATGAGGTGAGGTTAGGTTGCAATATTTTTTAGTTCGACATTCGAGTTAGTTAGTTAAGTATTACTTTGCTGATTCATTTTTGTAATAAAAGCTTCGTAGTAAATCTACCGACTCCTTAAACGCTAATGTTCTTGATCGAGGAGAATCATTCTCTCTTGGTCTCCTAATCACGACATTCTGTTGAATATTTTATGATAGATGACAATCAAATCTTGCCTGAGAGAATTGTGATCACTATCACAGAAATCATCAATATTTTTTTCTTCGTTTGGATAAAAAGCTGAAGCATATACTGCTTAGCGATTGTACATTGATAATTAACTGCTTTTGTATACAACAAAACAGAATATATGCTGCTGCTGCTAAGAATCAGTATTCATCTTTTATATAAAACATCTGAGAACCAGCTGTATTTTGAAAAAAAAATATGTTTCTTAAGCTGTGACGAGCATAATTGCTTAGAAAGGAGCGACATTAGTTAATGAAAGCTAACTGAACGGCAGAAATAATGATAATAATATACCAAAAAAATGTTAATTAATGAAAAAACCTAGTCGCATATACATATGTACGTACATATATGTACATATATACGTATACATATATGCATATATATATGCATGTATGCTAATATAAATATAAAAGTTTCCGAATATCCGCAATGACCAGCTCACACGGCAACGTCAATGTCAAGTTGAAAATTAAAAAAATTAAAAACGAAACATTCGAAAAAGCAACAGCTTACAAAAAAATGTTTTCGAATATATGTAAATAGTATGTGCGTATGTAAGGTAAAAAACACAACTGGCAGCGGCGGTGAGACAGCTGACTTTGGCTTTGAATTTACTGAGCATGCAAATAAATAGAAGCAGTCCACAGAAAATTTGTTTGTATATACATATATATATATATACATAAGTATAAGTATGTATATATGTATATCACCACACGTATTTATGTTTGTATGTATGTAGCAGTATGAAGTCGCGTGCCGGCATGACAGCTGCTTTTCAAGTTGAAAATTTTCTCTTTTCTTGTTTTATTTTTTCTTCTTCTGGCACTTTTGCGGTGTCGGCAAGTTTTGGTGACTTTGGTCGTTTCAAGAAGCGCATGCAACAACAGCAGAAACAAAAAGCGGCATATTTTTTACAGAAGCCTACTCACAGCAGAAAATATACATATATATATGTAGATATGTAAAAAACTTAGCATAGCTTTTTCTTTCTCAAGTCGAATTGCAAGCAAACATAAAATTGCAAAGAAAAAATAAATAAACTAGAAAAATTAGAAAAAAAATTAAATAAAACACCGACACAACTTGGCTTTGAACTTCACTTTAATAAACTCCATACATATACGTACATATATACTCCACACACACACACACACACATTTTGTGCCATATACCTCGCTTGGTTAAGTGGTTAGTTGCCATTGACTTCATATGCCACCACTGCGCCACTTGTGCCCGCCCAAATAGCATGTGCACAGTTAACGGTTTGTAGCGGCATTTGCTTAGTTGCAACTTTTTCAAGGTACACACATGAATATCTACACACATACATACATAGTTATTTAAAAGCTGTAGCTTTGTGCGAACTTTGGTTTGTTTGACTGGTTGCGCCATGCAACTGAACTGCGCTACTTACCACACTTAATGAGTACATATTCACAGCTATAAATACAAACATATATTTGTAGGCATGTACGCCTGTGTGTTGCAAGCAGTTTACTTTGCTATAAACGTGAAAGTGCAGACCTGTTTTATATTTCCTTTCCATCTCCAGCTGTTATTTCAGTTTTTTGCTTGCAACATCCACCAGCGTTGCGTAATAAACGTGTTGCAAGCAAGCGCAAATTGCGTAACGCTTGCCGGTTTTCACATTTCTTATTGTGGCTGCCGTTATTGTATGTATGGCGCACAGCTGTTGGCGCCGTGCGGATGTGCGCAGGCGTAGACACTATGTCAAGTTGCTGCAGCGGAAGTTTATTTGGGTAACGGTGGCACGTTGCGCGAAAGAGGAAAGTTGCGGAAAATTTACGGATTTTAGTTAGGAAAAAAGAGAGAGGAAGAAAACAAAAACATATTATGCAATAATATTAGCGGAAAATGAACTGGATTAGACTAATGTAAATTATTTTAAAAAATTAAAGAAAATTTGGGGAAATGAAAGTTGTATGCAAATGGACGACAGTTTTGTGATTTTGGATATTAAAAATAAAAAACACTATTCTTTTAAATTTTTGGAAAAAAAAACAATAAATTTGTATAAAAAAAGTTAATTTATTTTTTTAAAAACATTATAAAATATTTTTAATCTTAATAAATTTTAATTTGAAAATTATTATTTAATTTATGTAAACAAAAAAAAATTTGGGAAAAAATTAAAAAAAAGATAATTCAAAGCTTCAAATAATTTTTATTTCAAAAAGAATTTCCAAATTTTTTGAAATTTTGAAGCTTTTTTCAAACTTTTTTATTTATAAAAATTAAATAATTATTTTCAAATTTAAATTTAATGAATTAAAAACTTAATTGTATTTTTTTTAATTTTATTAATTTTTGATAATTATTGACTTTTTTATATAAAAAAAAATGTTTATTGAAATAATGAATTGTTTAACATATACATATTTATTAATTAAAAAAAATATTTTTAAATTTTTTTCTATTGAAAAGAAAGAAATTCAAAAAAATAATTGAAAAAGTTTCGAAAAATTTTTAATTATATTTTTTCTCAATTCAAAGCATTTTTCCTTATTTTGTAAAGCAAAAATAATTTGAATTAAAAAAAAGTATTATATTTAATAAAGCACAATTGCGTCAGTAGTTTAAGCGAATTGAATGCATAGAGTTACCACCTGATAAAAATGTTAATATTTGGCAAGAAGAAAATTAGAAAAAAAATATTGTAAATTTTCAATTTTTAAAATTTTGAAATCATTTTAACAACATATAAAAAAATTATCTTTTTAAAATTTATTAATTAATTTTTAACATCTTTGTTTAAAGTGTAAAAAAACTTAACTCGTATGCTTAAGTAAGTAATATAAAATTTTATTATATTATAAGAAACATAGTAAAGACGGTATTTTAAGATTATTTAGATCATTGAGTTACCACCTGACAAAAATTATAAATATTTGGCAAGAAATTTTTTTTTTTAATTTATATATTTATTTTAATTTTTAAAGTCATTATAACAGCAAAAAAAAATAAATTAAATTTTTTTTAATTTGTTAATAATTTTTAATTAAATTTTATCGTCTTTTTATAAAGTGTAAGAAATCTTAACTCATATACTTATGTGCATAATATAAAAAAAATTTTATAAAATTATCAGAAATATAATACCGACAGTATTTTAAGAATGTTTAATTCAAAGGGTTGCCACCTGACAAAAATTATTAATTTTTGCGAAGCAAAACAAAAACAGTATTTAAAAAAAATTAGAATTTATTTTTGTTTTATTTTTTAAAGCATTATAAAATGTTAAAAAAAAAACAATTTATATTTTTGTAAATTTTGTTAATTTTCATCCTTGAATGAAGTTAAAAAATTTCCACTCAAAAAGATATGTGTATAATAAAATTTTTTTAAAGAAACGCAATCTAGACAGTACTTTTAGAACATTTATTGAATTTAGTAAATTTCAGAAATTCAATTTTATAGAGTTGCCATCTGATAAAAAGTCAATTTGTTAAAAAGAAAATTATTTTCCTAAGTTTGAAACGATTAGAGAATTTTGTTGAAAAAATTTAAATTATGTAAAAAATTGAACAGTGTTGCCATATTAATTAAAGTTATAAATAGATATTAATTTAAACAAAAAAAGCGAGTTAGTAATAAAAACAATTGCATCTGTAATTATTGTTTTTACCTATTCATATTTTTACTGGCCTATTCATATTTTGACTGCTGATTTGGAATAGAAAAAAAATTGAATTTCTTTTATTTTCAATAGAATTTAACATTCATTAACGAACATTCACAATTATATAAAGCACAAACATAAATGTTAATAAACACTGCTTTCATCATTAATATTCATAAAAAATTCAAATATTAGCATAATTGAAAACTGACAGCTTAAATAAAAGAAAAAATCCAAAAATGTCACCATTAAATTTTGCTAAATTAATCCAAAAATTATGCAAGCACGCCCACGAACAGTCACTCACTAAAAAAATCGCCAATCAATCAAAGCGCAAAACATTCAAAGCAAACTTTCAAAAACACGCACACATTAACATATATAAGTGTATATGTATGTGACATGGCTGGCAGACATAAATCAGTGTCACTGAAATGCATTTAATTTGTGAAATTTGTGCGCGTAAATAAATACACGCTCTTACTTATCAACTTGTGCGCATAATTTATGAAACAGCGGAGAATTTATTATCAGCGAAACAGACAGCGATTTTGCCACGGACATATTTTACAGCTAATTTCGGGCGACCACGCCCGCCTAACAGATATGCGGATATGCAAATTCAGAAAGATACTTAAATGCGTGGAGATGTAAACAGATAATTAATGCTATTCAAATGGCTGGAAAAAATACAAATTGATTTTGTTTGATGATCTTTCGGTTTTTTGAAGTTTTTGCAAAAATTGATTTTGGTAAAATTTTCTGAAGTTAGTAAAAATAAATAAATGATTTTTGTCGAAATATACCAGATTTATGTATTTAATATAGCTTTGCTTATTAACTAGTATTATATAATTACGTTGAGAGAGCTGCTGTGGAAAATATTCTAATTCCACACTAAACACTATGTCTGAGTGCATAGAAAAAGTTGTTGCGTTTTAGTCCACAGAAATTGAGGTTGGTAAAATAACTAGTTAGTTAACTGAAAGCAACTCTGTTAGCATTATATTATGCTTTCTGATATTCTGGTAGTCTGCAAAAAAAGTTCTTAAAATCTTTAATCAGTTCAAAGGTAAAAGTATTGTAGGCGAGAAGAAAATAATTCTATAAGGATGCCTTTAAGACAACTAAAAAATAAAAATATATGAATACAACATGTCACAAACTACGATATAAAAAAGTAAATTCGGCCTAGAATCAGTATAAAAAATTGTCCATTATATTTATGAATATATCGTCACCTAAAATGCAAAACAGCGTATCGTTCAAAAAAAATTTAAAATCGTTTTCAGATATAATAACAAATAAGTAACCATTTCATAACCAATATATAACCGTTTTATAACCAAATCTAAAATTTTTGTTTTCAATGTGTATTATCAAAAAAAAAAAATTAAATCGCTGTCAGATATAATAACCAATAAATAACCATTTTATAACCAATATATAACCGTTTTATAACCAAACCTGAAACTTTATTTTCAATGCGTATCATCCAAAAAAAATTGAAAATTGCTGTCAGATATAATAACCAATAAATAACCATTTTATAACCAATATATAACCGTTTTATAACCAAACCTGAAACTTTATTTTCAATGCGTATCATCCAAAAAAAATTGAAAATTGCTGTCAGATATAATAACCAATAAATAACCATTTTCTAACCAATAATTTTATTTCAATTTGAGTGGTTTCTGTTACATCGTTTTTTCTTAGTCTGTAAACTTATGAAAAGTGATGTTAAGTTTTTTTTGCATTTTAGGTGTCGAAATGCGGAATTAAAACTGAATTTGAACTTTTCTTGGATTGCCATTATTTCTACAGGAGGCTCTAGCAGGCTTTTAAAGCTCAATATCACCCTCTTACTATAATTACTTATAATGGATGCTTCTAAAAGTGAAACTTTTTATTTGTGGTCCCAAATGTTTTGGTCCATTTCCCATGTCGCATTACCTTACATTCTATGAAGCGTACATACTATCATACTGTGATCAAATTGAAAGGTGAATTTTGTCCATTTCATTTCTTTCAAAGTAATCCCTTCCCGCTGCAATACACTTATGCCAACGATATTTCCAGTCATCATAGCACTTGGAAAAATGCTCCGTCGTGTTGGTCATTAGAGCTTTCTTCGCTTCAGCTTTTATATCCTCAATTGAGTCAAAGCAGTGTCCTCAGAGTGGTCATGTGAATTTGCTGAAAAGCCAAAAGTTACTCGAAGGTAAATCAGGCGAATGCGGTGGTTTCGGCACAACATTAGTTGAAAATGTGGCGAAATGATCACGAATATTCAATGCAGTATGAGATGGTGTATTATTGCAAATTAAAAATCAACAAAAGTTTAAACAAGAGAGCTACCGAATGACCGGATTCCATTAAGCTAAGCTCGGCTTTCAAATTTGAGCCTCTTCTTTATTATCCCGCTTCTTTTTAGTTCTGAGAAGGCGCCGGGGTCTATTGCGTGCAGCTAGATCTCTGGTGATCTCTCAAGCGGCTGGAATAATTCAAGATTCTTCAATGTTAGGAAATGTGCTGAGCTGGCTAATAGAAGCATATAGGCGGTAGGTATAGTAATTTTTAAAAGAGTTGCCAGATGGATCAGGGTGAGATGCAATGTCTGAATGGCCAGCACGCAAGCTTTCTACTCACACGGTCACGAAAAAATTGCAGACGAATGTTGGCTTAGTCACAGGTCACAACTTACTGGCATCACGATAACACATGTAGAAAATGCAGGGAACTATGCATCAAAGAGACGCTGGAACACCTCCTTCAGCTTTACCTAGAACTCTATTATGTAAACTCTGATATCTATCTAGGAGTTTCGCAGTTAGATGAAGTATTAGAATTAGATATAAAGTTTCTATTAAACTTCGCAAAAAGTGTTGACGTTCTCAAACTTCAGCTAGTATTAATAATGAACCTCCATCTTACATTACAAAATACCTCAGATCTGTGAATGACGTGACAGCCAGGCAGTGTAACCTAACCTCTCCTAACCTAAACTTAGTTTTCATCTCAGTTGGCTATGTAACGATATATTTGGCATATGTTTTAGTGCATTGCGTTGTGTCTACAATTTGAGCTGAGGTCACCGAGGGTATCTATAACTATCTCTAAATGGATAATTCGAAATATATGACAACCTTGAGACAATCATGTAATTTTATCTTCACTTTAATCATAATCATTACCAGCTTTCAAAACTCCATTACACAACAAAAAAACGAATAAATCTCTGCATGTATCTCGGCTCTCTAAATACACTTGCGTGCGTGCCACAGATCGGTGCGCTTTGCATTTGCACAATTCACCTTTTATTTATTGCCTCTAAACGTACACTAATGCCACCGCAGCGCCAACAGATTTCAATGCCAAACTCTGTATACGTATATATATATATATATGGTGCGTATATATGTATATATATATATATATATGTATATGTATGTAAGCGTTCGTGTGTGCGCTTGCTTGCGAAATTAGAGGTAAACAAGCAGTAGCCAGCAGCTTTTAGTGCAAATAGCTTTACAACCTTGAACTGCGTGTGGCACACTTTGCTGGACGGTACAACAGTTTAGCTGGCCAACAGTTGGGGTTTGTTAGCAGCTGAAGTAAATTTCACATAAACTTATATTTCTGTGTATGTATATAGGTATATATGAGAGTTTGAATCTGCATTGTAAGCCTGCGTTTGCAATTGGGCCACATCCATTTAACAGTTTATACACACAGTTGAGCATTGGAGCACTTGGCTTGGTCAAGTTGGTGGACTGATTGCAACGCGGTGCTTGTACATAAAGACATATGTACATACATACATACAAATATGCCTATGTTTGTATGTGAATATATGTTTGCAGGTGTGTATGATTATTTGCGTATGTTGGCCGTTTTCCAACAAGCATGCTACTGCTCGAGTTTCAAAATAGTACTGATGCAAGTAACAACAACATAAAAAACACATTACAACAACATTTCAACAGCAAAAACGACGAATAACATCGCAACACTATTGCAACTACAACAATAATAGCAAAAAATTACAACAACATTTATACTACAACAACAATTACAACAACATTTCAACCAATATAATACTATCCCACTACAACAACATTAAAAACTTTTTACAAGAGCATTTTAAATATTACAACAACAACATTATCCTAGCAATCACTAATTTATAACGAAAAGTAATACACAACAACTCTTCTTTCACAATAACAAATACATTACAACAACATTTCTTCTATAACAACAAAAAATTACACGTTTCGTCTGCGACATCAACAAAACACATTTAAAAAACAAAAAACAGCATTAAAACAACACTTCTTACTCAAAGCTTTACAAAAACATTCCTGCTACAACAAAAACAACGACGAAAACAACAACAATAACTCCGTCATAACAAAAAACAATTACAACAGTAATAAACACACATTACAACAACATTTTAGCGACAACAACAACAACAACAAACATTAATCTACCAACTAAAAGCACTTGGCAATGATGTTTGAGAACAATCGATGGCATTTGTTTGCCAGCGTTACTCATTCAATTAGAGTCACCTCGAAAATAAACAAATATTTACATACATATGTACATACAAAGCCATATATTTATCGACTTTGGAAATGCGCGTAGAAGCCAAGTGAAAATGAGTACAAGCTCATTCATGCATATTTAAATATAATTACATGCATTTAGCTACACATTTGCATTAGCTTGAGAAAAATTACTGTAAACAGTGGCAGCCATGAACTACTAGCAAGCGATGTCAGTGAACCCGCAGAGGGGAGGAGCGTAAATAATTTATTACAAAAACTGAAAAAACTATGTAAGCTTAAAAATTGTTAAAAAAAAATACTTGAATGCTTGGCATTGTTAAACTGAGTTGAAAAAAATATTCAATTTTTTGTGAAGATTTAATTTTTTTTTTTTTTTTTTTTTTTTTAAATATTTTTTTTTATATAAATATTTTTTTTTTTTTTTTTGCAATATAGAAAAGCAAAGATTCCTGCAAAACTAATTAGTGGAGCGAAGTTCAAATCCGGTTTTTAGTGTAATATCCAAAAATATCGATTTCAAATACTTATACCTGTTCGTCTGATTTGTTTCCTTTGCTTTAAAAAAACTCACATTAGAACGCTCTGGCAGTCCGCTATTTTCGCATATGCCAATTAATCGCCTCAACTCACTTATGTACAAACATACATATGTATGTTCCGTTAAGAATTCATGCATAGCAGTGCGAAATCGGATGATAACTCATGTCCGAATTCACTGAAACAAAGCATTCCATGGAAGTAGAATCAATGGCATTGTTCTGGACTTTCAGCTTAAACTGTTATCTGCCGAAAACCATGCTCAATGATACACACAAACACTTTTATAGCATTACAGCGTTCAGATAGTGTGTTTCATGTGAAAGTTTACGGCTAAGCATGATTAGAAAATATTGAAAGCTTTATTTTGATTCTTATGTTTTTCTAAAATTTTAAGACGTTAAAAACTACTGACACGCAAGAGTGATTCGAATAACTAAGTGCTTGAAATTGAATTAAAAAACTAGTTTTGAAGGGTAACCAATATATTGGGTAGTCGAAAAAGTCTATTCGTATTTCTAATCAAAGGTCAACTAATTTTTTTTTTTTGCTCATAATAATAAATAAATAAACAAATATGTACCATTTTCGTCAACACCTTTTGCCATTTTTTCGCCAGAGACATTATTCCATCAGTTTAAAACTTTCATTGGTGTAAATCGAAATTTCAAAATCTCTAGAACGGAAGCAAGCGAACCATTGTTGTGCTACGCGAACTAATGCAGTATCGTCTCCGTAAACTTCACAAATTTCATTACTGGCTTGCCTGGCATTCTTCCCTTTTTATACAAAAATTTCAAAATATACCGAATTTCTTCATTATTTTCACTTATTTTTGAGTAGCTGTAACTTTTTTACAACTTCGTCGAATTTTTTTTTTTGGTTACATAGAGCTTAAAATCTCACCTTTCCAACACTATATGATATGACACAGTGTGATTGGTGGCACTGAAGATATACAACTGCAACAACCTCTATTGACAAAATACGAAAAGACTTTTTCGACTTTTTTTCGACCCATATATGTACATAATATATATGGAATAAGGTCTTTCTTCGCGAACCACCATTAAGTCATTTTTGATCCGAGTACAATACTTCAGAAGTCAGTATATCTTTCGAGAATAAAACTAGTTCCAATTATGAAATATCACTTTATTCAATAAAGTAGAAAAGAAAGCAATTTTGATGCCAAAACCTGAAAGTGGTATTTGAATATCTTTGATTTTAGCGGAATCTCAAGTGAAAGACCAACCCACTGTGGGTTTTTTGTACGATAAAAACGCCAGGTTAGCTATCACTTGTCTTAGAAATGTTAATTAACTGGAAACAGCTACGATTTGGGGTCCTCAAAGCTTCGCGATACAATTTCATTAAAGATTCAGATTATGCCATCAATCTGTTAATGAAACAGACTTTAGAGAGCAGTATCTCAGCTATGCGTTCCTATAAGGGGTTACATGGATTTGCGAGTTTCAAGAAATCGATTATTTTTAATGTCTTATTCAATTCTACAACACCTTTTGAATATTGTTCTAAGTTTTCAAAGTTAATCAGAGTAATAGTTTCGGAGATACAGCCTTGAGAACTTATGCGCTCGAGGCTAGCTAGGCTAAGTGTGCCGTCTTTAAATGCGTTTTTCTCGAAACTGTATTTTTGAAGTCGGTTGGCAATATTTCTCGTGAACTACTCAACCGATGTTCATGAAATTTTGCTCAGGTCTTTAAGATCAAATTTTTAAAGACTTGGACGAAGAATTTTTTTTCGATTTCAACTATTTGAAAAACAAAAAATGTCGCTAAATTTTCAGTGAAATTATACATTTTTTGTAAAAATGTTTGCCAAAAATCCTAATAAAATATTTAATTTTTTACATAAGAAATTTTTTTTTGAAAAAGACTGGCTTTAACTCGATGAAACCCATGTAAGCCCTTCACTTCAAAACTCAACGAAAAAATTATAGCGTAGAAGATCACTTTCCAACTATTTGATGAAAGACAATGAGAAACAAAATATACCCAAAATATGTAAACTAATACGTCTTCAGTTGCATTTATAGCCACATATCGGATCTCCACCAGTATATATGCTGAGAACTCCATTTGAAACATTCTGTAACACCTGAACACCTTCAAATAGAGCTACACAACATTTCATTTGTAAGCGAGCACAACTAATCCCCACATAGACGTTTGTAGGTATTGGTAAGCTACTACGAAGCAATTTGCAGTTATCCGGAAAGCCGGCAAGACGAGTCGAGTCGAATCGACTCAACTCGACGCTAAGCCGCTTAAAGCAAAGCGAATGCTCAAATAATGAAGGCAAGCGAATAACAAGTGAAATAGAGATATGTACATATGTAGCGAGAGCGGTTAAGTGAAGAGGGGAATGGGAAGATAGGAGAGCGGTACAAAAGAATAGCCGGTGACGGTATAATGTCTGGTATAAGCGCATTTTTATCCTGTAAATTTCGCATGCTGCTAACAACGTTTATACCAATTTATTTCATTTTTGCTTTCTTCTTTCAGCCAAATTCGGGCATTTGCACCTATTGTGGAGCCGCTACTTGCTTGGATTTTATTTTTTTGTTTTTTGTTGCCAGTTAATCGCCTTTAAAATCCATGGTACATTTTTAAGTCATTTAAGCGCAGGTTTTGTATTTAGTTGCTCTGTTAGGCAAGTTTTTTCCGATTTGTCTTCTGCCATTTTGGCAGATATTCCCTGTAATCGCCGGTTGTTATGTTGATTGTATGCTCTTTATTTTTGTTTTTATTAAATTTTCCACGAATTATCTAGTACTCAGAAGGTTGACTCTATAAGATATATATGTAAAAATCATGTTTATCTGTCAGTCCACATGTCAGTTCATTTGAGTATACGCAAACTACTCCCACAGTTTTTGAGATATCGATCTGCAATTTTGCACATATCTTCTTCTCTCCAATAAGCTGCTCATTTGTCGGAACCGTCGATATTGGACTGCTATAGCATATGGCTGTCATACAAACTGAGCGATTAAAATTAAGTTCTTGTATAGAAAACTTTTTTATTTAACGAGATATATTCATGAAATTTGGCATAGTTTATTTTTTAAGGCAACAACATCATACCCGAAGGAATTGTTCAGATCGGACCACTATAGCATATGGCTGCCATACAAATTGAGGGATGAAAATGATGTCGTTGTATGAAAAACTTTCTTTTTTGAAGAGGTATCTCCAAAAAATTTAAGAAGAAGTGTTTTTTAAAACAATGATGCAATCTGCGAAAAAATCGTTCTGATCCAAAAACTATAGCATATGGCTGTCATACAATCTGATCGATAAAAATCAACTACTTGTGCACCTGTTAACAGCTTCGTTGCAGCCGCATTAAAATTATTTGTTGTTGTATTTATTAGTTATTTTTAAACCCATTTCTCCCCCTCTCACACTCTCTCACTTTCTCTCTCTTCCAATTTGATTTCGTGTTTGCCTTGCGGCCTGCAGGAACTTCAGCAATTAAGACTTCGTTCTGGCTTGCTAAGTTGTTTTGTCGTTCAGCGTCTGCTGTGGCAAGTTGCACAAGTTTATTTTCTAATTATACTTGTACCCACAAAATGCCATGGAACTTTAAACAAACTCAACTAAGAAAACCGCACAACAACAAAAATGCGGGCTAAAGTTAACCAAACAAACCACAAACTCACAACGTTGAAAGTTTGCCGTTTGCCGTTATAACGAGTAAATCCTCTACCTGGTTATTTACTTCATGCCACACGCTCTTTTATTTGCGAGCAATGTGCCGCAGATTGCTTTGCCGTTACACCAGCGTATTCATTCTAATCTTTTGTGGCATCTCGCAACTATCCGGTCCATGTGCAGTGAGGGGCGACCAATTGTCGGCAAATTATTGAACGGAAGGGTACTAAATGAATGTGCTAAATCAGAGAGGTGCAGCTGTGGCATGTTTGCTTGTTTTCAAGTAAGCCCCAAGAGGTATTAGTGTCTCTAAAAATACACCAAATTAGCAACTAAAAAATTTTAAGCCAAAGATTTCTTGAAGGGCTTCCTTTTGCACCTTTGATACCCGATATCAGCAACCGTACCGGTCAATTTACAATCTTTTCCCGCTATTCTTTCTTTCCTTGTTTACACAAAAAGTTTGGACGGCGTTAAGAAAACAACAGCGAGGAGAACTTTTAATGCAGCTCACCACTTTTTGGGTTTTGTCAAATTAAAGGGCTTAGGTGAGAGAGTCATATGTGACAGGAGGAAGTATGTAAGTAGCAGCTCTAGTGCAGAAGAATTTCAAAGAAGCAGAAACTGTCAAACATATGTGACAACTTAGAATCACAGCACAGGAGCTAGAATAACAAAGGCTTGCAAGTTTTTAATTGAACAAAATTGTGAGAGGCGAACCAAAGTGGAAAGGAAGCAAGAATAAAAAGACGGAATGTATTGAAGAAAGTGTTAAAATTGAGGATGTCAAGTTGTAGGATATATAAGTAATATAAGTAAGGTGCATTCACACGGTAATTAAGTGGTGATTTGAAGAGAAAATTATAAAAAACACAAATAAAAAAGTAATTCTAAAAACTTATTGAAAGTAACGATAAAACATGCATACAATTAAAAAAAAATTATGTCAATATTTTTCAACATACAACATCTAAAAATAGGAATGACGTAATATTGACAGCTCGTGGCGGCCATGCTTGTTTACGGATTTGTGTCAAATACATAATTTTCAGGGTATTCAGTAACGTTTGCCATTTCATCAGGTCACTTTAGTACAACGCTTGGAAATTGTTCAAAATTATTACGTAACTTCATCTTCTTCGGTGACGACTGTAAAAACTCTTCGCGAAAAGGTGAGGTCCATTTAAAATTGCCGTTTTTGGGGTAAGTCAAATCCTCGTGTGGTTCAGAAAACGCAATTGCATTCCAAAGTTCTACCGTTTGGTGCGGATTTTGCTATGGTGGCTTCATTGAGCCTTATTTCTTTCGAAATGAGGCAAGAAATGCCGTTAATATTATTAGCGAGCGTGATATCACGATGTTGAACGATTTTGTTTCCCAAAATTTGATAAAGTCTACAAGGACGAACTCTATTTCCAACAGGACGACGAGCCACAACGTTCGCGGAAGTCGAAGATAATATTCAGTGCATTATAGCCGAAGTTCCCGTCGAAATGCTGCACCAGGTTATCGAAAATTGGCATAAAAGTGAGGAGATAGGCAAATTGAAGCGTGGTGGCCATTTGGTGAACATGTTGTTCAAATAATAAATGACATAACATTATCTGCATAAATTTCAGTATTTTATTTCATTTTAACATCAGTCGTTCTTGTTCATAAGCCTTATATATAGTCTGATTTCCCCATTATAATTTCAATGTGGTGTAAGAAAAGTAAGTCGAACTCTTCTGGCCAATGGATCTACTTCATTGAAGCAACTAATGATAATTTTCGAATAGAGTGCTTTGAAGTGAAAAATAAAATAATGAACCAATCGTTACTAATAATTATGATAGTATCTTTTTTAATCTCAATCTGGTTAAATAAGTCTAATTTCCCGCCCGCTTACACACCATTCTACAAGTCACAACACTGACACCCATAACACACCACACTTGCGAACACCAACACATACACAAATACTCAACAGCAATATATAGATAATACTTAAACACACAACACAACTCTACACGGCCCAACAAGTAAAAAGGGTTGGTTACCGATCGAAGGCTTTCTTGTCGCATTTGAAGCAATTGAATTTTAGTTGTAGCGAAGTGCAATTTGTCAAGGTGGTAAGTGTTCCCCTACACAGGCACAAGGCACAAGAATCAACACCAACATATTATTTAAGCTATAATACTATTTTCTAATGCTAGATTATAATAATAATAAAAATATCGTCACCTGAAATGTAAAATATCGTATCATCAAAAAATTCGAAATTGAGTGTCTTATTGATTACGATACACTACTTCAAATTACATACATAATATTACATATGTCCAACATTTTCAGGTTCTGCCCTCAGATATAAATCAGTTTTAAATAATATTAAAATTTTTTTCATGTTCCATTTAATTTCGCGTTGCATTCATGCCACTGTAAATTTCCGAAAATGTTGTTACCTTATTTTATATTTCAGGTGACGATATATTGGAAGTCATTATTTTTGTTCATTAACCTTGAAGGATCAGCTTTACCTATTTTGCATTAAAATTTGGTTAGGTTAATTCGATAGTCTCTTCATATTCTTAAACCAAAAATAAAATAAAATAAATAAATAAATAAAACTTTCAAATTGCAGTTTTTCATTTTTTGATTAACTCGAAGACCAATGCCCCTTAGTGGAAGTACATACAAAAGGGGTAGTAGTCGAAAAATTCTCAATTTAGACATACATATATTCTGGAATTGACATATTCTTCAGCTTTTCAGTTACCACAACCTGTCAACTCACATAAACTGAAGCCGTCTAAAGTACTTTTTTGCGAAGCATTTGGCGCTTTCGTTGTTCCAAATCGTTTAATAAAGTTGCCACCCACAAAATAAAATAAAGCTGTACTAATTATAGAAATTGGCATTCATTGCCAGAATTGGAAACTTGGTCAAACACCATGCAGTAATAAGAACGTTAACACCTATTGTATATGTATTTTTGTTGTCTCCTTGAGAAAGGTTGTCTAGAAACAAGAAAAGTTATTAATTTCGGCTGCACCGAAGTTATAATTCTCTTCACAGGTGGATTTCTTATAGCATAAAAGGGTATGAAGAGGTCTTTAACTTGTTGTTGACAGGTCAGTTTGTATGGCAACGATGTGCTATAGTAGGCCGATCTGAACAATTTCTTCGGAGATTTTAAGACTTTTTCTTCTTTACTGGCGTAGAATTGTAGGAATGCTTTGGGGAATACTTCGTGCCGAATTCCGTGAAGATATCCCGTAAAATAAAAAAATTTCCAATAAAACAACTTGATTTCGATTGTTCAGTTTGTACGGTAGTTTTAAGCTAAAGTTGTTTGATATTGACGGTTCCAAGAAATTAGCTGTTCCTTTGAAGAAGAGGACGTATAGAGACGTATTTTAGGTAAAATATTTCAACAACTACGTGAATAGTTTGCATATGTACAGACTCAGCACATCATGCTGACTATTTGTAAGTATACATTAAAGGGCGTTATATGTTTTCTTCTGAACAATTTGGAACTTGCTTTGAAACAAAAATGATTAAAAGATAAAAAAACATTTTATAATTTTTAGCATTTTTTCTTGTTGTATCCTATATCGACTTAAAAGTCTAGATCTCAATGAATAACCAATAAATATTTGTTCTTCTTTTATTTTATGGTTTTGAGAGGTTCTTAGTCACTGTCTTCATGAAAAAACTAGAGGTCTCAACCTAAATTTTTATTATAGAAAAATTTCTTCTTTTATTAAAAATATTTTTAAATTTGGTATTATTAATAAACGACACATCAGTTAAAGTATTAATGACAACTATTACATAACTTAAAATCCGAAATAAAAAATCCCAGAACTCACAGCCCGATGGAGCAAGAAACAACAGCTATTACTTCAATAAATTGTGCTTCAGTCGAAAATCGACAATCAACTAGCAATAAAAAATACTCACGCACACACGTATATTTACAAACACACACGCCCAAAGCGATTTTATCAGTAACGAACTTGCAACAGTGCGATAAAATGCATTGCGACCAAATTGAAATAAATTTCATGTAAAAAGGCAATAAATTGTTACTAACCCACTTGCAGCGGAAAGTTGTTGCGCGCTTTTAGGCGCTGAACAGCAACAATACAAACATTTAAGCGGAAAAACATATAAATGAAAGCCAAACTTGCGATCAACAGACAGAAAGGATCGCGGTGACATAAAAACGGAAGCGACACACACACACAGAAATGCACACATACAGAAGAGAGTAAAAGTTGCATGCAAACAATTCACTTAAGCACCACAAATTTTAAAATTGAAAAATAGCAGATACAGATATGTGTACAGATGCAAATACTCATACAAGTTAAAAGTATAATTTTTATAAACGAAAATAGCTTCTGTGTGTTTTTGTATATGTGTATATGTGTATGTGTTATCATTTTTCGTTACACACACGCATCCCGGTTGCTGTTGCAGCGTTTTCAGCGCGTACGTTAAAATCGCCGACGACATTAAGGTTATATTTCTTAATAAATGCGCTTATTGTCAGGCCAATAATAACAAAAACCACAACAAAATTTGCGCGTTGCTGCAACATTTGTGCAACTTGCAACATAAAACTTTTATTTATGAACTGGTGAAGGGCGCATGAAGCAACTGTAAACTGACGCTAAGTATAACAGACGTAACTGTAATAAAAAACAGCAACAATAAACACATTTACAGTTGGCGGCGTGTTGCACTGCTGCCAGCATCCGATATAATTCAATTAAGTAAAACTACGTGAAGACAATAACAACAACAAAGGCGAAACGAAAAGCTTAAAAATGTGGAGTTAAACCAAAAACAAGAATAACAACAATAAGAAGAAAAAACGTTGTTACAAAATACGCACTTAAAATGGCCGCAAGTTCCGACGCCGCACGAAGCGCTCATAAATTCTTAGTTTTAGTGGATTTTATTGCCAGCCGCAAAAGTGAATGTGGCACAAAACTAAATGAAAAAGGGGAAAAGTTTAAATTCGAAAAAGTAAAGAAAGTAGTAGATGTTATAAAATAGTAGTAAAATTCACAAATGCCTGTAGCATTGTGCCACATACGATTACAGTGCCTACTGCCTGCTCCGAGTTTTTTTTATTTTATAGACATACAGATTTATTGCGGCTTATGTATGTATATTGAGTATGGTATATAGAAAAATATATGTATCTATGTGTGAAACATGTTGGTGAAGCAAAAGTAGTTTTCCGTGAGTACGAAGTCTTGGTAGTAAAAAAGTAGCATAAAAATTCCTTTCACAAATTTGATTTAACTAACGGATATAAAATAATATTCATCTTAAGAAAACTTTTATGATAGACGATTTATAATATTTTCCTGAAAAAAATCTATTTTGTTGCTAAAAGTTAAAAAACAGGTTCGTTTCTCTTAGTCCAGCCTGCTGATTGGCAGTGAAAGCATAACGCCGGGAGAAGGTGAACCCGATTTCCCAATCGATGACGAACGAGCGGTCGTTCCATGGACCGAATATGAAGAAGTTAGAATAGCGATTACCCGTCTGTAGAACAACAAAACGGCAGTTTCTTTGTAGAATATGTTTGGATGAAAGCATGCCCAACGATTGATACCTAAGTGTGCTCCGTCTAATTCACAAAAATGGAGACCCCACAATCTGCGCCAACTACAGTATGATAAGCCTACTCAATATGTGTGTAATAAAGATTAAAGTCTACGTAGGAAAAGACTCGTGAAAAGTGGATTGGCACTCAACATCTATTCGTCGATTTCAAAGCTGTTTTCGACAGCACAAAAAGGACTTGCTTTTATGCTGCCATGTCTGAATTTGGTATCCCCGCAAAACTAATACGGCTGTGTAGACTGGCGTCGAGCAATATCAAAAGCTGTGACAGGAACGGGAAGAACCTCTCCGAGCCGTTCGATACCAAGCGAGGCGACTCCCTATCGTTCGACTTCTTCAATCTACTCTTGGAGGAAATAATTCGAGCTGCAGAACTTAATCGAACAGGTACGTTCTTCTATGAGAGAGATCAGCTGCCGATGACATTGATATTATTGGTCTCAACAAGTTCTGTCTTCTCCAGAATGGACAAGGAAGCAAAGTAAATGGGTCTGGTAGTGAACGAGGACAAGACGAAATAGTCGTCGAACTCGCGACTTGGTTCTCACGTCACTGTTGACAGTCTCAACTTCGAATTCGTTGATAATTTCATATATTTTTGAACCTGTATATCTCTTGCCAACAGTGGCTTCTTCAGACTAAGTAGGCAATTGAGAAGTAAAGTTTTCTCTCGACGACCCAAGATCAAACTTTATAAGTCACTCATCATCCCCGTCCTGCTATACGCGGTCGATGGAACGATGAGCTGTACGAGATATACGACGACATTGGCATATTTCAGTGAAATTTGAGACAGCGGCTACGCTGGCTAAGCTATAGGGGAAGCAGACCTTCACTGCGTTGGAAAGACCAGGAGAAGAAGGACCTGCCTACACTTGGGATTTTGATAAGGTAGTTGAAGATCGAAATTGCAAAAGTTTATATCATAACGAAGACTAAAATTGAGTATTCATTACCGTTATTTTCAAAAACATCTCTGCACTCCTCTCTGCATCCCAAAAGGTAGCAACATAAACTCAACCAGTGGTACTTGCACTAGATTCCTCTTCACGGAAGAAGAGAAGAGCGTTTTCTTCAAAATAAAATTACTAACAAACTTTAAATACAAGCGACATATTTTTGTGGGAACAAAAGCTGAATAATTAATTAATTAATAAAAAATGAAAGAAACTCTTTAACTTCTATTTTCTATACAATAAAAAGTTTTGATAAAAGCAATTTAGAAAGTACGACAACCAAACCAGCCCATATATACTCAACACGCACACATAGCTTCTGACATATATGTATGCTACACAGTAGGCAATAGCGCGATGGCATAAGTGAAAAACGGCATTCAGCTTCCTGCAACACAAGTCAAGGCATGCGCCAGCGAAATTTCTTTGGCCAGCATTCGCGCTGTGAGATTTTAAATTATGAATCATAACTTGCCGCTGCGTTGCGGCAAACACTGCTGAGCGCAAACAGTTGCGCACAACGCAACCATGACATGGAAATATGCAGCAGCTGCAGCAGCAATGCTTACTTTGGATGCTTGCCTCCGCATTGTGCGCGCTGCATGCCACATGACGCGCCGCCAAGGCAGGCGTGCCTGTGCCATATCTAAATTGCGGCGAACGCTGCGCGCCGTGACTTCTGCTCTAACACTGTTTGCCTGCTGCCAGCCATTTGCAGCCTCACTCATACATACATATAACAAGTATGTATGTATGTTAGCGTCCTTATAATGACGCTGGTGTTGTTTCTAGTTGCGCACTTCGCTGTGTTCACACATTTCATCGACCGCTTTGTCCAAACACTTTGCTGACGCCATTCATTTGCACATTCTTTTGTGTGCATACACACACATACAAACATAAATGCACACACATATACACATTTGCCGTTCCAACGCGCTGGCAATAATTTCACTGTTCGCTCGTTCTTCACACATATTTGCTACAAAAGTATGCCTAATTTATGTGTGTGTGTGTTTAACTTATGCCAACATTGTTTTTGCTATTGTAATCTGCCTGTTGGCCTTTGCTAATGCAACCATTTTGGTGTTTAATAGGTTTTTGATGAAAAAAAGCCATGCACAGCACCAACAACACACACACATACACAGGAATGAAATCGCACATCATTCGCGCTCCATCGCTTCTGCTGGCCATAATTCAATTCGCAACTCATACTCACTAACTCATTCGCACGCACATACACACATGCGCGCCAGCGACCCGGCGTTTTCTCTTCTTTGCTGTCGCAATAATTCAAATTATTTAGAGTGGATTAATTTTTCACGTTTTTACGAAGTTTTGCTCTTTTTTCAAAGCATTTTTTTGATTTATGTGCTGCGGCGCTTATATTTTTTCAAGTTAGCTGATTAAATTCTCATTAAAAAATATTTTGATGAAAAATATTGTAATTGGATTTGGCGTAAAATTATAGAAGGTTAGTCTAGGTTAGTACTTGGTAAATGTACGTACCTAGTTGATCAATGTAGTGGCGATTTTGAGGTTTTTGGGTGAAGTAGAAATGTTTGAAGAAAATCATTATTTTTAGAAAATTTACCCCATAGGTTCGGCCAATAACATTGACATATTAACAAAACCAAAAATAATCAAAAGGAATAATAACAAGAAAAAACCTTAACTTCGGCTGCACCGTAGCTAATATACCCTTCACAGGTGCATTTCTTTTAGTAACTATGTGTTCCCAGAAAGATAGCTTGCCAAAAATCCAAAATTCTCTCCAAAGTAAGTGTAATATTTAGCAAAAGATTGACTTATGGATATGCTAAAAGCTGATAGAAAAAGTCGTCGGTAAAAGAGAGTGAATAGGTACTTTTGAAAAATAATTTGTAAGCGATGATGGACGATGGATTATTTGCCTTTGCAACTTTCGATCTTAGAGAACAGGTACTGTTTGAACAGATTTAGTAGGGGTCTACAGAAATTCGATCTTCATACCTAGAAGAGTGAGTGCTATGTTAAACCTATGCTGCTTCCAAAAAGCTAACCTTTTGGTAGCAAAGTATTCCCGATATTAAGATTACTGCATGAGGTGAAATAGTAAGCTATCGGAACTTTATATAGTTGTAGCTTTGTAAGGAATGTACAATTTTCTGCTAGAAAAATCCAAAAAGTAGAAAATTTATGGATCAAACTTCAATTTTTGTAACTTATTTCCAGTAAAGATATATAAAGAATCAACCAGATAATTAAAAGATTTAAATAATCACTAATTTTTGATTTTATTTGAAATTTTCTACAGTTAGACAACCACTTTTTAAAAAATGTTGATAAGAGGCAGAATCAATAGTAAGGATAATTTTTAAGATTTTCTTATGTTTTCATCTGTACAAACTTTTCTACCACTGCCTTCATGGTTTTGGAAGCTCATATGACATAAATGGAATTTAGCAAGCTTCTGCCATTGGTTGACATGTGTAGCGATCTCTGGCCGGGAAAAGGAAGGGGAGCGGCGTGACTGGGTTTTTTAGGGTACAGAAGAGTTTATCTCGATTTCTGGCGAAACTGTAAGTCTTATAGAAAAAAGTTATATGGAAAAATTGTAGATAATGAAAGCAGCTTTAACTTTTGTATGCAACCTTTTTTATATAGCCTTAAAATTTATGTGGAATATTCACATAACCAAATTTTTGGGTTTTAAATAACAATTTTCTTCCACGAAATTTGGTGGAAATGCAGTCTGTACAGTATTTTTTATTTATAATATTCATTATTTCTCCTTATATTGGCCTATTATCGACAAAATTCTAGTTCTCAAGCAAAAAAACCTCAAGTCAAATATTAATTTGTTTATGGGTATAAAAAATTTATAAAAGATATTACTATGGTAAGTTTTTTCAAAAATTTTCCTAGCCTTTTCCTGACCTCAGATCGCCCGTAAATAATTTTTCCCTTAGTGTTTGTTATTTTATCTTTCGTTTCCGACTATTATGAATTATTTTTTAAATAATTTTTCTAGTTCACTAGTTTGTATAATTCATAAAAAAGGGAAGATTATAAATATTATAAATATCAGATGAAATTTAATATTTGCTTACAATTCAAAATAGGCTCTGTGCGTTTATTCGATATTATTTAAGTAGTATTTACCTGCAAAGAGAAGAAAAATTAAATATGAGTATTTTTAATATTTTGTCCTGGAGAATTACCTCCAGAATTACTGCAATTTGTATTTTAGAGATATAAAAATATAACAGAATGCAATTATTTTTTAAAAAATAACTGAACGTAGTAATTTGCATACGCCTGCAAATTAAATTCTGAAACCAAACAACACAAAAAATATGAGTTGGAAATTGCTTGTACCATATACAATTTTATTTGGTAACACATACACACAAACATACAAACAAATTTACATTACATATAAACAACTGCATGGATGGCCGCAATTCGCCGAAGTCAAAATTAAATTAAAGAGCGAAACAACGAAAAACACATTCAGGCAGACAGTCTGTAATTTACAATGCAAAGGGCGTCAACAACGACGACATGAAAACAAACGAGCAACAAGACGACGACGACGACGCCAAAAACACAAAAGCCAAAAGACAGGAGGAAAGGATGCTAATTTAAAATATATGCAAAGCAACGGAAGATGCGCCAAAAGCCAGTGAAGACGGCGCTAATTTCCCATAGAAAACAACACGCGCCGCGCGTTCGCTGCGCGCTGACTGACTTTCAACACGCGGCGCTAATTAAATCGTTGCGAATTTTATAAACACACTCAAGCGCAACGGCAAAAAGACACAGTCGAAGAACAAGCGGTAGAAAGCAAAAAACACCAAGAAGTACTTTGGCAGGTTGTTTGTATGTGTGTGCACAAATAAATGAATAAGTCGTGAAATCAAAGCTGACACGCCAAGTCGGTGTCATTTCGCTGCTGAAACACGCATTGAAGTACCCACTCACATATTTACATATATACATACAGATACACATGCAGAAGGGCTTTTGAATTTGGAATGCCATTTTACAAATTTCAATTTGTATATTCCCATGTGTGAATTTCTTATTTGTTTCTATTTTGTCGTCAAATCTGGTGCTTGTCGGCGCACTTAAGGCATGCCTCGTGATTATTTGGCAAAGGCATCTTCACTTAGGCATATAAGTACCTTTGGATATGTATTTCGTATATTTGTGTATACTGTTGTTAGTATGAGAATATGCTTTTGAACAAGTGTGCTTATTTGTTGAAGAGGCGCGTACTTGTGATACACCTTGTCGTGCATGTTGTAACTATGCTGGTTTTGTTGCATGTAATATATTAGGCAAAAATATATTAATCAAGATATTAAAAAAAATTAAATATTTAATTTAAATATTCCACGCAAGCACTTAAGCACAGGGTGAATCTAAAATCTTTTTATTATTCGAGCGACAAATAACGCGTCCAAGCACAGGTACCTCTTTCAATAGCCACACGTGAGTCGTGGCAACTGGTCGTGTTATTTTTGTTCAGTATTGTTTGGCATTTCATCATGGGAAGACTTACGCCTGAACAGCGTTTACAAATAGTTGAACTCTATTACGAAAATTCACGTTCTGTAAATGTTCTGTAATATATTAGGCAAAATATAATCAAGATATTATTCGCAACACCATCAAAAAAATTGGATAATAAATATTTGAAAAAATGTTAGCGGAAGCTGATTTGGAACGAATTGGCGCCTGACCTTCCGAAGCAACAACGCTTCGCTACTTAAGCAAAAATTTTTCCAGAAGCACATTCAAAATTACCGGTCCAATTTCTCAACGGATGGATTGGCAACATCATGTGATAACACTATTTGATGCTTAAAAATAAAGACTTTAACATTTGAAAAAGATAATCTTCGATAATTTCACGTTTTGGGCCGGTCGATTGACCAACATGATCATGTGGTATCATACCGTTGGGTCATTACCGTTTCGATTCAGACCTTGGAGCAAAACATCACACGTGTTATTAGCCAGTTACCAGTCGAAATGCTCGAACGAGTCATTGAAAGTATGGACATTCCCCAATTAAATAATTTAAAAAGTCTCCGTGTTTTTTCTTTAAATAAGTAGGGAATCTCAAAATTGATCACCCTTAGACAATCATTAACTTAGCTGCACCTGAATTATACTTTTATCCTCCGTTTGAAGATGTAAGGCTTGGCAAATATGATGTGCGCACCTACATGGAGAACCATCTGGTTGATACATATTAAATATTTAAACTGTATGTATGCCGCTCATTAACGTAAATTGGTAAAGTGGCTGTCTCACGTCGCACCTTGGCTCTTACGAGAACCATTTTGACTCTATTGGCTCCTTTTTGACCCACTCAATACTTCTTCTGAAGTTCATCAGTACCAAAAATTTTATCTGAGCAAGCTCCGTGAACTCATGATAAACACTAGATCAATAGTCGAAATTTTTTTCCTATATTGAGCTTTACAATAGCATAGAGGATGTTTAACTATCTCCTACTCAGCTGTAACAACAGCCATTAGAGGCGTTTCGTCGGCTAAAATGTCTCTTATTAGACGGTGATCAATTAGCACGCCTACTAGAGTTCTTATGTTGTTCCATTTGAATTTTAATAGTTGTGCAGTCCAAGCCCCATTCATGCCACCTTTGCCAGCTTTTTGAGCAAGTCAGAGATTGATTCCATCGAGACACAGCTAAGTTTATAACATCTTTGTCGATTATACATCTGCAAGTAGCCAGAGGCATACAAATTCCTTCTTTTCTGTTGTCGAATTGTTGGTTGGTGCCTGCTCTACCTAGTTCATCTTCTTCACAGTTCGTTGGCACATTCCTATGTCCTGGAACCCATTGCAGGCTTATCGTGAAATAGGATGTTAGATCCCCTAAGTGACGAAGACATTTTTTTACTAACTTAGATGAGATTTAAAGATTAGAAGAGATTTTAATGATCCCAAATTCGCCTGACTATCTGTATATATACATAAATATAGTTCTTATCAGAACGAAAAGCCTTTTTTAATTGCTGTGATCTCCACTTGGAAGACACTACAGTGATCAGGTAGACGAAAGGCAATTTTGGTACCTATTTCTGCAGAGGAAACACCACCTCCCACTCGCTTATCTAGTTTGGAACCATATGTATAGGTGCTTATCCCTGCGCTATCGTCTACCTCGCCACTTTCACACTCTTCTCTGGCAGGGAAGCTAACATTAGAAACCGAATTAAGAATCAATTATGTGGGATTTCGAAAATCCGTGGTAATGGGAAGAAAGTGTTACGTTTTAGATATTATGGAATGCCACTTGTTACCAGCGACTATAAGGAAAGATGTCCTCAGTCTAGCCGCTGACTTCGCTGCCATTTGCTTACGGAACAAGTCTGTTGGCAGTAAAAGTAAAGTCAAGTTAAGCGCCTGGCTTAGCGTTGTTCTGAAAGCCCCACTGATACAAATACTGTCCGCTTCTTGTATTCTTCCCGCACGTTTTATTTACGCTTATTTCTTTCTGTTATTGGCCACCATACCAACATACCCCAAGTCAAAATTGGTCTTACAGCTATATGTGAGCCAGTGAGCTACCTGATGCGGTAATCCTCATTTGAGCTCCTTCACAGATTATCTTAATCATTATACTTACTGTTGGAAAAAGGTACAAACTATACACAAATGTCACAAGTTGAACACTCGTGTCCCTTAGGAGGTAGGGTATATACATACATACTTTCTCAGCTCTCAGAATGCTCGTATATATGAACTTATTGAATAATAAATTCCTCACCTTGTAATTTTAAATTTTTTACTTCTTTAAGATCTATAGACTTTCCTAGTACAATAATTGTTTTCAATGTTCACTTTTCAATTTTTTAATCTGGTCCACAACTACCATTTCTTTTCATTTGTAACTTTTTCGGTTTTTAATTTTTAGGCATTTCAATCACAGAATCATTTTACAGAATTTTTTCATAGTCACGGTTTCGAAACAAACAAATATTTGGCTTTATATTTTATTTTAACGATTACATAGTTCCTCAGAGCCTCTCTTTTTGGTGGTGCTAACATAAAACAATAATTCTCGTTGACAAATTTTCACATGAAATATTACAATAGTTACACCATTCCTTAATAGCACACACTGCAGAGCCACACCCATTGCCATGGCTAATTAAAAACCCTACAAAAACTCATTTACAACTAACTTAATGCAACGCCCGAAACTCATTCAAGAATTTTCTTCAACAATTCTTCACCGGGGAGAAGAGAGCGCAGAAGCGAACGAAGTTAAATTAGGCTGACACAGTTTCGCCCAAGCGACTGTGATTTTTTAAGCCAGCAGAAATAAGAAAACTGCAACTAATTACTATCAATTTCCTGCCGCCCCGCCCAGGCTCACAATATTTTGTGGCCAAAGTTGTGCAATTAAAAATTTCAACGAAGACGCCATGCTCAACACAAACACACAGGCGCATAAATATATATATACATAAATATCTGTGTGGATAGTGAGTTTGGCACAGGCTTTCAGCTACACGTCGCAATTATAAACAATTTAAAAAGTGTCCACGAGCAATATTGCATGCAAATACGAGTGTGTAAGTGCACAGTTAAGTATTCGCAACAGTGGGGAGGACTACCGCGCCGTTAAGTATGTGCGTGTATGTGGCATTGCCGCAAATGAGGGTATCTCTGGTGGTGCTGTTGGTTTGAGGGCGACTGCAAAAGAATCAACAAGCAGCGCCTGCGTCTACAACGCAAATACTTGGCAAATGAGTGGCGTTGGCGGTAAAACGGTACAAAATTTACATTTTAAATTCTCGGCAAATACTCGAAAATGTCCTTGTTGACTTTGCCAGTGGCAGTCATGCACGTGCATACAAGCCCATCTAACTACCTGCATGTAAATTTGCTGTGCGGCAGTGCACGCTCGACTGACGCTTGGTGGTGGTGTATGTTGGGAAAGTAGGTGAGGGTAAAGGTAGAGGGCGCAGCGTTTAGTGCGACAAGTGTTTGAAGGGAGGAAATTTGCAAGTATCTATGTATGTGTATACTCATGCCTGCATATATTTATCAGTGTGAATAAAGGCTCACTGCGTGCAAAGAATACTCAAAGCTCTCTAAAAATATTTTTTTTTAAACTTCAAATAAATAACTCTGAGAAGCAGGCTAGATACAGTGCGGAAGGGATACATTTTTGAATAATTATTTTATATAATTGTTGTATATTTTTATCATTATATACGTTAGGATATGTACTATTCAAGCCAAATCGATATATCAAACTTAAAATTTAATTTTTAATCCAATAATCATTGCTGATAAAGTAGGTATTTTTTAATTAAAAAATTGTTGTATTATGTAAAGAAAAATTGCAAATCAAAAGCTGAAATGAAAAGAGATAAGACAGTGACAAAAAATAAACCAAAATAAACCCTTAACTTTGGTCTCATCGAGTTGCTATTTGCTTCACACATATAAAAGTTTCCCATACAAAGTTTTTATTTTGATTGTTTAGTTTGTTTGGCAGCTATATGCTATCGTGGTTCGATCCGAACAATTTCTTCATCGATTACTGCGCTGTTTTAGGCAATAATCCATACCACATTAGGTGAAGATATTTTGTCAAATAAAAAAGTTTTCCATACAAAGACATGCTTTTGATCGGTCAGTTTGTATGGTAGCAATATGCTATAGAGATCCGATCTGAACAATTTATTCGAGAATTGTACTGTTTTGTTATGCAAAAATCCATGCCAAATTTCGTAAAGATATCTTGTAAAATAAAAAAGTTTTCCATACAAGGATTCGATTTTTATCAGTCAGTTCGTATTACAGCTATATGCTATAGTCGTCCGATATTGGCGATTCCAACAAATGCTGCTACTTGATGAGAAAAGGACGTGTATAAATTTTCAGATCGATATCTCAAAAACTGAGAGACTAAATCGCGCATATGCAGAGAGTGTTCAGCAACAATAAATAGCAAAGCGTCTTAAAATGCCTAATAAAAGTTCAAAAAGGCTAACGAAGTAGTTTATTATATTACTTCAAACCACAACAACATATTAGCAACTTATCTCCTCTATACCAACAATATGGTTATTTGCTGTCCTTGTTCTTATCGCCACCTCCTATGCAGTCATTGTTGTTTTTTGTTATAATTGCGGTAATTAATCACACATACATGTTTATATCAAAGTGTGTGCGCGTGCGATATGCGCGGAAAATTCGATTAATTTGCAAATTCAATTAATTTCGCATTTGAAATAAATAATCAACACAAGCCCAACTGCTGACGCCTTTATTCATTACCATTCAAGGCTAAACTGCCAGGCAGGAAAGCAACAAATACGCATATCCGTTCGTAGTAACACCCACAAGCCACCGCTAATACTGTTATTATAAGACCATATCTGCGGTTTCAGTGCCGCGCATTGTTGCGACATACAGGGGCAAGCAAAATGTTTATGAAACACACACACACACAAGTTTTTGCTATGTGCTTCACAAGATAATTCGATTTGTTTGTTTGCACATATCAATAGAAAACGTGTATGTATGTGTGTGCAGGAGTAAATGAGCTTGATTACGTGACATGTTGCCACACACAAACCCACCATAATGGTGGACAATTGTAAGGTATGAGCATGCTGTGTGTATGTGTGTGTGTGTGAGTACTTTTTCTGTCATGTCACGCTCGTCGGTTATTAATAAATCATTAAGAAAGCATAGACTCAATCGACAGCGCAGCTAATTTATAATTAATTTATTGTAATACATGTGCTATGCGCAACACGGTGCTACATGGCGTATGAGTGACATTGCTGTGGGTATTTTAAGTGAAGGTCTGCGCGGCGGTGTGTTGTGGTGGCATTCTATTTGCTTGTATCAACAATTATGACGGAAGTTCAGAGCTTAATTCACGAACAATCAATTGAAATTAGCTGGAAAAGTAAAAATATATGAGGAGAAGAAGGAGTGAGTAATTAAATTTTGCGTAAATAATGCAAATTAACAAGAAAATCATTCAAATTTGACACACGTAAACGTGGAATGGTTTGTGTTTATTTTTAATTCAATAAAAATAAGGTGGTAATAATTTATATGAAAGAAATTAAAAAGAGAGGATGTATTTTAGGAATAATAAAGTAAACATTAACAGCTCTCCAGTATTGTTGTGTTAATCTATAATATTTTATAGATAGAAAAAAACAAATAAAAATCTAAAAAATTTAAATAAAATATATATATATGTACATATATATCTATGTAAAATATACAATATTTAATAATATTTATAACATATAATAGTATTTCACAAAATTGGTTGAATTTTGGAAAATGGAAAACTTTTAAATTAGAAGGGTTGCCAACCAAAAAAAAATAGAAAAAATAGAAATTTTAATCAAAGCATATCCTAAATATAATATGTTATTTGACAGAATTTATAGAAATTCTGGATGTCGAATTGCTTTATAAAAATAGGGTTGCCAACCAACACATATAAATATTACTTATTTTTAATATATTTAAATTAAAAATATTTAAAAATTATAGTACTTTGAAATAATTAAATCAGCAGGGTTGCCAAGTAATATAATATTTCACAAAATTTATTGGTTTTTTAAAAATGGGAAACTTTTAAATGAAAAGGGTTGCCAACACAAAAAAGAAATAATTAGAAAATTTAGTGTTGGTGTTTTATAAATGGATATTTGACAAAATTTATAAAAATTTTATATACCGATTTTTTTTATATAACAGGGTTGCCACCTGAATAATAAGCATTTATTATTTTACATTTATTCTTTATAATATAAAGATTGACATATTAATTAAGATTATTTGTAAAAATTAAAGTATTTGGAAATGATTAAACCATTAGGGTTGACAAACAAAACAAAATGTGTCTAAAATTTCCAGTAAAAGTGTAATATTTTGATAATGTTAAAGATGATTTGGCAAAATTGATATAATTTTTAATTTCAAGAAATATATTTTAATAAGTAGAGTTGCCAACCAAAAGATTCTTAAAACACTTTAAAGAGTCGAAAACTTTTAAGAAAATAGGGTTGCCAACAGCATAAAATACAACCCAAAATGTAAATTAAAATTTTCATATTATACAGATATTACTAAGGATTATTTCACTAAATTGTAAGTGTTTTAAAATATTATATTTTTACTTTAATAGGGTTGCCAACATAAATAAAGAATCCAAAAAAATTATTGCACAATTTTAATACTTAATATTTTTGTTAAAAAATTCTGATTTGAGTAGAGTTGCCACAAAAAAATAATATGAACCCAAAAACAATTTGAATTTGAAAGATGGAAAAATCACATAATTTTAAATTTGTAAATGATTAACTTGCAAAGTATTTAAGAATATTTTCAAGCCTTTTAAATGAAAACTAGCGTTTCAAGGTAAGATTATTATATCAACTCTCAAAATCACAGCAGAGTATACAAAAGGAGTCGAAAATAAATGCTCAAAATTATTTATTATATAAATTATATATAACAAAATATACAACTATAAATGGGGCCAGTACTTTGACAACAAATACTGCAATTGTTAATAATGTTTGAATATCTAATGACTGTCATACTGATTCTCAAAGTCTACGGACTACTCATATAATCTTTTAAACCGTCTATAATAAAAAACCAAAAACAAAAAATCTCAAAAACAAGCTGTTTTGTAAAAGCCTTGAATCCACACTACCGGCTACACCCTTTCAAAAAAAACCTAATTTGTTTCCACCACTTCTGCTTCTACATCTAACTTCCGCAGAAACTTCAAGCATAGCAAGCACAGTAGTTCTTTGGGAAAATGAAACTAATCTTCGCTCATCGTGACCAAGAGATTGCCTTCCGCAAAAGAGGAAAATGATAAATAAATGAAAAAAACCAAAGAAACGCTTATTTATTTACCTTGAGGCGTTTTGTTTTTGCAATTTGTGCACAGGCGACAGCTTAAGTGCTGCAACCATAAAGTTAAGGCGGCGGTGCAACGATTTGTTATCTCAGCCTTGCGCTGTTAGCGGCTCAGCAGCACAAAAGCACCTGCAGGCCGTAGTTAAGGTGGCTGCGAAGTGGCTTTAAATGCAAAAGTTGCGCGAGGAAGTTGATTTTATTTGCGTTCATATTTTATCAGCAAATTTTTAGAGCTCTACTGCACTTCTGCTGACTCCGCACACAAAATGAGGCTAAAATCGAATTTGAAGTGACGCTGAATGGAAATGAAAGGGGTTTGACTATTAAATTGGGGAATGGATATTTGGGAATACAATAGTCATATTATAAAGGTTTTTGTTTTAATTTTGAAATGAAAAATATTGAAAATGTCTTTCAGTTCTTTGAAACTATCGTACAGTTATTTTGACGTTATATGTGAGGTTTGAAAATTAAGTGGCAATATATTTTAGTACTCAAAAATATATTTATAAAGAATAAAGTTAATTTTTACCACATACTCTTTTGGATTACTTTCTCTAGTACATATTCTTTTCTCAATATGTACTAGAGTTAGTAGTAGTATTTAGTTATATTTTTTATACTCTGAATTTATTATGTTTGCAACGAAGTTTTTAACACTTAAAAGTAAACTTCGAAGACCCTATTAAGTAAATATATCAATGGCCAGCCTGAAGAGCTGAACCCATTTAACCAGGTTCGTCTGCCCGTATCTCCCTCTGTTCATGAGATATCGAGCTGAATTGTTGTGCACGTTGTTTTCTTCCAAAAATGCCGCTAATTTGTTGGAGTTGCTAATATCGGAGCACTTTTGAATATAGCTGCCATATAAACCGATAGACCAAAATAAAGTCGTTGTATGGAAAATTATTTTATTTGAAGAGATATCCTCACGAAATTTGGTCTATATAATTTCACAAAGCAAGACTTTAATCTCTAAAGAAATCGCTCAGTTTGGATAATTATAGCATGTAACTGCCATATAAACTGCTCAATCAAAGTGAAGTTATTCTCAGGAAAACTTTTTTTTGATGAGATATCTTCATGAAATTTGGCATTTATTATCGTCTGAAGAAAGGCTATAAGCTCTGAAGGAATTGTTCAGATTGGGCCACTTTAGCATATAGCTGCCATACAAACTAATCGATCAAAATCAAGTTCTAACGAGGAAATGTTTTTTATTTGACAAGTTACATATACTCACTGAATAAGGGATGGCAGAAACTAGTAATTATTATGCCATCAAGATATAAAATCGGTTTACAAAAACAATATAATAACTACAAAATTTTTTCTACAGCCTCGTTTTTCGCTTTTACGTTCAACACTTTATTTTGATAGTAAAAAAACGCATTTTACTTCACAATATTCAACCAAATCAACACCTATATAATAACGTAAGCGAATTATATTATTTATGTGTATAAATTTTGAAATTCATCCCATCCACAACGCAACTCAATAATATGCACTTCATTTCCATTAACACGCGAACTGTCACACTCTATTTGCAACATTGAAGCGCAATCGCTGATGCAAATATGTATGTACAAATGTAACTACTACAAAAAAATTGAAAAGGCATAATTATATTACAGTGAAAATGGCAACAGCATAAAGAGATTGATGCAAATTAATAGCGTGCAACATATGCCACCACAAAACTAAATAAACAAGCAGACTTACGAACATATAAATATGTATGTGTGTTTGTGTATTCAGCTGCTTACACAAAAGTAAATTTTTAATATTTATTTATATAGATTCAGATAAATATATATGCATATACATATACTACACATGTGCATAAGTATGTTAAACATCAAACGACTGACAACTAACGAATAACCAAGCCGTCTCAGCGCGACTGACAGCTGAACTAACAAAGCAAAAAAATTATAAAGTAAAAACTTTGCGCCTATAAACCAAAAACCATGCATTAAAGCAAATAAAAAGACAATAAAAACAAAAAACAAATTGAATGGAAAGCACACAGCCGGCAAGCGGGATAAATAGCTTGTCGAAAATGCATTTAACGAGCGGGCATTGTGGTGTAAATAAGTAGATATAGGTATATGTATATACATATACAGTATATTTGAGTGAGCGTCCGTTGGCTGTAATAACAACAAGCGGCATAATAATTTTTTATTAAATTAAATTTCGTGATTGACAGTTGATATGAAGAGTATGACGGAAGAAAAACACGCCAGTAAATATTGTTTATATACACACAGTTGTATAATTAAGTATACAAGTATGTGTATGGTATATTAGGGTATGCATTATTTCCAAGTTGATTTTTCTTGCAACGAAACCTTAAATTTCAATTCATGCCATTAAATAAATTACTCACGTAAACAAGCGCTCCAGTATCAACCGTGTTTAATCATATTTCTATTCCCATGTATTCAACACCTACAACTTCGAAAATATTATATTCTTAAACAAAATTTTCCGCACTACAAAACACGTCTGAAAGATTTTTCTCTAACACTTCTCATTTAAAAGTTATGCGCAGTTAAAATTATACATCAAATGGCCTGAGCATTCATACTAGTGTCTTATAAATATTATGTTGCTCATACGACATGGTGTACTATAAAAAATGCAGTAAATTTGATGTATAATTATAACTACGTATAACAAGAAAAGGAGTGGATTTATAGAAAAAATTATTGAAATATTTATTGTAGAGCAAACAATTTGGAGGTGAAAATTATTTTCGAAATTCTATATCTCTTTGCTTTGAGATAAAAAACTTAAAGCAAATTATCAAAAATTACCATGTTAGTTATATGAGAAAATTATTACTATTTAAGCATGTTTTAAATTGAAAATAAGTAGTTTTTTGTCATGAAGAAAACTGGAGCTTCAGCGGCGATTCCAAAAAATAAAAATAAATAAATATTTAAGAGCTAAGAGAACACCCTAATGTATACGCGTAAGTAAGTATGAACAATTATGTGCATATGCAAATTAGTGGGCGTGTTGAAAAATTATAAATCAATACGCTGCAAGCATTCAAACAGAACAACTTTTGCACGCAGTTTTCGCCCTATTGTTGTTGTCAAAAAAATTTCATAAAATTATTTGTTGTTGTAAAAACCAACAAACAGCACATTTGTTGTTGTAAAAGATTCCCAGAGTGTTTTGTTGTTGTAAAAATTTCAGAAAATATTTTTGTTGTTGTAAAAATATCAGAAAATGTGTTTGTTGTTGTAAGCAAATGCAAAAAATATTTTTTATTGTTGTAAAATTAATTCAGCGAGAGATGATATGCAGATTGCTGTTTGCCGTTTGCCGATTGCCGCAATTCATGCAACAACGCCTGTGTTGGAAGCGAAATGCATATGTATAAGTAGCACCTACACATACACACCCACAACAGCACTCATTAGCTGTTTTAATTGCAGTAGTATAGGCGCGTAAGCATCTTACTTAAAATAACAACAACAAGCTCCTTTCGAAACTGCCATGTGTGCGTGTGCCGCCACTTTCATTGCATATCTTAAGGCGCTTTGCACTGGAGGCCGCGCGGAACGCTATGGGTGAAGTGACTTTTTATCGGCAATGCCGGCAGACAACCGACTGCAAAATGCAAATTTCGCGATAACGTTGAAGCAAATACAAACACACACATACATATATACTGCTGTTGATAGCAATCTCACTTGTGAGTTTGCGTTTGTGTGTGCAAATTGCGTTGCAGTGCAATTTAACCGTTGCATTCCGGTAATTACTGTCGCCCTCGAGCAGACTGCTTCAGGTAAACATGCCAGCAGACCCGCCAGGCTTATTTTATACATTTAATTTATTTTGCGCTTTTCGGCACTGACAGTCAGTGGCGCTAGAGAGCCTTTTTACTGTTATCTGCGGTTGCTGGCAGTCGCTGGTTTTTTGGGTGGCAAATATGCGCGGGTGCAATTTGATTCGGTTTTCAGTTGCAGTTTTTTTACCTCTTATGGACAGCGCAGGCAGATTGGTCTGATTTTTTTAAGGAAATAAAGGAAACGAAACGGGAAAGAATTTTAACGGGTATCGAAGGAAGAAAGAAAGGGAATATTAATAAATATTAAAATAATCACAGTCGATGCCAAGAAAAACAAGTTAATCGTCATTATTATGAAAGGCGTGCAGTATGCTTTTGGGTCTAAGTTCAGTACTAAGGTCCCCTATTGAATCAGAACAGGAAACTGCGTTGATCTTACATCCACTCTATCTTTTGGATATGTCTTTTAGGCACCTTTCCCTGTCCTCAGACTACAAAAGGACATTAGCTGCAAAGCAATTTAGAGACAATAAGGAGTTAATTCTAAATAAAAGGCCTTTTCGGAATACGCTACCACACCAGATGGTGGAATAAAGTGGTATCAAATTTTCTGTATACTTATCAATGGCAACTATGTTGCATATGAATTCGTGTTATGTGTTTTTCTTCAAAGCTTAATGAGCCTTTTAGCCTACTTAGTAACTAAGAATTTTAATTACATACTTTTTCTAGAATCTCAATTTTCAGTACACTTCTAACGTAAAAGACGTTCTGGAGTTGTACTGACCATGGCTGTGGATACCCAGTAGGTAATCTGAGAAAGGAACATTATCAGAGAAAAGCCTTATTCTTATTTAAGCTATTCAGAGACACAGAGGCTGTTCCAAACTTGGATCATAAATGCTATTCTCATCATCGCAAAATGTTAGCAAGACTCTAGGTACACACTTATGAGTTAAAATTGTCAGTAATGCAGAAACAGCCTACTAAAGTTCAAACACCGTGCAGAGAGGTGGTAAATATCTTAAATAAAACTTTTAAACGGAGCGCTTTAATTAAAGTTAGTCACACATTACAGTTGCGGCATGGTAAAAATATTAAACTTCGGCAGAATCTGTTGCCCACCCTTAGGAATGACTTAGCAAAGACATGCACATTTCTTTGGAATAAAAAACCTCAATCAGATTGACTGTTTGAAGAGGTGATGAATACCTTACACAAACCTGGTAAACGAAGTGTTATAAATATCCTTAGTCACCCTATATGTAGGCAACATTACAGTTGCGACATGGTAAAAATGTTATGATTCAGCATAATCTATTGCCTACATTTCGGCATGGCTTAGCAAAGACATGCACCTATCTTTGTGATATAAAAACTTAACCTTACAGCAATATTTTTCGATAAAATATATTAAAAATGAAGCTTATGAGAGTGGCCAGCAGTTGAAAACTACAAATATTTATCCTTTAGCGGCTTATTTGCAGCAAAAGCTTTTTATTTAAAAAGCTGCGTTTATTCAACTGCCAATATGCATGCAAAGATAAACACTCAACTTTATGAAAAAAGTAATTTGCATTCAATTTTTGCTTTACTATTGCCAAATACCCGCTACCGAGAGAGGGGCAAAAACTGCCGATCTATAAAAACGCTCTACTTAAAAGTTCTAGTATTTACATTGATTTCGACACTAACCCATTTACGGTAACTTTTTCGCATATTTCATTTTGGCGCGTTCAACGCAGCAACGAGTTAAAAACATATAACTGTAAAGGCATAACGAATTCAACAATCTACATAAATTGAAATGAATGTCAGTTTTAAATTGCAACAATCTATGTTGCAGGCACGGCTGTGCTGCTGCATGTGTGTGAGTAGCACCTGGCCGCCGTGCATGTGCCTACAGATTACAAATTCACATATATACAGTTTTTTATAGGTATGTATGTATGTGTAAGTGTGCCTTCTGCTTGTGCGTTGGCCGTTACCAATTTGAGGCGCTTTCATTTGACCTGCGGCAGCATTTACAGTACCAGCAGTTATTGAGGCAGCAACAAATTATTATTGAAATTAAAAAGAAAATATAAATTGTTGCCGCACTCACACATACAGACGCATAGGCTATATAAAGCAATCGCATCCGGTTATCTGTTGGAAAATGTTCAACCACCTGCAACGCCTGTTGACCTGAATTGAGACGTAGATAATATAGATATCCATACATAACATACATATATACAGACATACACATACATGCATACATGCATACATACATACATTGATACATGCATAACTACAAACACCTATACAAAAGCATACACACACCTACAAAGCGCAGTTCATATAAGCAAACCTTCGCCAGCTAAAGGACCATGCGTGCCGATGGCTCCATTTAGTTGACACACACAGATACTCAAACCGTTGGTGACGACAGGAAATCGTGTATAAAAACAGCATCGAATAAATGCGGAAAAAAGTGGAGAATGTCACAACGCAAACCGCCACATGCATTCAATTTTAGTGCAATTAATTTGATTAAAATGAAATTGATAAAGTGCAAGTGCAGAGTGGAAAGTTGAAAGCGCCGGTGAATGTTGACTGGCTACAAGGGAAAGCGGAATTGAAATCAGCGCATAAAAAACAGATAGCCAAAAACAAACTGCTATCGCAGCGACTGACTGGCGGCGGAAAGCGTTGACGACGGCGTGGCGTTACGCGTAAGCTGCGAGTGTCTACTTTGGTGCACGTGTTTCGGAGTTGTTGTGCAACAAATAATCTCTGATACATTAAAATCACCTTCTGGACATGCTGATTGCTCAGTTATTAAAATAATACTCGAATGAATGGAGAAGGCAGTGCTTAAATTTTTCGAGTATATAACACACTCGTATACACACTGAAGCATACACCGAATGCCTGAGTCCATAACAGTGAATCCTAGGAAATTCTTTAAATGATTTGTAGGTCCGTCGCACTTTTAGAACACAAATATTTTGCTTACATTATTCTTGGAAAAGCAGCTGGGAGTTTTCTGTTTACTTCCGCTACATATTTTTATAGACTATAGACTCTACTTGGAGCTTACCTACTCTTAAAATATACTTATGCCCTTATGTACATTTTCCAAGAATATTCTAATTATAACTCCGTCTAGTGGTTTGACCATAAAATTCAGGACCGAGTGAATGGAGTCTTAGCTTTGTTATAGATTTGAAAGCACAAAGTGGTTCGTAATATTTTTTAATGGAAATTCATAGCAGATATATTCTGAAAGCTGCGCTGTCATAAATTGAGGGAAACCGTGATTAAGAACAAGGGTTTGATATCCACCAAATTGGTATACAACGGTAAAAAATTTAAAGATTTTTCTCTTGAGTTGACATTAGTGTCTACAGACTTTCTGAATAGATGGTAAACTACTTTTTTAGTACAGTGTGCACTCTGGGCAAAGAATAGTAAATTTCGCGCGAAAACCCATTTGTAGAAATATTTGAAATATTTCTTTCTGGGGATATGACTGCCAGTAGTAGCTATGCCAACTTTTCACACAAAAATAAGCACTATTGCTTAGTATACTCTTGTCTTTCTGAAGAACATGATGTGCATTGGATGATTTTCACGATGAATAAAATTATTCAACAAAAAAGTTCCACTTTATTTTGTGTGAGGAATCAAATTTCTTTCGAAACATTCAAAATGTTAGAAAATGCTTTCAGTGATAGTTGTTTGTTGCGGGCAAGTGCTTTTCTTTGATACAAATTCAAAGACGGTCGAGAACGCGTTGACTACGATCCACAACCAGAACGGCCATCAACATCAACTGATAACCAACACGTCAATAAAATAAAAGAGTTGGTGCTTGAGAATCGACGATTAACAGTCAGCGATCTTACCAGCATCCTTGGAATATCGGAAGGATCAGAGAAAACCATTTTAAAACATCATTTGAGCCTAAGAAAAGTGAAAGCACGATTGTTTCCAAAATCACTATTTTTTGGAAAAACAGCGTCGCGTTAACGTCTGAGAAGAAATGATACCAGAATGTCGTTAAACTGAAATTATTACTGGCTTTGATCGATACTTACTACCCGGAAATAGATGATCAATCAGCCGAATATCGTGGCAAATATGAGTCGATGCCGAAAAAACCACGTCAAAACAGATCAAAAATCAAACCGTATTTGTCTAATTTAGCACCGTGTGATATCTGGCTATTCAGCAGAATACCGTTTGAAGTCATTTGAAGACTTTAAACGTGAATCGCTATGTGCATTAAAGGCTATTCCGAAAATTGACTTTAACAACTGTACCGAGGATTGGAAAAAATTTTGGCATAAGTGTATTGTGGCCACGGGGGATTACTGGGAGGGGACGACATACATTTTAAAGAATAAATTAAAAATTTTAATATTATGTAGAAAGTCTTAGAATTTTTACTCATAGTAGTGTAGTTAGTTCTTGTTCTTTAGACCATAATATTATCCTAGTTCTCTAGATCATACATTCTGGATTGAAACCATTGCCCACTAAATCCTTTTTCAAACATTCTCGAAAATTAGTACTCAACGGAAAGTTTTTTGATGTTAGCCGTCGGTGGTTGGTCTTCCTACATAGTCGTCTGCTATTTACTTTCGGACTCATTTGTATAATACCACGATTCATCATCTGTCAGGATGTTACTGAAGTAACTTCTTCGTATTTTTAACATTTATGTGAACCAGTTTAAACGAGCTTAGTTTTGATCGATTGAGTAATTATGTGGAATCCACTGTGAAACTTTGTTTTTACAGTCAAATGTTCATGCACTATTGAATAATTGCTAGTCCCACTAATACGTCACTCCTCTCTATCTCACTGCAGGTCATATGACGGAACGGCAAATGATTTTGGACGACCTTAACGAAATTCTTCTTGGAGTGATCTGCGACATCGATTTCATCACATCATCAGTGAACACTGGACTTGATGAGTTAATTCACGTCGAAATTTGTAAAAAATAATCGCGCGATGTTCGCGATTTAATTCCAATGAATGATTATTTTAAGTAACTGTAAATAACACAATTATCGCTCTTATGGTTAAGCATTCTGAATATATATAGTATAACATCAAAAATGTCAAATTTTACTATGAAGTTGTGAATTGTCAGATTGCAAGACTAGGGTTGTAAATTGGAGTGAAATCCGACTTAGGATCATATTGAGAGTGCTGGAGTGAAACAAATTACGAACTGCAATAAACAAGCACTGTGACTAAATTTGCATTGCATCGAAAGTAGATATCTAAATTACTATTTTATTCAATTATGCAAAGGGTAATGAATAATTTGTTGAGGGAAAACAAGGATTAGATATTATGAAGAAATATGAAATTATAAAAAGGTTGACTATTTCACATTTTGGTAGTGAACGAGGGCAAAACGAAATCTCTGCTGTCATCAAACAAACAGTCGTCGCACTCGTGACTTCGCTATAACGTCACTGCTGACAGTCATAACTTCGAAGTCCTAGAAAATTTCGTTTATCTTGGAACCAGTATTAACACCAACAAAAAAGTCAGCCTCGAAATCCAACGAAGAATAACTCTTGCCAACTACATTGAACTGTATAGGCAACTGAGAAGTAGAGTCCTCTCTCGATGCACAAATGCCAAACTCTACTAGTCACTCATTATCCCCGTCTTGCTTTATGGTGCAGAGACCTGGGATGAGTCGCCGTTATGCGTTTTCGAGAGAAATATTCTGTGGAAGATTTATGGTCCTTTGGCATTGGTAATGGCGCATATCGCATTCGATGAAACGACGAGCTGTACGAGAGATAGGTACGACGACATTAAGATAGTTCAGCAAAGTAATAGAAAGCGGTTACGCTAGCTAGGTCATGTCGTCCGAATGGATGAAAACACTCCAGCTCTGAGAATATTCGATGCATTAACAACCGGAGGAGAGGAGGAGGACGAGCTCCACTCCGTTGGAAAACCAGGTGGATAACGACCTGGCTACACTTGGAATCTCTACTTGGCGCCAAACAGCGAAAAGGAAGAACAACTGGCACGCTGTTGTAAACTCGGCTATAACCGCGTAAGCGATGTCTACCCCAATAAGGAAAAAAGAAGAAGATTTTGCCTCAATGGGGTCGCCATACTTTATTTACTGTTTTTTCAGATCCAACTTGCAGGTTTCTTTAGATATTTTTTTTCCTAAATTATTTTATTTATTGGATCTGCTTTTTTTTAAAGCCTAACAATAAGTTATAAAATCTAAAAAATTCAGATACATATGTTCATTGGTTGAAAAAAAAGTATGACAAACATGAAGAAATTTTTTTAACAAAATTTTGGCAGCATAGCAACCTTTCTCAGGACTTCAGGACACGACAGAGCAATATTTCTACGAATTTTTTATTTTAGTCGCTTGTAACGTAAGGTTGAACCAAATAAACCATACTCTAATCTAATGGAAGTTAGAATGCTCGGGTGAAATTAAAGCCTCCTTCAAATCCAAATTGTCATTTGAGCGCACACATTTCATAACTAATTCTAAATGTGTACTTTTTCATGATGGTGAATCGTATTATCTTTCCTTCAATACCGATGTGAAATAAATTTCATTATTAGCTGATAATTAAAAACTAAAGCAAATAAGCAGAAATAATGAAGATGGAAAAGGGCAGTTAATAAATATCTCATTCTAATTCATGGAAATTTTAATCTCAATGTACTTAATTAAAACCCCGCAAGAGTAATTACTGCTAATTCCATAATCCTCTACTTTGTGCTTTTATATTTGCTCAAATGACATTTTTTTGAGGGGCGACATCTATGAAATCCATAAAATATAGAGTGTGTATCTGCATACTTAATTACAAGCAAACGTTTGTCAACGCACATGCAAACATATAGTTAAATAAATACATGCACACACATGTCTATATAAAAGTACTCTGGTTTGCAGGTCGAATCAATATTTAATTTATTATGCTCATTTACCCTTTCCCATAACAACTTTTCTTCGGTACAGATAATAGTATAGCTCACACACAATCGACTGCATGAGTTTGTAGTTTGTAGAGGTAACAATAACAACAACAACGACAATACAGCTTAGACAAAACATTAGCGTGTGATAAGTGCAGCAAATGACTCTTAAAACTTTATAAAAGTCCAGGTTTGCAGGTGTGTGCGACACCAGCATTATATGCATATACGCTCCTCCTCAATACAGGAGCAAAAATATGCAAAGAGACATCTACATGCACTCACACATATGCATAATGAATAATCACAGTTGCATTTATCCCGAGCACTTTTATAGAACACAACAGTGGAGAAATTTCTCAGCAGCCCCAAGGGGTAAATTCAGAATTGACATCAAAGGCGCCTATGCGTGTGTGTGTGCAGAAAATACCAAAAGGCAAGAGTAGGAAGTTATGCAAGCAGATCGCTTGGTGTCGGTAATAAAGCACTTTTAGCAAATATATGCTTATTATGGTGTCCCTGTTGGGCGTCCTACATGTGTGTAAACATGAGTGTATGTGTTTGGTAAGGAAAATATGGAGTGAGACCATAAGCAGTTGCTTGTTTTAATTTGAGCTCTGCTTTGCACTAGACTATAGACAATAAATCAGATATATAATGGCAAATTGTGTGTGTAATTGTTCAACTGTTGTAACGAGGGGGTGATTGGTAGCAACTACAATAAGTGTATAAATATACATTGTATTGAGTATTAGATTCTGAATTCTAAAGCGATCTTTATGAAATCATAAGTATATATAATACTCATATTCTTTAAAATATTTATATACAAGGTCAGTAGCAAAAGAAACAGGACTGTTAAAAAAAACAACAAAATATTAATATTTTTTAAAAGTTATATTTTTTTATTCTAAGTAGTTTCCATGTGCTTCGATACAGCGTTTAGCCCGGTCAATTAGCATTTCAAATGAGTGCTTAAGGTCATTTTTCGGAATGCTCTTGAGAATATCGGTCGTCGCATTTTGGATAGCTGAAATGTCTTGTAACCAGAGTCCTTTCATGGGCAAATGAAGTTTTCGAAATAAGTAAAAATCACAGGGTGCCAAATCAGGTGAGGAGGGTGAATAATTAATGGTTAATATGGAGTCAAAAAATCAGTGACAAGCGTCGACCGATGGCACGACACATTATCGCGCAACAGGCGCCAGGACCCTTCCTCACGGTATTGTGGTCGAGCACGACGAATGCGTGACAAAAGACGCTTCATAACACCAAGGTAAAACACAGCATTAATCGTTTGGCCAGGTGGGACGAACTCTCGGCGTACAATACCCTCGGAATCGTAAAAACAAATCAGCATTGTCTTTATTTTTGACTTCTGAAGACGACCGACTTCTGATCGTCACAGAGGTCTTCACGACCTTCTTGGAATCGCTTAAACCACTCATGCACATTACTACGGGATAGGCACTGATCACCATAAACTTTTTTCATCATTTGAAATGTTTCAGTAAACGTTTTCCCAAGTTTAAAACAAAATGTAATATTTGCTCTTTGCATTTTACGACCAATCACCAAAAGCTGCTGTCGCTTTTTGATCGATAACATCGATTGTAGTTATCCAATTGTCTTAAAATGTTTACGAAATGTCACCAAGAGATCAAACTTTTTATTTCATATACCAATAGGTGGCGCCACCAGAAACAGTTATATTTAAAAAGTTCTGTTTCTTTTGCGACAGACCTTGTACAACGATTCCATCTATATACAATTTTTCAAAGTCATTCATTATAGTATGTTAATGCATATCATACAGACAAAATGATAGTAGGCGGGGAAATGAAATGGTTTCAAGAAAATTTTTTTCAGCATAGGGATAGATAGCGGTTTCAGAGTACTAAATGAAATTTAGGGATTGAAGAGAAGAAAAATATACTATTTTAGGTATCTTAGATATCTTTTCAACATTACACGGATGCATATGAAAACTTACAGAAAAGTTTAACCTTACTGCGAATAATCAGCACATGGTTTGAACACAAATATCTTTCGAAAAGGTATGTGCTTTAAAGTTATAGCTTGTAAGGATATCAATAGTTATGCACTGTTTAAAATATTATCACTCGTAGCTGATAGGCCAAATTTCGAAACACTTTCCCTCGGAAAGGCCATTTTTTTAGTTAAGCTATTCTTTTTCAAGCGTATTTGCATTTTTCTGAGCAAATTAAAAATCGAAGCTAAAATGGAAAGATTTTAGTTAAGTTCTGAACCTCACGCTGGTTAAGTTTTCTACCTCAAAGAGGGTATAACATCATCGATACTGTTTAACCTTCAAAACAAACTCAATATTTGACCTAAACAATTCGTCTTGACAATTTCCTGGTTATTAATCTTTCAAGTGGTCGTCTTAAAAAAATAAGAAAAAATACATATACATATTTGCTCTCTTTCTCATTAATTATACCCTATATATTGAGTTTACTATTAAGTTTATAACAACGAAAAGAAAATGTAAGAAACACTATAAAATACTACTGTGATTAAATGGAAGGGCGAATTTTTAATTTATACTTTGTCTGATTTTCGAATCGGTAAATCGGTATATCGAAAGTACACAGAATTCCTATTGACACTCGATAGAAGAGATTGTAGGAACATAATCGGAATACTAACTGGTCACTGTCTGGCAGCAACACACGCCCACATAATTGGACTGACAGATCGAGTAGACTACAGGAAATGTCTAGAGCAAGGCACCAGTGAAACAAACATTGGTAAGACTACGCCGTAAGCATCTGGGGTCCCCAAGGTATGATACCCTGGAGTAGGGATCAATAGTCAGGCCACAGAGTCTGTTAAAACTCACGTCAAGCGCAGGCAACCAAAGGATGACTACTACTCACAGACCTAATAATTGAACGCCAGGTCGTATCGCAAAGGACCAAAACTGGACAAATCGAAAAAGATTATGTTAGTCGAGCTTTTGTGAGAAATAACCTTCTAAATATTTTTTAAACATAACAAAATACCCTGCAAAGTAGGTCGTATATGATATTTCAACAACTTACTCACCACATTGCAGAGATTTACATTCACGCATTATTGAACGCCGTTTTAAATCTCTTATTGCGTCACTGCTAACTAATTTATGAACATAACGAGACAAACGGCTGAGTCAAGAACTTAAGTTCTCTCAAGCACAATTAATTTTATGGCAAAGCCATTTCGCGTAATTAAATCAGTGCAGTTGCTGCCATGTAGTTGAAAGACTTAAGCGTTTTTATGAGTATCTTCAAGAAAAAATTCCCACACACTTTGGACCAAATAAAATGATAAGCATATGAGCATTGGCACACTTTTACGCGAGCTGCGTGAAGCTATAAAATGCAGCTGTACATAACTGTGCTTTCAATTATAAATCCACAAAATGACTTTAAAATCGAACGTACGAATAGCGAAGTGGGTTTATGGCAAAGTAAGCAAAAGGCCAATTTGTTTGTGGGTCACAAACACACATGCAGAAAAGCACATATATGTATATATGCGAGGAGAGATGTAATAATCATGGAGGGGAGCTGGAGGTGAGCGGCGCCAAACGGCAAATCGGTGAATGAGTTGCTTGTTTGCACATTTTGCTGCTTGACTAGCTGCCTGCGCGCTGCCTTACTGGCCTCACTGGCTGACTGACTGCCTGATGGATGCAGGCAGGTGCCAGCGGCAGGCAGGGCATGGCCAAGCTGATGCTAATTTACTCGCATCCGTAAACAAATCGATCGAACTGGGTCAAGATAAATCAACTTTGAACCGAATGCAGTCGAGTGTGAGTGAGGCAATGCTGCCGGCAGCGACGGACACGGCACAGAGATGCCGGCGCATGCACTTGAGAGGTAACCGGGCGGGCAAGCGCCTGCGAAATTTACTTTGCGCAAAGCAAAGCTGGAGCTGAGGCTGAAGCTACAAGCTCAGGCGCCTTTGTGTAAATGTGTGTGTGTGTTGTGAATAAATAAATAGTTGGCATGCGAGGCGCTGCATGTGTACGTGTGTGCGTGTGTGTTTTCAAAGGTAAATAAGCTACACTGTGTATATGAGTATGCGCACGCATGTGTTTGTGTGTTGCAAGCGAAAATGTGACTAAAATGTGCGCGCAATTTTGAAATTAAATTCCGAACTCAAAGTGAAATTGAAATTCGAAGCATTAGCGTTTGAGTGCCTTGAAGCGCTCACGTGCAAGCGACGCAAGCAAGCAGCTTTTGGGCGAGCACCCGTCTGTATTCATGTATGTGTGTGAGTGGCCTATACACGTGAGTATCTTGTCTGCCTGCATGCCTCATAGTTGCAATAATAACGAACTGTACTTACATGCTTGCAACAAATTGATGTTTCAAGCTATCTAAAGCAGTGCGCTGCCGCCGCCAGCTCGTGCACGTGTTTGACAGCAGCTTAGTGCAGACGCTATACGCTTCGTGCCGTTACTTTGCCTTGCGAAATTCAAAAGCTCAAATGTAATTAACAAGAAATAGTGCTATGTGCCCCATGCCAAGCAAACGTGCCACTAATATACAGCAACAAGACACAGCACACCATACTTATACATACATATGTGTGTTGCAATATCACGATTCATAAGTCAATGTTGCAGCATTACATCGGCGGCGCTGTATCGGGCGCATATCACTGGGTATTGCATGCTCGTGCGCGATAACAAGCGCTCAAATAATATATTACACTGTTATCTGCTGTGGCAAGTTCAAAAGTACTCAGCATGAGTGTGTATCTTTGTTGTTGCATTGTTCCTAAAAGCTTCTCAGGAACTGTCAGTTAGCATTTCCGTCTAACGGTGCAGCCATATTGACGTGTTGTTTCCATTAGCCGCTGCAAGCCAACAACGCAGCTGTCAACAACTCAACTAGCGTCAAACGTCAGTAGCATGCATCGCAAGCATATCGTCAGCTGTTGCTATTAGGCGACATGTTGCATTGTTATATTGTACAATTTTGACGTATGCATTGATATTTGAATACAATGCATTTGCATGAAATTTATTCAGATCAACATAATTAGTATCTTTAATAATTTCTTAGAAAAGGAGTCTCAATGCTTTGGGATTTCTTCCCAAGAGGATGATGAAGAACTTCTTATTAGAAACACCTGTTCATATCATTAAATTCAAAATTCAATCGTGACTGGCATTGGAACTCAAGGCCCACTAACGGCTTCGTTAACTTCTGAGTTGTTATAATGTAAACAGCCTGTTCAAGAAACTCATTGTTTAATCGAAGTCGGATAAAAATGTCATGTTCGTCTGGATCCTTAAGTCATAACTGAAAGAAAAGTAGTTTTAAGGGAGCAATACTAGCGTCAAAGCGAGTCATAATTAAGTTACCGGTCTAAACCATGGAAAAAGCAAAATCAAAGTGGGAATATAGGGTCTAATCTACTTCGAATATTTTTTTAGTTGAAGTCGGGACTTCCGCAATTATTGATTTAATGGACTATATTCAGTCAGACCCTAGGTCTGACCAGTCAGATCTTGTGGACCAGCGAAAATATTTCTTCAAAAAAAATTTTCGCGGAGCTCTGAGATCTTATAATTTTACATTTTGGAACCAAACAAATACGTCTTTCACACAGTAACTGGGTCAAAAATCGCATTCAACATCTTTAAAAAACAGAAGACATTGTAAATTGCTCTTACAAAGTTTTCGTGAAAGAAATATGGCCTATCAATACACCTGTACACTACACAGTGACTCGCTCTAGGTAAAGTTCCGTTTCGCGGATTTTTCTTGTTTACATTTCCGTTTAGATCATCAGACATAAACAGGCAAGCTATTGCCTTCTTCGGTAATTTTTTTTGCAAAATTATAGGCAAATCTTGAGGGTTTAGTCGGCTTGTTATTTGAACTTTTTACGGAAACAGGATTAAGTCATGATGAATTATCCGTTTTTAATATAGCTATAGTGCACTAAAAAGAGTGATTGGCCTTCCAGTATTAAAATTCCTCAAACATTTTTTTTGGATCTTCACTAAGTAAACATACATATTTTGAGTTACTGTTGACATAATTTTTCCAATCATTCCAAATCAATCATAACAGAAGAAAAGGAAAGTTGACTTAAATATCTTCATTTGAAAGCACATTATTATAATCACAGTAACGTTTTTGAAGAACATGCTTCAAATCGGGAATGCTCATGTCTTAGCTCATTTGGTCCACTTCACACTCTACCTTGTTAATGAACTCGAGCTAAAGTGCAAATGCAAACGAGAAAAAGACTTCCATGAAGAAGTAAAGATAACATTTACATTCCTCATCATACACCAACGGATCAAAGGATTCTAAACAGGAACAGGTTCGGTCTTCTTCTGCTCTAAGCCATACGCAGTAGTTAGCTTTAAAAGAAATGACTACAATTCAATCTTTTAGACCGAAAATGTTGACATACCAGAGGGTGCTAAGTGAACTTCTGCTTTAAACAGTAAGTCCATAAACCTTCTAGTGCCAATTAAAGCTATCCGTTTTGCCAATTTTAAGTCCCACTGCGCTGATTATGCAAGCAGTCAATAATTTAAGTCTCATCTGCTTACTCAGTCGTATAGAACAGTCAGTTCTTCCGGAAACCCTCAAAGTTTTTTTGAAGCAATGGAATGAGGCATAACTCAGATCTTGAAACGCTAGCAATAAAGAGTATACAACAAATTCACTTACAACGCTTCCAATTGAAAGCAAAAGGGAATTAGTAATATTGTAAGAATCATCACAGGTTGACAAGCTTTGTGAACTCATCTTCAGAAAACTAAAAATGTGTTTTCGGCTGAATGAAGATCATTCGAGGAAGATGAGGAAGCGCTGGTACATTATCTTTGCGAATGCCCTGCTTTCAGCTATTTGAGGGAGAAAATTTTCCACTGCTCCCAATGCTCAAACTACAAGCTACATTGGGCAGTTTGGGTCGAAAAATAACCAAATCCACTGAGTTGCTTGATAAAACTTAATTTGGTTACCACCAGGGAGCATAATGAGTCTAATTATGGCTAAGTCTTTGAGCTGCACACAGACTACGGCTAACAGAGATGAATTACACCCAAATAAGTAACGCACAAGGCTTTCGATCAGTAAGTAAGTACTTTTGGTCCTTATAACTAATTTATGTCGGATTTTACGATAGAAATGAAAGATTTGGCAAACAAGGTTTTTAGATCTATATACCGAATTTAGAAGAGTCTGGAAAACATTGTTTATTACAGAACAAGGAAAAATACGTTAACCTTGACTGCACTGAAAGTATAATGCACTTAAACCTGTTAAGCTTTCTAACAAGAACTTGATTTTGATCGATCAGCTCGTATCCAAACAATTTCTTCGGAGATTGTATTGCTGCATTGGACAATAATCCATCCAAAGCTTCATGAAAATGTTTTGTCAAACAAACTTGATCGTTCAGTTTGTAAGCTAGCTAAATGATCCCGAGTGATCCATGTCGAGATACTTTTTTTTAATAGCCCGTTTTTGACAGATCACGCATGAGTCGTGTCAAGCTGTTATGTCACTTTTACTCAGTATTGTTTGGCATTTCACCCTGGGGAAAAAAACGTTTAAAAATCCTTCAACTCTATTCCGAAAATTAACGTTCTGTAAATAATGTGTGTTCGCGCGCTTTACTCAACTTATGGTCAACATAATCTTGAGACCCAACATTCATTATGGGATAATATTCGACCGAATAGACACCGTCCAACACGCAGTGAAGCTGATAGTATACATGAAGACCGTGGAGATTCGATTCGGCGCCATTTGCAGCAACGCGGACTGACGTATGAAACGACTTGGCGCATTTGATATTGAGATCTTAAATTGAAAGCGTACAAAATGCAGCATGTGCAAGAACTGAAGCCGTAGACCTTCCCAAGCGACATATCTTAGCTCTATGGGCTATCGAAAAGTTCCAAGAAGATCTAATGTTTTCGAGCCCAACTTTGTTCAGCGATGAGGCGGCCCATTTCTCGCTCAATGAGTCTGTAATCAAGCAAAATTGCCGCATTTGGGACGAAACATAACCTGAAGAGATTCAAGGACTGCAATTTTATCCAGACAAACTGACGGTTTGGTATGGTTTGTGGGCCGATAAAATCATCGGTTCATATTTCTTTAAAATTGATGCCGGTGAGAACGTAACCGTCAATGCCGACCGTTATTGTGCCATGATAACCAACTATTTGATGCTTAAAATTAAAGTTCGTGATCTTGGCGATATTTGGTTTCAACAAGACGGCGCCACTTTCCACACTTCGCATCAATCAATGGATTTATTGAGAGAACACCGGATAGCAGATAATTTCACGTTTTGGTCCGGTCGATTGGCCACTAAGATCATGTGAGATCAGACCATTCGACTTTTTCCTATAGTGATACGTAAAATCTAAAGACTATGGGGACCATTTTGATTCGATTCAAGCTTTGCTTCAGTTAACAGTCGAAAACCTCGAACGAGATGTTGAAAATTGGACTCAACGGATGGACTATCTGAGACGTAGCCGCGGCCAACATTTGATAGAAATAGTCCGCATAAAATAAATGCCAAGAAATGTTCTTTCGAATGAGAAGAAATATTTTCCATTAAACTTGATATTTCTGTGTTTTTTTTTCTAAAACTGGATCATTTTTTATAATGGTTCGATATCGGCGTTTTCGACAAAGAACCAGCTTCTTGAGAACGTTAGCATTATTTCAGGTCGATATCTTAAAAACTGATGAGTTCACGCATAAACACACGGATAGACGAACAGAGCAACATGGTTAAGTCAACTTTGCTTGTCATGCTGGTCATTTAGTTATACATATATATATTTCATAATGTCTCTAACTTTTTCTGCAGGGTGTTACAAACTTCATGCCAAACTTAAGATACCCTGTTCCGGGTATAAAAATTATAAAAAAATATTTGCTCACTTACCCACATTTAAGTATAAACTGAGTACACACCACGGCTCAGACCAATAAACTACCAACAACAAACGCTTCAATTTAGAGTACAACGCTTACCTGCAATTAAAGAGTAAAAAACAAAAATGAGACCAATTAAAACCACTTGACAATTGACAAGCAGGCATATATATGTACCTGAGATATACGATAAATGTAGGGGCAACAAATTGTAGCACAATGCTTGAATATATAAATAAATAAGTGTATTTTAAACTGGCTGAAAACCGCAGAGCAACTTATCGACAAAATCAATTATTTTCATGCTGCATTATTTAGGCCATAAATTGAGGCCGTTAACAAATCCGCACAAAGCGCCGAACAAATAGACGCGCGAACCTTGAGCAACACAAGTACTTAATAACCGAACGAAAATTGAGCACAGTTAAGCATAGCTGAGTGGCGGAGCAAAGCGCGCACACACACGCACATACACAAACACAGAAGGAATATTTCAGTGGCTTAAATGAGTGTGGCGCCAAAGTAAAGCTGAAAATCTTCAGAACTTGAAATAAGTGTGTACCGAGTCGGAGAGGGGGCAAGCCAGCGCATTACATAACAAATACGCTCAGCTGAGTGGCAAAGCAAAAACAACAGCAAAAACAAAAACGCAACTTTAAACGGCAAACACGCTTGAATTGAGGCAAAAGTCACGTTGGCAAAACGTTTATGAAATGGCTTGAAAACTGAAATTGAAAACGTAAAATCTACTTTAATATGGAGCAACACACACACACGCATATGTTCAGTGCATATATGTATGTACACATATGGTATATGCATACAAACAGACTCAGAGATGGAAAAATGCTGCCTTATTTGCGGTAACATGCGTTTTGTTTGTGCGGCATGCCACGTTGTGGTGGTGGGGCCACTACAAGCAGCAACCGCCACCAATAAAAGCGAACTCATCAAGCGGCAGCCAGCAGCCAAGCAGCAACGGTCGAGCCGACGCAGTAGTCGCAGCAGCTCACCGCAGAAGGTTGTGACCGCAGCCGGTGCGTTGAAGGTGAGCGTGTTGTTGTTCTGATGTTTGTTGCCAAGCGCATGGGAAATTTATTAACGGCCAACGGAAAGGGTTGAGCCAGCATTCAAACAGTGTAACTGGTAATAATGAGCGCCTCTTCGTACATGTATGTATGTGTGTGTATGGAGTCATATTACACACACACACACATATACAGTTATATACCCTCAACGCCTTTTATTTGCTGGCGTCGCGCCATCGCCGAGGGAACTGTGCCACCCGCTCGCAAGTGAGGCTGGCGTCTGCTTGGAAGGGTTCAAATTAAGGTTGCATAAATAATGTGGGTGCAAATTTAATGGACTATAATATAAATGATTCTACAAGACGTGCACAAACTGTACAGTGGTGTTGGAGTGTGATGTCACTTTGTGTAGGTGGAAGGTGTGTTTTTTTGTAACTTTGTGAGCGGCTGGCAGGTTGGATTTGTTGCATATGTGAGCAAAAATCAAATGTTGCGGCTTGTCGGCGTAAATTATGTGAAACATTTATTAAAATGTGTGTAAAAAAGGCCGATTGCTTGATGGGCAATCAATGCAGGCATTAATTTTAAGTTTGGATGTATGTGGGAGGAATATTTTAAAGTGATTTATTTGAAAGTTATATGCTATGGAGACAAAAGTTGAAGTGCTGCCAGTGTTGTTTGAGGGATGCTGATTGTTTTGACTAAAATTGATGGATGTAGAGACCGATCAAAGTAACTTAAGGATGTTCAATACTCATATAAAATTCATTATAAGCAGGACAGTATATTCAGTGTCCTTTTGAAAGGTGAAAAATTTCTCAAAAAAATATAATTTCGCATATATTTATGGGTAATTTTGTTTAATATGCTATAATGCAAAGGATGCCTTTCAGGTACTTGATTTGATTATTTGGAGATTGTACCGCTACTTCAAAAAATAATCTATGCCAAATTTCGTGAAGAACTTTCTTGTAATGATCAGTTATATGGCAGCTATATGCCAAAGTGATCCGATCTGAACAGTTTCTTCAGATATTGTATCAATAACATAGGAAATATTCCATGCAACATTTCTTGAAGATATCTCGTAAAATGAAAAAGTTGTTCATACAAGCACATGGTTTCGATAGTTCAGTTTGTTTGGTAGCTATATGCTATAGTTGTTTGATATCGACGGTTCTGACAAATGAACAATTTTTCGGTGAGTGGAGCACGTGTGCAAAATTTCCGATCGATATCTCAAAAAGTGAGGGACTAGTTCACGTATATACTAACAGACATCCACACGGACATGGCTAAAGCTACGCAGCTCGTCTATAACTTTTCGGCAAAACAAAAAATTATCATAAATCTCGAAAATTTGAATTTCTTTCGAGACTACTCTTTCATGATTTAGCCAAAAACATCGAACGTTAAGCCCAAAGAGACAATTTTCTATATAAAAATTTTTTCCAGAAGTAAAAAAAGTACAATCTCGTAGCTTCAGGTTTCTTAAGTGAATCACCGTCCTTCAAAAGCATTTTAAGACCATAGAATTTGTTTCTATATTGACCTTGTGGTTGACATTTTACTAAAATCTTTAAATCTACTTCACCCTAAATGTAGGCAACGTTCTTCTACTGCTTGTGGTGTTTGCCCTTTTCACATTAATTCAGTGTCGAAATTTCGTTAATGAGACTAAATCAAAATCATTCAAAGCTTTATTCATTTATAACACCTTAAATGTAGGCAATGTTTTTAGAACTTTTTTCAAAGCTAATTAATGTATAACATCCTAATTAAAGGCATTGTTTGTCGATTGTTTTCTAGGCTACTTCCTACAGCGGATCTTTCATCATCGATTTTTTCAAAAATCCAGATTTAATGCGCTGCTTTCAAGAGTTTTTCGGGATTTTTAGAAAACATAAAGTATTATTTCCCATTTCGAATCAGGGATTTAGCAACAGCAACAACCCGTTTTGTTGATTTAGGATCATTTTTGCCAAAGTAATCGTTATATGATTGGCACTTCGAAGCTGAAGAATTTTTAGAAAATATCTTCTTAACATTTCTATTTATATAGCCTCGAAGATGAGATAAATTTCGAGATAAAAAATACATTTTTATACATTTGAGTTAGTAAGATTACTCGGCATTGACAGTCAATCAAATATGATAAGGGAACTTAGATATCAAAAATAAATATTTTCCGATCCTAACATAAAAAGATAGTTTTGATTTTATAGCTAAATTTTGGATATATCTTCCATGTATAAATTCTATATGGGCCTCCTGGGATTAGTCCAAATTCCTCGGGGATTAAGAAAAGTTTGCACACATACTATTTTAAGGACTTTAAAACACATCCACGTCTGAATCTTATAAGTTTTCAAAAAATTAGTTCGTGCTTGGTTTAATTTTGCGTCAGATCAGCACTTCGCACCAGCGCCTCCCAGCATACATACTTTTCAACAGTTGACTTTAACATAACACTTTCTATGCAAACAAGTAAGAATTTATAAGTACACCCCGGCCAACATACATACATATGCAATACATACATAATGTATATCCCCAGCATAGCATTAGTAAAGCAGAAGGCAAACAAAAAGTGTGTCATCAAGCAAACAGCAAAAGGAAAAACAAGGCAAAAGAACAAAAGGCACACCAGATATGAAAGGAAAAGGGGCTGTACGTTAGCCTGCTGCTTATCGAACGCGGAGATTTTAATGCTTCGCAAACGCGACAAAGGCTGCGGCACGTGCATATGTGACATAAAACAAAAACAACAAGTTGGAGGAATGAGCCAGTAGTGGCATGAAGCGCGCGTTGCAAGCTTAGCTAAGCGAGAGCACAGAGTATACGCGAAAAGAAGGTAATAACCACTGCAACAACCATGTTAAAAGGCATAATAGGGAAAACAGTGCAGCCTGCAAGAGCCACACAAGCTACACGGCTGACTGCTGGAGCCAATTTCGCAATGCAACATGCCGTTATAATATGCATTTAAGCGTTACAATATGACGTGCTTTACGGTGTAGCATATTATCTGTTTTAATGTGTTGTTTTAGGTAACCCACAGTAAAGTGTACTAAAAGTGGGGTGGTCCGAAACTAGACCGTTTGGTACTAGTTGCATATTTTCGTGGAGGAAATCAAGTATTTTCATTAATGTTATGCAAAATTTGTTAAAAAAAATTTGTGATACTTTCAAAAAACCAATAGATAACCCGAAAGTGGAGTAGTCCGATTCTAGACCGTTTGGTCTAAGTACCATATTTTGTTAAGAAATGAAGTTTTTATATCAGATTTACGCAAAATTTGCGTACAATTTTTTTTAACGTATTTTCAAAAATCCAATAGTTGTATTTTTTTGTCTTATAAAAAAGTAAAATATTTCTACGAAGACGTGATTTAATCGCTTTTATTTTATATATCTTCTAGCACAGTTCTATGACGTTTTTTCTGCATGCTTCGGTATACTCATGTCCTTTTCGTCGTAGCATGTTGCACGTTATAGTTCCATATACGACTCACTCTCTATAAAACACCGTAATAACTATGTAAGTATATGCGTGCTAGTATTTAGGTCAATGAGTGCGCAAACGGGATAAGTACAGGCGAGATTTGTGCGTCCTGTTTCTACACACACACACACTCACATGGTGTCTTTTCGCTACGCCCTAATGGCTGTGCGCAACTAGAAGTAGAAGAATCGGATGGCTGTAAATGCTATTATGAGCGTGTTTTGCAAGGCTTACGAGCGCGTATATGCTCGGACACAGACGCGTTGACAATTATTTGTCTTTTGTTTTTCGCTCCTCATTCTTCTACTGTGGGCGTTGTATGCTTTGTGTGGCATACGTGGGCGAATACGCTGCTGCTGCTTGGCTTGCTTTGGTCTTTGTCTTGTTTTGAGGGCGTCGCTGAACACACGTTGAAAACGAGATTAGCCTGGCAGGTTGCTGGGGTCACATGGCTTTGATTGTACTGCAGACATGGAGATGGGCTTAAAGTATGCTGAAATTCGCATTGTTTCCTCTAAGCTTTAGCTTCATTTTTTAAATGTTCTTTCAGGTTTTTGCTGCTCGTCGACACTTTTTTAGGCTTACAAAGTTGTCGAAGGGAAAATTTTAAACTCTTTAATGATAGATGTGGTAGTTTGGTTAGTTTGAATTTTAGCTTGGATCTCTCTTCTTGCTGAAGAGTTTTTAAAGAAAGCTAGCGGATGCTGTTGATCGCTTTAAGAACTTCTTTTGTGTCTAACGAACAATCAGAATTTCTATAGATCGCTATGCTCAATGTTCGATATTCGTACGAAGACCATAGACTTGACCTAGCCCCACCGGAAATAGTCTAACGGCGTTAAAGCGCACGACCGACTCGTCCAATTGACTGGACCATTTCGTGAGATAACACGTTCACCAAACTTGGTTCTCAATAAATCAATTGTGACATGGCTTGTGGCGCTGTCGTTTTTCGTTAAAAATCCGGATTATTTTCAAGTTGTTGCTCAGCCCAATTCACAGACATACGACGATTCTGCTGGTCAAGCGGCTTCAGTTCTTGCGTCAATTTGATCTTGTAAGGATGTAGGCCAAGATCAGAGATGCCCAGCTCTTGAGATGATGACGTGTGAGAGACTAATTTGGGTCTTCCTCAATTGATGCGCTAGTGGCAGCAGTATTCTCGACACTACGGGCACTTTTTTGTCTCACTGGCACGGTAGCAATTTATACTATGCTTATGGATTCAAATTTTTCCACTGGACGCTCAAATGTTTATCAGAAAGAACGATTATGAGAACCATGAATTGGACGTAGCGCTCTTAAAGTTGAGGCCTTTGACTCCGAATTTCGGTAGTAAATTTTAGACTCGTTGTTGGATCGTGTATCTTTTCATGATGAAATGGCAAACTTTACTGAAGAGAAATGTCAAAAGAGCGGGAAAAAATATGGCGCCATTTGCTGTCCCTATCGATCTTCTTTTGTAGGGTTCCTATTAAAAACCCCATTATATGGAAGAGGGCATGAAATTTCACAATATCAGATTTCTCTGAGTTTTTAAAACCTGATCAAGGCAAACAACAAAGGTTCTAGGGCCCATAGGGAAACGTCGGAGACCCAATAAAATATAAATATCGGGTGAAATAAATGATAACTTTTTTTAAAAAAAAACGCATAAAATTTGCAAAATCTCATCGGTTCTTTATTTGAAACGTTAGAGTGGTTCATGACATTTACTTTTTGAAGTCCAATTTTGGGCAACTTTTTCGAGAATTTGACGTAGCCCCACAAAAAATAGTCTAAAGGCGTTAAATCGCATGATCTTGGTGGCCAACTTACGGGTCCATTTCTTGAGATGAATTGTTCTCCGAAGTTTTCCCTCAAAATGGCCATATAATCGCGAGCTGTTGGTTGGTTGTTTCCATTTTTGGCAACAAAAAGTTTGTTAGCATCGAACGATAGCGATCGCCATTCACCGTAACGTTGCGTCCAACAGCATCTTTGAAAAAATACGGTCCAATGATTCCACCAGCGTACAAACCACACCAAACAGTGCATTTTTCGGGATGCATGGGCCCATAGGGAAACGTCGGAGACCCAATAAAATATGAATATAAATGATCAGCGTGGCGAACTGAGTCGATTTGGCCATATTTATCTTTTTTTCCGCCTTTTCATTTCTATGTCCATTTATACGCGAACTAATCACTCAGTGTTTGCGATGCCGAACTGAAATTTCATACATGCCCTTTTCTCACCAAGATGCTGTTAATTTTTCGGAAGTCGGACAACTATTGCATATATCAGCCATGCAAACTGATCAATGAAAATAAAGTTCTTGTATGAAAACCTTTTTTTTTTTGTGGAGAATTCTTCAAGAAATTCGGTGTCCAATATATTCGAGGGCAACGCTATAATCTCCGAGTTATTGTTTAGATGACTTCACTATAGCATATACGTACATAGCTGTTATGTAAACTAATCGATCAAACTCAAGTTCTTGTATGAAAAATTGTTTGTTTAGCGATATATCTTTCCGAAATATTGCTTGAAATATTCTCCAGGGCAACGCTATAATCTCCGAGTATGTGTATTGCCTAGGTCGGGCCACTATATTTTATCGCGGCCGTACAAACTGAATGACCAAAATCATGTTTTTACATGGAATTTTTTTTATTTTTGAAGGATTTTGCAGCTTTTTCTTCATTTGATACATATATCTGAAGTAGTAGAGAACGAACGACGCCCACTTTTTCAAAAATTGAAAACAACGTTTCGGAGGGAGACTATACCCATCTATTTTCATATTTCTATATTATAGGAATTGAAAAGAGTTCAGGTGGTGGAATCTTATATCTTCAGAGACAGTGTAATGCTAGGCTCACCAATTCTATTTATATAAAGGCATACAGTGCTCTTAAAATATTTTTTCTTAATTTTCAACCATTGAAATAGCACTCTGTAAATTGTCTGCTACTTGCAACAAAGTCAAAACTGCCTCAAGAAATTTACTAGCAAAATTTTAAAGTAAATAATTAATGGCAACAATACAGCAACGCACAAGAAATTTCCTAATTAAATAGCTTTGTCAAAGAATAAATTAAATTTCGGCACACACACTGAAGAAATTAATTACACATACATACACACAGGGTTTACCACATTGACATGGCCACAATACCACACATGGTGTTCACACTTAACACACACACATGCACATATTTAATTACAAATAATATATGCCAGTGTATATGTGTGCGTACTATAAAGTATGCAAGCAGTCAAACCGCAATTTATTCATAAATATTTGAGTGTGTGTGTGTGTGTGAATGCGTGGTTAATGCTTGAATTGCCTTCCAAACAAATGAACACACATTCCCATACATTAACACATACAAATTTATTCATGTGGCGACCAAAACTGACTTTCTTCTCACCACCGAAGATTCTCCGACGCCGCTTGGAGCGTCGTCTTATGCGCTTCTTAATGCTGCTCGCTTGCTAGCAAAGTAACGGGACAGCTTTAATCTAACGTAATTCGCTTAGCACTCTGCTACGGCTACAGCTACTAATAATTTCCGCTTGAAAACACATGACGCACACAAACAACAACAACAACAACATAAACAAACACACAAAGCCAACAACAACCAGCACTTACTCTATATTTATAACAAAAATTTGGAGTACTCATACACTCCACATATGTGTGTGTATGTGTGGTATGTATATATTTACATGTGTATATATTGTTGAAGAGGCTGTGGAGGCAAATAAAGGCGTATGCAAGGAAAGTTGCCCGCTTGCGTACACTTAAAGTTTCACCAAAGCAGCTATGGATATCAGGCAGCTTCATTGTAAACCAAAGCTTACCTATGTAAGGGTGTGTATCCCTCTATGCCATTGTGTGCGTGGGTGTTTGTGTGTACATGCGTCATGTAAAATCACTTTTTCATATCCGCCAGCGACGATTAAGCAAATTATGATTGGCGTTGGTGTCATGTTTTTGTTGTCGCAATTTGACGATTTCATCTAAAGCGTGGCGCTTGGCGCGTGAACGCTTTGACATTTGTCGACTTAAATCATTAAAAGGACAGCTGAGTGTGAAAGGCGTGCAGGCGTGGGACACCTCCAACAGCTGACGCTGATGATAAGGTAATGGAAAACATTTTTAGCGTCTGCCAAGTGAAAGCAGGCGTGAGAAAAGTTTCATAAATCCTTAAGCCAGCTGTGCAAAAAATATACTATATTTATGTATGTAGAACGCGGATTTTAAATTTGAGAAAAAAATTTGGGACTTTTATGCAGCTTAACTTAATTGCTGGCTGTGCACAGGGTGGTTCGCTGGGATAATTTGTAGTCCAATACAAAAAAGCGAGAAATTTTCGAAGATAGGAAGCTATCTGTTGGTGGAAATAAGTTGTGTTAAAATTATGGAAAAATTCAAAACTTCTCTCATGCTATATAAAATTTGCTTAAAAGTATCTCATGAGAGTTAAAAATGTTAAACCTTTTATTAATCATATTTATTTTTTGTTGAGCAATGAAATCCACGCAACTGATTTATTTTAAATTTCTTTGCTATGTATGAATCCCGAAATTCCGGTATCAAAAAAAGCAATCTCGGGCTTTTTAAATACCATAAAATAAGTTTCTTAACAAAAATTTCGTAGAAAAAATTCCGTGTCAAAAAGTACAATCCCGAATTTTCGGGACTCGAAAAATAAAAACATAGCCTATCCATATTTTTCAAAAATAAAAAGTTTTTATCACAATTTCCACCGAAATTTCTATATCAAAAACTTAAACACCGAATTTCCTGGATTTATAGCTTAACTTAATTTCAAACATAAAAAAAGTTCCGCATCAAAGAGTGCAATGCCGAATTTTTGCGACTCACATAATTAAGTTAATTTCTTAACACATATTTCAAAATTAGAAATTTTTATTGGAACTTGCTCCGAAATTTCGGTATCAAAAATTTCAATCCCGAATTTCGGGGATTCATAACTAAAATAAATTTCTCTGCCACATAATTCAAAAATAAAACAAGTAAGGGAGGGCTAAGTTCGGGTGTCACCGAACATTTTATACTCTCGCATGGTAAAGTGATAATCGAGATTTCATAATACGTCATTTACATATTTTTCAAATACCGCATTTTTGTAAAGTTTTATTCCGCTATCATCATTGGTTCCTAATGTATATACTCGTGTTATACAGAGAAGGCATCAGATGGAATTCAAAATAGCGTTATATTGGAAGAAGGCGTGGTTGTGAACCGATTTCACCCATATTTCGTACATGTCATCAAATTTTAAATTACAAAATATTATATACCGAATTTCATTGAAATCGGTCTAGTAGTTCCTGAGATATGGTTTTTGGTCCATAAGTGGGCAGCGCCACGCCCATTTTCAATTTTTAAAAAAAGCCTAGGTGCAGCTTCCTTCTGCCATTTCTTCCGTAAAATTTAGTGTTTCTGACGTTTTTTGTTAGTCGGTTAACACACTTTTAGTGATTTTCAACATAACCTTTGTATGGGAGGTGGGCGTGGTTATTATCCGATTTCTTCCATTTTTGAACAGTATATGGAAGTGCCTGAAGAAAACGACTCTGTAGAGTTTGGTTGACATAGCTATAGTAGTTTCCGAGATATGTACAAAAAACTTAGTAGGGGCAGAGCCACGCCCACTTTTCCAAAAAAATTGCGTCCGAATATGCCCCTCCCTAATGCGATCCTTTGTGCCAAATTTCACTTTAATATCTTTATTTATGGCTTAGTTATGACACTTTATAGGTTTTCGGTTTCCGCCCTTTTGTGGGCGTGGCAGTGGGCCGATTTTGTCCATCTTCGAACTTAACCTTCTTATGGAGCCAAGGAATACGTGTACCAAGTTTTATCATGATATCTCAATTTTTACTCAAGTTACTGCTTGCACGGACGGACAGACGGACGGAAAATTCCGGGTTTCGACTCTAAATTAACTTTGGTATATATAACCCTATTTCTGACTCTTTTAGTTTTAGGACTTACAAACAACCGTTATGTGAACAAAACTATCGGGTGATTTTTTAAGAGCTTGATAACTTTTTTTAAAAAAAAAACGAATAAAATTTGCAAAATCTCATCGGTTCTTTATTTGAAACGTTAGATTGGTTCATGACATTTACTTTTTGAAGATAATTTCATTTAAATGTTGACCGCGGCTGCGTCTTAGATGGTCCATTCGGAAAGTCCAATTTTGGGCAACTTTTTCAAAATAGCCCGAATTTCTTCGGAAATGTTGTCTTCCAAAGCTGGAATAGTTGCTGGCTTATTTCTGTACGTACTTGACGTAGCCCCACAAAAAATAGTCTAAAGGCGTTAAATCGCATGATCTTGGTGGCCAACTTACGGGTCCATTTCTTGAAATGAATTGTTCTCCGAAGTTTTCCCTCAAAATGGCCATAGAATCGCGAGCTGTGTCGCGTGTGCGCCATCTTGTTCGGCTTCAGTTCTTGCACGAGCTGTATTTTATACGGTTTTACACCAAGATCTTTGCGTAAAATCTTCCATGTGGTCGAATAACACAAACCCATCGACATTTCAAGCCACACTAGAAACAGACGCAATATTCTCTTCTGTACGCACTGTACGCATTCGTGTGGTTGGTTTAATGTCCAATAAAGTAAGCTGAGTGCGAAACTTGGTCACAATCGCATTAATTGTTTGCTCACTTGGTCGATTATGTAGACCATAAATCGGACGTAAAGCGCGAAACACATTTCGAACCGAACACTGATTTTGGTAATAAAATTCAATGATTTGCAAGCGTTGTTCGTTAGTAAGTCTATTCATGATGAAATGTCAAAGCATACTAGCATCTTTCTCTTTGACACCATGTCTGAAATCCCACGTGATCTGTCAAATACTAATGCATGAAAATCCTAACCTCAAAAAAATCACCCGATATAATACTCTCGTTAGCAACATTGTTGCGAGAGTATAAAAAAAAGTTCGGTATCAAAGCGTGCAATCCCGCAAATTGTTTACCATTTCAAAATTAGAAAATTTTTATTGTAATTTGCTCCGAAATTTCGGTAACAAAATTTTCTATCCCGCATTTCCGGGATTAATAACTAAAAAAGTTTCCTACCACATAATTCAAAAATAAAAAAGTTCAGTATCAAAGCTTGCAATCCCGAATCTTTGGGATTCAACTACACTAAATCTCTTTCACATATTTCAAAACTAAAAAATAAGTACATAACTTATCGAAGCTTGCAATCCCGAATTTTCTGGACTCACAAAATTAAATAAATTGTTTGGCATTTCAAAATTATTAATTAATTATTTTATTGTAATTTGCTCCGAAATTTCGTTATCAAAATATGCAATCCCGAATTTTCGTGATTTATTACTAAAATAAATTTTTCTTCCACGTATTTTAAAAATATAAAAAAGTTGCTCATCAAAGAGTGCAATCCCGAATTTTCGGGACTCACAAAATTATATAAATTATTTACCATTTCAAAATTAGAACTTTTTAATGTAATATGCTCCGATATTGCGGTATCAAAAAATGCAATCCCGATTTTTCGGGACTCATAACTAAAATAAGTATCTTGTCATAGATTTCACAAAAAAATTAAAATACTATTTATAGTAATTTGGTCTGTCATGTTTTACTGGGGTTTATAAATTAATTTCATCCGAAATGTAGGCAAAGGTTTTCTGTTGCCAGTTATTCTTACAGTTTCGTTTCCAAAAATGTCATATATTGACATTGTTACCGAAGGAAAATGTATTTGTAATGAAATAAAATCGTTTAAATAGTGATATTGTTTCCAATAGCTCTATCATTGGGAATTCTTCTACTGAGCTTCAAAATTTGATTTCACCCTAAATGTATGTAACACTTTTTCTGAAATCTTAAGCTTTTCTTTTGTCTGTTCATATAATGCCTTTCCATTTTCTTTTTTTCTGTAAAATAGTTGTGTGATCTTCAATAAAGAAGAAAAAGTTGTCTGATATTCTGTATTGGCTCTCAGTTGGCTTCTATGATTGTTTGAATTTGCGAATTTTTATGATTTTTCAACACTCTATTTCTTCCAAATTTAATATATGACTTATTTCAAGGATATTTTACTTATATAAATTTTTAACAAGTTTTGAGTATTTTTGAAAATTTTTTTCCAAAATCTCATTTAGGGAAAATTTTTGAAGAGCAGACTTCACTCCACAACTTGATCAATATGCGATATACAGGTATTTTCTGAAAGCTTCTTATTTATGATTTTAACTAGAGCTTAAACCTGAAATCATTTGAAGATTAAATGATGAAAAAATTTAATTCTTCAAAAAGTATTTCTGCGACAAAAATGCTTAGAATTTTCAATTAAATCATAAATGCTCTCTGCGTACTGCTTCGGCGCCAGCGACATGATGCGACTATTGACATTTTCGCCACCTAAGCAACATGAGTGGCTCCCTCTCTGGGCTCAGTTTGACGGCTTAACCTTCACTTCAGCGGCGGCAACAGAAACAGCTGCAGCTGACACTTGTACAGCCGAAAGCAAAGTATCGACTTTAAGCCGCCAACTTTTTTCACACAAATGGCTTGCCGGCAACTGAATCATGAATCCTTAAATTCCCCTGAGGCGTACACGGAGACGACGCCAGCTGTATTCTAGAGCACGGCAGCAATTCAAAGCAATGGAAAGTGACTAGCTACTTATGGTTGCGACGGCCTGATGGCGGCTCTTGTCGTTTATATGCAGACGGGCAACTGCTGCGTATCAGATTATTGAAATGGGATTATTATGATAACATCAGGGTGACAGCCGGATTGAGGTGTGCCTAAATGCTTAAGCAAAGGAGCAACGCCACCGTACGAAAAGGACATGGACCAAATGCGACAATTGCGCGCTTGTATGTGTATGCGTGGGTGTTGTAGTTGTCAACTTGATGACTTTAAGCGGCTTTGCGTTGGCGCGTAAATGATAACATATCACCGGTAGTTGTGGGAAATGAAAATGCCGGAAACTCTATTTGCCGTGACACTTGGTGTTTGCAAGCACAAAAATAAACGAAAAATCAACATTTTATTCGCTCCCGCAATTCGCGCGTAAACATTGTCGGGAAGCAGCATAAATTCCATTTTTTTTATTTAAGCACTTACCCATTGCATCATGTCTACAGCGCTGAACAAGCATATAAATTAAAATGGCTGTATTGGCTTAGAGCACTTGCTGTTGGTGGCCTGACGTTTTGACTTAGCCGTTTTTGCGTCCTCTTTTACAGCTCAAAGCGTTCTCATCCTAATTCTTGGAATCGTTGTTTTTCTTATACGTTGTATGCAACACATTTAATTCTCCCTCGCAGCTTTTTAATGTTGTTATGTTTTTCTTCATCAACATCTTGCTTTTGCGGCAGATTTATTTTAATTAGTATTAGTTGCTCATACGCAGTGACAGTCGCAAAAAGTAGTGAGGATTCATGGTATATGGTATGCATGCAGTTCATACTAATCAAAAGTGCACTTGGTTTTCTTTCGTTGTCAAGACTTCTGTGTGTAATTATACTTTCTTTAGACAAATAATGAGCAGTTGATAGAGTGGGGAGGAAGTTGCTCTAACTTCCGTTTGTAACTAGCAGTCAAAGGTTACTAACTAACAAAGTATATTTCTTTCCCGGCATAGAATGTCATATATCTATTCATATTAGTTCTTTTTAGCAATAAAAATATACAAAGAATTCGGGTCTTGTCTAGTTGATAGTCCGTATTCAAACATAGCTTTACTAACTGGTAAAATAACTGGTAGAAACTTGTTTATTATTTATGCCAGTATTAATGGAAGAATTAAAAAAATGGCATGAAATTTGTTTAAAATTTGTTCTCGTTACAATTACAGTGACATAATAATCCACTTCAAAATATAACGGTTTATTCCTTACTCAACTTCACTATATGCGTACACAAACTTTAGCAACAAAACAAAAAATGTTAAATTTATTGAATGAAATCAGTTTGGGTTACACGAAAAGTATCGCAGATCAAATTAAGAAAGTGACACAGCCTTTTTTATAAAAAATTTCTTAGCTTATAAATAACTTAACAGATTAAAGCCGCGGTATACCTATAAGTATACTACTATTGTTATAAAAGTTTGAAAAGAGACAACAAGGAATCACAATCCGTCTGTATTTACGTGGAATAGTGCCTCGCGTTTTGAGATATTGTTCTGAAATTTGCCACACGTTCTTTCTTCCCTAAGAAGCTGCACATATGTCAGAACTGTTGATATCGGACGACTATAGCATATAGCTGCCATGAAAACTGAACTTTCAAAAACATGTCTTTATATAGAAAACATTTTTATTTGAGAAGATGTAAACACGAAATTTGGTACGAATTATTGTTGAAAGCAGTGATACAATCTCCGAACAAATTTTAAAGATCAGACCACTATAACACATGGATTCCATACAAATTGAACTCCTAAAATCATGTGCTTGTATGGAAAACTTTTTTATACGAAAAGAGATTCTCATGAAATTAGGTGTGAATAATTACTAAGGTCAACAATACAATCTTCGAAGAAATTTTTAAGATCGAGCAACTATAACATATAGCTGCCATACAAACTGATCACCCAAAATCATGTCCTAGTATGGAAAACTTCTTCATTTGACGAGATATCTCCACAAAACTTGGTACGGATTATTGCCTAAACCAGTTTTGCAATTTCCCAAGAAATTGTTCAGATCGGACTACCATAGCATATAGCTATCATACAAACTGGCCGATCAAAATCACATTCTTGTTTGAAGTCTCCTGTATTTGTGAAATATATTATAGCTTCTGTGCAGCCGAAACTAGCTTTTTCTTTCTTGCTTAAATATGTTTTTAGTTTTTGTCCTTTAAATACAATTCTCAGTCTTAGCTAATCAATAAAGCCTGCTGATTTTTCCCGTATACATACATGCATACCAAAATAATTTATTTTAAAGTATATTTAAATATATTTTAATTTAATTATCTGCAGCGTTGAAATTATCTCACGTGCTTTTTTAATGCGCATATTTTGATTGCAGATTTCAAAATTAATTCCGCACACCGATGCCGTGCGCGATTTACTGCATAAACAGTCAAAGCTGGCGCTGATAGCAGTGACAAGGGCAACGTTTACATTTGGCGTTAATACCTGATTAAGTGCACCAACATGATAGGAATAAACAAACAAATAACGGTATGCGCACAACAACGCACTTAGTAAAGGCTTTAACTCTTTCAGTCAGCAAACACACGCATATCCACGCACACATACATTCGGATGTGGTAGATATGAGGTAGATATGGCAGAAACAAGGTCAGATCTGGCGGTTGTCCTTTAATGTATATAGAAATATGTATGCAAAAGCGTAGCTACACATACACAAAAAGCACACACGTACAATAACAAATACGGTAAGCTGAGCTTATATTATTTATATGTGTGCGTACACTTGTACACGTATACAAAATTGATTTAGTTTGACTGTAAAGCTGGATCTACCGACTTTAAGCGCCTTATTTGTACACATACCATACACCTACATATGCATGTGCGTGTGCGCAAATGTTGTGCAATGCAGCTGCTAATATGTATGTGTTTCACGTGAGTGTAGCTGAGAGTCTTATTGTCAGTTGTGACATTGCCAATAAGATTATTTAATTTAACATTTGATTAAGCAGTCACTTATTGTCATTTCTGTTGACACACGCTCTTCGAAGTGAGCGTTAGTTGAGATGGCGGGGCAGAGAGTTAACTCTAACAGTTTCGAAGCCAGCTGCCATTGAAAACAAACTCATTGCCTGCTGGCAAACTTATGCTTATTTGCACGAATAACTGGATACCCGAAACATTTCTATTTCAATAGATGTTTTCCAATTGCAAATATTTGAGTGAAGAAGGACAGGTTTATGCACTTTGTTGCTGTATTTGTAAGTCAAATTGTTAGTGAGTTTGTATCAAGCAAGATTCTGTTAGCTTTTGGCAGAAATATTAGTTGAGAATATGTTGTATATTTGAAGTTGTTTGCTTGTATCGTTTTCAGAAAATGAAGGAAGAGACATTGTATGCTACTTTGAATCGCAAAATTTGAAACATGATATCAATAGTACGCTTAAATAAAGGTGCATAAGATCGCATACCAAAACAACAACTAGCTACTCTTGGAAATCGTAAGACTAAGTCTGATATTTTTCCGAAAATTCTCTATAATTTTATAAGTTTAGAGATAGCTTTCAATGGTTTGATAAAGCAGCGTAGCTTTCTTGCTTTGGGACGCACATGCGTTTTTTAGAACATCGTGCCAATTATCCGAGAAAAAATTTAATTAAAGAAAAAGAAAGCTTCAGTTCATATTGACGACGATAATTTTTCTCGTTTTTCTAATATTTACTAATACTAAGCTTTGTGTCCGCATCTTTTGTAGCACTTGATTTTCCCATAGTGTGTTGTGTATAGAGTGATAAAGTCAAATAGCCCAATGTACCAACCCAAAATGACGTCATTGATGCAGACAGTTGTTCGTTCAGTATTTTGCTTGTATTGAGCTGACAAAAAGCCGGCGCACAATAATAAAATAAACCGATATGCACAGAATGGTCAGGCTATTTGTGCGAGTTGAAAAAATTTAGGCGAAATGAACTTACGTCTAAAAAGTCCTCAATATTTGAATACCGCATTGGTTGCTTGGACGAGAGGACTGGTCAAAAATATGAATTATTATACTACAAAACACCTTTAAAAAATTAACTTTGTTTGTTTTTTCTGTTAAGTTTCAGTTTAGCTATCCGATTTCTTTTCGGTTGGATTCGTGGAAGAAATTCTATAACAAACGATAAAAGTCCGAACATTCACCGAGATAAGGCTGGCGCTAAGGGTAAAAGTTAAGTGAGAGGATGGGAGGTGAACTCTTCCGTCGGAAGCTCTCTATTAGCTCTATTTTTAGGCTATCTGACAACAGTAACGTCTCTCAAACGAAGTTGACTGTTATCAAGTAAACTTCCTTAAAGAAGATTTGCATTAACTCCAGTGTAGCCAAGCGGTTATACTGGCATAGAGCTTGCGCTCACCACTAAACAAGGAGTGAATGGCCTCATTAGCAATATATTCAAGCTTCTTCCACATTAGACTCGTAATGGTGTCCGGTCACAGCGGAATCGTTGGAAACTGTAAAACCGATGATCTGACAATCTGGCTAGGGGGGAGGGGTCATCCTTTCCCCAATTTCCTCTGAACATTTTGCTCTTAGCATAGTCAATTACCGCTCAATTGTAAGTGTTCTAACTGCACAGTGTTCAAGAGGTACACACGAGGTATGAATAAATACTATTTCGCCAGACAGAAATTGAAATATCTCGATAGCGCACTTATCGCACTTATAACTTAATCTAGCCCATTGGCCTTAACCGTCTTAGTAAAGTATTTGATAAACACAAAATCCTTCGCTAATCTAGGGCAACTTGCGTTCCACTTTTAGGATTTTTGGTTAACACATAAGATGAGCATTTGTCCTAGTAAGATGAATTGGATTTGTACTAACTCTCCGACCTAACATAACCGAAGTGCAAAATACCTAATCAACCATACCAAATTTATATAGATAAGACCGCTCCTAACATCACGTTATACAACTATATATGTACATACAGCATGCCTGAAGCTAAATTCATCAATGCATGACAACGAAAAGCTTGACATGCTGATCGACTGTGGTAATGCTCGAAAATTCATCGAGAAGTTGCGGCGATTAATAGAAGGTTTCAAGACCAGAACATACTATTGTAGAAACCTCAGGGGAGTCAAATTGAAATTATCGAGCGTAGTGAAAACATAACACCTGGAGATGGCCAATCCGATTCCTCAAAAAAGCAACTGGATTGCCGCCAAGCTATTCAAGCACGTCGGCGTAGTACTGACAGCCACATGCATCACCTGCTTTGTAGAATATGGTTCTCAATATCGCGCATATAAGGTTATATCGAGCGTAAGAGACAGCGTCTATGCTGGCTAAATCGTGTCGTAACTATCTTTGGGAATTTGGGTGAATGTCAATAAAAAATATGTTAGTATTAAAGTACTACAAATTTAAATCAGAATTATTTAGCCACCCTTTATTACAGGCAGCCCTCATAATTACTTTTATATTCATTTGTCAAAAAAAGTACAGAATAGTTGGAAAAAGCACCACATGAACCATATATGTGAACGATAAAAATCTATAAATATTAAATGGACACGAAATTATTTTTTTTCCATGAAAACTGCTGTTATTTTGAAATATTTCCATCCGAACAGTAGTAATACTGAACAATAAAACTAACCCAATTTTTATCCAATCATATTAAACTTTTCGTTTTCTTTTTTCACACTGAATTAGTATTACGGCCAAAAAAATTTTACCCGATTTTCCAATTATCTCATCAGTTTTTCGAACTAAATAACTTTTTACAGTTACTTTAAAATGTTACCTGTACATGGAAGCACTTTTAATTGGTTGAATTTAAAAGCAGTGTGAGAACTGGCTCAGGTGACGTGGAATATAAAAGTAGAGGCGTTAGAAAAAATTATAGTTTAAATTAGAAATTAATTCCACAGATATGCTAGTGCAGTTTTACTTTAATCAGATAACATTTGTAGCTATCACGTGATGTTGGTTGCTTGTAATTAGAAATAGAAGCATGGCACTAACATTTGAAGCAAAAAATAAAATTATTGTACGTTGTGAAAAATGTGCCAGAATAGCAATTAAAAACAAATGTAAAAGTAAATGTGTAGCAGAAATCCAGTGTAAAGTTTAGTGCATACAAACAACAATTGAATTAGCAAGAGCAGCGGCTGCCGACGGCGCCAACGGTCGATAATTATTGGCCTAACTCGCATGGCTGATTCGAAGAACGACAAAGGCGCAACTCATGCACACACTGATATAATATATACACACACATATCGTATATATACAACTATAAAGTATAAGTACATACAAGCAAGGCCATTGCATTGTTGTGCCACAAAAGGCAACAACGCCAGTCAACCGCGAAGATGACAACGCTTAATTCCTAATTATGGTGACAGATAATTAGCGTGTCAATTTGTAAGCGGCGCAGCAATCTAATTAACAGCAATGAAAAGACAGCGAACAACAACAGCAGCAACATGTGCTAAGATGCGACGAGAATGAAAAGCAACAGCAGCAAGGAGAGATGTGATGTAAGCAATGTGAGAAGAGGTGTGAAAGGGTGTGAAAGGTCAGAGGCAATTAGGCAATGTGGGGGAGAGAGAGAAAGAGAGAAGTTTTTAATTATATATATAGATAATACACAACCATATATATGTATATATAGTACATATCTAATTTTAAAGCACAGGATATGCCTCAACTCCAACTACAGCTAACATGATTACATCCCGTATTTTTACATGTCCTCTACTAACACTGTGTTTATTGTTGCAGCTGTAAAACGAGATTAGAACCTATCAACTATACTGGCGTAAATATAAAATTTCATATTTATGTGTCGACGTAGATTTGCGAGATAATATCCTTCGCCTGCAGCATGCGAGTGAAAAGTAAAATCAAATTACTCCAAGTGACAATATTTCATGATCCATTCCGTTATAAGTGCAAGTGTGGAAAAGTGAATTTTTCAAGCTTAGCTATGAATAAATCTATCACACACACATACACATATCAAATAAGACGAAGTAGACTTGTATGAGTAACGACGGGGTGCCCTATATATTTTTCAAATGTTACGTATACGCCTCAACCAACAAAATTATATGAAGGTACAGTGTGTATTGGTAATGAAATGTGTGTAAAAAATTTTTAAATAAAAAAAATTCGAAATATATTAATTTTGATTAATAATTAGTAACTTTTTAATATTTTTTTATTAGAAAACATTAAGTTTAATGTCTTCAAACATTTATTTAATTACAACAATATCTTAAATTTCTTATTTATTTTGTATAACTCATAAAATTAAGTGCTTTAAAAATACTAATTTCTGATACTCGAATTTATTTTAATTAAAAATCAAAACGATTTGTTTTTTTTAGTTTCGTAAAATTTTTAATTTTTCATACTAAATTTTTTTTTTTAATTTTTCAAAAATTTATATCACATTTTTTCACACAACTGTTTTTTTTATTTAAAAATATATTGAATTTTTTAGTTTCGTTTTTTTTTAAACTTTAGTTTTTTGTTTAATTTTTTTTTTTAGTTTCGTTAAAATTTTCATTTTTCATAGTAAATTTTTTTCACATACTCCTGTTTTTTAATGTAATTTTTTTTTTAATTTTCGCATTTAAAAAAATGTCGATTTTTTATAGTTTCGTAAAAAACTTTTTATATATTTCATACTAAAATTTTTTTTTTTTCCGTGCAATTTTTAAAATTTCTAAATGTTTTAATTTTTTCCATTTTAAACATTTTTTCACACAACTGTTTATTTTATTTAAAAATATATCGTTTTTTTTTAGTTACGTAAAGTTTTAATTTTTTGTTTTAAAAAATTGTTTGAAAAATTTTTTCACACAACTGTTTTTTTTTAATTAAAAAATATGTCGATTTTTTTAGTTTCGTTAAAATTTTAATTTTTCATATAACTAAATTTTTTTCCCTCTGTATTTTAGTCACACTCCTGTTTTTAATGTATATTTTTTTTTATAATGCAAAAAAATTTTGACACCCGAACACTCCTGTTATTTTTTTAAATACATATATCAATTTTTTTTTTTATTTTCGTCAAAATTTTAAATTTTTCATACTTAACTTTTTTTCAAAATTTTTCAAACTCCGTTTCTTTAATTAAAAAATATATCGATTTTTTTTAGTTTCGTAAAAATTTTAATTTTTCATTTAAAAAATTTTTTCCAAATTTTTCATACTACTGCAACACTGTTCATCATACTGAGTATTTATGCCGCCTCTGTAAATTCCTTTATAACTCTACTGTTACTAAGCCAAACAAATTGCTACGCACAATTTTCCAACTGTAGTACTTTAGCGCGCTGCTTGCGCGCATACATATTTCTCCGCTTTCATAGACTTTTGCTCCTCCTGCTTTTTCTCTACACTTATCTTAGCGCCGTAAGTGTGGCAATATTCACAGCGCGAGTTCATTAAATTCCAACAAAATGATAAATTTACTGTCGCGTCAGCCGAGACAATTATACGTATGGATACGCATAGTTTATATGTGTGTGTATGTATGCGGTGGTGTGGGTTAAAAATGTTAAAGGAAGACGAAGACTCTTAGTAAACGTTTCGTTAGTAACGCCAGGCAAAGATTTTAATAAACTCCGAGTGGCTTACGCAGCTATATTAAATGTGTTGCTTTGAACGTGTTATCATCTATACATATAGCGCAGTTATGTATAAGTTAAGATATACATTTATGTTAACGGTGTATATATAAGGGAAAAGTCGGCTATACCCACATAATATAATAATTTTGTTCCAGGCAAATTTCTTGGAAATATTTAAGTACTTTAGATAATGTCAGAACTTTTAGCTATGAAACAAGCAAAATCAAGCTTCTCTTTACAATAAAATTTGAATAATTTGATTTGTAATTTTCACACCAAAAAATTTTGTCTCATAAGCTTTGCTCTTACACGAGTTCATACTCAGTTAAATTCATAGCTTAATATTATATCATTAAAACTCTAACCGAAAGTTTTATCAAAAATAGTTATTTCTGCTATACATTTTTCTTACAGAGCGTTAATTTCTAATACTTTGCATTAAATTATTATTATTCTGCAACTCTTATACAATGTAATACAAATCACACTTTGCCCGCCATGGCGTATACGCAACTCAATTTATTAAAACTTTAACAAATAAATGTGTGGTAAAAGCTGGAAAATCATGAACATTTTGTCACCCGCAGGTTAATAAAATTAAATTTTATTAGTTTCATTCAAACAATTTATATTTTTTCTTAGAACTAATTGCTGCACACAAATACATATAAGTACGTACCCACCTCAGCAACCATTACCTCTTTCCGATACTTAATTAGAATCTTGCATGTTAACCATTTGCGTTGCTTATAGCTTATAACTTCTGATATGTTTACTATTTTATTACCGTTATTTCTTTTATTGACCGCTGGCACTTCACCGACAGCATATGCTTTGCGGCAGTTTTTAAAGTAATCAAGTATCATGTCATTTGTTTCGTGTTAAAAAAGTATTTCTGAAGTTTTGCCATTAGTGTTAATGCTTTGCAAAGCTTTCAAAGAGTTGATTATGATTGTTGTTGTTCTTTAGCTATCTAACAAAGCCATCTAATTCAATGACTAGTGCAATTACAATACGCTAACCTTGTATTTAACGAGCAAGTAGCGACTCTTAAATATAAATTAAAGCGAGACAATGATGGGTGGGATGGGTAGCAATTATCAGTATATACTGAATTTTAATAGAGAACAGAAATGTTATCAGAGACAGCAGACTACTTCTTATATACCAAACAAAAAAAATTATTTTACTTCGTGCAATAAAAATTACGTATACGCCCTGTAGTGCCTCTGTGACGTCAGAAAAGCAACAAGCAAATATAATTGTGAAGACAGTGGGTAAATAGTCAATTTGATTATTATGCAGCGGACAGCAGATGGAATTCAAGCAATATGATCGCATAATTAGAGTGGAATTAAAAAAAATTTATTCAAAGATTGTTCACACCTCAGCTGAGTAGATGTAGGGTAAGCCGAGAGCATAACATTGTAATGAATAATATCACAAAATAATATTATATTTATGTAGATACTCCTCATATATTTTTTTATTTTCAGCGTATAAACAGGGTGCGCCTACTTTTATGTCGAAATAGAAACTTGAAATTATTATAAAAAGGCATTTTTGTATATAAGTTATTTTTGCTCAATTTAGAAATTTAGAATTTATTTCGAATATTGTTTAATCAGACATTAGTCAAGTGGTCTTTGTTATGACGAACTCAAAATTAACAATATTTCTTTATTTTTCATCAAGCTATCTTCTCGGGTAAAGTAGTGCTGACCGCAGGTCGCAGTGCAATCCACATTTACTTATCAATATAAGTGCAGAATTCGGTAGAAATGTTGAGCCAAGTCTAGATATCTAGTCTACCAGTCGTTATCACCAACACTAGATATCAGCCTCTTAGGTCAGATTAGGTTAGCTTTAATCTTTTTTGAGTCTTAGGTTAGGTTAGGTTGGGTTAGGTCGTAAGTTGATCCTCGTTCCAGAGATAGTGCTGGTTCTCACTTAGACTGCTGTGAACAGTGGTTCTTTGTGATGCTTAAAAACTCTTAAAATTTAAAACTACATCCTAATAGAGCGAAGAAGCTTTTTCAACTTGCCACCAATGTATTAGGCCAATTAAAATTGATCCAAGAGGCTTTGCGAGTTCCCCCAAAGTTGTATCTACCGAGCTGAGTCAACCTTAGTCTGACAAAAGTTGGAAAGTAGAAAGTGCCAACATACTTCGATCTCATCTTCATCCATAAAGCTTTGGTAAAAAGAGTCCAGCAAAATAATTAGAAGCACCGGGTTAGAGCCTATAGCACAAACACAAAAAATCATATTTCTGTCCAGATTGAAGTAGCTCAGAGAGCAATTTACGGTTCACTCAGCGCAGGAAAGATCCTTGCGGTAGCATAAATTCGGGCTTTTGAGCTTTCTAGGCTTGTGAGAGGTACATGCTAGAGCGTAAGAGGAGTAACGACTCGCTCGCACCTGGTTTAAATTGGGGCAAAGGTGCCGTCTTTCTTTTCCGGAAAAGCTTGATGCTATTTTGCACACAAAGATCTTAGAGCCAGTATTTCAAATTTACCATAAAAGTAAATACAAACAGATGGCAGCGACCTCCGCTAAAAAAAACCCAACAGTTGTCAGCCAGCTTGAAGCTAGGGTCGATAGACAGTATCAACCATCTGATCAAAATTGACTAGGACTCTATGCAATATACAGTTCTTCCAATAACTACAGACCTATAAGAGTCTTGGTACTATTAAAAATGAACAGCCAGCCAGACCAGCCGACTCACTGAGGAGCAGGAAATTTTAATTTAATTTTGCGGTAACCAAATTGAGCGGCTGCTTGCAGTAAATTGCCGATTATAACGGAGCAGCATAATTCAGTGGCGAAAATGACTGTGTATGTGTGTGTGTAAATGTGCAAGTAAATGAGCGGCCAACGCGGGAGCTGTGAAGATGACGTAAGCGTACGACTCACGCGCGATTGTTTTCGCAATTTTTAAGCGGCTACTTAAAAATCCGTTATTTTTTCTCGCTCCACAACCGCACAGCATTGACGTTATGAGCTTAAGCTCGAGGTGATATTTCTGACAGCTGCTCGCAAAGTTGGCGGCTAGCGGCTTGATTGTCCGGTTGGCTAGCCGCTTAATGAACTTATTGCCCGCGCTGCCGATGGCATGTTAACAGCTCGGTTGAGAGGCTTAATGCGCCGCCGTATGCAAGCCGCTACTCCAGTGTACGTGTGTGTGTGTGCCTGTTGGTATGTTTCACTGTGAAATATGGCTTGCCTCTTAGGCAGACTGTCTACTCTACGGTGCTAACGCACTTTGCTTGATTGTTAAGCAATGTTAATTATATAATTTCATTTAACGAGCCAGTTCTGTGCGAACGAACGGATGCTGATAATGGCTGCAGTGGAAGGACAACGGCTCGCGTATGCGTTATGCATAAGTCGGCTGGCAGGCGGCAGGAGGAAGGGGTGAGAGGCGGCATAGCGGTAGAATTTGTAAACTGTAATTAAAATTTGCGAGCTCAACGAAATGTAAAAATGTGTGTGTATGTGAGTATTTGCAGCAGCATGTGGCGAGTGTGTGTGTGTATGTGTTAATGCCCTCGCTTATATTTGCTTGCTAGTGGACGAAGTGTTAAGTTCGCTTTAAACGAATTAGTTTTACTTACAGCTGGTTATTGTAATTGAATTGCACTTTAAACGTACGTACCTGGAATTGAAGAAATGTATATGTGAGTTATTATGTACATATATTAAAATATCGGTTTTGTTAATAAAAGTTTAAAATGTGCTAATTTTGGTTTCTTCGACCGATTTCGATAATTTTGATGACAGAGATGTATCATGCTCTGTAAGCCTCAATCGAAAATATCGATTAAAGTATGGAAACCGACGAGTCCGACCATCATATAAGCACTATTTTGATTTCTCAGAGATTTTCGATTTTCTCAGAAGCCAGAGAAACCTTCTTATAGTAACTTAAATAAGGTCGGAAAGAGGCTCAAAGTATGAATGTCCATCCAGTTAATGCAAAAACCCCTCAGAAACCGAAACTCTGTCAGCGAATCGTTGTGGAACCGCAATAAAATCACCTTTTTCTGAGGCTGAATATTAGAAGTGATGAAAAGTGGGTCACTTACGAACGTGTTGAGCGAAAATGGTCGTGTTGAAAGTGACTCGCTATAAGCTCCAACAGCTTGGGTGGGAAGTTCCTATGCTTCGAGCTTTCAGTTCGGGCCTACATCAAATAATTACTACTAGTTTTTATCTGTGGCGAATGATTTTGTTGTTGAAAAGTTGCCCTCAAGAAAACATTGTGAAAATTTACTGTACCAGTTTTTTGTTAAGAGACAAAAGGGTATTTAGGGTTTTGTGCTTGGCTCTTGCGCAACTTCGTTCTGGCTACTCTAGCAGGCTAAACTTTTACTTATCCAGAAGCGACGCCGGCTTATGACACTAACCAACGGTCACCACACATCTAGCCCACCTTTCTCTAAGGTCCGACCCTGCCGAAGCAGCCTGTTTCCCATGCTTAACGTGAGATGACTTCGATGAAAACCAACCTTTACCATTAAAGCGGATATTAGATAACTGCAACAACAACAACAAAAATAGCGGAAAGTGGACACACAACCACCAGAAGACTTACTCAATGTGGACTTGCTACACTTTCAGGATGCGGTAAGTCCAGCTGGTCCATTTGAAAACTGCGCAGCAAAGTCGTTTGGACGACTACAGCTGCAGGAGAATTTACATACAGAACCTTCGGGCATACTAGCTCGTCGAAAGTAAACAAAGAAAAAGATGGTTGGATCGAAATATACGAAATTCCTGATGCCACTCGATAGAAGAGATTGTAGGAACATCATCAGAATACTAGCTGATTACTGTGTGATAGGGACACATGCTCTTAGAATGGGACTGACAGATCGAGAAGACTGCAGAAAGCAATTGAGCATCTCTTTTGCCCTTAGCCCGCATTGGAATGACTACGCTGCAGCGTAGCTGTTGGCATCTGAGGTCTCTACGCCATTATATACTGAAAGAGGTATCGATAGTGAGGCCACAGAGTATATCGAAAGTCAAGGGCAGGTATCGAGAGGATGACTACTCCTCCTGGACTTAAAAACTGAACTCAATCTGGTACCGCAAAGGACCAAAACTGGTCTATTCGTGGCTTATTGGCTTACTAGATTAATATAACCTAAAGAAAAAATAGTAAATTATTCTACTAGATCAACTGTTTTTACTGAGAGCCAATAAACATTTCCAATTGTATTTTTTAAATGCCCCTAAATGTAGACTACATTTTTCTAATATAGAGTTTCACCTGTTTTAGTAGACAATATTTATCTAAATCTCCTCGCATTTTGATCTTAGGTAGCAGCATATTTAGAGGCCTTATTTTGAATTACAACTCTATTTTCCGATACTTATGATTCCTTATTCGATTGATTGAAGACTTTGAGTATTCCTAGCACATTATTTGCTTCTGGGAAGACAAAAACTTATTTTTACAATTTTTCGTTATATACAAATTAACATTAACAATGCATGTAGTGTATTCTTATATTTTCTCATAGCAAGTAAACACTTAAAAGTTAAAAGGTTAACTCTTTCGGCTGCAACAACATACATGGCACCTAAACAAAAGGAAAACATACTCAAAATTTTACCGAAAGCACAATGAAAATACAAAGAAACGCCAGTCAAGTGACAAGTAAACAAGAGGGTGCTGATACACAGCTTAAAAAACTGATTAAGATGATAATAGCAGTCAAAGAGTATGAGGTAATAATTGCAAGAACAAAAATTGGGCGAAAAATGAGAAATTGAACAATGAAGCTAAGCAAAGTGTGTAGCTATGGCTTAAAAGGAGGTTCGTAGAATGTTTGTAGAATAATAATTTGACTTACATCCATCTCATATACATACATATCTTTGAAGGCCTTCTGTTACTTGGCGCGCATGCTACCATTTATATAGACACTCATGTGATACTACCTTAGAGCTTTATGTCGCTTATATAATTTTTTTTTTGTGGCTTTGCTGCTTGACACAGAATAATGTTGATTTTCCTACAACTTATAACCAATTCAATCAGTCGCACTGCGTTTGGAGTAACCAACTATTTGTACTGTTATTGCCATTGCGTGTGCTTTGTGGCATTTGGAAATGTTGAATATTTTCAATTGATTGCACTCAAAGCACTCGTGGCACGCACTTTTGCACTTGAAGCACTTCAATATAGTTAATTACTCTTATTGTTGACAATGAGCATTGGTACTTGCAACGCTGTGTATATGAGTACATACTACCTGCATGCAAGCATAGTTAATATTTATATAGCCGTATAATTAATTGTGGTGCGCTGCGTAAATTCTACGTGGAAAGCAGGATGAGTATGAAGTGCTGATGAGTGCATATTACTCATAGGCCATGGCATACCATTTTAGAACGGAAATGAAATGCAAAGCAGGAAAAGAGAAGAAAATGGTATTTTAGATATAAGTGTACATATTTTTTAGTCTTAATTAAAAGTAGGTGTACCCAATTAGTAGATTGTCTTTGTAATTGGCTTCAAGCATGTATGTACATATGTATGTAGAACCAATTCCAGTAATCAGAATATTAATTAATAATATAATACGCGAAATATGTTCAAAAAGTTCTTTTTATATTAAAACTTGCAAATCGTAACAAAAAATATGAACATGAATACTCAGTATTGGTTGCAGTTGTGATTACAAAAAATACTTACTTGCCAACTAACATTTTCAGTTGTTTTTTTTTATGCAACTTTATCGGTATTACCGCCCTTTTTTACTTTAGTAGCTAATTTAATAATTAACGGTATATAAATGCGTATAATAAAATTGTTTAATTTAACCCATATATATTAATAAATATGAACAAGATTTTTTAAACCAGAACGCATAAAACATTTTGAAGCACGCCAGGTGGTCTACAAAGGAAAACCATACAATGCCACTCCAAAAATATACAAATTTCAACAAAAAGTTATTTATTTTTAAATCATATTTAAATATTAGCAAGCCAGGTATTTGGTAATGTATGTATATGGCATATTGCAGTACGAAAGCTGTATTTTTTTCTCTATTTTGGCAAAAATGTTTCAGCGTTTTTCGAACTCATATAGGCCTTTGAAAAACAAATACGATACGAAATAATTTTCACAAAGTGAAAAAATACTGATTATATATTTTTTTTATACAAAAAATAATTATATACTGTATCGAAAAGAAATGATTACTGAATGAATATTTATTTACAATGTAAACAAAACAATTATTGCATAGCTTTTATTGAAAATATTATTTTAAATGTATTTATGAAGTAATGATTACCTAATTTTTATTAAAAAATAATTAATTACAGTATGAAAATGTAATGATTACATAATTTTTTATTAACAGTATTTATTTTTAATGCGAAAAAAGAATTGATTACTTAATTTGTATCGAAAATAATGTATTTATAATTTATTTATAAAGTAATGATTACTTAATTATGTTTTTCCTTATTTATTGTATATAGTTACAATATCTTAATTGAAAATATTTATTTGTTATGTAATGAATACTTAACTTTTATGACAAAATAATTCATTACAATACAAAAGAGCAATTATTACATAATTTGTAATAAAAGTATTTATTTGTAATGTGAGTAGAGGACAAATTCAAATATACTGCTTTCATAATGTAATGATTACTTAAATTTATTCATCATTGCAACGTAAAAGAGTATTGATTGCATAATTTTTATATAAAAAATATCATTGTATAATGTGAGAAAAATAATGATTATAAGTTTTTTATGGAAAATAGTTTATCTATATTAAAATATATGTATTATGTATATTTATATTTATGAATGATTAAATTATATTTTTATATTTATTTTATATAGAAAATAATTTGTTTAGTGTAATTATAAAGTAATGATTACTTAATTATGTTTTTAATAATGTGAGCAAATTTGTATTATATATGGTTGGAAAAAATATATATATAATGTCCTCAAAAATATAATTTTACTTAATTTGTACTGAAAAAGTAATGATTATATAATTTTTAAAGAAAAGTAATTTATTTATAATGTAAAACCGTAATGATTATTTCCACCTATTTAAAAATATATACACATTTATAAGGTAATATATGTAACAATTAGGTACTTAATTTTTATGAAAACATTTTTTATAATACATATAGAAAGTGTAATGATTACCCGTATTTACTTAACAGTAATTAATAAGAATAATAAAAATAATGGTTGCATGTTTTGAATTAAAAAAATATCATTTTAGTTGTTATATTTTTATGTATACAAAATGTAATGATTACTAGATTTTAATTAAACAAATGTACAAAAGTAATTATAAAATATATTTTATAAAAAATGATTTTTATACAGTAAAGCAAATGTAATGATTTCTTATTTTTCAAAAAATACAAATTATTTATGGTTCACAACATTTATAAATACTTAAATTTTATTTAAAATTTTTTTTTAATGTAATCATTACTTCTCATTGAACATATTTATTTATAATAAAAAAGTAATGATTACTATTTTTTAATTTTCAAATTTTTATTTCTAACGTAAAATATTATGATAACTAAATTTTCATCAAAGTATAATCACTTAATATCCCCATTATCGTGTACACCATTGTAATTACTTACAATTAACAACAATAAGTACACAAAGCGAAAAGCTCAAAAATTACATTATCCAAAAGTAATAGTTGCAACAAAAAGCCGCACAACTGCAATTAATTACATTACATTTGTAAAAAAATTACATTGAGTACAAACACACGCTGAGCTTTGCTTTCTGACATTGTATTGTATATTATATACAAATTCATATACATTAATAGGCATACACATGTATTTAATGGTGCTTTGAGCAAAAAAGTCATTAAATCAAACGTAATGCACGCACACTCGCGCACCAAAGTTATGCACCAACAAGCAGCTGATGTAATGCGCTTTACATGCACATACACACACACACACAGACACCCAAATACACAGAAAAAAGTATACAAGTATTTATGCAATTTTCAGAACAATGCAGTGGCACGAGGCCAAAGCGGCTATTCATTAAGCGCCGCACAACGCGCTCTGCTCGCACACTTATGCTTTAATCATGCGCATGTGTGGGTGTGTGTCTGCGCAGCCGTATGTAAATACTCATTAAGTTATGGCATTACTTGTCAACAGGCAAAAAGTATTAGCACGCAGTTCAATTTAATTAATCATTGGCAAATTAAGCCGCTTAACAACGTTGTAAGCGTTTATTAGTGAAACACCTTCATAAAAGCATGCCAAATCCTGTTACAATTTAATAAAGTGATAAAAGTAGACGTGATTAAAACATAGGAATTAACTATAAGCATAATTGCATTAATATTTCGGTTGGTATTTGTAATAGTTATGGAAATCAGCTTACGAGAAAAGCAAAAATATGTGAGGCGAAAGCTGGAATCTGTTAAGGCATTTGGAATATATATAAAAAAAACAACGAGCTTAGCTTCTCATATTAATTTAGCTGAAAAATTATTTTACTGAAATATTATTGCATTCCATTTACTTATCGTATCAGCATTTACTTCTATGTTTAATCTTAACTGGAGATTACAAATATAACCGAAATTTTAACCATAATTGAATTCATTTTGCCACCGCAATGAAATAATGGCCCAATTAGTATTTAATTGACAATAAAACGGTTTGAAACAGAAGTTCCCATCAACTCCTACGGTCATCAAGATAAATTCTGACTTTAAAAGGAATAATCAGAAACAAGCTGTGGGAAATTTTAGTTAAAATAGTCCAAAAAAACAGCTAACAAAATTAGGGCCAACAAATTTTTCTGATTTTCAAATATTCATAAAAACTTGTATCTAGACACACCTGGGGTTATATGCATTAAGTGACAAACCTTTTTCTGAGTTTTCAAGGCTCTGAAGCTGAACGCTATTGCCAAGAAGATTCAACCGCTTGGTTAGTGTGGTTGCTTGAAAAGAGAGGCACAGAAGCGCCAGCGGACAGTCGCACAAAGAACATCATTAAACCCATTGTGCTACCGAGCGGTAACCAAATTAAGCAAATCAACAAATGTCTCTTAAAATCGAGCATTGGGAGCCGTGGAAGATATTCCGAACCAGATAGCTGAAAGCTGGGCATTTGCAAAGTTCCAGTCTCATCATCTTACGCATCTTAAGTGTAGCAACCTCATTTAGTCTAGAATTAGAATTTTTTTGGCCTGCCCAACATCAACGCTATCCCAAAGTATCTGTTAGATACGTCCTCTATTCCAATACGCTAGGGTTCCAAGAACTAGTGTTCCAAGATCTGAGATGTACCTCTAGGGTCTATTGCTCTAGCCCTTGCAGAAACTGAATGATTTGGGACTGTTTAGGGGAATGGTGTTCCTGACTGCTTCCGATCAGACCAACTCGTTTGCGTTTTCGTAACATTTTATTTCTAGAAGATAAGAGACCCACTGAAAGTCTAGTATTGGTGGCTTGCATAACTATTGGCAATAATTCCGTAAAGGCGGTATGGATTTTTTCAATTAACTGTCCACTAAAAAGATTATTAGCTAGCTGTTTAGCTTCTGCTCTTATTTCATACTTTCATCCGTCGACCGTTGAAACGGTTGATCACAGAACCATTGGTACATTCTTCTCTACTAGGGAATGAGAAAGTTTCATTAAATTTGTGTGCGAAATCAAATTTCTGCTGCCAAAACATTCAGAATGTTGGAGAAGGCCTTCGGTGATAATTTTTTGCCGCGAGTAAGTGTTTTTGAATGGTAAAAATATCATATCAATATCATAGAAGGTCAAGAAGGCGTTGACGACCAGCCACGTACAGGACGGCCATCAACATCAACTGATGACCAAACCGTCACGTCGTAAACAAAAGAAATTGGTGCTTGTGCATCGATGATTAACAGTTCGAGATCTTATTGGCGTCGTTGGAATATCGGAAGGCTCATTTTGAATGATCATTTGAGCCCAAGAAAAGTGAAAGCACGTTTGATTACAAAATCAAAATTTTTTTCGAAAAACAGCGCCGCGTCAACGTCTGTGTAATAATGATTTTCGACTACCAGGATGTCATGGAAAGTATTACTACTGGCGATGAGACTTGAATATATGTGCTCGACCCGGAAACAGACGATCAGTCGGCCGAGTATCGCAACAAAGACGAGCCGAAGCCAAAAAAACACGTCAAAGAAGCTCAAAAATCAATGTTATAGTGACAGTTTTCTTTAATTATCGAGGTGTGGTGTACTCCGAATTTCTTCCGACCGGCCAAACTGTCAACAAGGAATATTATTTCAGTGTTATGTTTCGTTTGCGTAAAGCTATTCGTAAAAAATTTGCAGCTATTATGGGCCGGTAACTCATATACTGCATACTGCAATGACTTTTCGTGAGTTTGCGTCAAATTTCGGACCAATATGTGTCGCAACCACCGTATTTGCCTGATTTACATACATAGCTCTATTATTCAGCAAACTCAAACGACCGCTCCGGGGAACGGGGTTGGGTAATTGAAGACATTAAACACACTTTGCTTATTGAAATTGACTTTAACAACTGCTTCGAGAATTCGAAAAAAATGTGGAACAAGTGTACTGGGGCCTCACTGAAATCTTGGTATCATATAAGAATATGTCTTTCGAAAAAACTCTTTTTAAAGCACCAGAATGTCATTATGTTCGATAAAATTTTGTGTCCTGAAAACATATCAATATATGTATGTATATGAATGTCTACTGATGGGTTTGTACTCTGTAAATGAGATGACCAGATATTTGTGCCTTCATTATAGAAAAATTAAAAATAATTTATATATACTTTCTTTGAAAACTCTCACTTGATAGTACGCAATCGAATATAATCTCAACTAGTTACAATCGTAGAGCGCTCACTTACTTGCGAAGGATATAAAGCCAGTGTATGAATGACTTCCTTTGAAAACAAAAATGTGAAGCAATCAAACCGCACTACTGAAACTTCAGAAATGGGTCAATGAAAGTTTATGAAAAAATCGAACTTCTCCTATTAGTGAGCCCAATAACCTACATTGTATGATGAATGCGATGAATTTCAGAAAAAGTTCGAAATATAATTCAGCAATATGCACGCAACGCAACACAGATTACACACAACGCACACAGACAGACTGCATAGTGAAAAGCAAAAGCGAAAAGAATATGCATTGAATATTCATAAAGTAAAATTAATCCCCGTAGTAATATATTGCGGTCGCTTGTTGGCCAACACGAAACAGCGGCGATGCTGTTGCTGCCACCACCGCCACCGCTGCTGGTGGTAATTCACTGACCGACTGACGCGGCACGAACGCCGAGGAGTTGGCAGTGGCAGTGGGACTTCCGCTTCAACGGGTGCATCATTGCACACATACACATATACACGATAGCCACAACGCCACAACTACAATGCTAAATAAAGAACAACAATGTAAGCGTATGCGTAAATAACGGGCTGGCGGTTGGCAGGTAGCGTAGAGCAAAAATCTGAAGAATGAATGAAAGAAAATGAACACAAGAAATTGGGTCAGAAAGCGTACGCTGGCGGTGGGTGCAACACACTTTCATATTCTTTCGTTGGCATAACTATTTTCCAGCATCCCATTCTCTCATATACTTCACTTAGCACTTTATGCGCGCATTTTTCACAATACTGATTACTTAATAAAGTTATAAAGTTCATTATGGATTGTAGCTCGCAAAAATTATGAAAAAGGTGAAGAAAAAATATTAAAAAAAAAAACTGAAAAAAAAATTTAAAAAGTGGAAAAAAAATATTAAAAAAGTTGAAAAAGTGAAAAAAAATATTTTAAAAAAGTTGGAGAGCGCATATAAAATCCAACAGCGCAAATGAGAAATTATTATGAGCAACTACAAATGGGTGAGAAATTTCAGATTAATGCAAAGGTGAATAATGGATGGAAATATGGACTCGATGCTTGCAACACTAGAGTTCGGAATGTGTACGAATATCTGCAGATATTGACCTTAATTGAATACAGCGTACAATATGCTTTACGACTAACTATTACCGTTATTTCTGTGCCAAAAATATTGCTCACGAACGGCAGCGGCAGCGCAGCAGCATAATGAGCAAATGAGTATTTGTGTGCGGAAGCAAAGGATGCTCGCAAAAAATAGAAATAAAAAGCATACTGACAGTAAAAAGTTGAAAAAGGTGAAATATGCGCTAAGTGAAATGCGAACGAGGTCAAGGTGCTTTGGGTTATCGCTTCGCAGCAGTGAAAAGAATGCGAATTTAATTGGCAGTTTGGCAGCTCTTCTCTTTTCATTGTTCGTGCATTTTCAACCGCACTTTTATATTAAATTTTTTTCCACTGCTTTGAGAAGTTGATAAATTGTGTGAATTTGTAGACGGCTTTTGTGCTGATTCGCTGAAAATATGTTTGTGTAAGGGGGAATGTGAATTTAGGGATGTGGGTAAGCTAATCAACGCATTAAGATATTGTATGAAGAAGGGGAAAGCCGGCAACAAAATTAATTAACCTCAAAGTCAAAAGGATCAAAAGGAGGGGATGATTTAATAAAAAGTATGAAAAAGTAAAAGTTCAGAAAACATTGCTTTGCATGAAATCGGCATCAGTGAGAGAAAATAGCGATACAGACTTTGTACGTCCGATAAGTACTTAGCTTCACCGCCAGATGGCGCCACTAACGTAGAAAGAGGAATTTTCTGTTGAATAGTAAATATAATATATTCATAGATAGACTGTAACTCGATCCTCAACGGGTTCTTGTAAAAATTGGAAAAAAAGCAATATCGATCAGTAACTCGATACTTTATCCTGGCCTAAGAGTGCTTAGTTATTGTATACGATGACTCTTCTACTTTGATGGTGACTATCAGAAAATGGTTTAAGGGGGTATTCCGGTCTAAGATTTTGAAAAAATCGATTTTTTTGCATATTTTGTAAGCTTAGACTTTCAAAAATATGACCTTGGAAGGATTTTTCAAAATTCGACTTATTTTCGGAGATACAGTCGATTTTGTGACGTGACGTACGTGTTCACTAGAATTGTCTCCTAAACTTTAAACGCGTTTTTATCGAAACTACTTTTTTTGAGGTGGTTGACATGAAAATTTGCTATATATCTTCTTTATACGATGCTCTATCGTGTCTGCCTTGGATTTCTAAAAATTTTGATTTGACGTATTTTTAAAAAATTCCAAAATGCCGGAAAAATCCGGTCAAAAAAATTATTTTTTATCAAATCGACGCCATTTTGTTTTTTTTTTGAAAATGGAGAAGGAAATGAAGAATCTTCTTGTTTTTTTGTGTTTTAGATCTCTACAGGGGTTGAAATCACGTCAACCAGGACGCACCTTTTTTTTTGGAAGCCTCCACTCTACCGGCACGTATCTCGATGAATTTTGGTTTTTTTTTGTTTGCAATATTTTTTTAATAAAAATAAAAATAAAAATTTTTCAATAAAAAATATATAAAAAAATCATCAACGGACACTAAACCAGTACTGGAAATAGCTCTAACTCGAGATTACAAGGTTACTAAAGACCAGCCAACTTAGCCCTATAGTAAAACCTAACCTAAGATATCAAACTCAAATGTGATCTGTAACTAACTTGATCAAGAAATGTGAGTTCTTCGAGACCAACTTTGGTGACCTAAGAAATTTGCTCCCAGCCCTCCATTTTAATAAAACTACCAACAAGAGAGTTAAGCTCTTAGCACTAATATAATTTTACAACAAATATTACCCGCTTGTAACGTATTATAAGCTTTTAATGAATTAGCGCAAGTGCAACTTAAAATTTCCCTGCCACCCTTCATTTCATATTCACAACGCCGCTCAGACAAATTTATGCTCTTTGAATTAAGGCAACAATTTCGCAGCTGATTGATGGATCTACTTACAGGTTAAATATTATATGCGTTCACAACCGCATTTTGATGAGCCATAAATGTTGCAACTTAGTGTAAAATATGCTTAATGCAACTTTTAACGACGCAACATGAAAAATCGTTACCGCAACGGCAACAACAAAAACAATACTTGCATAAATAGTCACTCCAACAAGCAGAAACAACCAATACACAGGCATACATACACACGTATGCACCTGCATAGCCATAAAAAACCACCAACACATACACACACACACATCTGCATAGGTATGCACGCAGGTGCCGCGCTGCACTGCGCAACAGTGCGTGGAACCAGCGTACTTATTCCGCTTTTGTGCTACATTTTACGCAACATTTACGCCGTTAGCCAAAAGATTACTTTGTCACAACTTCTGCAACGCTCCGCGCTGCGCTGTGGCGCTCACACAAATGCTGCCACAAAAAGATGTAAGAACAAAAACTATAAAAAATTCAAAATACGGAAAAAGCGAAAAGCGAATATCTGGCGCAAAACCGCTTGAAAATAGCAGGAAAACTGCGAGCATAAATATATTTGAATGTGTGCTCTTCTTTCGAGGTATTAGCACGAAAGTTTTTCAGACGCTTCATTTGGTAGATATAACATATCTGCAGTCGAAATGTGCACTATTGTGATCAAAGAATATATTTCAGCCAAAAATTTCACTGCTTTTCAGCTTTAACTGTCCGTAAAAATTGTTTCGGAGTTGCAAATTCTTAAATAATATTTCTTCGAAAGCTTCGTCTTCTATATGTGACAGAAACTGTTGAAGATATCATTAAAAATTTTGTTTAGCTTTCCACAGTCTGTCAAACAATTGAGCTACATCCCCGTATCTGACTTTTTCTCATTCATCACTTTTTCAGCTCAAGGAAATGTTTGCTGAATTAAAAAAAAAAATTATAGCTTTCCTCAGTCTGCCAAACAACTGAGCTGCAGCGACGTATCTGACTTTTTGGCATTTAGTACTTATTCAGCTACAGAGAATGATTGCTGAATCAAAAAAAATGTGCAGCTTTCCACAGTCTGTCAAACAACTAAGCATTCAGCACTAATTCAGCTCCAGAAATTGATTTCTGAATAAAAAAAAGTATAGCTTTCCACAGTCTATCAAACAACTGAGCTGCAACTTCATATCTGACTTTTTGGCATTCAGCACTTATTCAGCTCCAGAAAATGATTGCTGAATAAGTGCTTACTGATAGCTTTAAGCGAATTATTATAATACTTTTCACGCCTGGTCAGAAACTACTCAATCTCCTTCGGTCATATGAAGGTATTATGAAAATTAAACCAGATTCTAAAACGCGTTGACGTTTTCAAGGGATAAGTCTGTAGACGATGCTCATTTCAACAGAAAACTATTGGTTTCTTTCGTCCAAAGTCTTTGAAATCCCATAAACTTACTATGAACCTTTCTAACGAAAGCAGCTTCATGAGAGAGGTTTCATAAATGTTTTTTAAGCCATTATGGTGAAAATTTTGGATGGAAGCAGAATTTTCAAAATTGAAATAAGGATAAATTGGAAATATCTGGAAACTTTAGCTCTGACCGTCTATCCTTCACTACATTTAGGTCAATATATGTACATATGTCGGACGGCATTACTTGGAAAACAATCTTACCCTAAAATGAGGTTAAAACATCAAAAATATCATAGGTTGGATAAACAGGTAAAACTTAATAGACATGCACGTATGATGAGATCCATGCCAAGGTATTTCTTGAAACAAATAGCAAGGGTGATCCCATCACACACTTCAAAGACTTATCAACCTAAAAATTAATAAAACATCTTTCATTCATATATATTAATATTATATTCCGTATATACAAAATCTAGCATCCCAATACCAGCCAAACCGGTCTCAGATCGCTTAGGAATTTTTACAAACTTTTATGCAAACATACATACTGACAAATGCAATAAATAAAAACCACACTACCTATCAATTCAACCACGTGCTCGCCCTTCAATAAAAAGCTAAAACACATCAAACCTAAATTGATGCGAAAAGGTGTGGACCATTACCAAGATGATAACGCCCATAAAGTAAAAAAAAACTTCATGCAAACATCCACACATAAATATATATTAAATTGAAGAAGATAATGTTTCGTTAGATGTGACCTTCATTTTATGAAGAGCGCTCAAGTAACATCTCTACAACTTTAATGGTTTGTGTGTCAGTATATACAAAAACGAACACTGAAATGATTGTTAAGACCTGTTGGCTCTTTTAAAATTTTACAAGGTAACTGTTGCTTCCAACAATTTCGCATCAATGTCATTTTATAAGCGATGCTTGGCATTTTATTTGACGTGAGTCTTGATCAATAAATGATTTGCGTAAAGAGGTGTGGTTAAAAGACTATAAAATTGAGCAACTCAACTGAAGCAGAAAACAAATAAAAATGTATGTATAGTACACAGACTTTCGTGTAGGTAAGTGCTTTGTATATAAAAAACTATAAAGTGAGAGAATAGATTTGCAATTTTCTCGCTCGCTACTTGATGAAGTCATAAAACTTTTTTATTGCTCGTTCTTTATTTTGTAGACAAATGCTATTTTAGTGTGGGTATTTTACTTTATTTTCGCTTGTCTAGTTTAGTTTTAACACCTGTAATGGAAAAGCTGATGTATAATAGTTTCAAAATTTAATGAGCGAACTAACGGTTTGTCGAGTTTAAAGAAACCGCAGGTATTTTATATATACCTGCAAATAATCGTTCCGGAGAGTTTTATTTTGGAGATATTGAAGTAGTAGAATTAGCACAAACTCAGTCAACTCAAAGAGATTAGGTGAAATGACTTTCAAAGTTAGTCTTTTTATTGATTAACAATGCTCTAACGATGACCCTTCAGATGCGAATATAATTACGCCAGATATAGCCTAAAGGCCATAGCATAAAAGGAGACCGAATCAATAATAAGAATTATTTCAGAACTCTGCCCAGAATTAATAAATATGCCCAAAGAAGTATTGAAGGTGATAGTTTCATAAATTTAAAACAACTTCCTGAAGTAATTTATTTTTAGGTTTCATCCACGGAGAAGGCCGGCCTTTTTCTTTTTTAACTCAAACAACTTTTTTTTTTTTGTAATTTCAAAGTTGAAAACAAAAAAAAATTTCGGAAATGTTAAAGAATCAAATCAATCGAATTAAATGGTGTTTCAGGAGCTTGAAAAATTCACTTTAGGTGTAAATTTGTCATAAACAGTTTGCTACAGTTCTGCTGACAGGAATTGGTCTTGGACTATTAAAGAATAAATTTCCTCGGAAAGTTTTTCCCAATTTGGCCTTCAAGGTGTATATATTATAACAAATCATTATCAGGACTTACAGAACTTGGTGCGATACATTTTGAACCTCGTAATAATTTGATGTTATGATTTTTGTCTATGATATGTATGCTTACGCTATGTTAAGTCAAGTTAAGTTAAGTTAAATTATTTTAAGTGAGGTTAAGTTAAACCAACACCCAAAGCCAAGTCAAAAAAGTTATGCTGTGTTAACTCAAGTTAAGTTAATTTAGACTAAGTTCAGTTAAGTTACGCCAAGTCAAGTCAATTGAAGCTATGTTGTGTTAAGTTGAGTTAATTTATGTTACGTTAAGTTAAGTTAAGTTAAGCTAAGCTAAGTTGAGGTAAGTTAAGTTAAGTTAAGTTAAGTTAAGTTAAGTTAAGTTAAGTTAACTTAAGTTAACCTAAGTTGGGTTAAGTTGAGTTAAGTTAAGTCATATATTATGTTATGCTATGTTATGTTACGTTAATTTAATTATTATCGTACCCTCTGCCAGCAAAATTGTAAACCATATTATGTACCTGTAGGCAATTTACGGCGTATTTGCACGCAAATGCTGATAATTCAAACACAATGAATCGCATTTTTCCCCACTTTTTATTTTAAATTTAATTTTCGTGCAACTGATTGCAATTGGCATCTTCCGCATTTATGGTATTTAATTGCGCATATACCATACATATGCGCATATATTAGTGGATATTAAAAAATAAAATATGCAGAAATATTTTGTCTGACAGTTAGTAATTTATTGCTGCTTTTACAAATCATTTATCATCAGTGAGCAATCAAAGCAGGAAAAATGTATATAATTGATAAGCAGAAAATATTCGTGTTATTTTTTTAATTTTTTTAAATGTGGATAATACATATGCATAAGTATGTGTATACACTTATTATATTGTACTTTGGCATATTCAATGAAGCTTAAGTTGGCTTGCTTATAAATGAAAGGGGATTTTTTGTGCACTAGGTTTTTTGAAAACACGCTGTTGTTGTTGCATGTTTTTGCGAATTAGTTATAATAAATAAAAAAATTATCTATAAATCATAAGGATTGTGTTATTGATTTCACTGGAAGTATACGGTATACGTTTATAAATATTTTTAATATTTTTTTCTTTCTAATATTTTTTTTTTAATTTGTATATTCGGAAATAATAATAAATATTTACTCTTCCGAGAAGCTCTCTAAGAATATTTCTCAACGTTCTACTTGTATTGTATTGTATTACGTTTCTTATCATTTTAACTTAATTTTTATAAATATCGTAGAGTCTCTTTCAATAATCTTGACTCTTTGCTTTCAAAAATCATCCTTTCTTAAACGACAAAAATTCATATTTGAAAATTTACAACACATAACTTCAACGCTCAACCGGCTTTAAAACGCGCTTTGTGTCTACAAATTAAACGCACAAATTCCAGGATTGCCTGTCGCTGCGGCAGCCAAGCAGTTAGTTTGCCTGGTTACCTACCTGGTAGTTTTGCAAAACTTTTTCACACAAAAGCGAAGTAGTCAAGAAATTTCCATAGTTTGCGTCTTTTACTTCGTGTTGCAAGGAAAAATGCCGCAGGGCGCCTTTTACTTACTAATTTCACTTGTTTTTTTTTTGTTATTTGTGCCGGATTTCACATTTCTCATAGACCTAGTTTTTACAAGTTCTTGCTACTGAAACTGGCAGTTGTGCTGTCAAGTGTAAAATTTTAATGTGCGCATACAGTGGCGTGCAGAAACTTGTGTTCAAGTTTTACGCCAACAGCATTTCACCAGTGCCACCGCGCCACACTCCATACTCCGCGAAACCAAAGTGAGTATAATGTTGTATGTGTGCTTGTGTGTGTTCACAAGAATCCTATTTTACTTCCGCTTCTTTACATTTTGTAGCGCTTGTCAGTCGCTTGAGCAGCCGCACGGCATAAATAGTCAGGCAATGCAAATTTACCGTACACACTCACACACACGCAAGTGTAGAGTAGCGCGAAGTTTGCCTGTATCAATATGTACTTAGGTGAATTTTGTTTTTGCAATCGCAGTTAAAGAAATGGCAAGTGGCGTGAGAAGGCAGCGACAAAGTGCCACCAGTGCCGGTAAGTAAACAGCGCAAGTAACTAAATAGCTACTAATTGAGTTACTATTTGCGAGCACTTGACTGTCGAGTTTTATATTTTATGTTTTATGCTTTACTAGTCTCCTTAGGCAAAGTATATGCGAAAGTGGGTGTGTTTGTGTGTTTAGCGGGTGCAGCAATTTGCATGGAAGGAAAACTTGATGAGAATTTCGCACTTTTGAGAAATAAATAAGTTGAGGAAAATTTTAAACGACTTGAAGATGGTAATATTAAATTCTCAATATTATTTTTACTTTTTTTAGAAGGATCTTTTCATTAAAGGTATAAAGCTATTATGTATATAACTCTTTCAAATATATTTTATTAAAACGTTGAAGATAAATATGTAGGTTTTTTGACCTTAAATATTATATTTTTGCTGATAAAAAAAGAACAAAAACTGGTCTGAACTTTGTTAGAGATATCTCTTGACTGAAAGAGATCTCTACATACACAATATATCAATGAGAGTGGACTGATTGGAGAGTTATTTTTTTTTGAAGAAAGTTGTAAATTATTGCAAACTTATTTTCAAAGCTGACATTATATTACCCCATGGTGTCAAGAACCTTTTAGGGGCAGACCTAAATTGATAGCTTAAAAAGAATATTTTTGAGAATTAAATTAAAACCTCCTTCTTGTCAATTTTTTAAAATTTTAAGTGTATTTTTAAGCATATTTTAAAATATGCAGGAAATTTTTTTAGAAAAAAATTAACATTTCTTGAATGGTATGTCAGCTTTGACGGGGCTAACCAGAAAAGCAGCAGATGAAACCTAAAAAAAAAACTAATCAAATTTTATCTTAAGTTTGGTCGTTTTCGGCCTATCAAAATCCGTTTTATATAGAGAACTATATATAGAACTATTTGAGATATCGACTTCAAGTTTTAGAATGTTATTTTGAAAGGTATATGCTAGTAAAATAAAAACAAAAACAAAAATATTTATTTAATAGTTCATAAAAACTCTCTTATAAATTCTTAACCCTAAAAATTATCCTGAGAGTATCAAAAATAAAACACATATGAAAAATATAACATAGTTTTTCACGTCTGATTAAACACGTAACGGATTTTTCAATAGGAACACTACAAAAGTAGACGAATAGGGACAGCAAATGAAGCCATATTTTTTCCCGCTGCTTTGACTTTTCTCTCCAGTAAGGTTTGCCATTTTATTATGGAATGATATGCGATCCAACTACAAGTCGATCAGCCAGTGGCCTCAGCTTTAAGAGCGCTACGTCCAATTTTTTGAGTTATGGTTGTCATAATCTTCCTGTCAGATCAACAATCGAACGTCAAGTGCTCATCGAAAAATCATCTTCTGCGATGAGGCTGGCTCTTTTCTGGCTGAATGGCTTTGAAAATAAGCATAATATGGATTACTGGTCAAGAAATAATATACACGTACTCCATTAGTCTCCATTGCATTCCGAAACAAATAGGGTTTGGTGCGGTTTATGGGCCGGCGGCGTCATTGGGCCATACTACTTCCATGATTTGATCACCGACGTGTTACTGTGAATGGTAATCGTTTCCGCTCACTGATAACGGAATACTTATGGGCTCAATTGGATGATATGGATTAGGACAATATGTGGTTCCCTCAATAGTGTGCCACAAGCAACACAGCGAATGTCACAATCCATTTGTTGACAACCAAGTTTGGTTAACGTGTTTTCTCACTAAATGGCCCGGTCAATTGGTCGCCGCGGTCGTTCAATTTGACGTCAAGTCTATAGTCTAACTTCGTACTAATATTGAACGTAAAATTGCAGCAGAACCAGCCGACTTCTTCAAGCATGCCCGTGGTGGCCAAGTAAAGGAAATCGAGTTCCATACATAATAGCATCGAATGTTCTTCCACAGGAATAAAGAATTTCATTGATATCCAACACCGTTTATGTTTAATTTGAAAAACATTTTGTAGCGTTCTTACTGAAAATTCATTACGTCATCTTATGGTGAAATTACAGTTAGCATTTCATGTAGAAATGTAAAAAGAATTTTTATATTTTTTTAATTTTTTTTATTGAGACTAACTCTTCCAAGGTTTCATAAGTCCAACAGAAGGGAAACAGGAGAATATCAGTTGTTCTCATAACTGAAGATAAGTAGTGAAACTTAAAATCAATTTTAAGCCTAAATAAATTATTCTATGAATATCCAAAACTGACCTAATCGTTTAATTTTGATTTTTTGACTTTAAAGAGCTGTTTCGGAGGGTTACCATAACAAAATTTTAAAAACATAATTGTGAAAATGAAAAAATGTATCTGAGACTACCGCCAAAACTTTTCAAAACATAGTTTCATCTTGATTACTAAGAGCCAATATCTCCAAAACATATCAGAAGGAATATCTACTACAAAAAGAACAATTTTTTCGAACAAAGCATACTTTTCAGAAAAAAAAACTAGGCCACAATGGCATCGAAATTTTCACGTCAGTCAAAAATTTTGACACTTTGCAACGCAACTATGTTGCAGTCAAAAAAATTTAGAAAGTAATCCAACACAATGCGCCGCTGCGCAAATTTCGTTGCATTCGTGTTGCAAACTAAAAAATTTCGGCAACATGTGTGACCCAAAAAACACAAAAACACACGCGTGCGGCTTTTCACGCTGCCACAGAAAGTGACATATAACTGTTTCTGACGAATAGTGACAAATTGCAAGCGCACAAAACAAACGCAAAAATGAAAAATATGAAGCTGAGCGGAAAGCTGTGCGCGCATTTGCGAAAAAATTAGAATAAAGTGAAACGAAGAGTTGACGGATTACGAGAAATGTTATTGGAAATTATATATAAGTATTTTGTTCATGACGATAAGTGTCAGAAGTGACGTAAAAAAATCTTTCGATTAAATTTAAAGTAACGGTTATTTAAATTTTAATAACTTATTTTAATATTTCACTCAAACTTGATTACTCTTCAGGTACAAAATCTTAAACTTTTCTAACAATTTCTTACCTCAATCTCAAGCGCTGAGTTTATTATAGACAAACTTTTGTATGTATGTATATGTGATTACTGCATGTATGTGTGTGAGCACTCACCTGTAAAGAGAAGAGAAAATGAATTCTTTAGAAATCTTTCAAATTCCTTAATTTTACTAGGCAATTAAACTTCTTTTACGTGCCCTAAGCTGCACAAAATTATTAAAGTGAGGTTAGAATTCGGTTTTCTATGGCTTTACAACACCTACAACACAAAGAGAATTAATTTTTGTGGTAAAAGCAAAAATATGTGCAAATACTTTCATGTTAAGCAGTAGTAAGACCTATTAGAAGAAAGTGATTACTTTGTAATTAGTTACCAACTAGTATAAAAGTACTCCAGTTGTAGTTAAGCATGCATTGCTCGACAAAATTGCATCAAATGTTATGAAATTTGTAGTGATTACTTTGTAACTAGTTACCAACTAGTACAAAAGTACTCCAGTTGGAGTTAGGCATGCTTTTCTCGGCAAAATTGCATCAAACCTTATGAAATTTTAAGTGATTACTTTGTAACTAGTTACCAACTAGTACAAAATTACACCAATTGGCGTTAGGCATACTTTGCTCAACAATTTTGCAACAAGCAACAGTAAGTAAATCGCAATCATAAGCAAAATCATTAATCCTCTGCACAGCACATGGAATTTCCATTGGAAGCTCACACTAGGTACACGCCAATTAGTGAAACTCCCCGAAGACATGATGAATGAATTTGTATATATACATATATACATATAAGCTTTAGACTACATAAAAAGTAATAAATGTACAACAATGTTGCCACAGCATATTCGAGGCATATTTGGATTTGCGAAAAGCCGCAAACTTTGAGCCAATTAAAAGTGAAAAGTTAAGAATTGAAAGACCGCCATATGAATGCAAGCTAAAATATTTGAGCTCACATAAATATACAACAATTGACTTTAAACTAAATGTAATAACTTAAATTTTAAGTGTGTACAGAGCTGAAGCTTTAAAGCCAAACAATACACTAAACATATTTTGTGAGAATTTAATGACTTCAAAAGGAATTCGAAAATATATTTTTTTGTAAAACACACACATTTACTAATAAATACTAGCGCTCTTACTTAACATACAGCTACTTTATCATTTTCGGCAATTTATTCTTAATATTTATAACAAAAAGATGTGCCACGTGGCGTATACGCAACTTTTGTTAACAAACGCAAACATTAACTTTGCATCCACACAAATGTAACTACACACAAATCAGCTTATAAATAAAATATCAGGTATAAAATAGCAGTAATTAGAAATACAAATATAATTCCTGTAGGCATTACAACAAATACAAAGCAGCAGGAAAAATATTGCCAGAGCAACTATGCCGTTAAGAGATTAATTGGATTTTCAACCTTTGTACTGTCTTCTTTGGAAAAAAGCTTAGTATTTATTTGAATGCTTTTGCTATTTAAAGTCATTAATTAGCAGCGCATTTACAAGAGCGTTTTTGCAATTCAAAATCAAAAGCCTGCAAATGTGAGTTTCAATTAAGCGAATTTGTATTTATGGCGAAATATTTGAGTTACCAAATCTTAGCATCATTTAATACCCTCCCTTAATGGATTACGAAGAAAGAGAATTATGAAAAATATTCAAAAGATATTTGGTTGTAGAAAAAATGATTATTGCTTTAGTAAAGCAGCCTTAGGAGAATCAATTGCAATAGAATTTGCTTAATTTAATTAATATTATTTTAATAGTTGAATTTGGAGACCAAATTTTTGTTAAATTTTTCCATTTTTCCATAATTACTACCTAAATTGCCTTCACTTTAAGCCTTAATTGTATGTAAATAAAAACAAAAAAGTAATTTGTAGATTTCAACTTTTGCTTCAGATTATTAAGATTTCTCAGTAAACTTTAGCAAAAATTTTGTATATTATCAAAAATATCGAAGAAATCATTTTAGCTTCTCACCAAATACGTACATATGTATATACTTAGTATGTATTTCCATACTCTCAAACCGTAGATGAATTTTTCTTTTTCACTTTAATTTTTAAACAAATTTTGACAAAAAACAAATTATTTGTATACCTTTTGAGCCTCACAAGCTTTAAAAAATAAGAAAGTATTTCCGTTTTCTAGTTAATTAAAATTTCAGTTCAAAATCTTAATGAATTATATTAAAAGAAACAGAGTACCGCAGAAATTTTATTAACAGCGCAAATGGTGTGTAACTTGGCTAAAATTCAATGACTGCCTGAGGGTAGGCTACGGATTTTAGTTATTTTGCTTTTTGCAGACTTATAAGAAAACGGTGGATAAACATAGCTACTTTGGACTGAGCAAGTATCCGAAAAATAAAATACTCTCTCGACGAACTCTATAAATCTTTCATTATTACATCATCTAATAAGTCGGCCTTAGAAGTGTAGAAGTGATTTATGATTCTTTGCGCATTGGTAACGACGAACATTGCTTTCGATGTACTGCGACCACTGTATTTTTTCCAAAAGTAAAGATGATTCAGAAAATATTAACAAGGTAAATCATAACCAATGAGAGATCTCTCCTATAAATCGGGGTATGATAAAGATAGATAGACAAACTTGAGATTTGTAATAAAAGAAATTCCTTGAATAGGAACTCTTACTTTTAACAAAATTACGCAAAAGTCATTACTTGACACAGTTTTCGTAACACGCTCAAATTATGTGAGCTCCATGTAAAAATTCTGTAAACAAAACTAAAAATAAACAAGAGGTCACCTCCAGTGATACTTAGAAGATTTTGGTGATAAAAAAAGCTTTATTTTCAGCGTTAAGGTTTTTTATTTTTACTAATTGATAAAGCTAAAAAGCTCTACTAGAGACAAGAACAGTTTTAATGTCTACTTTGACATTTTATTCTCATTTATATGTGTCCTTATAAATGTGAGAAGAGGGCAATTTCCATATACTTACGTAGATGAAAGATATTTAATTATTTTTAAAAGATCCATAAAAAGCAAAACCTAAATATGATATAATTGAATATACGAAATATCTGAGATGTAATATTATATCTTTCGAACTTGCCACAGTTTTAGGCGGTTATATCCACTTATGAATTTCAAAAAACAGATTTTTTGGCACATTTGTTGAATGTACAGATATAAGAGAATGAATGTCTGAAGAAAAACAGCCAAATAATTTCGAAAACTTGCTCATATTTGTAAGTAGTTTTTAACTTATTGCAATCAGGTCTCAAATATTTGAAAAATTTAAATATAGATAAATAAATAAATTGAAATATTTTTCTTGTGACGATATTTTCAGAGTCGATGAGCAAAATTTCTCCGAAACAGTTGAACCAAAAATAATTTTTATATAAACTTTTCGGATATATTTGTCATATCTGTGTTAAGTAATGATCGAAGTAATATGATTTTCTATAAAAATTTAGATTCCCACTCCGAAATATAACAATTTTTTGACATAAAACGACCTCTTTCATAAAACAACTTTTTTTCGCCCACCATAATGTTATTTTTTTTCAACAATTTCTTTTGCCAAAATAAATGTTTATAAAGACCTTGTAACTTGTAAAAGTACTTATGGCAGAACTATGTACCATATACGCTGAAACAGTTCAGAAGGCTACCAATCGCCTCATAGAAGGGATCTGCATTACTTTTTTTTTGGAAAATTTAAAATTTTATATAATGGACGCCATTTTTAAGACAAATAAACTGCCTTTGTAGGGAATATTGCTCATATTCGGGCTGTTCTGGCAGAAAAGTGAATCTGATGTCAAAGAAGCTGCAGTTTTGTCTAAAATTTCGATCATCCCAAATAAAATTATCGAAGAGGCAGTCTCAATGTGGAAATCGTTACAACCTTTCTGCTTGAATAGAGGTTCAATTTCGGATGAAAAGGCAACAAACTTATAAAATTTCTAATTCAAATTTCAAACATTACATCCATTCAACCAATGTATGTATATAACGATTTTTTGGATTTAAAATAATGTTAAGCAGAAAAGTCTGTATCAATGCCTGACACCTTTTTTCGAAGATCTTGTTGGGGATATCGTCTGTTGTAAGACGGGAATGCAAAATTTTTGGAAGTGAATGACGTATTATTAAATAACATGAAGTTCTGTGAATATACTGTTTTTTATTTATTCATTCAATAAATTGTCTCTTCTAAAAAAATTTACATAAAAAAGCGTTTTTTCTGCACTGCAAATACTCCTTAAGCGACTCATTTCAATCATTTCGTGTTTTTTCCGAATTCTGAAGACATCCACTGTGGGGAAAAAATTTTAATCATAAAGCTTCTTGCCAGCCAAGTTTTCGCCATACTCGTGCACATTGCTTGAACGGCACCACATCAGTTGCCGTCATTGGCAAGGCTTCCATAAATAACAGCGAACGGCGTCGGTTTCCTGCGCAGCGAAGCCTGCATTTCTAATTTGCAGGCGAATATTATTTATATACACCACTTTTTCTGGTGTTCTTTTACAAGTATTATAGTTAGACTTTACACATATATGTATGTTTGTTGTAGTACAAGTGTTTGTGTTTGTTCTAATGCTTTTCTGCATGCGTGTGCATTGTTGCAACTGTCTATTACCTTACCGTTAGCCAAGTTTTTATATTGTGTGCTCCAGACTTTTTACACTCTGCACTAAGCTGTTGTTATTGTTTTTGTGCCACTGTTGCATTTCGCTCGGCTGTTAGCTAATATTTTGCCTTTGTTGCCTTTTACCGGGCGCATTGCTTGCTCTGTGCTAATGTTTTGTTTCACAAATATTTTTTCCAAAGCTTTCAATTGTTGTTGCTGTTGCTGTTGTTATGAAAGCAAGTTCCTTCATTTACGCCAACAATATGCCATTGTTATTTCCCGGCAGCAATTTTCACAGGCAAACTCTTCCCCCTCCACACACACTCATCCCCCGCGCGCGCAGTGTCACCTTGTTTAGCAATTGTTTGTGCATTGTTTGCTTTTGTTTTTGCGATTTTCTGCACTTTTAATAACTGCAACTGTGGAATCGCGGCGCTGCCATTGTGCTGAGCCTCTAAGTTTTCACTTTGGCTGCAGTTTTTTAGCACTTATGGGTATTTATGTGCTGCACGGCGCGAATGTGTGGCTTCTATACACACACATACATACAAAAACTCATACAAGCGTAATGTAGATATATGTATATATCCGTCTAGAATAGTTTGTAGCGAAATTTGCTAATCAACAGCGCGCGCCAACAGTCAGCAGCAGCGCAGCTTCAGGCGTTGTCGCCCACGCCAGGCGCTCTAAACGCCATTGGCGTCAGCGACACCCTCTCCAGCATGGCGTTGCCAACACCAACCGCCGCATAATGTGGCGCCAGCCACGCCCGCAGCTGTTAGTGACACCAACGCTGACTTTTGTGGCTGCGACGCGCGCTGCCGCTGTGTGCGCAGGTGGCCGCGAGGCAGCTGTGCCATTACCAGCTACTCGTCGCTCATACGACATTACACTCTGGCTCGCGGTAATCCTTTCCGTTTCCTGCATTTGCTTGCGTCCTTCAGTTCTCTCTTTTTGTTTTGCATTTCTTTTCTATTGTTGGAAACGTGTTGGCGCGCTGGATTTCTCTACGCAAACGCAACACGTATGTCTGAGTGCAGTTCATTGGCCGCGGGTCATTTCTAACGGTCACTGTTCCCATTTATTATTGAAATAATTTGCACAAAGTAATTAAATTTTTAATATGCAGTGCAGATATGTTAAATAAGCAGGAAAAAAGCTGTAGTTGTGTGAAAAAATCATCAGGTTTTCAGAGGATTATTTTAGCTGTACTGAAATGAAAGAGTTTGGGTGTTGTAGATCTTAAAATTAGACTCACACTTTATTGTTGAGATGTGAGTATGTGGGAAAAAAATGTGAACAATACAATTTCAAAGCAAATTTATGCAGTGCCGCTATAATATCTTCTAAGTCGTCTAATGCTTTCAAGACTAGTGTTTAAGATATAGATAGTACGATCACAACAATATTGCCACCGACCGCTGGCGTAGGATCTGAAGTTGCGAAATCTAAGCTTGGTATTTAGTAATATTTCTCTCAACGGTACTCTTAAGATATTTAGTTAAGTAAACCTTTACTAATAGTTTTGCTGAAGACCACATCTGGTCACTATCCGGTGCTGCAATGATTTCATGGCAAGTCCTGCTATTTACTTCTGTCTGTCGAAGAAAATTTTGGTAAGATCTCCTCTCCCCAATGCTATACGCGGAAAAGTATTTTGCTTACTTTTTTGCTCTAGTTTTAACACCTTTTCCACAGAAGGCATCTCTTCACTTCACTTCTGTAAAGTTCTTGTAGTTTTGTTTGAAATGGTGATCTTTTGACTTCATTTTTATCAAAAATTAAAACTAGAACAAAACTTTGAGCAACAATCTCTCCAAAGGAGGGCATCAGATCTCGTCAGATTTTGATCCAGCCCACAAGTTAAAAATCACACTGCGATGTCTTAAAATCAATATTCCTGGTTTCTCAGCTGCAGTTGATTGGCCTTCTGGCAATCCAGATCTCTATTCTTTGCACGGCAGTTCGTGAACAGAGTACCCGTACTGCAACTACGTCAGACATATTTAGGAAGTCTGAAAAAAATTTTGGCTGAATGCTTCTATTGTTGAAAGCAAAAGGTAACCCTTTCGAAAAAAAATCTAAACATCCCTCATTTAAAATATAATATTTTTTAAATGAAATTTACTTTATTAGAAAAAAAAGTGTATTGAAATTAATTTTTGTAACGGGCTGAACGTGTAACAGAATTTGTGGCAGGATTATGTACTATATACACTGAAGCAATTCAGAAGACTACCAATCCACTTATAAAAGGGGTCTGCAATAGTCTTTTTGACAATTTTCGAATTAAATAGAACACATGCCATTTTTGAGACAAACAAACTATCTTTGCTGGCAATATTGCCCTTTTCTGGCTGTTTGAATCAGAAAACTGAATATGGTATCAAAGAAGTTGGAGTTTAGTCTGAAATTTCAGTCGTCAAAAATATAATTATCATCGAAAAGGTCTCAACTTGGAAATTATTACAACCTTTCTTCTTGTAACGAAATCTTATACAGATCTTTTACAAACAATGCTTAAAGACTTCGACGAGTGCCAAACCAGATAAAACCCCAAAAATACGTGCTGTTTCAGTCACTTAGACCGACTGTCACGGAAGGAAAAGTGGAAAGAACATTATAGTCGGTATATAACCTTCTCAGGTAAATAGATTTATTGAATTTTAGAAAAAAATATTTTTTTAATCCGTTATCAAAAAGTGCTTTATATAAAAAGTATCAATCCCTTTTTGTAGAGGCAAATCTGCTTTGCTGAAATTCATCTTGCAAAAACGCAAAAAAAAAAAAAACACAAAAAACAACAACGCATCATCGGAAATGAAAGTAGATTTTAATTACATAGCAATTAATTATAATTTTATTTATTTATGCTTACAACAACAAAGTGTCAGTGAAAAAAACGATAAAATATGCAACCGCATGAAAGCACAAATTAACACAAATACATACAAAGACACATTCATATGTACATAAACGAATACACACATACAAATGTGATGTTTGCTACAATTAAATTTTTTCTGCATTTGTGTGTGTTTATGTACCAGAGCCTGCTGCCGCACATAAATATTGCAATTTTCATTTAATTGTAATTTTTGTTTTCATTTTAATTTTACATCATCAATGCTCCTTTTTGTTTTTGTTCAAATTTATGATGCATATTCTCGAGCTCATTTCACACACACACACGCACATAGCGCATAGCGGCATTTGCTTTTGTCATTACTTTTTTGTTGCACTTTTTAATCAAATATTAAAAAATGAAATTATTTATTTTGCTCGCAGTTGTGTGTGTGTGCGTGTGCTTGTTGTTTTTTATGACGCTACTTATGCTGCTATTTTGTGCGTGTCAACGCTTTCGAGTGTCATGAATTATAAATAAATATTTACATTTATTATTTACGCATAAAAATTGTGGCACATGTTGCATAAGTGACAATAAAGGGCACACACTAGATGCCAGGATGGCAGTAATGGCAAATTAAACAGGAAATATGTGGACCGAATGATTAAAAGTAGCAAAACTTATTATCTTTTAGTTATTTTTTAAGTATTTAAAGCGATCAAAATAATCCGATATTTATTAAATATGGAACTATTTGTAAAAAATTCATAGAAATTTGTATCATTTGATAGTAAATTTTGTGTTCAACTACATAACAGGTTTTTCATAGGGAAGCTACAAAAGTTGACCGAAACGATAGCAAACAACGTCAAATTTTTCTCCGCTCTTTTGACATTTCTCTTCAGTAGGGTTTGCCATTTCATCATGGAAAGATATACGATCCAAAAACTAGTCAAAGTTCTTAAAATTTACTACCGAATTTCGGAGTCAGTGGCCTCAACTTTAAGAGCGCTGCGTCCAATTTATGGTGGTCATAATCGTACTGTCAGAACAACAATTGAGCGTCTAGTGGAAAGATTTGAATCCATAGGTTCAATACAAAATGTTCCCGTGCCAGTGAGACAAAAAAGTGTCCACAGTGCCGAGAATATTGCTGTTGCTAATGCATCAATTGCGGAAGAGCCGCATCAGACAGTCACACGTCGTTCTCAAGCGTTGGACATCTCTGTGACGTCGGTGAGGCAAATTGTGCGAAAAAAACTTGGCCTACATCCTTACAAGATCAAATTGGCGCAAGAACTGAAGCCGCTTTGCCACCACAATCGTCATATGTTCCCAAATTGGGCTCAGCAACAACTTGAGAATGATCCGGATTTTCATGGAAAAATCATCTTCAGCAATGAGGTTCATTTCTGGCTAAAGGGCTTCGTCAATAAGCAGAATATGCACTATTGGTCAGGCAGCAATCCACACGTATGCCATGAATCACCATTGTATCCCGATAAAATGACGGTTTGGTGCGGTTTATGGGCCGGCGGCGTCATTGGACTGTACTTCTTCCATGATGATCAAGACCGGCACGTTCCAGTGAATGGGAATCGCCACCCTTCAATGATAACGTAATAGTTTTTGCCCGAAACGGTTGCTGTGGACTTGTACAATATGTGGTATCAACAGCACGGCGCCATAAGTCACACAGCGAATGTCACAATCGATTTATTGATAACCAAGTTTGGTGTACGTGTTATCTCACGAAATGGCCCAGTCAATTGGCCGCCTCGGCCATAAGATTTGACGCCGTTAAACTATTTTCTGTGAGGCTACGTCAAGTGTATGGCCTATGCCAACAAGCAAGCGACGATTGATGAATTTTGTACGAATACCGAACGTGAAGTTGCAGCAGTATCGGCCGATTTATGCTTAAAAACCGTCGAAAATTGGGTTCAGCGTCTGGACTTCTGCAAGCGTGGCCGTGGTGGCCATGCAAAAGAAATCGAGTTCCATACATAGTGGCATCGAATGTACAGCTTTTGTAACGCTCTTACTGAAAACCCCGTTATTTTTGTTCTGAAGTTAAAATTATCTTAAATTCCAGAATAAGTACTCGCTGTTTTCGTTAATGTTCCAATAAAACTGAGGAATCTAAACTGATTAAGCATAAAATAACATCCGCTAGGTGGAGCTTTAGTTTAGGCTTTGTGGGCGGCAAAGCAGATTTTTTCACTTCAATTTCAGTGCCGATATTCGAAGCTCAAGTTCTCAGCGGTATCATCTTGTTTATGTCAATGCAAAGCATGATTTGTTTCAGGTTTCTGTACATAGATTTAGGCTGTTCAAAATCTCACTAGGTGCCGCTGATATCGGAGATATGTTTGAAAGACATTTAAAAGCTATCCGAGCATGATTTGTAGGCAATTAGCTTACAAAAATATTCTTAGCAAATTTTTTATTATGAATAGTTTGCATTTGCCATTGTTATTAGACTAAGCCATCATTAAAAATTTGCATATGTTTAAATTTCATCAACAAGATGAAATAATGGGCTGTCAAAAAAGTCTTGCGGTATTTTTATTGAATTTTTTTTTTTTTTGTTTTATTGAAATTGAAATGAATTTTTGATGACTCATGCCCAGCTCTTGACCGATGCTACGGCTGCTACTATGCCGGTCTTTTTCGACCAATTCAGCGATTTCACCGCAATTTTCGACGACAGGCCTTCCGGAGCGTGGCGCATCTTCGACCATCTCTACACCAGAACGAAAACGTTGAAACCATCGTTGTGCGGTGGAAATGGAAACTGTATCGGGTCCATAAACTGCACAAATTTTATTGGCGGCTTGAGATGCATTTTTGCCTTTATCGTAGTAGTACTGTAAAATATGCCGTATTTTCTCTTTATTTTGCTCCATGTTTGCGACGCTATAACTCACGAACGACTTAAAAGAAACGACAATCAATCAAACATGAGTTAGCGTGTGAAATGAGCTTTCCAAAAAGGTATAGCATGACCCGATGCGACGAATAAAATTAGAACTACGCGCTTTCAGCGCCAACTAGCGAAAATACCGCAAGACTTTTTTGACAACCTATTATATTTACATATTTTATTCGATTAATGAGTTAAATTTGCTTGGTTAGAACATATCGTCACCTAAAATGCAAAACAACGTATCATCAAAAAAAAAAAAATTTAAAATCGTTGTCAGATTTAATAACCAATATATAACTCTCTCTTCAATATGAGTGTATGATAACCAATAAATAACCATTTTATAAGCAAAACTAAAATTTTGTTTTAATATGAGTGGTTTCCATGGTACCGCTATCCTTCGTCTGTAAACTTATGAAAATTGATGTTACGATAATCTGCTTTTTAGGTGAGGTGGTAACCATTATATAACCATTTTATAAACGAGACTCAAAAATGCTTGCTATCAAAATAGTCAATCACAATTTATTTATTTATTTATTTTTTTTTGTTTAAAGTCACCCCAAACCAGTGCTTCACCAATATTTTACACAACAAAAACAGAGGCAAAAAGTTTTAAAGTAGGATTATAACGAAGAATTAAGGGTATTGGTTAGTTTTTTGCTAAAGTGTGAGTTGTTTTTAATTTTTTAGACCGTTATTTATTTTTGACTGCATAATTTGATTTTCCTACCAGCTTTTTTAATTTCAAACTCAGCATCGTTTTCCTTTTTTGAGATAAATTGCATATTTTTCAAAAATAAGAAAGATTGCAAGAAAAAATTTTGGTTTGCTAAATAATATTATCATTTTCAGCTTCAAAAAATATTATCGCTAATAACTTTTCTTCTTTCCACATGAGTGAACGATGCCACTATTATATTTAAATATTGTTTACTATTTATTTTATATTAATATTTGATTTATATATGTATGAGACTGATTTTCAGCAAAAAGCCATATGATTTAGTAATGTTTTTTTTAGAGTGGATAGTAAAGAGGAATATAATATATTATATGTTTGTATATATAATATAGCAAAAAAAGTTTAACTTTTTATTTTCAAAATTTATTTGATTCTTATATTAATAGTTTTTGCCACATAACTACGAAAACTGCTCTTAACTCTGTGTTTCAATTTATGACTTAATAAACACAGCTCCATATTTGTATACAAATCACCATTAAGTGTACTTTCCGGTAGCAGGAAGCTACTAACAAAATGCAAACACTAGAAAAATTGCGCCAACACATGCAAAGCTATATATTTACATATTTCTAGCATTATCAGGACTGTGTTGTGTATGTACTCAGTATAAAAATATTATATATTCTGAAGCTCATATTTTTGAATTTAGTTTTCCATCGACAAGTCAGTCACTTATTTTTTAACTGTTCACTAGATTGGTATGCTCAGCCAGTGAGTAAGCAACTCAATTAAAACTGCCAACAAAGCGCAAAGTTCGAAAAGTCGAAGATTTCATGACAAAATGCCATTAAATTTTGGCAAATCATAATTCATTTTATGACAGCAACAAATTTGACACGAAAATCGTTGCAGAAATACGTATATGAAATAAAGGTATAAAGAAAACTGTTTTATAAAAATAAAATCAAAATTGAAAACAAGCAAAAATGCACGATAGATAAGAACTCGTTTTATTTTTAGATTGTTTTTTCTAATGAATAAAATAATTGTTTTGGAATTTTTATTATTATAGACTGACTAGTAGTTAGGAGGATGTTTGTAATACACACATAAAAACGTCAGAGCACCATAAAATAATAATCTTCACCTATAACGCAAAATAACAGCCAAAGGAAAAACGATATAATAGAAAACACTCACATTGAAACAAAATTTGAGAATTTGTTATAAAATGGTTATATATTGGTTATATAGTGGTTATATCTGACAGCGGAAGCTGAAAATTTTATGCATAAATGTATGTAATATGCTATAGTAAATCGTGTGCAATAAAAAATTCAATTTCGATTTTTCGATGGTACGTTGTTTTGCATTTTAGGTGACAATATGTTTGTGTACATATGTACATATGTATATATGATTAATGCGACGAGATGCTTTAGCCATGTCCGCCTGTAGGTCTTTTCGTCTGTTTCTAAGCGAACTTGTCCCTCAGTTTTTGAGATATTAATCTGAAATTTCACATATGTGCTTATCTCCATAAGAAACTACTCATTTGTCGTAGCTACCGAAATCGCACAACTACAGCATATAGCTGGCATATAAACCGAGCGACCGGTATCAAGTGCTTGTATAGAAAACTTTATCATTTGTCAAGTTATCTTAAAGAAATTTGGCAGAGATTGTTGTCCAAGGCAAAGATACAATCACCGAAAAAATTATTCAGTTCGGACAACCATAGCATATGACTGCCATACAAACTGATCAGTCAAAAACAAGTTTTGGTATGGAGAACTTCTTTATTTGTTGAGATATCAGCATGTATTTTGGTGCAAACTATTTTCTGAAGCAACGCTCTAATCTCCGTGAAAATTGTTCAGATCGGTCAACTATGGCATATTGCTGTCATACAAATTGAACAGTCAAAAACGAAACCTTGTATAGAAAACTTTTACATTTGACAAGATATCTTCCAGAAAGTTTTCAGAAATCATTTACAAGGCAGCATCACATTCTTCATAAAATTGGCCAAGATCGGTCAACTATAGCATATATGAAGCTGTCATGCAAACTGACCGATCAAAATCAAGAAACAAATATTTTTAAAGCTTTTTATACTATAATAAATGTATCTGTGAAGGTTATAATAGCTTCGGTGCAGTCGAAATTAACAGTTTTTTCTTGTCTAACCTCAAAGTGAACAAATCACATACGTGCTCCTTGGCAATAATCACTGTAAGTATTTAAAAATCTTCCAGGAACTATAATAGCGTACAACATGTATCGCGAACACGCCCACCTCTTTGCCATAGTTAAATTTCAGCACTTTTCTTGCTTTGACTCTTATTTATTGCCTATTTCGCTTTCCAGGAATTCGGGCGCTGTTTCCTATTTCCGGCGGCGTAAATGAAATGAGCTGTTAATGTGCCTTTAAATTGTCTGTTCAATGTTTAGTTTGACTTTCAGTTTATATTTTTGTTTGTATAGCAAATAGATATACATATATGTATATGAATATATACATATATGTATGTATGTGTGCGTGTTTGACACTTAAATACATTTTAGCGCACGATTTTCCAAGTTCTCCCCAGAGATTGCACGCCACTCAAAAACCCATTGAAAGCACAGCTTCAACGCTGAGGACGAAAATTTCACTGTTTTAGTTGTTGTGGTTATTCCTCTTATTGTTGTTGTCGTTATTCCTCTTATTTTTGTTGTGGTTATTCCTCATTGTTGCTTTTGTTGTTCTTGTTGTTGTTAGAAAGCAGTTGGGCTTCTTGTTTATAACTTCTTTACTTTTGCGTCGTTACTTCTGTAACTAAGCGCGTGTGAGTGTGTATGCTTGCTTATTTGCAAATATTTATAGCACATACACATACACACATATATAAAATTTATATATGCGAGTGTATCGTAATGTGTTACGCCCACTTGCCGCATTGTTGTTGCGTCTGTTTACTATTCCATGCCATATTTGTTGCTTTTGCTATTATTTGCTCGCTTGTTTTGCGCCATTTGCTGTTGTTGTTATTTTTGTGGCACTTATATCTTCACTAGATATGTACTCTTAGCCTTTGTGCCACATTTTCAACAACTTCTGTCAATTGTTGTTTATGTGTGTGCGTGTCTTATTTTTCTAGCTATTTAATGGGTTTGGCTTTTCAGCGCTCAATTTTCGTTTTACAACAACAATAACAAAAGCAACGATTTGATAATGTTGCCAATATTTTGTCGAACTTTCTTAACAACACAAGAGTTCGTGTCTTTCTAAAACACCAAATAATACACATACATGCAAACACAGACGTATGCATCTTCTCATATCTATAGTTATGTATATACATAAGTATGTAGAGACAAGTCTTTGGTGTTGTAATGTGTTGACTTATTTTTATATGTTGTCTCTGCTGTCAATAGCATTATTTTATTGTTACTCTTAAGTGTATTTTTGTTGCAATTGTTGTTACACTGCCGCCCACTTTCTTACTTTTATCTAATTTTCTATTTTGTACTCTACGTTTTCGCCAACTCTGTTGTTGTGCTGTCAATATTTTTTGCACTGTCGTCCTGGCAATGGAAAAATTCCAATAATAGCACATGACATTTTCACCAAAAATACTCAAATGCATACATATATGGAATGAAACTTATACATATGTATATGTATATATCCCTTATATATGCATAAACATATCCCCTAGCGTTGTTACTCGTACAAAATATCGTCTCCGTTGTCCCGACCACGTTTCATTGTTCGGTAGTTTAGTGGTACATTATTATGACATTCGCGTTCGCTTACAGCAATAACGGTAACTCTCTTGTGAGTTGTTCTCTTGATTTGTTTATCTTTGTACAGTTATTTTTGTTTTGTTTGTTGCTATTTTGAGAACTATCTTCAGAGTATACATAATTATATTGAGAACTTAACTGAAATAGCGAAGTTCGCTATAAATTTTTTTCCGTTTACTAGTAATTTAGTGGTTAGAGAACTCTTCATTACAACAAATCTGCTGGAAAACTTTTCGTCAAAATTATATTAGTAATGTTAAAGGAAAACCATAGATCTCACTTAACATCTAGGTATAATTTAATTACATCAGTAATAGGCCCGGCATTTGGTCATCAAAAAACCATTCTATACTAAATTATCTACTAAGTTTTCTTACTCCGTACTCTCAAAACAAAATCAAGTGTCTCAAATATCACTCATTTCTTTTGAAAAAATTTTGTTTTATGTACAATGGAATATTGAGAGAACTTGATTCAACGCGTCATCTCAAAATTTAATAAAATCAGTTCATAGATACGACAGCGACACATATTTCGAGACCAGCGGCACCAAAAGTGTATTTTGTAAACTTCTTCTTTACTGGCGTGGACATCACTTACGCAGTTATTGACGAGTTGGAGGCTGGAGACAGGTGTAGAAGTTCAAGTGACAAAAGTTCTCTGAGCGCCATTTATTCGGGAGTGGCCAGAAACTATTAATTTACATATGGCTCAGGTCATATCATAGTGAGAAGGCGAACCACCAGATCTTATATATTTCGTACTTTCAGTTTATAGCCCATTACAGATAGTGTATAATATTTATCTATATTTGATAACATAAATTTATTTCTTTTTGCCTTTTTTTTACGATTAAAAGAAGGATGAGTTTACTCTTAGGAGTAGGCAGTAGAAATTAAGGAGCAAGAAAACTCATAGCTTCAAAAATAATCTATACTTAATCGTTAAGTTCGGATAATATTGAAAAAAATATAATATACTCTGGTATCTAAAAGGAAAAATAAGGGCCAAGAAAATGCATATCATAATTGGTCGAGAGTATAAACAAAATATATCAAAGATTATATTGTCGATATTTTAATCGATTAGTTGCGATAACATTAAAAAATACTTTATATAATCGGATATCTAAAAAAATAAAGTGCAGAAAACTAAGCTTAATAATTAATATTATTATTATTTACAAAAATTATTTAAAGAAATCTTTTAAAATTTTTTTTATTGATACTTTAATCGATTTTTTCCGATTAAATAAAAAAGAAATACTTTTTATAAACGGCTATATGAATGGAAAAGTAATGCGCTGTCAAATGCATAAGCTTCATAATTAATCGATAATAATAAAAAAATCGATTATTTTTTATTACCGATATTTTAATCGATTATTTCCGATAATATAGAAAAATACTTTATATAATCGGCTAATTTGAAGGAAAATAATATACATAAGAGTGTGTAATTAATCGAGGATATTAAAAAACTTGTTTATGATTTTTTTATCGATATTTTAATTGATTATTTCCGATAACATTGAAAAATGCTTCACATAATCAGCTATCTAGTAAGAAAAAATAAGTTGCATGAAAATACGTATGCTGCATAATGAATCGATAATATAAAAAATCGACCAAATATTTTTTTATCGATATTTTGATACATTTTAATCAATTATTTCTGATAACATTGAAAAATACTTCATATCATCGGCTAGCCAGTAAACTAATATAAAACTGTAATATACAACATTCCTAAAGAAAGGGCGTTTCCCAATGCTGTAATCAGCCAAACTGGGGACTAGTTGGTATATCGACAAAAAAAATTGATAACATTGCTACTATCAGAACAAAGAAAGATAGTTTCGATTACAATAGTCTACTTACACTCGATTACGTTCACTCATACCAGACCAGAGGAGGAATTGTGAAGGAATGGACAAGTGAGACGATCTCTCAATAAGGTTGGCACGTTTAGTGTTTTGGGTAATACTAACTACTGGTCTACCATAAAAACAAGATTTTACGTAATTTCTTAATAAATAAGTTATTCCTGTAAATAAATATCCGATTTTTGTGCTATTTTTGATTGAACAGATAAATTCGTTTCAAAAATTTGATAACTAGAAGAATTTTTTTTCCGGGCTTTAGTGCTTTTTTTCAATAAAAGTTATGGATTTTGAGTTATTAGGTGAGGACTACGTTGTATTCGCCCTTCTACATTGCTCGAAATAGCTACAATTGCTGCATTTGAGCTTGTTACAAGGTGAATATTTAGTAGTTTTTAGTCGATCATGTGAACTTGATATTAGTTTTTTTGCTTGTGCTACATTTAAAGAAAATTACATTACTTTGATTAATATTTTTTGCCAAATTCAATATTTATTATTACAGCGGTTTCAAGTATTTTCTCTAACAAAAGTGTTTGGATGCTGATTTTAAGACTAAAGTGATTATTTTGCCAAAGAAACTTTCGAATTATAGTGAAATAATAGGCAAAAAGTTTTTTATCTAGAGATAGCTCTAGACAAAAAGTCCACAATGAGCTGGACAACTTCTTGTAATTATTTTTTTTGAAAAAATTATTTTTAAACGAGTCATGATGTGATTAAAATAGGAAACCGATTCCGATGCATTATTAATACTTTATATACGAACCTTTTGCCCGTGAAAATATAGAAAATAATATGCTATGCTATCCTTTGAAATTTAGTAAAATTATGTTTACCCTAGAAAAATGAAGATTCCCTCCAGCAACTAGCTTTATACACAATTTTTTTTGCTACATTTTAATGCCATTTATTTTGTAAAAACTAGGTTATCTTCATTATTTCAGCTTCGTGTTAAGATTAGCCACGTTCCGTCAACCATGAAGACATTCCTAACGCCATGCTAATGTGCCACCAAAGCGACAACCTGCAATAATTTCATATTAAATATAATCAGTGGTAGAAAAAATAAACGCAACATAACCTCAATAAAGCAAACAGAAAACGCATAGATTGCACATAAGAATGAAAAAGTAGTTGCGAGGCACATAAAATTGTAACAAATCTTGGCTTAAGCAAGAAGTGTCGGCTCAAGGCACGTAAATGTCTAACAGCTGGTACGTGCGTAACCAAAACTAACCGAAATAGTATGTGAACACACGCCACATGTGCGCACGTATGTGAAAGAAACTAACACACTTGTTTATATGAACGCAGGAGTGGAGAGGTGAAGGGAGGCTGGAGGAGAATTTTAGTTACACTACATAAACCACAAAGCATAAATAATTTCGCACAATCTTCTTATGTATTAGAAATGACACGTCACACAAGCACAAAAACGCACAAACATACGCACATACACACGCATTGGTAGCGAGCCATGAATAAGCTACCTGCTGGGAGCAGAGACCGCATGGAGCTACATAGAAGTCTGCAACAAAAGCTACTGTGGTTATATACATATGTGTATGTTAATAAGTAGGTATGAGTGCGTGTATATGTTCGTGCTATATGTATGTATGTGTGTGCCAACTGCTGAAATTGGTCATAAAGCTTGTCGATGCCGTGGATACGCACATTTTTGGCATGCGATTCCGTTGCTTTTGGCATTTTTCATGTAAAATAGTGTATGTAAATATATATACATACATACATAGTATGGGTATATACTATATGTGTTTATGGAAATTTTGTTCCTCTTTCTCATAGCGTTACCTTTATAAGCCTCACCTATATAAGTTCTTCGAAATTTTATGTGTTTGTCTAGGAGTTTTTCTCTTCATTTCATATTTGATAGACTTTTTTGTAATTCTTCTTCCTTTGTTTTTGTTGTCTGCACAGTGTCGATGTCTACTTTATGTCCTCATTGGCGGCAAGTAATTTGTTGAGCTCCCTGCGTGACGTTAGAATATAAAAAAGTAGAAATAGACGGCTGGTAGTGCCGGCAGTGTGTCATAAAAGTATAGCACTAGCAGACATCCGTACACCAGATATACAACATATTTTCATTAAAGGAAGTGAAATATGTATAAGACATTTGCTTTACTAACGTTTGAGAGGGTGAGATTTGAGGAATCCGTTTTTTTTTTAATACTTTAAGGACATTTACTAAGGTACTATAAATTATAATATAACACTTTGGTGCATATTCATAATTCTCTGTAAAGCATTAAGCTCCTTTCGTCAAAAATTAAGCACTTTATGGGGTTAATTGGGCATATTTATGACTTTCTGAGTGTCATGTAAAATGCTTTTTATAGTTGTTATGTCGTAAAAGTTATACTTCGATGATTTAAAAGAATTAAGTGCGAAATTGAATCAACCGTCATCGATTCACCATTACTCTGCTCATTAACTTGAGGCGACGCTCGCTTGTAACAGTAATATCAAAGTAAGCGAGCTGAATTTGTTAGAGGGGTTGAGATTGATAGATGGTATGTGGATACTTTAAGACAATAATAAAACTGCTTTCTTCAACGCTACCCATTTAGTTTTTAGAAAAATGTGAATAGCTCAAACAAAAAAACTGACAGTTTTTGCTGATTTGAAAGCTACAAGTGCACAGAGAACGTAAATAATAGGCGCTGATCGAAATTGAAGGTTTTCTAAGAAGTTATTCGGCGCGAAAAAAGGAATTTCTCCAACATAACTCTTTCAGCTAATTTGGTGGAGTCAATTATAGAAACCAGCAAAGGGAAAAAACGGCAAAATTTAGCGTTTATCTTCGATAAAGGGGAAACAAGTCAGACGGCCGAAAGTTAGTAGTAACTGTGAAGTGTTCGCTCTCTTGGCCTCTTTCTTGCTCTTTTTCTAGCTCTCTCTTTTTTTCTATCACTGTAGCTCTCTCTCTCTTCATTACTATTTTTATTGTTTTATCTGTTACAATATCAGATCAATAAATATTGATCAAATTCACCCGCATTTAGGTTTCCAGGATTCTTTCCAGTAACACTGATGTCAAAGTTGCGCTACGCTCTGGAAGGACCATTGTCGAAAATATCGATTAAGTAATGAAAATAGTCGATTCTAATCGTTACGCAAACACTGTTTCGACAAATTTTGTTCCAACAGGACATTGCCAGACTTCATCACAATGTATTCAAACCAGCTCTAACTAACTAGTGAGTGTGAAAGTGTATGAGATATATTATTTTAAATGGATTCTTTATTCCTAGGTCAACAACGGTTTAAGGCACTCTGAATTGTAATTGATAAAAAATATTTTATTGATTTTCTCCGATTTGGTCTAGATTAAAAATCTACGATAAAAATTTTCTATGCGCCATAGAAGAGATTCCGATAACTGTGAAGTGTTTTCTCTCTTTCTTGGTCTCTATCTCGCCATCTCTCTCTATCAGTCCCGCTTTCTTTCTAGCTCTCTTTCTCTCTCCCGCTGTCTTTCTCGCTCTCTCTTAGTACTTCGAGCAGTAGAGATCATCACTTTCACTGGATTGCATCTTTGAGTACTGAGAAAAGCTCATAATATAGAAAACTCAGTATAGTATTTTGACTTATCACTCTAGGTTAGAGATTAAAGCCTCACTAAGTCAACTATAGATTATATTTGACTCTCTGTTTACTTCATTTAGATCCCTAGGATCAAATAGCATTTACTTATAATTAGCTAATTAGCTACACAGCTATTACAGTATTTTTGCGATCCTCCATTTCCTACGCCCAAAATAATTACAGGGTGTAAAAAATGGTGTTGCCAGCGCCATTTTCTGCTAACAAGCTGACACATTTCACAAATATATACATTTTATAGCGCACAGTAAGTCCATAATAATAGCAACAACAATGTAACGATGTTAGTATATAAATATATGTGAGTGTATGTGTGTGTTTGAGAGAGAAATTTGTCATTTTTAATGGAACTGTCAATAAACGCCCCCCAAACAGCGCCGTTAATTACAAGCTACACACTCTCCTATGAGCCATACGCTATGTGAACCATAATGTCAATTACACTCACACATACATACATAACACACACATACGTAAATGTATATGGACCGACACATATGCACGCACGTGAGCGCAAATATCTGCTTACAACATAGAATTTGCGCGCTTAATGGCAATTTTATGCGCAGAAAAAAGCCATAAACGTATCCGCGAAATGACAGCGGCGGCAACAACAACAGCTACAACCACAACAAAAAGCAGCAAACCGCCGCTAACATTTAATTAATAACGTTGAAGGAGTGTGTGAGCAGTGGCCGTGCCGCAAAGTAGGTGAGCAGCGCGCGAAAAAAGAGAGCGACACACACACACCAACACTCACATGTGCACTAACACGCTGACACAACGCGATCGTAAAAGGACAAAATGGTCAACGCCGTTTATTGCATGATGTGGCAAGTTCATATAGCACTTTGTTGCATCGTACTCATGCGTGTGTGTGTGCTGTCACTTTTTTGTAACAGGTTACTTAACGCGTGCTCCGTTGTGTGCGTGTCGGCACGCGTGCATGTCAAAGTAGTAACACCCTTGCGTGTCGTAAAACGTGTGTTGCACATGAATAAAAACTCGTGTAATAAATGCATTTTAAGGCGGCGCGCAAAACCAAAACTTGCAACATAAAAAATGACTCACTCGCCGCCGCACACTGACTGCTGGCTAGTTGACGAACTGACCGCTGTCGTTATGACAGCGCGACTTATTGCACGTTGGTTGCTAGATAAATGCACAACGGAGAGTTCAGCTGTTGCCGCAGCGCTGAAAGGCTAATTTTTTAAAGTCTGCAGGCACATGAACAGTCTTCAGCAGAAATAAACTGCATTTGGTGCACGTTTTTAATATATTTCATAGTTTTTAAGTAGTTTCATGTGAGAATCTGGAAAGAATTGAAACATTTTTTAGCGGCCTAGTTAGTCTTGCTCTATTATAGTACTTCGCAGTAACCCTGCAAGAAATAGTTGGCATATAAGTGAGCACAAAATTAAGTATTTTCTAATTAAAAGATAACCAGATAACTTCGGCTCACTGTTGCTACGATATTCGGCCGATTAATCGTCTGTTTCCGGGTCTCGAACATAGATCCAAAACCCACTACTGAAACCTTGGAAAATCCGCAAACAAAGGGGTGCCCCATCGTCCGATAACTCTCCTATCCCCAGTAACACTTGAGTTCCTTGCTACTCCCGACCTTCACACACCACCTAGGCCTAGCAAACCACCAGCATGGCTTCCGCAAAGTGCACACACAACACTGAGCCCATAAAGGCTCAGATAGTTCGTGGCCTTAACCAGAAACCACCTTGCGAGAGAACAATCCTCGTTGTATTGGACTGGTCAAAAACCGGTGACACACGGCTACTTGAAGACATCGAAAAAACTACGCTCCCACATGGACTGAAGAGGTATGCCATGAACTACCTGAGCTGTAGTCAATCATCCGTGCTATTTCAAGGTAAAAACTCAAAATTGATAAGAATTAAACAAGAGGTTCCGCAGAGTGGTGTTCTCTTCCCGCTATTGCTTAACTTCTACATCTCGAAGCTCCCACAACAATCAGAGGGAGTTTCTATCACCTCGTACGCTCATTATTACACGGTATTGACGTCGAGCAATGGAATCGATGTCATGTGTTCAAACGTAACGTCTCTCCAACCTTTCTTGCTTCTTCACTACGAAAATTTACACTCTCATCCATTAAATCCAAAGAGACCATAGTCACAAACTGAACGAAGAAGTACAGACTTGATCTTAGTATTGCAGTCATTGGCGTTAAGATTTTGACTGTCAATAATTCTAAAATTTTAGGCGTGACCTTTGATAGTCCACGCTCTTTCACTCGTCATACGAACGCGATTATCGCCAAAGTACAGAACCGCCATAAAATCCTGAAGTCGCTAGCCGGCAGCACATGAAGAAAGGCAAAGAAGCGTTGTTGCCTCAGCTTCGCCGTACCAATATGGTCGCCTATAAATAGTGAAACGCAGACGAGGAAGCTCCAGCCTTGTCAGAACACTACACTCTAAACTACGACAGGTTGCCTCCTATCTCCTATCGCACAACTGCACAGTGAGAACCGTATGCTCCCAGTTAAGTACCAAAATGAACTCCACTTCAAGCAGTTCCTTCTTGGGTGCTTTCGCAGAAATCATCTCTGCAGTCACTTGCTTGGAGCGGAAGTGCCTACTAAGAGCATCAAGAAGTCATTCCTCAACTACGTCGACGGACGTTCGGACGCAACTAACTTCCGACAAGCACTGGCCGCCATTCACATTGGAGCCATCAACACATTCACCGACTTCCTTTCAGTGAATGATGTACTTGGAGTCAAACCACCACCCACAGCAGACGAAGAGTTCGAGTTGCCGTTGCCCTTGTGTAGCTCGTTCTGGATACCAGGTTAAACTCCTACTTATTAGAAATAGATCCCGATATATCTAACATATGTTCCGCGTGCAACTACCTAAAAAGAGCAGTTTTGAGAAAAATGTATGAGAATTTTAATTGAGTGTCTTTCATCTTATTTTCCTTTAAAATTATCGCCGTTTTATTGGGTTCTGTCATAAGCTCTTAATCAACACTACAACAATTAAAACAAGTTCATGAAAAATACAAACAGTGCAATCTAACCTGAGTTTAGATACTCCCGATGCTTGCTCATATCGTCATATCAATTCTCTCATGCATAAAATTACGAAGTATCATATAAACACAAGAGCTTGATAATATATTCTCCAACCATTCAAGGTTACACTCTGTTCACTGTGAACTAGTGCAAGACTAGATCCCTTCTGATCAAAATTTTTAAACATCAACGTTTTGGACTCTGTCATCAGTGTAAAAACTGTTAATTGCCTTCATGGTATCAACAGCGACTTAATATATAGAATTTTGGTATGTGGGACAAGAGCGCACCAAAAAACATTGCAACAGTTGTAAGCATTCATTAGTCAAGCACAACGAGATTAAATTTTGTGGCCGAAAAAACCCAATTTGTAATAAAAAAGAGGTAAAATAAAATATATGCCTCGAAAGGTAATTGCTGTCTATAATTGTATTAAGAGACTGTTTTTTAACTTGTTGGTACACATGCGTTAACAAAAAATTTAGTCAGCGCGCCAGCGGTGTCAAGGTAACGTTGTAGTTTCTAATTTTGGCGCTTAACCGCTGAAAAGCTGGTGCTAATTAGCGCTAGTTGGTCAATGAGCGTTCATTGCTCGCACCTTAAGCTTTTTCTTTTTTCTTTTGTTTATACGATACACCGAATTGTATGTCGCACTTTGTATAATATAACCAGACAACAGAGTGTTTTTTAACCAATTACTAGACAATTATGGATAATTGTTTCCTTTTTCTTGGCTAGAAGCTGGTAAGTGTGTAGCAGAATTTAATTACAAAAACAAACGAGTTTATTTAGCAACACCGTTGTGGTAATTATCTTGAATTAAAAGTAGTGAAGAAATAAAAAAATACATTTAAATACTCAAAAAGGCTACTTGTCGATGTGAGAGCGGATATGAATTAGAGTGCTAGTACTAGACATGTTTATTTATTTAAATATGTTCTTATATAATATAGATATGCAGGTATATACATACATATTTAATCAATTAGCTATCTAATATAATGAAGTGGCTAATATTTTCAATTATTAAAGCCATAATGCATGAATATCAGTTTTCAATTTTATGTAGTTCATTTTAAAAAATATGAAGACTTTAAACATTTTGTGGATAACAAAGTGCAAAATAATTTCTTGATATATTCAAAATATTTCTAAACATTGGAAACATGTAAGGAATAGCTAAGATCTGGTTCAGCCAAGCTATAAATAAATTTGTATTTTCAAAGCGCTAAGAGAGCCTTGAAAATTGTCATCTAGGATTTTTTTCGATTACAATTATTTGAAAAACAAATGTGGCGAAATTTTCTTCTTTTTTTTTGTAAAAATGTCAGCGAAAAATCCAATTTTCTGTTTTTTCCTTTGTTCAAGTTCGAAGTTAAGGTTTTAACAAAAACACGTATTTTTTCACTGATCTTGTAAGGAGTTATCCTGCCAACGCGGGCGCATCTTTTTTCCGAGGGATCACCGGAAATGAAGTCGCAATGGCCGAGTTTAAAATACATTTTTCTAAAAAATTCAGAATTTCTTTGTTAATAGTGTGTGTTTATAGAATAAACAATTCTAAAAAAATATTTCATTTCTTATATGAAAAAAAAATTATTGTAAAAAGCGTGTTTTTTCACCGGGATTAAGATTTGGCATAGAAATATGGGCTCAACTGTCTTTTTTGAAAATTTTAATAAAGACTTCGTAATAAAATAGGTAAGAATGTTCTTATTTTTTGTTGCCAGGCAGGTAATCAACCACTGTAGGTGATTCTGGACCTCAGTTCGCACTATGTCGTTGTGGAGAAAGAAAAAAATTTTTCATCGATCAATATACCTGCTCTTATCATGTATGGTAAGAACAGAGCATCATAACCACCGAAACAGTGTTTTCCACTTTGAGAGAGTTTACCGTTGAGCACTATTTCCTTCAGAGATGGACGGACATTACTAATACAGATTTATTTTGGAACGGGGCTGAAAGACGTACTGGACAGGAAAAGTGAATGGTAAGACACCATCTTTGTGCAATTTCTTCATAGGTGCAGAATTCATTGGTGCCGGAACTTCGCTATGGTCCCCCATACTCTAGGAGAGAATTTATGGAAACAGGAAATGGCCAGTAAAAACCGTCTCTGACAACAAGTTTCTGAGAGAGTTCGATACAAAACAGTTCAAGAAACTAAGCGTACTTTTCAGAAAAAGAGTATGGCCCACAATCGCAAGAAGATGTCAGGCTTTCGGGAAATTAAATCCAGTGGAAAAAGAGCTTTAAGAAGCCATTTTGATTTCACTGGCATGAACGAAGCGATGGCACAATAGATCAGTGCATTCCTCAAATTTCAATATAACTATCTTGCCGGTCCGGATTAAATATAATCAGATAAAAACAACTTTATTTCAGGTGTTTAGAAATATTTACTAATACAATTTAAAAAAAAAATTTATTCACATCACATATTAAAAAAATTGAAATGAAAGGGTCAACTACCTCAGAGGTAAAAAATACGCGAGATCCAAGAAATGCTTAACACCAAATAAGCCGAAAGCTTCGCAGTTCAACTACGCATACATATAAATACACAAGTGAAGAAGTAATGATTACAACAAAAACAATCTCTGACACGCAGAAGCACGGAATATTGGAATAGCCATAAAGCTATCTTCATATATGCCGCAAGTACAACAAGAACCAAAAACATTCCACATAAAATTAATACCTCTAACATTAGTCTGTATGCGGCTACATTCATATACATACATATGTATACTCACAATTACATATTACGCTACTATATCATTTGTATGCAAACACTGGCGTCTTGACGGCGTCAAAACAAAACGCAACCTTACAACAACGGGCAGCACACACGCGAGCACAAAAAACACAAAAATAACAGAAGAAAGCAAATTCTCACAAATAATTGCCGCGTACAAAGGGAAGCAAATCAAAAGAAACAACCAAAATAATAGTCTAATGAAAAGGAAAACCCTGTAACCGTAAATTTTGTAAGACATAGACGTGGCCGTCGTCATACGTAGAAGCGCTGCTGCAGCGGCACGCCGAGTCGAGCGCGGGCCCCACAAACAGACCATTCGGACGACCAAGGTCTATTGTGAGAGACGCCATAATTGACTGTTGTGCTCGGCATATAAAGTAACTCTGACGGCAGAGAAATTAAACGGTTTGCATGTGTGAATGTGTGCGTGTATGTGTTTGCTAATAGAAAGGTTTAGCCTGAAAATTTTTTATGCCAGACACATAAATTCTTGTCTAGAAGTTTCTACAATTTTTGTGTAAGAAATTGCTGCCTAAATGCTCAATGTTGCGTTTCATCCAGAGTTTAGAGATTGGGTGTAGTGAGTTACTTGGAAACTTCAGAGTATTTAAAAGTAAGTGGAAGTTTATTACGCAGTTTAAAAGCATTACAGAGGCGAGACTAGCACTTTTTATCCAAGTGGGATGGCTGTCGGTTAATAATTTCTCTAAAGAATAGTTTGGGGAAGATAATCTTCTGAATCGTTATGTTCAAAGTATTAAAAGAAGAAATAACGGGGTGAAAATTAACTCATTTAACAATACGAAGCCCATTTGAAGATATTTGCATTGTCCTGTTCTGATTTGGTGACAAACGCTACTGAAACATGAACAACGGCATCAATTTTGGGCGCTTCATCCAAAAACACTTTTCTCTTCCAGTTTTGAGTTCAAAAGTGTAAACAGACTGTCGCACCAAAACCCAAGCATTTCAAGCAAAAAAAGTTTACAGTACGAGTTTTCCGAACGACCAATAAAAGAGAGCATATTCTGCAATTATTCTAATGAAGCTAAATACCTACAGCATTTCAGTTCAGAAATGATAGAACCAACCACAAAAGGTAGTAAAGAGGCTTCTTAAAAAGCAATTGTAGCTCTCAGCAGCAAAACCTGACAGGCCTTCCGGAAGGTAAACTAATTTCACTGGTAGCTATGAAATCAGAGTCAGGGAAGTCATTAACCACTATCTAGGATCGATGAGTGGATTTAAGAGCCAGGTGGTCACAAACAGTATCAGGCAGTTCGACAGCTAGGCAAGTACTCGTTCTTTGTTTGACTGCTGTTAAATCTGGTAATCAGGCCTTACGAAGAGCGCCGCCAGTATCATCGGCTTTTTTCGGCCTCAAATAAAATCGGTATTCATTACGGACACTTCAACACTGACGGCTCGAAAACAGCGGAAGCCATTAGAGCAGGCATTGTGGGACCGCATACCAAACTATCCATACTGATGGGACGTTTTCCGAGCATCTTATAAGCAGAAGTCTTTGCTAAAAGTCAGCGGGCGAAACTTAATCTCCACCGCAACTATTGCAACCAGCGTATCGCCATACTTAGCGACAGTCAAACGGCACTAAAGGCATTCTTTGCGTATGAGTTTAAATCGTTTTTAGTGACAGTCCAGCGGCGGTGGAGGAGTTTATAGGAAGTCTGAACCACCTGTTAGTGTGCAACCGAGTACACCTCATCTGGGTGCCAGGGCATAAAGGGGTAGCGGCAATGAGCTGACCGACGAACAATAAAAGAATTGCTCCACACGGTGAAGAGATTGGGGAGAGAACGACATTGGCAGCAGGCAGCAGGAATGCGCCATACCAAGCTGCTTCTAGGAAAGTACAACCCCGCAAGGTTTAAGGAAATTATCAACCTCCCCGGAGACAATTTCCGCCTTCTTGTCACGCTCTATACAGGGAAGCATTTGTCCAATATGGGCATAGTCTCTTGCGCAAACAGCCAATTCTGCGACATGGAAGGGGAAACCACAGAACACCTGATTCTGGATTGCCCAGAAATTTGCAGAAACAGGCTAAATGCCCATCTTCGTATACAGGGATCACATTACCTCAGTCGCGTCCAGCAGACCCCCGGAATTGTTCAAGATGCTGGACCTTGGTGACATTTGTGATATGGGAAGGGCACAATAGCCCGTAGATCGCAGTGCAAAAACTCATTCTTTACTACCTATCTATCTAAGAACACTTCGAAGCAATCTGGTGAGCACTGAAAAGGTGGTTGTGTTTCAAAATTAGATGGTTAAGACTAGTGTCAACAACTTGACAATTCTTCTGATTGATTCTACTGAATACTATTGCAGATATAAACTAGCTAAATATCAGAATAAGCATCGCCAAGATTATTGGTTCCTTTCAGGCTCAGATAAAAATGAGGTCAATTCTAAGAGAACTCGTGAGCGCTTTTGCTATTTGTCTGAGGTAAATTAAACACGAAAATAATTGTAGTATATCCAGCACTAATTTACAACTAGCGCTAAAACAGATGACGATGTTGTAATGCCTGCAGAAGAGAGGTTGTTAGAAACTCTAACGAAATCAGTTTTCATTGTCATGAAGACTGCAAGGAGATATCAGAAGTAGATGTCGTTTAATGTCAGAGACTTACAGAGAGAAGTGCAGATTGTCCAACTTTAAATTATTCAGAAAAAGTAGGCATAAATTGATTTGCAATTGAAATAATGATAATTTAAATTATACCAAATACTCCCCTATGATTTCAGTTGTCATCAAAGCTCTTTGACATTATTATATACTAATAAGTTTATGTTAACCTTAAATACTTATTTACGATTACTAAACTTCAAAGTTAAAATAATCAAGTGACAAATAAAATTTTTACGAATATTTCAGTTTCAACTTACGCATTTTTCAGTAAATTGAGAACATGTAGTTTACCTGTAAAGAAAAAATAACATTAAAAAAGGTTTTATAAAACATTAAAGTTGAAAAAAAAACCTAAAATATATTCTATAAGCTATTATGATATCGACACTGAAAGCCACAATCTCAACTATGCCATTAATTTTATCAAAAGCACAATCAAATCAAATGTAAAGCCACAAAAATGAAATAACAGTACAAAGGAGGTGATGAAATTCGCTGGAAATGCAAACAAGTAGCAAGCGCTATATTGTGCCACCACAAGTGAGAATGACACCACACACCAGTCACACAGCACACGCAGTCAACCAGGTAAGGCGCCTATAAGTATGCAATGCATGTACAATGGTTTCCCACAAATTCATATACACACATATCCTTACATGCTAATAATAATAATAGCACACTTTTTGTGAGCGCTCATTTATTCGCCTTAGTCGAGTGTTTCTTTGTCAATATGACCGCTGTTAGTTGTATGTGGCATGTAGCATACGCATGTGGCATGCGGCATGTGGTAAATGTGTGTTGTGTGATTTCGACAAAGCATTTCTTTGGCTGCCCTGATTACTTGGCTTGCTTAACACAGCTCATTAAAATATTCTGCACGCATTCAAAGGGCAATCAAATGAAATTTCATGGCAACAATAGAATTTGTGGTTTCATCATTGCGCTTGACTTTTTCTCTCCACATTTAATTCTTTTATTAGCTGGCAGTTGCAATTGTTGTTTGGATTTCAGCATGCATTTCTAGTTGGCCGTTATTATGTTAACCTTTTTGTTCACGAATATGTGTTTGTGGCTGAGATTGTATGTATGTTTGAGGTTGTCGACTAAGCTATTATCTTGGCTTATTGGCGTAATTTATGTGGCTATTGTGGTGAACTTGTTGTACTGTAACTTTCTTTTCTTCACCCGTACTTCTCTCGCTCCACCTTGTTCTCCCTCAAGCTCTCTTGATTATAGAAAAGAGCTGCATAGCATCTGATTATTCCGTTTCAAATTTTGAAGCCAAAAATCATGCACAATTATTAACCTTTTCTGAATTTCTGATTTTTTATATTCTCTATTTTCTTTTTGCTGGTTAAAACTCATTTACTTCAAAACAAAAAAGTTCGAAAGCATTAATACTCAATTATATTGTGACCTCCAATCGCGATTGTCATCTGTGAAACTGAATTATGAAAATTAGGCCTAACCGAAAATTCGATTAATTTTTGTTAATGTCAAGTATTGACTGTAACGCGACCCAAAGTAAGCCTAAAGGACATTATATGAGAACAAAATGAGAGTGCAGGAATGAAGGTACTCAGGTACAGTATTGAAAAGAAAATTTACATTAAATATATACATAAAAACAATATCAGTTATTTTCCCAATCACGCTGCATAACTTTCGCTTGTTTGGTAAAAATATACATAACGATACAGATGTAAAAAAATGTATTGAACCAATCGTTAAAATTTTTTAAAAACTTTCAAAAAAGGCTCCTTATGCGTCGATGCAGCGCTGCCAGCGGATTTCCAAGCATTGAAAGCGTCGCGGAAGGAAATCTCATCTCATTCTGCTTGGATCTCCCCTATCGTTTTAAAATGCTTGCTTTTCATCGGCCTTTTCAGGGAAGGAAACAAAAAAAACCCGGGGCCACATCTGGGCTGCGGAAGAGTTGGGATGCCGACCTTAGTTAGATAGCGGTTCACAAGAAAAGTGCTGTGAGCCGGGGTGTTGTCGTGGTGCAAAATCCAATCGACTGCGATGTCTTGTCGGACCCGATTAACCTTTCGTTTGAGTCTCTTGAGGACTTTCACGTAAAACTTGGCTTTGACGTTTTTTCCAGGAGGAACAAATTCATGGTGGACCTCTTCCCGGCTCTCCAAAAAGGCTTGGTGCCACCAAAACACACCACTTCTTGCTAAAGTAACATTTGGGTAAACCTGCTTGATCATATCAAACGTCTCCGCAGCAGATTCACCGAGCTTGGTACAGAATTTATTCGCCTACCGTTGCTCTAACGAACGCTGCATTTTCGGTTAGAACCACTCACAGAAGCACGTCCAGCAAAATTTTCGTCTTGACTCTCCAGGTGCTCGGAGACAACTGACTCGCAGCTCGTTCGTTAGCTAGGAAAGCCCTCTACCGAATCCAGTCGGTGCGCATACACTCCGAAGTCCAGTCGCGGCGGAAGAAAATCATTCTTATTTCTTTCCGGACAAACTCTGTATAAAGGCACTGAAATATATTTCGTTGCTTATACCAGCGACAACGACAGATAATACCTGTCTTTGTTTTCGATAAAAGCGAGTAGTACCGAATTGAAGGCAAACTAAAAGTCCTCTAAAAATTTGGTGATCATATTCTTTATACACAATCGGATTGTAGTATTTTGATAAAAAAAATTACAAATTGGAACAAATAAAACGAAGTGCAGTAGCCCTGTCTTTCGAATGAAGGCTGGGTTGCCATTAATATTATGGGATTTGGCAGCCCTAGTATTGCAGTCTGGCAACTCACAACTTTATCGCAAAGTTTGACAATTGTGAATGGTATGCAACCATTTGTTTGCCAAATGTCTTCTAAAAAATCAAAAAAACTAACCACTGAAGATCGAGATCTCAAACATCGATTGAAACAATTACATTTTTGAGCACTTAAATCATCGATTTGATTAGTCATCCAGCCTATAGTCCTGACTTGGTACCGAATAACTTATTTTTACTTGTAACAAGTAAGGAAGGGCTAACTTCGGGTGTCACCGAACATTTTATACTCTCGCATGATAAAGTGATAATCGAGATGCCGTTATTAGCAACTTTATTGCGAGCATGAAACAATGATTTTTGAAAACATCTTTGATTAGAGATTTCCTGATATTTTCGGTGAAAAATTAGGTTAGGTTAGGTTAGGCACTGAATTCTTCTTGTTCGATATAAGGAAAAGTTATAGTCCGATCACGACAATTTTTATTGTAATATATATTAACAGAGAAGGCATCAGATGGAATTCATAAGAAGGCGTGGTTTTGAACCGATTTCACCCATATTTCGTACATGTCATCAGGGTGTTAAGAAAATATTATATACCGAATTTCATTGAAATCGGTTGAGTAGTTCCTGAGATATGGTTTTTGGTCCATAAGTGGGCGACGCCACGCCCATTTTCAATTTAAAAAAAAGCCTGGGTGCAGCTTCTTTCTGCCATTTCTTCTGTAAAATTTAGTGTTTCTGACGTTTTTTGTTAGTCGGTTAACTTTTTGTTTTATCCGATTTCTTCCATTTTTTAACTGTATATGGAAATGCCTGAAGGAAACGACTCTGTAGAGTTTGGTTAACATAACTATAGTAGTTTCCGAGATATGTATAAAAAACTTTTTTCTTACGTCCAAATATGCCCCTCCCTAGCGATCTTTGTGCCAAATTTAACTTAAATATCTTTATTTATAGCTTAAACACTTTATAGGTTTTCGGTTTCCGCCATTTTGTGGGCGTGGCAGTTGGCCGATTTTGCCAATCTTCGAACTTAACCTTCTTATGGAGCCAAGGAATACGTGTACCAAGTTTCATCATGATATCTCAATTTTTACTCAAGTTACAGCTTGCACGGACGGACGGACGGACGGGCAGACGGACGGAGAGACGGTCGGACAGACGGACGGACGGACAGACAGACATCCGGATTTCAACTCTACTCGTCACCCTGATCACTTTGATATACATAACCCTATATCTGACTCTTTTAGTTTTAGGACTTACAAACAACCGTTATGTGAACAAAACTATAATACTCTCCTTAGCAACTTTGTTGCGAGAGTATAAAAAATACACAATGCGATTAGCGTTTTTGATATGATTCTATTATTTTCAGCTTTAGTTTCGCAAAAAAGGAACTCTGCCAATTTTAATATATGACTATAAATACTATTGTCGATTTCTTCTAAAGTTAATTACTTTAGCTCTCTGTAGAATTTTCAGATCGTATTAAACATATAATTTTCCGGCTTAAAAATAAAACAAGAAGGTGAACATATGTCGATTTCGGTACTGAACTGTGACAGAGCTGTGACTGAAAGAATTTTGATATTCGGAGGAATTAAGGCATTAAAGTTTCAATGCTTTCAGGAAACATATATTGTTTGTTTGATTCTCAATTCCGAAGACACAATTATTAAAATTATTAAGAAGTATTAAATAAATTGTATTGGATACTGCTGCAGTCGAACTGCTTTTAGAATATGAATTTTATTTCTTCAAAACATGACTACTCTAGTCGCAATAAATGCATATATACACTGTCTGCAGTGTCCTTCCGTTTATTAGCAACATTCAAAACACAGAATGCACTAATTTTCCACCAAACTGTAAGCATATAAGGATGGCGTGGTTGATTTAAAATTAAAAGCAGCTTAATTAAAATTTCACACTTTCAAATTAAAATCCTTGTCAGCGTGAAAGGATAGCGACCACAGTCTGGCTGCCAACACAAACCGACCAAAAGAAAGGGCCATCAAATAGCGAAAAGTAAGATAAAAAAAATGGAAAGTAACAAAAACTTGGAAGGAGCCAAATGCGAGCACAAACGAACTTAAGTTATAGCCAACAAGAAAGAAAATCATTAAGCTGCTGCCCAGCCCAGCGTGCTACTCAGCGCCACTGCTGTTGGTAGCATACTTAATTACAAGTTTGTAATGCCACAGGATAGCTTATTTAAGGCATTAAAAATATTACGGTTTCAGCTTTTTTCCTCAAAGACAAAGCGCGCACATACTTTCCTACGCTTGACCCACACATACACACGTATACATAATTATATATTTATGTATATACAGTTTAGGAGCAGCTGGAGAGCAAAGGACAAACGCAGAGTCATCCCACAGGGGCATCTTTTGGCTATCGTAAAATGTGGCCATCTTAACTGCATTCTGTGTCTATTAATATTAATAAAATTATTGCTGTGCCCAACAACAACCAGCGCGTACACAGATAAATATGTTAATTTACAGTTATGTTGCCGAAGGCTGTCGTAATGCAAAGCATAAACAAACAAAAGGCAGAACCCATAAAACAAGTGTTGGGTCGCAAAGTGGAAAATTTCGTTGCAGCCTTTTAGGCGTGCAAACCCTCATACACGAAAATCTCGTGAGTGTGTGTTGTTATGCGTCCCTGTGAGGAGATGGCGTGCATAATTATGTTTTGTTTTGTGACATGGTAATTGTTTTTCAACTGCAAATTAGAGACCACCAGATTATGCCGGCGGCGATATGAAAACTGACAAGCGTACATACACAGATATGTGCTTGTATTTGTGCGATTTTATGTGCGTGTGGCATGAAAACATAAAATGTATGTTTATAAAGGCTTTTAAAATGTCCTCTAATGGCACTTTAATGTGTACGCGGCAGCTGACAGAGCAACAGGAGCAGGAAACCAATTGTTATACTTTAAAAATTATTAGCTGATATATTTAAGTGTTGTATCTTGGAGGACATGTAGCCCAGAGCGCTACATATGTGTTACTCGTGAGTTGCTTAATTCAAAATTACAAATATTGTAGACCAATTATTGATAGTTTTATGATTTCCCCTAAATGTATGCTAAATTTATATAGCTTCGAGTGTTGCCTACATTTCGCCGCACTCAAAAATATATTTCAGGTCAGAAATTAGAGAGTTTTTGAAAATTTTAATGAAAGCCCAAGATGTTGGAAAAAAATATAAAAAATATTTTATAAAATTTAGAGAATACAATTTTAAGATCAATATTTCTAAAGAGAAAGTTGGACCTCAGTTCGGACAACGCTTTGTTAACAGCAACTCTATGCCACACATTTTCCAAATCTGTATGCTTGGCATTACATTTTTCGACTTTCCCAGATTTTTAAAAAATTAAGATTTGTAGAGTCTGTGGCTCATGTATATAGAAATTGTTATGATCTTTTTTTTTCAAATATATAAATGCCATCAAATCATGGAGGAATTGTTTAGTAATATATTTCGAGCACATTTTACTATATAAAGCTGGTACTGTTATAGTGAGAGTCTTCCGTGAAAGCTTTTAACATTTTTGTTCAGCAATACTTTAAATTTAAGTTGAGCAATTAAAATTACTAAATATAATTATTAGGAATGGCTTTTTTTACATTGTAGCCAAAAACTTATCAGAACTCAGCTTTAATGAAAGCTCGGTGAAAGCTCTTAAAAACTGAAATCACTGATATTGTGAAAGTTTTTAAAAAAGAGCTCAAGAGCTTTCGTTGTATAAAATCGCCAGGATATATATATGAACTCAGTTTCAGTGAAAGTTCTTTAAAAGCTCTTAAATAGAAGTATTGAGAAAGTTCTTGAAAAAAGAGCTCATTAAGCAAGATCGACAGAATAATATATTGACTTTTATGTTGCAAATCAGCTTGAGTGAAAGCTCGGTGAAAGCTCTTAAACGAGATCAGAAGCTATTGTGAAAGTTCTTAAAAAAAGATTAAAGACTTATTTTAAACCCCATCAAGAGCTTTCATAGAGCAAGATCGTTAAAATTTCCGACCTCTTTAGGGAGCTTTCATCGAGCTTTTAAAGAGCTTTCACTTCTGCTTAGTACTAATTATTACTTTTTCGCTAAGAAAGAATGAAGATCACAAGGGAAGAGAAATTTTAAGCTCAAATCGAATCGTCCGCGAGTGTAGGATCCTGAAATAACTACCTCGGCTGAAGTAAGTAAGTTTTATAAGTGACAATGACAAGTCGACATTTGACAGAATAATTCCGCTTTTATTTTTAATAAATAAATATTGTTAAGTACGTTCTTAGCCGCAACTAACACCATCTACTCGTATTAGCAGTTCTGACTTCAACGCATAAAACATTACTTACCACAAATCAGCGATACTTACACTATATGCCGTAATGACAAAAGTATTCAAATAAATTAAGAGCTCATAAAATATTACACATACTTGGCTGTCATGTCATTAAGCACATTTTAGCGTTGCTGTTGTAAGTAATTCATACTTATTACTACCCTGTACGTGTAAGCGCGCATTGCATCCTTTTAAATTTTATGAGCACTATAAAAAGCCGCTGTCCTCGTGTTGGTGTTCGTGTCCACGTCTGGTTTGTATCGCTGTCACCCTAGCTGTCGTTGGCTTTGTATACTTCACTCGTCGCATTTGGCGGACGGTGTACGCTGTTGGCTCCGCTGTCAACGTGCTGTCAGTTGGTGGCCTAGGCTATAACTAAACCGCAAGTTGAAGAGGAGCAACCACACATACATATACATATGCCAAAAGCTTAATAATGAAAGGAGCAGGCGAAAGTGAAAAACGTTTGCTGTCACTCAGGGCACATGCACACATATCTATACCAGTATTCTACTACAAAGCCAAAGTGACCAAAAAAGGCAGAAATTCGTTAAAAGCAAAAGGGATTTTTCTTACAGACAAAATCGACCGCCATGCAAGCACCCCGCCAGCACTTAGCACTTGGCTCTTCTTTTCATTTTGGTTTTCGCTCTTTAGTTCCGATTTTTTGTGCTGCACTGCCTGCGCCAACAAATTCGAATGCCAACAACATCATTATACTTGGTGTCCTTTGGTGCCTTTTTAGTGTGGAACTAGCGTTCGCCAAAATAGCCAACCACACGCTTGCACTTAGCTGCTTTCACACAAGAAAAGGACAGTAAAGATGTGGGCAAAAAAAATTAAGTAAGCGAGTAAGGTGGCTTATAGCGAGCGCAATAGAATTTTTCTATAAAGCGGAAAAATTTCGGTCAAGGATATATATTATACATAGAAGAAGGGGTTCTATACGAGTATCAACGTAGTTTTTCCATTCTTAGAATCCTCGGACCATGATATACCAAAGAACTCCACTCTAAATATCAAAGAGACTCATCTCAAACTCAAGACTCATCTTTTTCAAGATGATTTTAAGATTTTTAAGATATACACAGGGGAAAACGGTCACAGCCTGAAATAAACGAGCTTTATTAGTATTTACAACTAGCTTAGTATATACATGAGACGTTCTCGATAAAAGCTTTGAACTCTGGAACTCCTTGAGCTACCAATCACCTAGTCCCACATAACTACAATACTCAAGCGCAGTATATGACCCCGGGTACCAAAAATGGAACACTGGTAGCCACGAACCGCGTTGCATTGTCTGTTAAGTAAAATTTTTCGTCCCACCAAACCAAACGCGAAAAGTGAAATGAGCGCAATCTACAAAAGCAGAAGCAGCGGGTCAGCTTTAAGCACCAACTCTAAGAGGGCATATTCAAACTTTCCACACAAAATTGGCATTAAAAAGTGCAGACAATAAGCGAATTCAAGGATGTTGTTGTCATTATTCTAGTTGCTGCTGCTGGTGCTTCTGGTGCTTGGCTTTAGTGCTGAGGTTACAATAGGATTGTTGTGGCGCTTTTTTGTATTGTTTTGTATTGTTCTTTAGCGCCACCGCATTATTGTCAATTCTATGACTTTCAGCGACATTGACGTTGAATAAAAGCCAACTTAATAAGCTCAAGGATACTTCGGACCAGCATAGTGGTAATTCATTTGCCTTAATTATAATTGAAGAGGCATTTAAAGTTTAGAAGCGGGCATGGAAGATTTAGCAGTAGAAGAAATGAAACGTCGCATTTGAAGGCAGTTTAATGAAGGATAAGTCGGCCTGGGACATGAGACTTTTTATTCAAAACTTAATTTAGGCAGTAAAATTATTAGTTTTTTATTAGTCTGGCAATAGTCTCTGATCTACTAAGTTCCGAATATCATAGAGCATATATCTGATTGATTTTGGTTTGTTTCAAAGTATATTTGAACATAAGCGTTGTCTGGATTTGTGTAGAAAATATACTTAGCTCCAAGAATAAATCGCTCAAGATAGTTTGCTTTAAGGAAGAATACATTTCAGAGGTTATACAACCCTATTGGAGTTAGGTTGGGATAAAGCAAGTCTTAACATTCTGAAACTTTTTAGGAAAATATGGAACATTTTGGTATCTCTCTTTTAAAGCATTCACATAGGGCCGCAAACTGGAGTTAAAAGTTTATGTTTTTTTGTAGCAGAAAAAATCCGAAATTTGTTGTTTAGTTTGTGAAACAATAAAAAAATTTATTTTGTGTTTACGATGGTAAAACTCCGGGTTTAATAAACTCGAGTTTGTGAAACAATTAAAAAAATTATTTGGTGTTTAATAAGTTTTTTATGTTTTAAGAAAAACTCCGGTTTAATAAACTCGAGTTTGTGAAACAATAAAAATTTATTTGGTGTTTAACGACGGTACTAAATTATTTTTTTATGTTAAGCTCCGCAAATAAACTCCAGGTTTAATAAACTCGAGTTTGTGAAACAATAAAAAAAATTATTTGGTGTTTAAGACGGATCTAACTTTTTTATGTTTTATGTTTGTTGTTTAGGGAAAGTTTAAGAAAATTTTTTGTTCGTTAAACTCCGGGTTTAATAAACTCGAGTTTGTGAAACATTAAAAAATGTATTTGGTGTTTACGACGGATCTCATTTTTTTTATGTTAAACTGCACAAACAAACTCCGAGTTTACTAAACTCGAGTTTATGAAGCAACAGAAACTTTAATTTGGTGTTTAAGACGATTCTAATAAACTCGAGTTTGTGAGACAACAAACCTTTTATTTTAGTTGTCAAGACATTTCTTAGAACTTTTTTTGGGTTAAACTCCGTGTTTAATAAACTTGAGTTTATGGAACAACACAAATTTCTATGTAGAGTTTAAGACGTTTTTAATAAACTCGAATTTTTGGCGTAATGGATTTCTAAATTTGGGGTTTAAGGCGACTTTAAAAAACGTGTCTCTTTGTTAAACTCCGTGTTTAATAAACTCGAGTTTGTGACCAAGCACAATTTTAAATTTCGCGTTGAAGGTGAATTTAAGAAAGAAATTGATCTATGCAAACGTCTTGAGAGTTGAAAAATATAAGTCACGAATTTTTGTCTTATTGAGGTTATATTCTTAGAAAATTGGGATTATCCTCTTTTCATTTAAGGAGCATAGCAAATGCAAATCAAAATCCTTTTTTAAATTGTAAGGAGTTATTTTTAGTACAGAAGGAAGAATACTCTTATAGTCTTCTTTCAAAGGAATTAGCATTATATTATCTAAAATGTCGGAAGAAAATTTCATGAATACTTCGAAACTATAATATGTTTGAGCAACTCATGATATGGCCTTTTGGTGTTAGGAGAAATTGAGTGAGACACACATCGATTGGCACTAATCTTAGTTCGTCAGAAATACAAAAGGGTCTATATAGTTTTCCTTGCTGCTGAAGAAATATACAACTTTTGCTAATAACTAATTAAAACCCACAAATTCATCACTTGAGCGCACACTTGCGCTGATGTTGATTTAATAAGCCGAAATCTAAGTTTAAAATCCCCACATTTTTTAGACTCTAAGCGCATAATCCTTCATTTAGATATTTAGTAACCACTAAACTTTATAAATACGTTTGCGTCGCGAAAGTTTGTGCCTCAAAACCGCACATTTACGCTCATGAAATACGCTACGAAATGTCGTCGTGCCATTACACATATGAAAAGCGCCAAAAATTAAAAAAAAATATCTTGACATAACTGAAATGGACTCCGCTATCGAGCTGTGGCACACACATATGTATGTAGCAACAACAAATAATTGCCGACGCTTGGTAGTTCGTAATTTTGTTGTTTTTGCGGTTGCGCTATATCCTTGGTGGCCCTAATCGCCGGCTGCGGTCGCTGAGTAACACAACTACAAATACAACCAAGCAGTAAGTGAAAGCATGAGAGATAGCATGGCAAATAAGCGTTGAGTGTGTTGTAGCGAAAGCGTTTCGCAAACCACTCCAAAAGGCGAGCGACTTGTACTAATATTTTCATATAAAATGCAGTTGACGCTGAAGCGTTGGCCACTGCTAATTCCCGCAAACATTGCGACCTAATTTTGGCGTAGATATATTCGGTACACAGTTACTTTTTGCACAAAGTATAGCGATTGCCACATTTAATGTGACTGTCAGCTCGGTGGCAAGCACTCATATCAGGCAGCACACGCTTTCCGCACTGCCGCCTGCCACACACTCTACAGTGTAGTTATGCTTTCTGAAATTTAGACTCGCCATTCTATATAAGCACTTTGGCATTATCAGTATGCGCTTGGCCTTGCCTTACGCGCAGCTCCGTCCTGTTTGCCGCACCATTCATTCCGCGCATTCTATCTTTTGCTACAACGCCATGACATGTTCGCTTGTCGACCGCTTGGCCCTCGGTTGCTAGTGTCTGTGTACTGCCTTGTGGCTCCTGTCGCCAACCACCGCCCTATGCCTCTACTTAACGCTGGCTACGCTTTCCACTGACTGTTTGTCGTTTTGTTTTTCTGCCCCGCCGCCTCTTTGTCGTCATTCCGCCGAGTCGCGCGCATTATCTTTGCCACTTTGTTGCTTATTTACGGCGAAAAAATGGTTTGCAGGACACGCTTCCAATGTTGCTTGTAGCTGCCGCTTGTTTGTCCTGTCATTATCGGTGTCTTAGTGTGTGTGTGTGTGTGTGTGTGTGGTTACTTATACATATTTGATGTTGCGAAAATATATTTGCATGTTTGCTGTGTTTCTGTGTGCTTCACTCGCTAAACCAGCGCGGTTTGGGCGCAAAGCAAACAAGGAGTTGTCGTCGTTTCCGCTCTCGCTAGCGTTGGCTGGGGGTACAGCCGTCACGCCCTCATTAATGTTCACCACTAATGCTTGACATTGTCTGCTTTGCGCTTTTTTCGCTATTTTCTACTATCCTCCCGTCGCCATTTTGAGTTTATCCTATCTTTGGGTCGCAAGCGGTTCAGTTCGCATATCCTTTTGTTAGTATCGCCTTGCTGTAACGTTGACTTTTTCGGCTTTTTAAGGTTAGCCAGATATTTTAAATTTTAATTTTCATTTTTATGTTGCGTACGTGGTGTTGGTTTGTCTCCCGCCTTTGTGGCCTTAACGGCTGTTTTGCGGTGCTCTTGATTTTCATTGGTTGTTGATATTAGTGAGTGCCCCAAAGGAAAACTTTCACTAAATATTATCTGTGATTTGTTTTTCGTAATATTTTAAATATTTTTTTGACTCTTCAGTGACTGGTGACTGACGATGTCCCTATGATATTTGTCTTCAACTTCAGCAAGTATTTGAAGATCAATGTAAGATCCATTATTTGACAAAATTATAATAACCTTAAAACAAAATATTATCATTGCTGTAACCTCGAAAATAATTAGAGTAATAATGTATGAAATTTGTTTGTTCTTCGAATTTAATAAACTCAAGCTTACGGAACAACAAAAATTTGGTGTTTAAAACGTGTTTAATAAAATCGAGTTTTTGGAGCAACAAAAGTGTAAATTTAGTTGTTAAGACGTTTCCTTAAACCCATTTAAACTCTGTGTTTAAGAAACTCGAGTTTGTTAAACTCCGTGCTTGAGAAACTCGAGTTTGTGGTAAAACGCAAACTATTATTTGACAGTTCTAAAAATTTTGTTTTTGTATTAAACTCCGTTCTCAATAAACTCGAGTTTGTGAAGCGACAATAATTGGAGTTTAGTGTTAAAAAAGCTTCTATGAATGTTTTTGGATGTTAAACTTCACGTTTAAGAAACCCGAGTTTGTGGTAGATACAACAGAATCTAAAATGTGGTGTTAAAGGCGGAATGTGTCTGCAAAGCCTTGTTTTGAAAATCTTCTAAATGCTATAGTAATTCCATCTGAACAACATGTTTGAAGAGAGTGTCGATCAAAAGACAGAAATTCGTACCAAATTGTTAACACAAATTGTGACGAAATCGTGAAGATATCTTTTCTCTCACACAAAGGCTTGATTTTGATCGATAAGTCAGAACAGGAAATTCTATAAATGAGCAGCTTCTTGCGGGGAAAATAATGTGTGCAAAATTTCAGATCGATACCTCAAAAGCTGAAAGACTAGTTCACGTAAATACAGATAGACTGCTATTTAGTCAGTAAATCGATTCAGTTTGAAAATCTTATCATTTGTATGTATAGTGTATAGGGTCTATGACGTGTTCTTCTCCTTACAATTTATTATCATTTCGATTTCATTTTGGCTACAGGGAAGGTCACAATTATAGTATATGTAAGTATGTGCGCACATTTAGTGCATATTATTCGGTAATGGTCCACATTAACTCTTAAATATTAATCTAAATTCTGCTTTAGAGATTTGCTTGGCTTTTGGAAATAGAGTGGAATATATATCCTTACATATATAGATATGAAAATATATAAACACAGTTATAATTTTGTATAATATTAAAGCTAGTTAGATACAATTTTCATGCAACCATTGAGTGAGTTCGCTTTAACGTTGTGCTCTCGGTGGAATTTTGGATTCAAATTATTTGTGATTATCACGAATCAAAATGAATTAGTTCATGAATTTTCACTTCGTGAGTTTAATGAATTTATGATGAATTTTTTTAGCAATATTAACTTGTATTATATAGTAGATGAATTAAGAGAACAAGCGCACTTTTTGCTAGCTAAATTTAGACTTTTGTTTGAAAGAAATGAAAGCTTAATTTTCTGCTCCTCTTGAATATTTGAAATATGAGAAAACGAAGATAAGACACTCAAAAATGGTTTTTGTACCAAATATATTGATTATTTTTTGGCAAAAAAAAAAAAATTTAGTAAATTACCGTTACTTAGTATCAGTAGATTTATATCTACTGCTGTCTCATCTGCTTACTTTTTCTTGTACACTCAACTGCCGAGAAAGGCAGCTTACCTTAAGAACTACCAATTTTCTCACCAATACTCATTATGAGCCGCCATAAAGGTGAATGTGCACTTGAGCTAATGGCGGAAATATGGTTAAATGGAGAGAGGTGTGCCGCAGTGAATTACAATAAATTCGTGTTCAGACTAAATTCCTATTACACGCATGTGGGAGAGAGCCATTTTATTATAGCGAACTCAGTCAAGCAAAAAGTAACCAGGTATAGTATTTGGGGTAAGATATTTATATTTATTTTTGGTAAAAGCAATAATAATAATAATATTAATAATAATGCCTAAAATAAATAACACTAAAATTTTACTGCAAATTGCTTTATATGGATACATATATCGATACATCGTTGGTATCTTCGAATGAAAGAGAGAAATTATCATAAAATAATTCAATAATATCGACGCATCCACGCTTAGCAATCTTTAATAGAATGTAAAGGCAGTTTGTTTTCTCTCTCTCTATATATATTTATATATTGACATAGATATTAGAAGAAACATATGCTTACATATGCATATGGTAACTGATACTGTTAGTATTCCGTATCGACGATTGAGAGCGGGAGGTTGGATTCTCAATTCTCTGTGGATTTAACGGTCAGCTGATTTTAACTAACGCTGATTCTTTAAGGTGCAAGCTGTTTAGTATTCAGCGTAGCAAATATGCATGCAAGAAAAAATTGTAATCAGAGAGGATTACTAATAGTACTTTTGGATATAAAATTGAGGTCAAGATGGTGCAATAGGTTTGAGACAGTTCTTTGAGATCGAGATAGTGCATTAAATATTAAATATTTTATTATGATCGAGTTAGTTTAAGTCATCCATACCACAGGTAGGGTGTTTACCTCAAGATCCTGTAAGGATTCAACTGCTCTTTGGCAATTATATGATCTTCTGACATCTGTTTTTCCAACAAGCTCTTAACTTAAACTTTTTTAAGCTGAAAAATGTTATTATTCATTTAGACACATACAGTAGACTTCTAGATGTTACATCCACCAAAATGTTATATAAAAGTAAGCTAGTTTTAGAAACTTCAGATCCATGCAGAAAACTTCCTTTAATGGCCAAAATTAACTATTTTAAGGCAAAAGTTGAGTTATAAGATCGAGAAATAGTCACAATACTACAAAACGGGTACCTGAAATCTTCTTTCAAAAGATCTACTTAACTTCTGTATGCAAAAACCAAGCGTTCTTGTTAGAACGATTCTGAAAACGAGCAACTACATCTGAAATCAACATCAAACTTTTTAAGTGGATCCGTTAGTCCAACTATATATTAAGCCGATGGTTTAACAGACGTTGAATGCTAAATTAAGAAGGCTTAGAATTAAGAGAACCCATTATGTTATTCATATTAGAAGCATAAAAGCAACTCAATTTGTAGAAAATTAAAACATCCATAAATAAAAGGTTCTAAACTTCTAAAAAATCTGAAACTGCAACGTCTTTCAAGCATTTGCTGGTGCCTGACAACCTTCACTTCACACCCAAATCCTTATTTGTACTTCATCTACAAATCTCCTTACGTAATTATAGATGTGTTTGTCCGCACGTGTGTGCAACAAAAGCAACAATATAGCAAATCTTAATACCAATTTCCGTGTTATTTGTACAGCGCCTCACTGTTAAGACCGTCCTTGTGCCGCCCACGGATTTGTGTTGGTTCTGACTGACTAGCTCAGTGCTGTGCCAATTTTTTTTTATACTGCTCTTTTCTTGTCGGCTTTGGATTTATTTGGAACTTTAGTTTCTTTTTTTTTTGTATTTATTTTTAGAATTCATTGTTTCTTCATCCACAGTGTTGAATATGCTTTTTGCGTGTGAAATGGAAAGAGCTTGGTTACTGTGCCATTCATGCCGCTTTCGGTGTCTTTTTCAAATGGATTTATTTGGTTTGACAGTAAAAGGCAAATAATACTTAATCCGCCTTGTATATATAAAATGTTTGTAGCAGATATTTATTTATCACTGTCTTTGTTTTCTCAAAATGTAATAGAATTGTTTTTGCCGCCTTCAAAATTTCATTATCAATATCTGATGAAATATTTCTGAAGGCTCCCACAGCAAACAAGGAACAACAGTTTACTGGTGGACCGAAAATATCGCTCAACTCAAACGCACATGCCTCCACCTTCGCAGATCCTACACGAGATCCAGGGCCACATTCCGAGAAGCCGAGTCATATTAAGCAGCAGAAAAGGTGCTGAAACATCCCATCGATGATAGCAGAAAGAAAAAATGGGAGGAACAACGCGAGGATGTTAACAAAAATCCCTTGAATATAAAATAGTAATGAAGAAACTTGGTGAACGAGCAAAGCCACCTGACGTAACCGCAACCAAAATGGATCACATCCAAAAAGCACTCTTCCCCACACATGAAAAAAGTGATCCAGAACAGATTGTAAGATTCTCGAAAGGCTGCAACTAGCCACTGGCAAGCTCAAGCCCAACAAATAACCCGGCTCGGACGGGATCCCAGTAGAAAGAAATGCTGCAGAACGCCCCGCAGAGCTATTGAATATGTTCAACGCCAGCCTCGAAGCTGGAATATTCCCTGAATCCTGGAAAAAGCATTGGCTGATGTTGTAGAGAAAAAGGCAATCCCAACTTGCCTACCGCCCAATAGGCATGTTTGACACAGCGGGAAACTCTATGAAAGGCTACTTAAACCCAGACTCGAAGTGGCTATCAACGAAGTTGGAGGACTCGCCCCTAGACAACATGTCTTCAGACACGGCGGATCAACTTCAAGGGCTATAAAATGCGGCATAGAAAGTGTAGAGGCCACACACTTAGATGACATAATTACAAAACAATACTGTTGCTGGCGCCTTAAGATGTACGAAACGTCTTCCACAGCGCTAAATGGGTGGATATGATCGACGCTCTCGAAAAAAGCTTTAATCACCCGACTAGCTCAGAGTTTTGGTGCGGAGCTGCCTTAGTAACAGAGAACTGCTTTACCAACTTTGAGAGGGATCACGATAGATAGCAGTCACGTCAGGAGCAGCACAAGAATCCATTCTAGGCCCACACTTGTAAAACACCAGTTACGACGCTATACTTAAACACCAAATGCCAGACGAGTCATACTTAATTGGCTACGCGGACGATATTGCAACAGTAATTACAGCTGGAGACACAGAAGGGCGAAGAAAGCTCAATCAGCTTAATTAATCAAGATATGGACGCAAGCATGACTCAACTCACACAACCTCCAGCTCACTAAGAAAAAAACAAAGCTGCTACTGCTAACAAATAAGCACATACTCCTCGAAATATGTATGCAAAGGGCTGCGAATATTCCGAGGACACAAAAGGCAGTAAACTTCCTAGTCGTACGACTGGACCACAGACTAACCTTCTGGGAACAAATCCAGCCCGTTGCAGGAGAGGCAGTGAAAATCACCTCCTAACTTAGCAGTCTAATGACCACAATATAGATGGCATATTACGCGTACAAGCTAACCGTTTCAATATATATAATCACTCATACATATTTTTTATTTTTATTACAACTTCTTTATTAGAAGTGTTTTATTAAAATTTCTTTATCCGAGATTCTATATTGCTCACTGTAATATTTTATTTCAATGATTTCAGTAATGTCCAATATTTTTGCTGTCCACGCAAATTTCCCCGGCGAGAGACCTGTGTTAATAATATGCGAATTTTTTTAATCTAATATTTTTTATGTTTCTCGAATATTTTTATTGTTTCTCCGGTTTATTACTTTTTCTATGGTAATATGGGCGCTGTTAATGGCGCAGAAAAGTAGTCAACAAATATGTTTTATTGCCAGTGCAAATGTTAAACGAATTTTATGTTATTACCTTATATTTTGTATGCATACTTATTCATATATAAATCTAGTATCATATATTATCTAATAAAATAAACCATATAGTATTAGTGTAATAAAGCATATATTAGTTAGTAAAACAGCACTGCAACGCTTTTCAGGCGAGGAAATAGAAAGTAGACTTAAACGATGATTATAACAGCACTGTGTTGAGTTTCTAAAGGAATGAGAAAGAAGGCAGCTTCACTGGTTAAAAAAGTTCACATTATGATGATTGAAAAAAAACATGGAACGCAAGTCCATTTGAAGAACCCAGACAAAAAAACTTTGCATACCAAATATTTCAAATGATATATAAAATACCAGTTCAGAATATGTGGACCGTATGTCAGGGAATGAAATACTGTTACGGTGATGGAGGCTTTCGTTTAACGAAACAAAGACTATTCATCACATGAACCTATTTAAAAAGCTCCAACTCGATGGAAAGAACTGCAAAACATATCACAAGCCCATTTGATTACCCTCAGGTCAACGCAGCTCAAAGCTTCGGTTCATCCAAAACATTCAGTTGATTTGTAATAGATGCGGTAATTTGTGAAATATGTTATTTAGCTATTGGAAGGCTGAGGTCACGACTAATTGAATCGTTCCCTCAATGATGACTGATTTTCGACACCTTTACCTTTAATGTCGACTTGTGGACGTGGCAATGGTCTGAGTGGCCCAGATACAGTACTCCTCAACACTTTTACTCAAGTAGTTTACGTTTTCAGCAATGTTACATTTTACTGAAATAAACTTTATGAAATTCGTCCCTGAACTAACAGCAAAAAACAACAAAACTGTTTTTTTTTAACGATGAAGAGTGTTTTTACCATAAATAGTTTCTGCTTTGGCCAAAAAATATAAAAGATTTTGAAGAAATTTTGTAATAAGACAGCTCTGGATATCGGAAACTTCAGGAGCATTACTGTTGTAAAGTTTTCTTTTGGATCTGTTAGGTGGAGGAATACAACTTTCCTTATCATATTCATTCGTGCTTTGAACTGATGTTTTTACAGCTGGAGATTCAAATTTAGAAAAGTCATCCAGTTCACAGGTCCAAGGTTAGTAGATAAAGGTTTGACCTGGACTCTTTTCTCAGTCTTTTGAACTGTCATCCAGTTCCAAGGTCAAAGTTTGGTTGATAAAGATTGACCTGGACTCTCTTCTCAGTTCTTTGAATTTACATTTTTACAGGTGGAATTACGAATTTCGGAAACTCATTCCGTGCCAAGGCTAGTCGATAAAAAGTGAACTGGACTCTTTTAGAAAGTTCGAGCACATGTCTGTCTTTTTGTTTATTTCGTCAGAGTAGCAAAATTTGAATTTTTTTCTAACAAAATTCTGTTCTAAGAGCACTTACGTTAGACCAACTATAGGCCTTTAAAGTTTGAAGTGCTGAAACATTGGATATAGAGGTTATGTTAGATTAGGTTAAGAAGTCGATCCTAACAGAGATCTTACATGCACAGCTTGGAACAACGGTCCGTTGTGGTACCTTAAAATCCTAAATAATTGATTATAAGACCGTTAAAGAAACTAATGTCGGTTTAAACTTTGCCTCCTGGTTGACCGAGAGTAGGACTGCCAGGATTTCCACCTGAGTTTTTTTAAGGCTGAGTTATGAAGAATAAAGTGTCTGGATGTTTCTATCTCCGAAACCAAAAACTCTCTCTAAAATCTTGAAAAACAATACTTCCACCTTCAAAATTTGACCAATTTCTGCAAAGCCCTGCACTCGCTGTAATTTAAATGAAGTCCTCAAGGTAATGTGGAGGAGATGCATAAATTAATCGCAAATGCTTTGCATATACCATAACCCACTGACTGGCGACCTACCGTTTACCGAATCGATATTTCAAAGCGGAATGAACACCAGCTTGCCATATGAAAACGAAGTAAGCAAAAGGTTGTAACAAAAACAACAAAAAAACAGTGCATCAAATAAGTGAGCGATGTGGAATTACAAGCAGCGCTGATTGCTTTCAATTATGCAATGAATAATCACGTAATTAAAGGAAGAGAGCAGCGACTGGGCCAAGCCGTGGCCACGGACCAGCGCGCGCATACGGCACAGTGAGAGTGGGAGACGGGCACGGCAATGCGGTAAGTAGAAAATCTTGTTGGAAGTGTAATTAAAAAACTTGCGAACTTACAACGTTTACACAACTGACTAAACGAATGGCGGCAGCTGAGCGCAATGGAGTCGGCCAGAAGGCGCTGTGGCAGCGTTCGAGCGCGCGGGCACTCGGAATGGCTGGCAAGACATAACTAGCAGTGTTTGTATAATAAGGCGGCCACTTACCTGGTTAAATGTTGAATACCAAATTCAAAGCTCGTCGTTGAGTGCTTGAACTGTCACACTTCAATGTGTGTTTGTGTGGGTACAGGAGCAATTCGACGACGGCAGAGTTTATTAGCTTTGCGGCGTGAGGACAGAGCGTAGAGAGAATTCAATAAAAATTATGCGTAAAAGATGTGGCGGCGAATCGGTTGGTTAGGATTGCAATTGGCACTACTTTTTTTTTGGTTGAAAGAAGGAAAGAACGAACTCTCCCCTTTATATATTTTTTCGCAGCACTTCCTCAAAAAACCGTTACGCGATCGTTGAACTTGTACGTTTAATGGCGCTCACTACCTTTTCCGGAATGTCCGCACATCCAGCGACAGGGCAAGCTAATCAAGCTTAAATAATGAACTCAAATCGATTACTTGTTGCCGCGTGCAAAGAAAAATCAAATAACAGCTGAGTAGATAAGAGAAAATTAGCTGAAATCACGTTGTCTTTTATTTTAGTCACGTAATTATCTATTTGCTTTTTTTTTAATTTCGCTCACATTTACTTTGTGTGAAAATTTTCACGCTTTTCAACAACGCGCGCTATTGATTTTGCGCCGATCACACTCCCGCTGGTCGGCAGGCAATGCAAATTCACGCGCACTCACGAATCACGTACGAACGCTTGTAAAGTGGTCGACAGATTGGCAGTGAAATAACGACAATCGCGACAAAGCAACGAAGAGATAGAGAAAATTATGCAAAAACAAAAGAACACACGCTTGAAAATATTAATAACAGCAGCAACGCGCTTCCGCTTATTATTGACGCGGCTATAACTGCAGTTGCGGCTTATATAACGCACGTATGTTGTTGTTGTTCTGGTTATGTTGTTAATATTATAATATTATTTTTATCGGAACGTCGGAACGTCTGTTCTGCACAGAACTTCACTTACACACTTTTGCTTTCTTGCAACAGCTTTTATTTTTATTTTTAGAGATTTTTTTTTTTCGCTCCGCTTTCGTTCGTTTTATTACTTTATAAGACTGACAAACGACAAAAGTTGTGTGAAAAGAATTTTTATATTTTCTTTATATTTTTTTGTTATTGTTTGCTTGTTTACTTTTTCAGCAGTTTTTGTTTTTGTTTTGGGGCACTTTTTTATTTCTGTCTGATTTTAAGCAAGTGTTCGATTTCGTTGCCTCAAGTCTCGATTACGTAACTTGTTTTGTTTTTGTTGCTTTGGCTTTTTATACAGCGCAGTGTTCGCTTTCCGGCAACAGCAGCCTTTCTCAAGCTTTTTTGTTGCGTTTTTGTTGCTTTTGTTCTTTCAAGCAGGTGTTGGCGTTGACATTCTGCAAAGAAAATATAAATAAATTATTTTTCGTCAGGTTATACATATATGCGCACACACACACAAACACTCCAGTGTTGCTATTTGTGGAGCATTAAAGCTTTTGTTATGCTTCAGGTGAAGAGTGAATGAACTCGGGGGTTACGCGCATCAACTTGGGTGGTTATCTGCAGGTTAAGGTTCAGCGACTCAATGGAAAATGTTTCAAGGTGTGTTTTAATTAATATTTGCATGAATAAAGGGGCAGCATGCTTGAAAAATTTAACATATCCCCGAGTTACGATTTATAGAATCTCGAATTTATGGTAATATAGTGTAGTATATAGCATATAATATATATAGCAACTATAACAATTTATTTTACTTTCTGGTAGCCTTTAATATTAATGGAATAATTCAACACTTTAGGTACTAAGTATTTGAGATTGAAAGCAATATTCCATACTAACGAATATGAAAATTTTCACGACGTTTTACTTATGATGTTAACTTGATTAGTAATATTCTATACGCTATCGGATCAAATTTCACCCGGACTGATAACCAAAAATTTATTTTCATATAAGTATTTTAATACAAAACTTTATCTAATTTAAAACAGGCTCCTTTTGAGCCAACACAAGCATTCATAAGCTGCAGCTGGCTCGTTCTTGGAGCGTCATCTGAAAGATCGTCGGATAGTTTCGACGTCATATTCATAAACCCACGTCCCTTCACTAATAACTAAAAGATTGGTGAATCATATGGTGGTTCTCAACTGCGTTGCAAGCATCTCTTATGCGACTTCTAGTCGATGTCGTTTTTACAAAAGTTTCACGTTTCGTTTACTACAAAACAGGCCTCATACCCAAGAGAGTTACCAAAATGTGTTGAGTCGATCCATAAAAGAGGGACCGTCTGCTGTATTTGTGATGCCAAGAAAATGATTTCCAAACATAGTTTCTTTAAATTTTTTGATGTTATTTTCGTTAACAGACGTTGATGGATGATTCTCATGACGCAAGTTTTCGATGACTTCACGACATTCACGGCAAGCTTTGTTCCATTTAAATACTTTTTTTGTGGTAAATAAATTCAGTGATTCTGCAGTCGTGAGACACTTCTAAACACAAACAGACACTAATTGACATAGGGAATTGCTCATGAATATAAAAATCTAATACCAATCTAAGAAATAAATGTTATGGGTCCAAATGTACCAGTCTGAGTCAAATGATAAGATGGTATATTTGTTTATACTGATGAATAAAGTAGTTTTTTACCACTACTTGGTCATAGTTTCAATTTGATTAAAGATATTCTAAAGAAATAATCTTACTAATAAGTACATAATGCTCCTTAGTTTCGAATCATCAGCAATTTCCTGCCTAGTTCATTCCTATACTCTATAATTTATTGAATAAGATATGTTTCCACGGTTTCAGGATGTTTTTAAGAAAATTAAGAATTAAATCAATACCATATTATATTATATGTCAAAAGATCTTTATGACACTTACTTCGGGAGCCATTTAAAGAAGTTCAAATTTGGTTTCACACAAGAATAAATAATATTACGCTATATTTGTATATGATATCCCAAATCGGTGACGATGAAGCAGACGTCCCATTGCCCGGCCATGAAGAAGTACGAATAACAATTACCCGTTTAAAGAGCAACAAAGCGGCAGGCTTGATATAGAACTGATAAGGAACATGCGTCAGTTTCATTGTAGAATATGGTCGGACCAATCCACAAACAGAGAGACCCACAATCTGCGCCAACCACCTTGGGCTAAATCTCCTCAACATCGCATATAAGGTTCTATCGAGGGTACTGTGTGAAAGACTGAAGCCCATGGTCAAAAAACTGACTGGACCTTATCAGTATGACTTTAGAACTGGAAAATCAACAACTGACAAAATATTCACTATGCGCCAAGTCTGGGAAAAGACATACACCATCACTTCGTCGATTTAAAAGCGGCTTTTGACAACACGAAACGAAGGTGCCTTTATGCCGCTGTGTCTGAATTTGTTATCCCCGCAGAACTAATATGGCTATGTAAATTGACGTTGAGCAATACCAAAAGTTCCGTCAGGACCGGGAAGAATATCTCCTAGCCGTGGCTCCCAAGTCAAGTGTCTTGCCAACAAAGTCCTACTTTGGACTGCGAAGGTAATTGAGAAGAAAAGTCCTCCCTCAACGAGTGAAGGTCAAATTCTCACTCATCATCCCCGCCCTACTATATGGTGCAGAGGCATTGACAATGACAACATCTAACGAGTCGATTTATAGTCTTTTTTGTATTGGCTTCGGCGAATAGCACATTCGATTGAATGATGAGCTGTACGAGTTATACGACAACATTGACATAGTTCACCGAATTAAAGAACTGCGGCTACGCTGGCTAGGTCATGTCGTCATACAAATACTTAAATAACAGTAGGCTTAGCTGTATACATATGGTCTTCAAAAACATAACAATTGACGACATTTGGAGTAATTGAAAGAGCCTGTCGGTGCGTAAGGATTTTGTAAATGAGATACATAACTAGTAGAAGTCCAATGAAAACATTTTACAACTGAAAAGGCTTATTAAAGTGATGAATACTCAAAAGAAGAAATTAATTTGTTTTGTTTATATAATATAATATATATTGTATTATATTATATGTTTTAACTACAAGCCATTTTAGCGGAGAACTTAGTGTAAATGCATTTCTGTATTTAGAAGTGGAGCAAATGTTATACAGAGACTTAATTAGCTTATTTACAGCAACTTAATAACAACAACAATATCAGAAACGTCACTGAAACTACATCAATCAAGTCAAGCTGAAGTAAACTCTAAACAAAGAATACTCTTTGATAAAATTGTCAACGATAATTAGAGCTGTGAAGAAGAAATAATTTGAGACAGCAATCAAAGATAGTATTAAAATTTGGAAAGAAAATTTAAAATATAATATAATTCACAGTTATGTAGCTACTTAAAATTTGATTGCCTCTTATTGCATTTTCACCTTTGGCAAATTAACCTTTTTGAGTGAAAAATTGCCAGCCTGCCGCAAATCAAGCGCAGACATCAAAGTCTAGACTGATTATGTAATTGATTGCTTAAATATTTTTTTATTGCTTTGCTTTATATTCGCTTTTCGAGCTGAAATTCGGCGAAAAATCACTTTAAACTGTTTCACTTATTTCTCGTCTTCGTTGGTGAAGTGCTCGCCAGAAAATTTATATGGAAATTATGCAACGAGCGTCAGATGAAGTAGATATTGGGATATTGCTGAAGATTGCAAAAATCTGTGAGGAATTACTTCGTACGGAAATGCTGCTATCTCCGAGGAAATTGGTCACATCGGATTACTACAGCATATAGCTGCCATACAAACTGAACAATCAATCTTAATTTCAATAGATATCCTCACGAAATCGTGCACAGATTATTGTTGTTATTGTAACGGGTACCTAATCCGCTTTAGTATGGTAAGGATCAGAAAAATTGTCATCGTGGTCATCTAACGGGAGGCCAAGGAAACGTGATGTTTCGACGGGGTCGGACCAAATGGAGAAGGGTCTCAGATATGTAGGGTTAGCAGGGCTTGCAAAGAGGTGGCTAGTGTCATGCAGGGGCTCATTTCACGCTGGACATACATATGTTTGATATGTCAGGGGTCTATTCTGGATAAGTAGGAGTTTGACCTGCGACAGTATCAAGAACGAATGTATCATGTCAAAAGTTAGTTTCGTCCGAAGTCTGGTCGGCGTATTGTTTTATGTCGTCGACGTAATTGAGGAGGAACCTCGTGATACTCCTAGTAGACGGTTCCGCTTCAAGCAGGTGACTTCAGGGTTGATTTCTGCGAAAGCAAAAAACTGTTTGGAGCGGAGTTCATTATGCTCCTTGGCTGGGAGCATATCCGCCTTACTATGGAAGTGTTCGATGGGTGACATCAAGGGCCATCCTGTCGTAGTCCGTAGTCTGAGAAGTCTGTGGCCTCCTCGTCTTCTTTTGACTGCATCCAGGCGACTATATCGGTGTGGCGTAGTAAAGGTCCGGCGGGCCGATTGCATTGTATGTGGCCAACAACGTCTAGCGACTTGAGGACTTTGTTGCGGCTCTGTACATTGGCAATAACAGCGGTCGTCTGAGGAGTGAAAGAGCACAAGCTGTCGGAAGTCACATCTAAAATCTTAGGTTTATTATTATTAGTCGAAATCTTAAAGCTATCGACTATATTAAAGTCAAGTCTGTGCTCCTTCTTCTAGTTTGTGAATATGGTCGCTGTGGATTTAGTGGAGGAGGAAGTTAGGAAGGTCGGCCAGATAGCCATTTACGTTTGAGCATTTGCCATCAATTCCATTGCCCGACGTCATTATCGAGCAATCATCAGCGGACGAGGTGATAGAAATTCCTACTGATAGTTATTGTCTAGAACAGCGCTACAACCTCCGACCAAATTGCTTAAATCGGTCCACGGTATCACACAGCTGAGATGCAATTGAACCGAGCAAAATTAAGTCTTTGGATGGAAATTATTTTATTTATATTTATCAAAGATGTTGAAATTTTTGGTATATTTTCTTAAACCATCTGCAAAGCTAAAATTATCAACCTTTACTTTAGCATTAAAATCATTAAATATTACACAACTTCTTTTAATTTTGCTAATTTACGCTCGAGATGAAACGCACTATCATCGTGACGTTTTCTAATTACATTAAATACGAGCCAACTGTAAGAAAAAAAAACCTGAAGTAAAAGAAAAGCAAACCGAAATTGAAATAACTTAAAACTCGCCGCTGAAAGCGACTCCCTACACGCAGCTGGGAACCCTCCGATTCGCGCACTCTCACTTTTTTCGCCTTACAATTTTATGCTTCAATTATCGCACAACTTTTCCAGTAAACGCCAAACACCAAAAGAAGAAAACGCCGAAACGCCAAAACCTACAATACCGCCATTCAAAGCAGTTATATAGTAGATATATGTATGTATGTCTGTGTTTATAGCGGAATTGTGTTCGCATTACATAAATTTCGTTAACGGATGACTTAACAAACACATTGCGGAGCCAGTCGACTTCGATTTTTCTTTATTTAATTTTTGGAATTTTTTTTGCAAAACAAAAAAAAAAAAGAAAATGAAATTTGCTTGGCGCGCACAGCTGGAGTTGATATCTCCCGGCAATGACTTAAAGAGCAAGCAAACTGCTTGAAGTCCCTTTCTGCTACCAAAATTTTCGCCATTTAACTTTTTATATTTTTTATTTTTCTGGCCATATTTTCGTAATTTTTTTGTTTTTGTAAAAATCTATTACCAAATAATGTTGTCGCTCGTTTTCGTTGGAAAAAGTGAAATGTTAGCAGTTAACTATTGAAGGAGACCAACGAAAAATATAGCATTTTACTATTAAAACACACCTAAGGCAAATCTGGCAAAATAATGAGGGAGAAAAAATCATCAGAGTAGCGTATCGAATGTGCATAGTCATGTATGTTTGTAAGTAACGAAAAAGTAGTGGAGAAAAATAGCAAAGTAACCAACCGGTTTGGGCTCAAAATTTGTAGCGTAAGGCTTTGTCTTGTACCTTCCAATATCGCTTAAGGCATAACAAATGGTCAGATGCAATATCCATACGTTTAAAGTAAAGACCCTGTAGGAAATAGCTTATTAGTACACATATGTATATTTTAGTTTAAAGACAAGAAAATTTGGTAGCAATTTAATCTTTTCTAAAATAATTGAAGAAAAAATATACACAAATATCTTAGGTTCATAGCTATAAGCTTATGTAAGAAGCCTTCACTTCATCTTACGAGACTCACGATTTCATTCAAAATCGTTGAGTGTAGAAGCTTAACTAATTCGCGCATATGGGGATCACCATTTGAGACTTATGACTTCGATTTCAATTCGTCTACTATTGATTTTTACTATTTTTTAATATTTAGGAACTATAAAAACATAAACAGGTGAGAAAAAATTACATTTTCTGGAACAATGCCGAAAAGACAATTCAAGTCAGTGAACTCACATTGGACGAATACTAGTTCATTATCAAGCAGGGCTTTAAACTTGATCTATCTAAATCACGGACAAATTAGTTGATAATATTCGACCGAATAGACCACGTTCATCACGCAGTGCAGAAAATATAGCAACCTTAGCTGAGAGTGTACACGAAGACCATGGAGAGTCGGTTCAGCACCGTTCGCGGCAACTCGGACTGACGTATGGAAACGACGTGGCGCATTTTACGTCATGGTCTTGAATAGAAATCGTGCAAAATACACCTTGTTCAACAGCTCTATAGCCCCTAGGAAAGTTCCAAGAAGATCCGACGTTTTCAAGCCAAATTTTGTTCAACGATCAGGTCCCATTTCTGTCTCAATGGGTATGAAAACAAGCAAAATTGCCGCCTTTTGGACGAAGGGCAACCAGAAAAGGTTCAAGAGCTGACATTTCATCGAGAAAAAATAACGGTTTGGTGTGGTTTGTAAGCCGGTGAAATCTTCGATCCATATTTCTTCAAAAATGATGCCGATGAGAACGTAGCCATCAATGGCGACCGTTATCACGCCATGATAGCCGACTATTTGATGTCTGAGATTGAAGATCGTGATCTCTGTGACACTTGGCTTCAACAAGACAACGCCACTTGCCATACATCGCATCAATCAGTGGATTCATTAAGAGAACACCTCAATGAGCAGATAATTTCACGTTTCAGGCCGGTGGTTTAGCCACCATGACCGTGTGATATCACACCTAAAAACTTTTTCCTGTGGATATATGTAAGGTTCAAAGTCTATGCTGATAATCCCGGTTCGATTCAGGATTCGGAGCAAAGCATCACGTGTGTCATTCGCCAATTACCAGTAGAAATGCTCGAAAATTGGACTCAATAAAGGTCTTATCAATTAGTGAACTGTGCGCATACCTGTACCATTATTGTAGGCAAAGCTTTCCTCTTAAAAAGCCCCTGGTTCTTTCCACACGAAAAATTATTGCCTATGCTTAGGATCAGACCTCAAAGAAGTCTGAAATTATCAGCAGAAATACTCCATATTTTGTTTTCTTAATTCAGAGAAATCATGAATGTTATTATTTTGGAATCGAATCCTTCTTTTGCGCTTTGAATATGAAGATTAATCAATCTTATCATTTGAGAAAATATTTTTCTGTAATTTTAAACTAAACTCATGAGAAGTAAGTAAGTCGAAAAGGCCAAGTTATAGAACCATGCGCTTAAATGTAGGCAACGTTTCGCTTTAACAATTATGTTGCCTACATTTAGGGGGAGAGTTCGAAAGTGCTTAATGTTAAGGACATTCAAGCAAAAGATCGAATATCTTTCATGCACATATACACATAATTAACTTATTAACACTCATTGCCCTATATTCTAATCCTCAACTAATTTATATACTCAATAAATAATCAAATATGTATGCGTGGTACATTACAACACACTTTTCGAAGACTTTCCCTACTAAATTCAACTAATTTCACTATGGTTCTAATATTATAAATCTTCATTGTTGTACAGCAGCATTTTGTTGCAATGAAATGAAATCGAAATTGAAAGGTAATTCACAGCAATACATAGCAGAGGAGTATCAGCAGCAGAGGAGCGACAACAGAGGAGCACCAGCAGAGTATCAGCAATAACAACAACAGCAATAAGTCAACTAAACAAGCATTGTCTTCTTGTAATCAAGTTTTTGTTGTTGCCACACAAAGTGCCAGCAAGAAAAGCGCAGCAAGCAATACTAATGCGTTTGCCACAGTTTTGTGTGTTAATGTGGCAACAATGGCAGCAAGCGCTGAGGAGCAAAACAAGTTGGCTCCATACAAAAGTGAATTTATGTACCCAAAATATGTACATAATGATATATAACCAATATATATGTATACATAAACTGTTTGCCTCACTTTTGCATGGCCAAAGCTTGCAAGTTGTTGTTGTTGTTGCAGCTGTATTTGCAGTCTACAGCGTCTTTGTCGTGCTGCTGCAGCCGCCATCAACAAGCCAACAATATATAATTCTTGCCAAACACTGTTAGCTGTTAATATTAAATGTTGTTGTCGTGAACGTTTTTGTTGTTGTGTTTGTGCTGGTTGCAACTTATTGCTGTTTGTTGTGGTTGTGCTTGCAGCTTTGGCTGTCGCCAATGCCTGTTGCAGCACTCACCACTGCTGTTGTCGTCATGATCAGCAGTCAGCAGTTGTTGTTGTTATTGTTGCTTTTATTGTGTTGTTCTGCTTGTTGCTGATATAGTCGTGATTGTCGTCTACAGGCATTATTACAACACTCGCCGCATTTGCCATTGTCTTTGCTACTCAAGTAGTTGTTGTTGTAATCTGCTTGTAGTTCCACATTTCAGCGCTTTTGTGCCGCTGCTGGCTTCGCTTGTGTGATTATTGTCGTGAAACTGCGCTATGTTATGCAGTTGCTGTGGATTATTGTTGTTGTCAAGCATAGTTTCTCGCTACTTGCAGTTATTTATTTTCGGTTTTTAAGATTTTTGTTGTTGTTTTTGTATTTTTTTCAAAACAGACAAAATCTCGCTGTCTCACTTGCTCGCACCCACTCTTACTCTCTTTCTTTGTCTCCCTCTAACCAAAAATGCAGCCATTATCCTCCAGTCATTTTGCCTTGCAGCACTTACAGCAAATTGTTTGTTGTTATTTTTGACCGTTAAACTAAAAACTTTTGTAATTGGAATTTCTTTTCAGCTTTAGTTCAAAATTTTATGTTAAAAGTTGGACGTTTGCATTTCTCAAAATCTTCGCCACTTTAAACTTCAAGCTTCCAGCTAAACAAATTTCCACATTTCCCTCAATGTCCGGTCAGTGAGTGTCCAACAAACAACACAAACACATACACAGAAAATGTATAAACACGCACACACATACACACAAATTTGTACACTTCACCCACAAATCCAAATATTTGCGCATTTAAATACTCGAGTCCTCCATCAATATGTGACTCGCCTCCCTCATTCTTCTTGCTTTATGAATTTAATTTCGCATTGAAAGTTTTGCATTTTTTCGAAAATCTTTAAAATTATTGAAACCATATTTCGCAAGTTACTGTGCGGCGCTTATGTCCGAAATTTATGTTTTACTTTAATGGATTTTGTAAAAGTAAAGGCGTCCTTGTAGAGTTAAAGTTGCCGGTAGTAAACTTCTAAGGAAACTTTTGTTAAAGCAACATTCACACAAACCAACAACAATAATACCAAAAACTTTGAAAATAACTAAAATATTAATGAATTCGGTTTATGGTCAAGTTATAATATATTTAGTGCTTTTAGTTGAAAGGGAATGAAAATAAATATTACTTATCGGTTTTAATCGAATTTACTGGAATTTTGAAAATTTCTTTAATAGAGAGTTAAAGATTCGATAAAAAAAGTTTAAAAAGTTCTATTTTCTTACATTAGAATTAAAAAAAAAATTGTAATTTTCATACACGCTTGAGTTCCAACGATTATTGGACGTCGATTACACCTTCTATTATCGACATAAGTCTGGTTTCCGTTAACAAAAATTAAGCTATTCTTCCCAAAAGCTTCTCCTTTTTATCTTTTCAACTATTCAGAAGATAGTTCGAAAATTATTTGCATAGATGTAGGACATTTTCTTCTTCCTTATTGGAGTGGACACTACTTACGCTGTAAGACTTCAGTGAAATAAATTTTTATGTCTTGGCTATCATGAGTTCTCGCGCGTTCAAGGTCCTACAGTATTAGGACTATTTTACAGTAAGGATGGTCATTGGATATCTAAGACTCTACCTACACGTAAGTATAACTTTATATGAAGTCAGTGATTGAGATCAAAGTAATGCTACAATATTCTATATCAACTCTAACTTAAAATGCCGCAACAATTATCTAGAATACCTGAGACTAAAACTCTCTAACGGATTCTCGAAGAAAGTTGTTACTAATAAAGGATTAATAATAATGTCCAAGCTGCGAGTCATTTCTGCTATATCAGAATGAGAAGGATTTTAGTCAAAAATGTACTAAAATAAGAGGCCATTCAAGCATAAAACCTCAAAAGTGAGCAATATTGATTGGAAAGGCAAATAAGGAGATATAGAGAAAACCAGGAAGAGAAAATCAAGCAAAATTTTTTATGGGTTTACAACACATTTTTTGGATTATAATATTGTGGCTAGTGAACCAAAACAAAAAAAGAATATCGATAATTCCTGTAAATTAAGTTTATCGATTTATCGATGATATTAACGAAACTTCAAACGTATTCTAAAAATTTTATGGGTATAAATTGCTTTTTCGATTGTAGTATTATAGCTAGTGAACCGGGCAATTACGAATAAACGAATACCGATAATTATTGGTAGTAAATTACATCGATAGTTTCAAAACTTTAGACAAGTGCTATTTAAAGTAAAAACTTTAAAAATATAGGAAGAATTTCAAGGATTTTAAATTTTTTTCGATTATTATATTGTAAATAATAAAAAATAATTTTGATACTAAAAATTAAATATATCGATTAATATATAATTTTATCAAACATAAAAAGTATTGGAAAATTTTCATGAGTTAAAAATTTTTTTCGATTAGAACTAAGCGAAGGAATATCGATAATTACTTATAAAAGTTTATCGATTAAACGTTAATATTTAATAATTTTAGGTAAATGCCGGTAACAGTACAAATAACAAAAAGTTTTTAAAAATTGCATGGTCAAGTACATATGTATATCGATTAACCGATTACTTTTACAAACTTTAAGTAATTAAATTGTGTTTAACAGTAGCACTTTCGTGGAAAGTAGAAAATTTTTGAAGGCTTTAAAAAAATTTGTCGATTACATTGTGAACAAAACAAAAGGAATATCGATAATTACTAAAAGTTAAGTTAGTTTTTAAGAATTTAAAATATGTGTTCGATTAAAATATTGTGGCTAGTAAACAAAACAAATACCAATAAACGAAGAATTGTTTATTTTTAAAAATATAACCGCACCGTTAATGAAAATTTTATGATTAACTATATCGATTAATCGATAACTTTTAAAAATTTTATACAAGTATTGTTAAACTTAAAACTTTTTAATTTTTGGAAAATTTCCGTGCCTTTAAAAAAGTTTTCGATTACTTTATTTGTCAGTAGTGAAAAAATCAAGTACCAAGAGGCGTTTGCGAGTAATTAAATATATCGATGAATCGATAATTTTTACAAATCTTAGACAAGTGCCGTTAACTGTGATAACTACAAGTAAATAATTTTGATAATTAATGAAAGCTCAATATATTAATTAATCGATAACTTTTGCATACATTAGGTAAACATCAGCAAGAGTAAGAACTTGAAGAATGTTACTGACTTTACACTCTGCACTTTTGTGTCTTGGTATTATACGATACGATAGAACAGGCTTAATTTAAGCAATAGTCATTAAAACTCTCGCAAATTTGGATTTTCATTGACTATAACTTTTATCTAACCTTATATCTATTAGTATTTTATGCATAATATAAATATAATTTTGAGCCTTTATTTGTCTGATCTTTACTAAACTCTCAATTGTATTATAAAAACAAGCTATCGATACTTTTTACAATTCTGAGTACTATTATCGATATTTTTTAAAAGTGCTCTGTGTTAGTAAAAAGAAAATTACTTCGGAAAAGTAGTAATTTAACCGCTAAGAAAAAATAAGTCAAAAAAAGTACACATTTTGTTGCTAAGCGTAATACAAAGTAGTCACTTTGGTTAATGTAAACTTCGTAGATAAAAATATGCAATAAATATATTTACACTCTGCCATTCATTTGTGATTCATTTTGGTGCAAAGTCTTGTCATTTGTTTATTTACATATACTTTACACATATTTGTATATTTACCTCACACTCGAGGTAGTTTATACTTGCTAATGGCTGAGTAAGCAATATTTCTAACTTAAAATTTATGAGTTTTTTTGTGCCAGATAAAGGTTGATATTTTCCACAAAGATTTGTGTAAAGTTGTGCTAATGAAGCTTGCGATAGAAGATGGGTACTTTTTGCAATCATTTGTTGGGTAATTTGCGAGGAAATTAGCGATTGTGAAATTTGAAAAACACGGCTATTAGCTGCACTTAAATGATTATTTTAAAATGTGCGCAGTACAAAGACTGAATTGTAGACATAACTTAGCACTAATTATTGGATTTGTCTAGACTTCCAGGTTCACAATTATTCCTTCACTGGCGTTCAAGTATATATTTATGATCTAATAAATAAGGTTATATGTAGAGTGTGCCCATAAGCGCCCATATTCAGACTAAATGATGAGGTTATAGTGATTTTGTCATGGACCGTATACTTTAGAAATCTGTCGAATATTTTATGAGGTATGAAATTAGTTCCTAAAAGTAGAAGGCGGCATCTTCTTTGAAAACAAATTTCTACACTGATCTATATTTGCCATTTTTGGGGTTAATCTTTAGGGAGTTATCGTACTGTTAGTGTTTTTCACACTGTAAATGAAATCTAATTTTTACTGTTGGTGAAATGCATATTGAAGGACTGAGCTGTGATTGGCATAGTTTCACTACAAGTACGTGGGTAGACCATGTCAATATATAAAAGAGTAAAATTTTCAGGTTTAATTTGACCATGTTTTTGTTTTCTTAAAGGCTTATCTTTAACTACTTTCAATTTCAAGTCAAAGTATTATTAGGTGTGTCATCAAAATGGCATATCAAGTGTTAATTGAGCCCGATAGGGCTGCACTCCTACCTACCTATTAGGTGTGTACTTTCAAAATAAGTGATGAGATGTGAAATTCATCAAAATAAAACATTTTTAAGAAAATTGACAACGAAAATTAAAATTTAAAATATAAACTTAAACTTAAACTGAAACTTAAACTTAAACTTAAACTTAAACTTAAACTTAAACTTAAACTTAAACTTAAACTTAAACTTAAACTTAAATTTAAACTTAAACTTAAACTTAAACTTAAACTTAAACTTAATCTTAAACTTAAACTTAAACTTAAACTTAAACTTAAACTTAAACTTAAACTTAAACTTAAACTTAAACTTAAACTTAAACTTAAACTTAAACTTAAACTTAAACTTAAACTTAAACTTAAACTTAAACTTAAACTTAAACTTAAACTTAAACTTAAACTTAAACTTAAACTTAAACTTAAACTTAAACTTAAACTTAAACTTAAACTTAAACTTAAACTTAAACTTAAAAACTTAAACTTAAACTTAAACTTAAACTTAAACTTAAACTTAAACTTAAACTTAAACTTAAACTTAAACTTAAACTTAAACTTAAACTTAAACTTAAACTTAAACTTAAACTTAAACTTAAACTTAAACTTAAACTTAAACTTAAACTTAAACTTAAACTTAAACTTAAACTTAAACTTAAACTTAAACTTAAACTTAAACTTAAACTTAAACTTAAACTTAAACTTAAACTTAAACTTAAACTTAAACATAAACTTAAACTTAAACCTAAACTTAAACCTAAACTTAAACTTAAAACTATATTAAATTAAAATAGGTAAAAAAAGCAAAAATTACAAATTACAATTATTAATATAATACAGATATAATCAGTTACATATATGTCAAAAAAGTCTTGCGGTAAAGGCAAAAATGCATCTCAAGCCGCCAATAAAATTTGTGCAGTTTATGGACCCGATACAGTTTCCATTTCCACCGCAAAACGATGGTTTCAACGTTTTCGTTCTGGTGTAGAGGTGGTCGAGGATGCGCCACGCTCCGGAAGGCTTGTCGTCGAAAATTGCGATAAAATCGCTGAATCGGTCAAGAGCTGGGCATGAGTCATAAAAAATTCATTTCAATTTCAATAAAAAAAAAAATTCAATAAAAATACCGCAAGACTTTTTTACCTTTATAAATTTTTAAAATAAAAAAGTATTTTCATAAGCTTATTAAGCTTCAAAATATATATGTATGTGTAAATGTGTATTCATCTATTATATGTACATGCATGTATATATATTTTTTTTCAAATTCGTAATCCAAAAACAACATGTAAAGCTCAACGCAATTATCCAAACTCGAGTCCAGCATTGAGTCATGGGCAATTTTCTACCATAGATAGCTGCAAAAACTTATCTGATGAAAGTTTTAATATATGCAACAACAAAACTAATGTAGGGAAATAAAAAACTTGTACTCAAAATCGAATTCGAATAAAATAAACCATCAATATATTCATAATGAAATGATTTGATTATAGACATTGATTGCATAAAAATTAGCAATGATTATTGGCAACAGACGCTGACGGCAATAAAAGCCACAAACATTTGCGGCAAATCGAACAAACACGAGCAAACACAAAAAGCATAACAACAATAAAAGCGATGATGAATTTCTCGAAGCAAACGAAAGTGAATAAGTACGTATATAATATACTGCATATAGAGCATGTACATAATGTATGCGAGAGTGTATGTGTGCTACCAAATGGGCAGCAATAATGATGGCGGAAAGCGAAAAGTGCTGATAGCCAACAAAATAAATGCACGTCGATTGCTGATTACAAATACATGCACACACACACAGTTATAAGCACTCACACTGTTACAAACACTCACACAGGCATAAGCACACTCTAAAAGCGCCGAAAAGAAATTCCTGCTGCGTGTAGGGGTGTGTGTATGGCGCTGCCGGCAACAGTTGCAACCTCATTGACATTTGTTTACTGACTCAGTTAAATGGCAATTTCGCTGTGAAATTTAGGGGAAACGCTTCGAATGTTAATCAAATTTGTGCAAAGTGTCGCAATAAATCTGCGCTAAGGGCAAACAACTCGCTCTCTGTGTGTCATGGCAAGCAAATCAATAGGCAATGGGCAGCAGCAGCAGGCCGAAGAGTGAAGTGAAGGAAATGAAAGTAGAAAATATTGAAGGATTTTTTTTTTGTATTGAGCGCTTGAAATAATGACAATACGACATTGTGATTTCAAGCAGAAATGTGAGAGAATAAATTTAATTTTATACTAATTTGATTTATCAGATTCGGTCTATATAAATATATACATATACATATATAAATTTACAATAATATAAACCGGTTTTGGCTAAATTAAATTGATTAATCAGCGAGGCGCAGTGTTACTAAAGACAAACGAAAATATATTCAAGCACAGTGTGCTGATAACATGAAAGTACAGGAAAAAAATTCTAATAATAAAATTGAAATTTAAGAACATTCTTCATTAATTCAGCTGTATGCAAGCTATAATAGACTTCACAAATAAAAAAGTTTTCATACAAAGTTTCCAAGAGCTTGATTTTTATTGTGCAGTGTGTATGGCAGCTACATATATGCTATAATATTCCGATTTGGAAAATTTCTTCAGATATAGTAGTCCTTGGGTAATGATGTGAGACAAATTTCATGAAGCTACATTGGTAAACAAAAAAGTTATCCTTCCAAGCACTTAATTCTGATCATTCAGTTTCTACGGCGGCTATAAGCTTAGCTTAGTTTTCCGTTGTCGGCACTTTCGACCAATGAGGAACTTCTTGAGGTTAAAAAGACGTGTGCAAAATTTCAGGCTGATATCTGAACATCAGAGGGACTAGTTAGCTATACAGGCAGATAAACGGACAGCCGAACTTGGCTATATCGTCTCCGACATTTCTTTCTGAGCAAACTTAATATACCCTATTCCAGTCTAAAGTGGAAATTTTACACAAAACACAACTTTAATATTGTGAAGTCGCCATTTTGTTAAAAATCAAAAATTAGACCAGCACTTCGATCAATAATATAACAAAAACAAATTATTTGGTTTTTTGAGTTTGTAATTTTTAGGCAGAAAAATCTTCCTCATCGTCAACACTTTTATCCGGGGTTCTCGCTGGGGATTGGCTAGGCAATTAAGGGATTTCAAAATCAACAAAAAAGCGCATCTTTTCTGACTTTTAAGCGTTTATTAACCACTAATTTGTAAGCAACTTAAGTTGCTGATAAGATCTACAACACATAAGCTTCTATTTCGACAATAATTCAGTATCAAAAGCTAGACACAGTAGAACTATAAAGAATAGCATGCAGGCTATCCTTAAAGACCAGTCTAGGTTTTTCGAAAAATTGATTTTCGGATCTCAAAACACACATTAGAATATATTTTTATTTAGGTACAGATAATACTAGTCCCTTGAATCACCATCGCCTGCCAAGTTCCTCTTGATAAAAGTAATTCCTAATACCTCTTTGTTTCTAAATGTGAGGATAAGAATTTTTTATATACACATGTACACTCAATACATGATTACTGAAGCCTGAAAAAGACTGAAGCCCTTCTATTTACTTCTCCTACTATCAGTTCCGGCTATCACTGCGATTTCCTTGAAAGTTGGATTGCCAAGAGGCATCAATCTTGCACGCGAAAGTCAATAGACAAAAAGTGCTTTTTCACTTTTCTTCCTTCATGCAACTTTTCAGAATTACATTGTCATTGCTTTCACATGTATATTTTCTGAGGCGATAATCGAGGTCTTACCTGGAGAGCACAGAAACCAGCGCAAGTGAAATTATATATTAATAAAAATAAATAACGTTCAGTTCTGTATCTCCACTATTATGAAACACTGTAAGCCAATACAAACACAGGTCTAAATGTGTTTTCGTCGCTATCGGCGCCTGATTAAAGCGTTAATTGCGCCAAACATTAAGCAAGTAATTAAGGTGGAGCACAATAATTACTTATTTAGCATAATATTGATAGGAAAAGAAGAAGAAAAGATTAATACAATTCAAACTGGTAGGCATTCATATGCAAATTGAAACGTAATTAATGATAATAGATTGAAATCAAAAGCAGTAATGCAAGTAAATATAATGTTAATTAAGGCACATTTAAGAAATAAATTTAAGATCAATGAAATAAAGATTTTTGGATAACACAACGCATAGATATATAATTATCAGGCTAACCTGGCGTAATAGAGGACTTAAAAGTTCTTTAAAAGTGGTTTTTTAACCAAGCATAAAATAAATATTTTTCGAGCTTTCAGCTATGGATTGAAGGTCCTCAACCTCTCAAAAATACCTAAAGATACCGTGTTAGTCAGGGAGTACTAAAAACAGAAGTTCACTATAAGTAAGTTAACAAATGTAGGAAAACTTCGGTATCGCATATTTTGCTCTTGTTCCCACTCTTAGCAAGAAATATAGTAGTCTATAATGCATAGATGACATACTTTAATGAACACGAATAGTTTTTCTGACGATTGTAGGCATTCGAAACGTCTTCAACAGCACGAAGGGTCGTGGTCAGGTCGTGGCACCGACGTAAGCATGACTTGGCTCACAGAACCTTTAGCTCGCTACAGAAAAACCAAAGCTACTACTGATAACTAATAATCACACACCTCTAGAACTAAGTTTGCAAAAAACAGCGAACACGCTAAAGACACAAAAAACAGTACACTACTTAGGTATAAGACATGATCCCAGATCTCCTTTTTTCACACAAATCCAACACCGTGCAGGCAAGGCAGCGAAAATCACCTTATAATTTAGTAGATTAATGGTCAACATAGGAAGGCTCACCAAGAAAAGAGAGAGCACCTAATGTCGACCATTATTCGCGTATTTTATTGGACAGAGTGCAGAGAACCACAGCGCTCAGAGTTGCATCAGCTTACCGAAGAGCCTCAGGTGAAGTAATATTAGTAATGTTTCAATTGATATTCTAGCACACGAAAGAAAACTAAGTTGCAATATCTGCATGGCAATGAAAGTGGCAGAAGTCGCGGTAAATGAACGGCCATCCTTACGAGCGATCTAAAGTTATGCAGAACTCGAAAATTTAGAGAAGTATACTTCTATATAATACAGCAGCTATTTGGCCAGGGATATTTCAAGCAGTACCTACGCAGAATGGCAAAAGTTTAAGAGCCGCCATGCCTACATATATGTAACAATGCGATAGAGGAAGATGCTGAACACACAATTTTCAAATGTGTGCGATGGCAACGGAAACGCAGCGCCGTAGAAGACCTGTTTGGCCCAATAAACGCGGACAATGTAATCAGTGCCATGCTGGAGAGCTGGACATACTAGGGTATTATCTAGAAATACCCAGCAACGTTTCAATTCACCAACTAGAAAAATGGAGCACCACCCTAAAGTAATGCAAAGAAAAGGTGCTAGAGTGGGAGACGATTCCCTAGAGATGGTTTGGTGACCCGCAAAAAATACAAAAAAACTGTAAAAAACAAAGATTCTTCAAATTGGTGTGTTTCTTGGATGTTGCTCTTTTGTTAGCTTGTTAATATAATTAACGGATTTAGGTTAACGCAAAACTGTGAAATTATAATTCATATTTCTCAGCATTGGAAATAAATTTTAAGCCACAACCTCAAAAACTGTCAAATTTACATGTCAACTAATGGACGCTAACACCCCTAATTATTATTAAAATTCGTAATTGTATAATACCAGAGTTAAAATACTCTAATTGAATCTAGTTAAGTGCAAAAACATACAACTTAGTGGTTTTGGTTTCGACAACAAACCGAAAAGCAGATTAAAGAAGTAAAACTAAGTCAAGCACATGTTCAAACATCATACACACATACATACGATATACATATGTAAATATGGTTTATATGTAACTCGATTAACTAATTCCATAATCTATGCAATGAAATTTAAAGCAAAAACCAGTTAGAATGCATCTGGACGAACTTGACCAACTTCTTAGCCAAGACGTTGCACTCATGCTATGAACTACATCGTGTTATTAATAAAAGCAGCTGCGTTGAACTTCAACCGCAACAATAGCAACAAAAACCGCAACAGCTGTAAGAATTATGCGCTCACATGTGGCACAAGCTAATGGTATACTAGATGCGAAACTAGGCTGCTGAGTAACAAAGAAAAATTGCGCAATCGAATGAGCATAGGCAATGTTTTTTTGATGTTTTTATACCTTCAACAGGGTATATAAAGTTTGGCATGGAGTTTATAACATATAGAAGAAATATTAAATATATCTACATAAGTGATCAGCTGAGTTAAATCGACTCAGTCGTCAGGTCGACGTTCTTCTGCCCGTCTATCTCTCAGTATACATATGCGAACTAGTCTTCCAGTTTTTGAGATATCGGTCTGAGTTTTTGTACAAGTCCTTTTCTCTTTAAGGAACTGCTATTTTGTGAGAACCGCCGATATCAAACCACTATAGCACATAGCTGCGTACGAACTGACCGATCGAAATCAACTTCTTGTAAGAGAAACTTTTTCTTTCGACGAGATATCTTTACCAAATTTGGTATGAGTTATTATTTAAGACAACGGTGAAATCTCCAAAGAAATTATTCCGATCGGATAACTATAACATATAGCTGCCATACAAACTGAACGATCAAACTGAAGTCCTTGTAAGAGAAACTTTTTTATTTGGTAAGCCATCTTCACGAAATTTAGCACAGATTATTTTTCGAAGCATTGCTATAATCTCTGAAGATATTGTTCAAATCGGACAACGATAGCATATAGCCGCCATGCAAATGACCGTTTCAAATCAAGTTCTTGTATGGAAACATATCTATTTGTGAAAGGTTTTATTGCTTCGTCGGCAGCAGTAACGTTTTTTTCAAGTTTGTTTTTATATTTTTGTACTTTAAAATCGAGTTACCACACTTCAACATTGTTTCAATATGTGCATACTCGTAGTACTCTATACATAACCTTAATTTTGCTTGCTTTGAAAGACAACCTAATTCATTTAAATTAAAAAAATATGTATGTATATATTTGTATATCCTCTTATTTTTCTTCTTCTTTTTACCTTTTTAAATTAATTCTCTTTCAAAAAAGAACCTTAAAAACAAAGTTCTTTTAACGCATGATTGACAGGTGGCAGCATCAGAAAGCAAGTCATTATTTTGCTTTAGGAAATGTTATTGAAAAGTTACCTTTGGTTTTTAGCTAATTTATTTTATCGATTTTAGGCACAGATATACATACATATACATACCATGTATATACCGATGCAGGTAAATTTTTTCCAACCGGTAACCTTGACTTCGTATACGCACGGCGTAGAAGTAAAAAGTTTTGCTTAAACTGCTGCTGATAATTAAGAGGGAAGCACCAGAACAGCTGGCAGAATTCAATGGAAATTAGACTGAACAAAAACAAGGCCCAAAGGAATATATTTACAGACATAAATGTCGAGGGAAGTGTACTTCATAAAAGTCCCCGGGCGAATGACGGATGAACAGAAGTAAACAACGTAAACAAAGCGTGAAACAACAACAACACGCATGCCACTTACAAAGATAGCTAGCCGCTGCATTTTAAACATTACGAGGCAAGAGGAGCAGAAAAAAACTTTTTTGCGAACAAAAGCAGCTGGCCGATAGAGAAAAAAAACGGTGAGCAAACACTGTATCGGGGAAGATGACGACCAACATAATGCGATGTAATGATGATAATTATTAATTAAATGATTAATGAAGGCAAGGCACGCACACACACACACATATGTGTGTAACATGCCTATATAGCAGTACTAGGGCATATTTCGATGAGCTGGTTGGAAAAAATCACAAATTGACAATAAAAATAATAAAAACAGTAAAAATAAAGCGCAGCAGAGCTAAAATAAATACTGGCCAGTAAATACAAAAGTAAATATGGCAACAAAGTGAACGAAAATAAGAAAAAACGTTAACTTCGGCCGAACCTAATATACCCTTCACACGTGCATTAGTAACTATGTATTATTATTGCCTTAAGCAGTAATCCATGCCAAATTTCGTGAAGATACCACGTCAAATGCGAAAGTTTTCCATACAAGCCCTTTATTCCGAACGTTCGGTTTGTATAGCAACTATATGCTATAGTGAGCCGATCTGAACAATTTCTTCCGATATTACATTGTTGCTTTAGAAAATTTTCTATAATAAATTTCGTGAACATATCTTGTCAAATGCAAAAGTTTTCCATACAAGAACTTGTTTCCGATCATTCAGTTTGTATGGCAGCTATCTGCTATAGTAAGCCGATCTAAACAAATTCTTCGGAGATTACATTGTTTCCCCAGAAAACAACTTGTGCCAACTTTTATGAAGATACATTGTCAAATGTGAAAGTTTTCCATACAAGAACTTGATTCCGATGGTTCAGTTTGCATGGCAGCTATATGTTATAGTGGTCCGATATCAGCAGCTCCGACAAATGAGCAGCTTCTTGAAGAGAAAATGACGTTTGCAAAATTTCAAAATGATATCTTAAGAACTAAGGGACCAGTTCGTATATGTATGTATATATAACAGACGGACATGGCTAAATCGACTCAGCTCAACATACTGATCATTTATATATATATACTTTATAGGGTCTCCGACGCTTCCTTCTGGGTGTTACAAACTTCGTGGCAAACTTAACATACCCTGTTCAGGGTATAACAATACGAACGGCCAGTTGAGAATACGAAGCGCAAGCAGCGCATGAGGAAAATTGGAATGAAAAACAATACAGAAATAAATAATATTAAATAAACAAATGGGAAAATGCGAAAATGCGAAAAAAACAGTTCACGTCTATAAAAAGTGGTATACCGCAATAACTATAAGGGTCCAATTACATATACATACATATATGTACATATACACAAGTCATATATACGTATGTATATGTGCTTCAAAAAAGTTGTTGCAAAGAGCAGTGAAATGATTTTTAAAAATAATAAAAACTGAATTACAATGAAAATATTTTTTTTTTTTTACTTTTGTATTTTTGCAACCGCAATAATAATAATAACAACAACAGCAATGTAACATACAGATGAGATAACAATTCGCGTGTGAGTTCAAGCGTACAATCAGCCGGCAGCGCACAATAAACAAGAGTTCATAGAAGCTCTGGTATATACATATATAAATACATAGTATATGAATATATAGAACTTTGTGAAATACTAGAATGAAATTCTATGGAATTCTAATAAGTAAATAAATTGGAATATGATAATATACATGATTATATATGATTATTATATACATATATTGTATATACATACATATGAATATTATGTGTAAAAACCGCAGCTTACAGAACGCGTAAGCAACGCACGCGAACTTCAGCGATGCTCTCGATTAAGCTTGTGTCTCACTGAGCTTTTGCAAATTTTATATAATAATTTCAATTTTAAATTTTCATAATCTGTTTTTTACAATTTTAATGCGTGTTAAAATATATAATTGCGTTGATTGAGAAAAAAGGCATTTTAGTATGTGAGCACTGCAACGATTTTCTGTTAGAAATTAAGTAATGTTGTTCACAGTACCAAGGTCAGTTGTTATGGTAGAATGGATTTACTTTAGAGGCCTTTATAAATATAGTCTAATTTGCAACAGCTCTGGAAGCTTTGAAAATGCCTGCTAGTACGAAAACCCAATCATGCTAATGAGTTGCTAGAAACGTGCGAAAGCGAGGTGTGAATTTTCGTTTTCTCAAAACAAAAAGTATTCGTTCGTCCACATTAATGTTGTCGCCTATAAAATAGTCCTCATTCAAAATTATGCAATTATACTAGCGCATTTTTCAATAGTCGAAGCAGTTCTTAAACTTGATTTTTTGAGACAGCATTTAGCTCTTTCAGCGATTTTCAGCTAACGATTGCCCACTAAGGTTCTCTTTACTTTCGAAAATAGGAAAGAGTACATTAGAGCCATGTTTGGCAATTATGGAGGCTGGCTCATCGTTACATTATTGCTTTTCGCCAGGAATTCACTAAAAAGCCACGTCTAATCTTAGCGGCTGCGACAGAAAAAGTAAGCGATGAATCTTCTTCTTAATTGGCATAGACACCGCTTACGCGATTATAGCCGAGCTATGAATACAGCTGAAAAATTAGTCGTACTTCAGAGGAATCTATATCAACACAGTGAAAATTTTGACATTTGGACTCCCCAACATTTCCACATATCTCATATAGCCTGACGAAACACAAGTTTTATGGGAAAATGTACGGATTAGTGTTGAAAAAATAAATAATTAACTAATGTCAAGCATCTTTAGCGTGCTTCAAATTGGGTAGGGTGTGGCGACACTCTCTCTCTCGCTCAATTTTGGGAACATTTGAAAGTTCGAAACCAGCTAAGCACTTCGTTCTCAGATAAGAGGTATGGTATGAAGACAGTTTTGAATTTTTTGAGTTTTTTGATATTTTGAAACAACTCAGTAAACACTGAATTATAGTTTATGACATTTGTCGATACTCTTTTACACAAACGCTGATATAAATCTGCGAAGAAGTTATATCTAACAAGCAAAGTGAAAGGTGTCTACATATTTGGACTTTTTTTTTATGGATTTTAGAATATTCAAAGTATTCTAATATGGTTCAAAATTTTTATAGCTTTTGCTAATATTAACTCTAAAGAACTAAACCATGGAGCTGATACAACATTCATCGAGGAAGAAAATTAAGTTTCAACGAATCTATTAACCTCTTGTTCTCGAAAACAAACCAAAAGAAATGTAATTTACGACACGATGAAAGTTCGTTTTTTACTTTCAAAAAGAAAAAAATAATCAAAAGAAGTACATACGTTAACTTCGATCGGCCACAATCGTATTCTTTTTGAAAAAAAGTTCAGCTTTATCGGTACGAGTCGAATGAACACGCGAGAGATATCGAGATCACTTGCTTGACTTTTTTCAAGCACCACATCCTTCACCTTTCTAATATTTTCTCCAGTTGAAGAGGTCGAACGAAGATCGTCCAGAAAGAGGCATGCCTTCAACGATCTCTCGACCGTCTTTGAAGGCTTGTGTTTTTGATAACAACTAAGTCACATTGTAAAAATCGCAACGCACTGCTGAGGTGTACCGACTTAAACAGCTGCTGTAAACAAATTGGTTACAGATCATCACTCAATATCATTTAGCCGAGGAATGTAATTACACTTTTCGGGTACTCTTTGTTCCAATTTATACATATATGGTAAATTTTATAGGGCCTTCGACCTTTCCATCTGGGTGTTACAAATTTCGTTTCAAACTTATTACGAGTATGCCCGGTTGAGGATATATTAATTAAATATGTGTGCTTTCCAAAGTCATAATGAAGTTATAAAGAACAGTTTTCTGATGGAAATAGTGCATTAACTTGTTCTAGAATACACAGTATGGGATTTGCGTGACCGAGGGTCCTTTAGTTTATTAAAATCCATATTTTTTATCGAATAGAAATCCTTGTAATATGTATAATGTCAGCCATTCTTGAACAATAGTTTAGATGAGAGTAAACTTAATTGTCTATATTTGCTGGGAGAGCTGACATAATTGTATATTGCTGCATGGAAAACAGAGGAATGGGAAGCCACACGATACTTGTGATATATTCCTAAACTATCAACCAAAATATTTTGTAGTTAACATGAGGTTGAATTATACAGCTATCAAATTATATTGAGAAAAACTATAGATCTGGCTTAATAATGAAAATAAAATTGAGGGATAAGTCCACTTCTCACGTTGTGAATAATATAAGAGTGACTTTTTAAATTAGATATGAATATTAAATTCTTGGAGTTTACTTAGTTAATGTTTGTAATCGACACTAGAGCAAAAAATCTGACTACTTTTTGCTTTATGCGGAATGAAAATTGATGTTCCTATTTATCATTATAAAAAGGCATGTAGGTCTGCACTCGCTGCTTACAACTGTAGATTAACCATAAATAGTTCTGCACGGGTACGTGACACTTCAGAGAGGCGCTAATCAGTGTTTAATATCTCAACATTTTCAACACTTTAATTAGTATTTCCGCATCTATTATCATACCGAACTAAGTTTGATTAGGAAATAACTTGTTTAAGCACGAACTATAATTATCACTGACTTGGTTGTAAAAAAACAACAGCAAAAATGCGAATATTTTTTATAAATATCTCTATAATCTATAATCGTCTGTACATAATGAAAGCGTCGTATATTATTTTTCAACGTACGGGATCGTAAAGTTATCAGCAGCGCTGCTGGCTCCGTTGACCCGTACGCAAAGCTTAATCAAATATATAGCGAGAATGAGAAGAAGCAGAGATTGAAGAAGAATACTTGATTGCAACACGCTCTGACAAACAGCATGCGTGCAGATAATAACGGGAAAATTATACTTAATATTATATGCATTACAAATGCTGATAATGAGCGTAAATAACGGTATTATTTACATAAATTAAAACTAAGCAAACGCGACTTGTGCACTTTTAACGTTGAAACTAAACCAAGCAAACAAGCAAGTAAGTAGGTAAGTAAGCAAAAGATTAAAGCGAAGAATGTAGGCAAATAAATATTCATGTCATAAGGAGATCCAATAACAAACAACAAAACACCGGAGATGCTCAGCATGACTAAAGCGCGTCCGATTGAAAGTGAGCGTTGGAGTTATTTTTAGGTGAGTCGACGTTCGCGCAATCGATGCCAAAGCGCTGGTTAAGGGGTTTACCCAAAGAAACCTCTAAATATATATATACACACACACACACGTGCAAACACATATAATGCTACACAACGCTCCAAGCAAGAGCTGCAGCTCAGAGCAGAAGATGCGGACAACTTGAGTAAAAAGCGAAATAAAAGAGCAACATGAAAGAGTTGCTATGCCATTGGCGCTGACTGGGTAAACTGCTGATTAAAGCAGCAGAGAAGCCAAACACAACAACAAAAGCGCAAACTTCCAGTCGACCAAAGCAACAGCAGCAAGAAGAATTATAGTAATATCATTGGCATTTGGTTGATGTAGAGTAAAGTAAATGGCAAAAGCCATGACGACCATATAACAACAATAGCAACAACAACACAGTAACAGTGCAGACGCGCTACAACTGAGGCATAGATTAATCAGAAGAAGAAGAAGAACGTGTTGTTCAGGAAAATGTAATTTTGAATAAGAAAAAAACAACGGAGTGTCCATTTTGTATGACTTTCGTTGTGGCCATTCTCTTTGAAATTTTAATATTTTGTTCAAAGTGAAATTTTTTATGTAATTAAATAGAAGACAATTGTTATTACTGATATAATAGAGCTAGCTGCGAAAATAAATGCTGTGAATAATTTTACATTTTACATATTAGCGTTAAAAATGCCGTCGTTGGCAAAAATAGGAGCAGAAGGGAGAACGACAACTGTCGGCCTGCAGTCGTGTAGTTGTGCAGAAAATAACACTGCCCAAAGAACAGATTGTTGGAAATCTAGGGCGACTGGTGTTGCCAATTTTATGCTGTTTGTATGTTTATTTATAATATTTTTATTTTTTTTTTTTGAATAATTGTTTTGAAATATTTTTATGCGCATTTAAGTGGATATACATGTATCAATAACACTGCACAACACTGGGTTGTGTTTTGGATCAAACAATTTTTTTCGAAATTTGAGTCATAATAAAAAAATTTCTCCACTTTCGAAGTTGGCTTTCAAAATCGAAAAACTTGTCAAGTTCGAAAACTTTTTCGAAATTTTGAGTAATAAGTAAAAAAAAAATTCCAATTTTCGAAAATCGAAATGCCAAGTTCAAACAACAAATGTCTCCAATTTTCGAAGTTAGCTTTCAAAATCGATATACTTGCTTTTAAGGTTCGAAAACGTTTTTGAAATACGATTCAAGAGTAAAAAAATGTCTCAAAATTTTCGAAATTATCTTTCAAAATCGAAATACTTGCTTTTATAGTTCGAAAACGAACTTACTGACTTTGTAAACTTTGTTATAAATAGTACATTTGTAATGAAAAATGTTGTTTGAAGTTTCTGTTTTGATCTCACATAGCAACTGTCATTTAAATATGGCTAAAAATGTTTATATACAGTCGAAATAAAAATAAAAGCTAATCCATAGAACTTTTTAGGATCTACTTCTTCTACTTCTTAGGCACTACAGCCGTGAGCCGGTCTGGACTGAGTACACGAAACTTCGCCAGTTACCAGTATCTTCTGCGAAGTCTCGCCAGTAATACATGCCAAGTGCAGACAGATCGCTATGCGCTTGGTCCTTGCATTGGATGCGTGGGTACTTTTGCTTCCGTTGTCCAGCCATAGGTCTCGAGTCGAAAAAGTTTTTCGAAACCTACTTTATATTACTAATAATAATATTTTGCAATAATTTCGAAGCCTAATGTTTCGATTGCGGTGGCTAACTTCGAAAAATGAAAAAAATAATTATGATTTGTGCTTTAATGTCCTTATAAAATGTTGACTTCGATAATTGCATGCGATAAGCTCAAATCGGTCAAAATATGAGAAATTTTGTATATCTTTGGAGAGATTTTTATATTACAAAGAACCAGTTTACAACTATTCAAAAGCGATGATGACCTCTGAGAGGATTAACTATAAAACCTAACCTAACTTAACAGAATATATGTCGTCTTAAATATTTTTCATTAAATTTGCACACTTTCACACACACAGATTATAAAAATAGTTTTCGAAAACAGCCATTACCCATTACTGTGACTATCCAAATCTCTGCGTGTATTTTTTAAAAATTAACATTGCATTGTCGAGACTTCTACCATCAGCTACATATGTGGAGACAGTTAAAGACCTGTAGGCTTTTAGATGAGTAAATTAAACTAAATTTTTTCAAGGTTTAAACCAAAGTTGACAAACGCTTTATCAGGCGTATTTCTCATTTTTATTAAAATTTTTTTCTTATCAGCTTTTTGTCAGCTTTCAAATTCATAGGTAAAAAATAGTCTTTAATGTAAATTTTACCAGAAAAGGGAGCAAATATCCGTTCACCTCTATAATAAATGTGTCAATAATATTTTAAGTGCTTTTAGAATAATATTACAAGACTTGTATTAACAGGGGTTAAATATAGTACGACGCATAAATTTCTAAGCTTTAGTTCATTTTTCTAGGAATTCAAGTTTTATTATTTCAGCTGTGAATTCAATTCAGGTCATTCTGTCTACAGAAGACTAAAATTTATGCACATATCGTCACCTAAAATGCCAAATAACGTAACATCAATTTTCATAAGTTTACAGGCGAAGCAAAAACGATATGATAGAAAACATTCATTCAAAACAAAATTTGAGTTTTGGTAATAAAATGTTTATATATTCGTTATATAGTGGTTAAATCTGACAGCGGAAGCTGGAAAGTTTATGCATACATATGTATATATATAAAATGATATAGTGAAACGTAAGCAATAAAAAATTCAATTTCAATTTTTTGCATTTTAGATGACGAAGAAAATCTTAAAATGAAAAATTTCGAAACATAAATTTACTACAATAATTTATTCGAAAGCAACAATATATTTATGTGTGTAAGTAGAATTTTTTTTCCAAAGATTAACTTTCCAAACACCAGAATCCAACTTTCCTAATTCAAAATATTTAATATTTTCTTTCATAATTAAATTCCACAAACTAGTATTGAAAAAAACATTCACCAAACTACTATTTTGAGCGTGGCAACACCAAATGAAGAACACAAAAACGCAAATCGAAAGTTTGAAAAAAAATTAATGATAAATATGAGTAGAAAAAAACTGAATACCAGTTTCCGCGTAGCAAAAAATATAAATAAAATACGAGCAAAAATAATAAATAAATGCCAGTAAATAATAATGTTGAATTGCAAAAGCAATGCTGAGCTGCAAAGCAGAAGCTACAGCAACAACATAGCAAAGAATAATGATGCCAAAGCATACACCAAGAGCAATCCGAGTGTCACATTGTCATCAGTCAGTTAGATATGCAGCTTTATATGGATTTATAAATAAATGCCTGCAAGTATTTATGTATGAGACAAGCTCAACCAGTTGAAGAGCACTGCTAGGTAACCGCCAGCTTCATGTACCAGTCATATATATGTACAATTGTATATATAAAGAAATACATAAATTTAATATTTATGTTGCCGACTACGCTGTGCATTGCAACTTCAGCTAGCAGTGACTAGCAACGAAGACGATTTATACTAGTAGATAAGAAATACATGTGAATATGTGGTAGATGCTTTAAAAATTTATTTATAAACTTAGATACATATGTAGATATGTAACCAGAACTTTATATGTGCAGCGAGCGTGAAGAAATGCCTGAGAGCTAAGAAAAAAGATAAAAGTTACCAACTGCTGGACTTAAAGCAAATAATTTTTAGAGAAAATTATTTTTTGATATGTATAATAAAGCATTTCATTTGGGACAATTTAAAGATTTTATTTTATATGAAATAAATGAATGAATTAATAAATAAATAAAGAAAATATCAAAGAAATGTTTAAATTCAAGGCAGTATTTAACTAAATTTTAGACTTTTCGAGCTTATAAATTTTATTTAACGAAAAAAAAATTGTACACATTATGACAAAGAAGCATAAGAAATTGTAAATAAAGTGGACGCGTAAATGATATTTAAAAAAAAAAGTTGTTTTCTAAGTTGGTAGGACTGTCCTTAATTGCTGTGTCAAATATTATATAAACGTGATCTGTCAACCAGTTTCTTGACAGCAGCTGCTTAAGTCGGTACACCTCAATAGTGTGTTGCGATTTTTATAGTGAAAAAAACTTAAATATCAAAGAATTTGTCTCAAATTTTGTATTTATAACCAAATTTCTTGTGCGAAGTCGTTACAAATGTTGTTTAAGGCTTATGGTGATTCAGTTATATCAAAAACACGAGCTTACGTTTGGTAAAGCCTTTAAAGACGATCGAGAGATCGTTGAAAACATGCCTCGTTTTAAATGACCTTCGAACTCTTCAGTTGATCAAAATATTAAAAAGTAAAGTATATAAGTACTTGAAGATCGTCAACCAAGTTTAGGAGAAATGTCAAGAGGCTCGACATCTCTCGTGAGTATGTTCGAATAATTTAGGATATTTTGTGTATGAAACGCGTTCTTGCTCGACTCTTCCCGATAAGGCTGACTTTTTTTTTCAAAAAGAGTACCGTAACAGGTCTCCTCACACATGCGATTGTGCGAATTCCTATTCCACATTCATGAAAATCACTACAACTGCCAACGAGACATCGGTTTATGAGTTTGACATGCAAACAAGTCGACAATCGTCTCAATGGAACCCGTGTTTAGTCGATCGAAATGGTAAAACAAAATTCGCTGAATGAACTGAAGGCCATCCAAAAAAGTACTTATGAAAAGTGTTTCGAGGACAGGAAAAATCGTTAGCATAAGTGTATTACATCTGGTAGAGATTACTTTGAAGGCGTCAAAATGAATATTGATGAATAAATAAATATTTTGCGTTTTATTTACAATTTCCGGGTACTTTTTTGTCACAATATATAATATTGGGTAGTCGAAAAAGTCTTTTCGTATATCGTATTATTTTTTTTTGTATTTGTACTAATAATAAATAAACAAATATGTACAATTTCGGTCGACCACTTTTCTATTAGAGACATTATTCCATCAGTGTAAATCAAAATTTCGAAATTTCCAGAACGAAAGCGAACGTTCTATTGTTGTACTACACGAACTGATGACGATGCTGTCTCCGTAAACTTCTCAAATTAGCCACCAATGAAATTCAGTTCTCTTTTCTATACACAAATTTCAAAGTAAAGCGAATTTCTTCATTATTTTCACTCATTTTTGAACAGCCGTAACCTTTTCTTCCCCGATTTTTTTTTTTTTTGGATAAATGAAGCTTAAAATTTCATTATGGTATAACATAATGTGACTGGTAGCACTGGAGATATACCACTATAACGACATCTATTGACAAAATACGAAAAGACTCTTTCGACTACCCAAAATATGCTACCACTCAAAGAAAAAAGGTTCGAATTTCAGTATGAAAATCTATTTATTTAATTCTTGGTGTTTTTGAATAATTCTGAAAATTTTGTTTGTAACTATTTTTAATTTTTACGTAAATAAATTTTATAAAATTTATTTATTTTACTTCGAACTGCACAAATACGTAACTCAACTAGTAAATATTAAAAACTCATTTTCCAGCGAAAAAGCGATTTCCTGTTAAAGCCCGTCAACAGTTTTCACCGCAAGTGAATAAAGTTTTGCAAAGCACTCATCATCAATTCCGAGTAATTTACTGAGAAAAGGTGAAACCTTTAAATTTTCCTAAAGTAGATTTAGTTTTAACAAGTCTAAATTTTCCTGCAACAGATATAGTGTGAACTAATTTAAAGTTTTTAGATTTAGACTAAAAAATTCCATATGCAAATACATTTTTTTCCAAAAAATATATTAAAACACTTACAGCCATAGGTTTTGTGAAAGCCATTTAAGCCAGTAATCATTCTAAATATTTAATTTTTTTTGGAAAACTGAAAAGCACCAATAACAATTCTCAGAATGAGCTGATAAAGCGGCCAACAGTTAGGGCTATTTAAAATCATATGTTAAATGTTTTTATTTAAACATGAAGTATACATTATAATTTTACATATAGCGCCAAACTTGTTTCAAAAAATGGAGCCGGGGTCAGAATTAGGCGAAGGGTATGGCAACGCCTATAGGTGAAAACACCTGCCCAAACCGATGTCAATCAAATTCGGTCGGTGAAATTCTTATGTAAGAGTGTGAAAATCGGCGAAATCGGACTACAGCCACGCCTACTTTTCCATATAACACAATTTAAAAGTCCATCTGATTGTTTAGCTTTCCGGAACACAAATCAATAAGCAGTTAATATAACCGCATAAAACTTTGCACAAATAATCTCTTTAGATCATGCCACCCTATGGTCAAAAATTGTCCAAAAAATCCAACAAAGATTGTTGAGCCAGCTAAGTACTGAATATTTGGACTCCAGTATCTGTAATTGACTTTTTACCGAAAATATTGGGCAATGTGTCAGATTTAAAATTGAAATTTAGCGAGAATTATTTCATGTTAGCAGCATGTCTTTGTGCTCTAAATGGACTGAATGGAGTCAATACTTTCCTTATTCCCTTAAAATTGAGACAGCATGTTTTTAATTTTATATTGCTTTCTGTTTTTTTGTTATTTCTCGATCATAAGAAACACTTCATCTTACAAAGTTTCCAAAGAAATGTCAAACAACAATTAAACTCAATACAAAAACACAGCCTTTCATTCACGATCTCAGAAGTCGTTAGTATTTCCTTAAATTAAAAGCGTGAGTTGCAAAATTTGCTCGTCATCTTAAATTTAATTTTTCACTGGAATTAAAGCTGGCAATTCACATATGTATACACAAATATATATGTATATACAATACTCTACACAAGGTTGTTTGTTGGCGCGAATGTAAATGTGAAAGGTGCAGTTATAAATACACAACCAATTCAGCGCCAACTAACCTATTGACTGCTGACCTAACCCACAGTCATAAATTGACGACGCACACGAAAGTCAAAAACACTTGGCAAATACACATATACATATGTAAATGTATATAAACAGTGTGTACCACAAATATATATGCAGTATGTACCACTTATATGCATACACCTAAGATTCGAGTGCAAAAGATGCCAAAAGTGGAGAGATAAAAATATTGAAAATTAGAAAACGAATTGGTAACCGTTGGAGAATAAAGCTTTTGTAGTTTCAGAGCAAATATTTGAAATTATTTATTTATTTTTCTAAATGAAAATAAAGAAAATAAACAAAACTTCGTTGCGGCTCTACGAGTTAGTAGGTGCCTTATGAATTTAATTCCTTGGTAGCAAATAGTTTATTTAAGTAACTGTTTCAATTATTTCGAATATGTTTGTAAACATTTTTCGCCATTTGCTCGTGTTGATTGCGTTAGCACTAGGCTATGCTGGCTTGCAGCAAATATAAAATTTATATGGCAACCGCAGAGTATGCACAGCGTAATTTAATTTATGGCATTATTTATTAGTTGCAAATACCACAATATTTTATTTACTTTTTATTATTTTAATTTGATTTAATTTTTATACCCTGCACGGGATATATTAAGTTTGCAACAAAACTTATAAAACGCAGTAGGAAACGTCAGAGACTCTATAAAATATAATACATATGTATAATATGACCCGATTTAGCCATGTCGGTGTGTCCGTCTGTCTGTTTGTCGGAATGTCCATCTCTATAAATGCGCACTAGTCCCTCCGTTTTTGAGATATCACTCTAAAATTTTGCACAATTTATTCTCTGCGAAAGAAGCCGCTCATTCGTCGGAAACGCCGATCGGAACCACCGATATCGGACTCTGGCATATGACTGTCATACAGACAGATATATTAAAATCAAGCCCTTGTATGGAAAACTTTTTTATTTTAAGAGATATCTTCAAAAACTTCTGCCATAGTATTTACTAAAGAAAGTATATAATCAACGAAAAAAAATTCAGATCGGACCACTCTGGCATATAGTTGTCATACAAACAGTCCAATCAAAACCAGGTTCTTATATGAAAACTTTTTTATTTGACCAGGGAACTTCACAAAATTTTACACAACTTATTGTCCATACTAACGGTAAAATCTCCGAAAAGAATTTGAGGATCGGTTCGCTATATGCTATAGCTGTCATACTAACGGTCCTATGAAATTCAAGTTTTTGTAAGAAAAACTCTTATATTTGTGAAGGGTATAATGGCTTCGGTCCAATAAAAGATTTTTCTTGTTTTTGTATTTTTTTATAAATTTTTATTATTTTATTTTTATTATTTTTTATATTTTTTTATTTTATTTTAGTTTTTTATTAAATTTCCATTAATTATTTTAATTATATACACATCTATTTTATATGTTTGCTTGCACCCGTAGCTACAGTGCTTATGAAATTTACTTTTATTGCATTGCACTGTTAATTATTAATTCGTTATTTCTCCTTTCTCGGTTATGGGTTGCTAATTTTTTGCACGAAAGCTTCACTCAATCGAAAGTTATTGGAGTTGAGCTGTAGGCGTTAAGTGTGGCAAACTTTTTCGGCTTGAATACACAGTCATATATATGTAATTATGGTACTATATTTGTTGTTGTCTGTTGTGGGTTACTTAATTTCTGGTTTCGCGTAAATTACACAAACTTAATGGTATTTCGGTTTTTCTGGAGCTTGGCCTGCAATATATTATATATATACATACATACCGCAAGCATACCAAAATGGGTTACAAAATAATATATACATTGAAAAAAAAAATATTTGTTTAATATATACTACTCCAGCAGCCTTTAAACCTCGCAAAAAATCGCTTGCAAATATCTTTTAAGCATTGCTTCGTGTGAAGACGCTTTAAAAATGCTCATACAATGTTTGTTAGTAGCCAATATTTGTGAAAAAATATATTTCTATTACTATATAAGCATATTCATACTCAAATAACTGTAATACATACACACAAACGCATCGACACGCACGAAACAATTTCGGCCGCAAACGAAAATGAAGCAGCAGCGCTCAAATGTGTCGTAATGACGATGCCGCCGACAACAATATAAACGGATACGAAATCGAAATAAGTTTTTTGCCAACTCCTATACTCGGTTTTGCAAACGAGATGGCTGGCTCGCTGGCTGACTAACTCACTGACTGGCTTACAGCAGAACTACTGGCGTTACCGCTGGACCGTCACGAAATGTACAACGATGCCGTGTGTAGCGTTAAAAAGACGCACGAAGTCACCAAATCTGGCTGCTGGCTGCTGTCGCGTCGACTGCACCGATCAAGGGTAACGCTGCTCGTATTGGCAGCGGGGTACTTGCGAAAAAAACGCGCACTCAGTATTGCACTTTAACACACTTTATCACAATTTTTTTTACCAATTATTAACACTTTTGTTAATTTAGCTTCATAAACGCGTTAATATTTGCACAATATGCAGATATTTTTCAATAATTTCGTAGGCTTTTTTATGCGATTACAAAAAAAAAAAACGAGAACGAACCGTACACGAGGTTAGCGTGCGATGCTTGCGAATGCGATTCAACGACAATACGGACACTACACGCGATTCCGTCAAACGAAACGAACCGTTCGTAAACACGCTCCAACTGAAACTGAAACGACCAAACCGAATGACTCCAATACTTGGGGCTGTGAGCTCCACAATATGTGCATAAAGTACGAAGTCAAATTTCAACAACACACCAATAAACGATTGCTTTACTCACAACTCAACGGATTGGGAGTTAAACATTGGTGAGTGGTTATGTGTATATGCAGGTTGGCAGGCCGATGACAGTCGGTAGCGAATATTAGCGGCAGAGCGAACGACGAAAATGTGTGAAGATTTCTGTATTGCTGTGTATTTTGCAAAGTAGTGACGAACTAGCCGGCTCTAATGTTGTTGAAATGATGTGTCTATAAACATATAGACAAATATAATAATTAAAATGTATTGAGCAACATTTTTAAATATTTCCCTATTACAGGTAGTATTAAATCTAATGCTGGCCGGTGAGTGGAAATTCCAGCGTAAACAAAAAGCTAATACAATACTAAATAAGAAGCAAAGAGGTAGTTAATAGCAAGAGAGTGAGTCAGCAGCATTTTTTAAGACATAGCTATAATACTCACATTTTTATAATAAAATATGCAATGTAACTTTCGTTGCATTAAAATGCTTCCAGCTGTGCCGAAACATAAAAAGGCAACACCAAAAAAGTAGAAAAATCAACGATATGTTCCAGCTCTCAAATTCACCAATGAGTAACTCCTCAACTCACTGCTCTCTGAGTTGAATTCAACAGTTTTCGTTTTGCTATAATTACAACAAAAACAAAATATATTCGTTGTAACTATTTTCAACAATATTGAGGAATGTCTTTCGTCAGCTGTAAAGCAACACTCATTTACAAAAGTGATGACACAACACTTAGGCAAGCTTACAGTACAGCAATAATATGAATTGTGAGGCTTAGCAACATTTGATAGTGTTAATAGCAGCAACAAGGCGCCAAAAATGTTAATGTTAATGTGAGGCATAACAGCACATTTAAAATGTGAAATATTTCTTATATTACACTGTAAAAATAAAAATTAAAAAAAAATTAAAATGCGAATTCATTTCAAAAGAAACAAAAATTAAAAAAAAAAACATGTTGACAGCAACATTTAAAATCAACATGCTGCAATGTGCATGAATATGTAAACTCTTAACAGCACGAATGCATTCACATGTTAAAGAATTTACAAACCAGAAAGTATGCATACAACAGAAATTCCAAAGCAGTAAAAATTTGTATGTTAAACAAATAACATTAATATTTGTACATTAACAGTATCAACCGCGAAACATTAACATTCTCCAGTATAAACACATAAATAACACACAAGTGCTCTAAATGCTCACCAAACGCTCTCTCACTTCCGCTGTTTATATAAAAGTGTAACATTTGATACCATTAATGCTGTCGCAAATGTTGCTAAACAAGTTTTGATGCCGGAAAGAAATGTCAACACTTCCGGCTTTCAACAGCAGCAACAGACAGCATTAATGAACTACTTTTATGCGAGACTACTACCACTTTTGTAGAGACGAAAGTGAAGTTATAACGAAGAGTTGAGCATATAGAAAGCTCTCTTTAGTGAGTGTTAAGAGCAAATGTTTGCTCATGTTTGTTTGTGTTGCGAAGCAGTTGTAATGGGAGTAGCCAAAGTGGGTGAATAGTAGATGCAACAAGCGTTTATGCTGCAGTAAATGTTTGTTAACTTTCTTGTTATATTTTGTGCTCAGGCGAAAAAGATGTTGAGTAAGGTTAGGTAATTGTCAGAGAGCAGATTGAGTTATTTAATGCTTTGCATATAATACATTAAGAAGAAATTCGTGATTTATTTAATTTTTTAATTGCATTTGTTTTAAATTGGAAACTTAAATTTACAAATTCATGCTTTCGACGGTTTCAATACTTACAAAATCAAATCATTTTCTATACATGAAATTATAAAAATTACATATGATAAGGTCAAGTAAAAAGAAAAACATTTTTTTCAAAAGATGAGTTTAGGAATCTATACAAGTGTGATCAGGTTATGCTATATGGAGTTCGAAAGCTAAGATTTCGTACTAAAAACAACTTCTCAGACAGTTGGAGTTGGTGTGGGAATATACAGACCAGAGTTAGGCATAAGGCAACCTTTTAAGTTACCGGACCAATGCAATACATTTCAAGCGGAGGTCTTTGCTATTGCGAAAGCAGCGGAGCTGTCCTTTAATGCACCTGCAGGTCCTTGCAATTCCTGAGTCAACCTCTATGTAGACAGCCAAGCAGAAATTAGCGCAGTAACCTCGTATCTCATAGACAGAAGTGTCATGGGAAGGAACAGCAGTGGAAAGTATTGCCAGAAGCAAACAACTTCACTTCTACTGGGTGCCAGGTCACAAAGGCATCGAGGGCAATGAAATACATAGTGGACGATTGCCAAGAATGCTGTACGGCTAACACCTGAAAACGTGGTCAACATTGGAAAACCATTGTATTGTCTATACGACGATCTGGACGGAAGCATGGTAAAGATGGAACCCGATTGAACGAGCTACCTGGGTGCAAAACTGCAAAAATCATAAGCAAAACGGTAGATCGGAAGTACACAAAATTGCTCTTGGCAGTCGATAGAAAAGCATGTAGGACTGAAGCCCGCAGAATCGGGCTGACAGATCGAGAAGACTGCAGGAAATGTTTAGAGCAGGGTACCAGAGAAACAATGGAGCATCTCTTGCGCACTTGTCAAGCAATTGTAAGAGTACGTTGGTTGCATCTGTAGTCACTACGGTATAATACACTGGAGGAGGTTTCAATGGTGAGGCCGCCGAATCCGTTAAAATTTTCGTCAAGCGCAGGTATCCTAAAGGGTGAATACTCCTCATGAATCTTGCAACTGAACTCCATCTGGTGTCCCAAAGAACCAAAAGTGGTCTATGTGTGGCTTATTGGCCTACCAAATTATCCTAACCTAACCTTTATAAAATTTTCGAAATTTGTTTTTTTTGTTGCAGCGGCAGAAAAACATTTATGTAGTAATTTAGATGAATGCTGTCGGGTTGGCAGGCCGTGGTCGGATAAAAATCCGTGTCCGTTCTGGTTACGTAGACTCGAGTTCATGGGAACGTATTTTTGGACTATATTTCGGTTTGTTCACAATTGAAATATATTAGTAGATAAGTATTTATATTAATAATCACTGCCTACCGTTTCGGTTAGAATCCATGCGGATCCTATGAAGATCACGACTACTTAGGTAACTTAAATTACAAAAACATTTAATCCATAAAAAAGCAATTCTATAGGCAAACTTATGTTGGCACTACAAACATGATATTCTTCCATATTTTATTTGAAGAGAACCAATGAGCAATGTAGTGTTTGAAAGGTTCTTAAAAAGTTTGGTCATTTTCAAGATTATGAGCAGCAATGGATATAGATTGTCCAAATTTTCTACTTTTGCAAAAGCTCAATACGTATAGTAAAGCGGATCTGATTGATACTCTTCTATAGAACATTTGCTTTATTTGGTCACTCGTAATAAAAGAAATTTAAGAACTACTCGTTCTACTATAAAAGTTCGAGCAAAGAAAAATTTTAAAATTTTAGTTTAAAAATTGAAGAGAACATTTTTCGGCAATTTTCATTCAAAATTAAAGTCTGAAATGTTAGCACACAGAACCCTTTACTCATACAAATTTCTTATCCTTTCACTTTAAATGTTCAAAATATACACAGTTTGAGTCACAATACCCTCAAATATATATTTATCAAATGTCTGGACATAAATAAATTGCCGTCCTTTGTATTTCATTCGTAATCTTTTTCATTATTCTTTGCTGCAAGCCTGCCAAATGCTTATCAACGGCCCTTTATGGCTTCAAGAATTGAGAACATTTTGTGAAAGTGCACAAAATTGTGAAAATATCTAAAGTATAACAGTAATAACAAAAAGTGTCACACAAATACCCACACACACACACACACACGCATACCATTACGCCAATATAGACGACGTCACACTTTCGTGTTTGCCTATACGACAATGACCCAATTTATTGTAAAAAGCGTCAGTTGGCGACGTTCTAACAAATCCTTTGCGCTAATAGATTACCAACGCCGTAGGAGAGTAGTTGTTGCTGTTGTTGTTGCCGCTTGGACAGCTGTTGCAACATACTGATGATACAGGCGGCTAAATGCAACAAAACGAAAGCGCTGAAAGGGTGTGGAAGCAAAGGACTCGAAAGTATTTTACAAAGCACTGAAAGGCGGTGTGAAGTTTGTAGTTGTTGGTGTGGTTTTTAGTCCTTGCAATTTTGAATATGTATGCCTGTGCATCTACAATATATATGCACGTTTATAAGTATAGCTGTTGGACGCCTTGCACAGCTGATGTTGGTGGACCAACCGCTCGTAAATGATAATGTGCTGACTGGCCAATAACTATTGGTAGTGTGGGGGTCCGTGGCTGTGAAGAGCAGGCAGTGGATCTCACTATAGAAAAATTTACATGTTTGTATGTTTGATATGTGTTAATGCCCAGGCGCCTCAATTACAGCTTGCTTTGTGGAAGTAGCTGCAATGAGTTGTAACTAAAGTTAATAGGTTTGGGTTGAATTTAGTGGCGTGTATAGAAATAAGGAAGAGTTTCTAAGGTCCCATAAGCAGTTGTGATAGTAAAATGCTGTATTTGGAATTTGTCTTCACATTCTTTTCGAATAATTTGCTCATAATTATTTCTTTATTTATATAATGAATTAATGTTTAGGCTAGACTAAAGAAACTTCGCTCTCATGTATCGAAGGTGTACAGGAGCCACAGACGATTAGCACACTCTACTACAAGTATGTAAATATAATTTTCTAAGCGTGAAATAACTGTAAACATAAAAGGTGCCTAAAAGATGGATGAGAGAGCAGGATGACTCTACTCACTCATGACATGATAAAAATTAATAAAATGGCGTAACCAAAGCTGTAAGACTATATTATTATAAGTTATTTATATATTATGTATAAATTAGTATAATTATATGCCTTTAAGATGCATGTTATGTAATCCCGAAATTACTAGCTAAGAATTTCGGGATTACCACACTTAAAAACAGGTTTTTTACTTCGTTATAGATTAATTCGCATAGATTAAAAAAGATTAAAAATGTAAAGGCTTTAAATCCCGAAAATATTTCGGGATCCCGAAATTCACTTTTCAATATTTAAATGAAAAAATATTTCAAAGGCAAATACACAAACTGGACTGTGTATTTAAGAGTATAACATAAAATGCAAAAAAAAATTTCGGTATCCCGAAATAAATTTTTCAATACACCGTTTAAGAAACTTATTTCGATAGTAAATTTACCAAATGGCTTATGTATATAAGATTAAAAAGCAAAATAGAAAAAAAAATTCGGGATCCCGAAATCTAATTTTAAATATTCTACGAAAAGGGAGCTAACGTGCGAAAACTAGTTTTCTGGGAAACAGCTGTTAAAAATAAACACGTTTCAAATATTCATATGTATATATAGAAGAATTAAATTTAAAAAAATTAAATGCAAACAAGCAGCTCACACCCGCATCTACAAATAAACTGAAATAAGGTCAAACTTGCTTTTCTCGCGGTTTAAGCGGAACTGCGGGGAATTTGCCTATACAAATACATAGTTATATATGTATGGGTGTAAATTGTTAAGCGTTTAACCCTGTTGCATGCAAGTTGCGTCCATACAAGTAAACACTTTTCACTCATACACGGACGACATTGACAAATCCATGTCACGTGTTGAGCCGCGAAGTTCAAAAAAAACGCATAGGGAAAGTTGTGCGCGCAGAAAAATCAGTTGCAATGTAAAATCTTGTTAAACGCTAACTGACTGATGGATGGAGGAATTTACATGCACACACACACATACTGATTTAGTATAACAGCATATTGATTGCCACCTGCAGCAGCAGAATTCACTACGCAATCAACATCTGCTGCACGCAGCCATCACTCATACGACCTGCCGTCCTTATTATAATATTACGTGAGGTTAAACGTCAGGCTGGCGCGCGTTGGTGTGATACACTTGCTGTTAGCAGCACTTTAATATCGAGTCAACCGACATGGCAATTTAGCGTGAGTGAAATGGAAATCTTTTTATTATTTATTTTGCTGCATTACCATTGGCAAACTGCTGCTTGTGAGCAACTGAACTTGTGAAACACATTGCAAGTCAATTCTTTAACTTAGCATTGATTCAATTTTTCGCTGAGAGCAGTGAGTGCATCTTTATGATTCCACACCTTTAACTAGAAGAGAGCGTGTGTTATAGCATATGTTATTTCATAAACCGGTTGAGAATTCCAGAAACGCAAATATGAATCGAGTGAAAATGTTTTTAGTTGCTATGAGCAATCATAAGCTTAGTTCAGTATGCACCTTCTTCAACTTCTTTGAGGCCATTCAATGTCACAAATTCTTGAAATAATCGAATCTCCAAACTTTTCTCCAATAGTTCGGATGTTGCACGTGCTGTGTGGTACGTAGCCGCGTCTTGTTGAAACCAAGATCAACTTTTTACATTTGTGGGCACAAAAAGTTATTTCAAAATAAGTACGGCACGATGATTCCACCATCTAAAAACCATATCAAACTGTCAACCACTCCGATTAAAGTGAGCCTGATCGGAGAAGATGATTTTCTTAAAAAAATCGTTATCGTTTTCAAGTTGTTCCAATGTAAAGAGGGGATGTAGGGCTGACAGGCTAATGTCGTAACCACCCCCGTCCCGTTAAAACCCACTTCATATGAGATCACTTGGATCATGGAGTCGCTAAACCTACAAACCGAGGATTTGTTGGTAAGAAGAAGCCGTTAGTTGAGAGGGGCAATGAACTTCTTTATGGATTAGGGGTTTACTGTCAAGAGCGCTCTATCAACTCCAGCTTTAGACTTTCTGACTATTGCAATGTCTGCCAGGCCGAGGTTGCAGCCATGAAGGTAGCAATAGATTTTCTGTCCCGGAGTACAGCCTCCTTCAGAGAAGTGGCCATCCACTCAGATAACTGAGCGGCGTTACTAGCCTTAAACTCATTAACAGTGCGTTCGGGGCTGGTCAAAAAGTGTCTAACCTCGCATCACTAGCATCGAGTGTCTTTGTGATAAGACGGTATAAGTGCCAGGCCACAGCAGAATCGCAGGAAATTATAAAGCTGATCAGCTAGCAAGAAAAGGCATGCTAGAACCGTTATCGGTAAATGAGAGCGCGTCAGTACTCCCGTATTGCCTTGAGTTCTACTGTTATATAGCTTGTCTTCAGACATCCCACAAAGCTAACGGGAATGGAAAATAAACGCCTTAGCAAATTTGTATTATAAGTTCAAACACACCAGCTATTATTTTCTATGGCTTCAGAAAGGGCCTCATAACCTAACCTAAGCCAAAATCAGCAAAATCACGACGTTTACGGTGGTCCAATGACATCAGATCCTGAGTGAGAATAATTTTATAGGAATGCAAGTCTAAATCCTTTCTCAAAATTCAATATATCAACTATTAGAAAATTTTCACAAATTTTTATCAAAAAACTCAACAATGACGTCAAATTTTTCAAACCTAGTCATAACATTTTCCATTTACAGGGTCTTTACGAAATTTGTGTCATATATTTTCCGGGATTCACCTTCAGGATATATGTACATATATATATGAGCATACATAAATATGAAGTGCCATCAACTCGCATACAGAATTAATTTTCAACGTAGCAAATATGACAAAATGCACTTTTTTGGCTAACAAATATATGGTACACCTAGTAGAAGAACGCGCATACATATAAATATATTTGTGAAAGCGATTGTGTTCGCATGAACTCTCCTCTACTTCCTCATCGGAGAATTAGCTAGAAAAGCATCCTTGACAGCGAAAAATATAGCGAGTATTCTCTGTTAAGATTACATTTGTTTACTATAAGCATACGTACAGACTTGTATGTATTATGTATTTCCTTCTCGATATCAGCATTTTTGTTTTTTGACCCTCTGTTTTCTACATATTTTTCGCATACAACACAATATCCTGCTCATTCACCGCATTAGCTTTTAACACACTGCTATGAGCTGTCAAAATCAATACGTTATGTTCTCGAATTGTAAAGCGAATGTGGGTGTTGACACTGTTATATGAGCAACTGAGCAGTTAAGCTTTAAAACGCATGCGTCACAAATGTCAATCGGCGACAATGTAAGAGTGACCTTCGTTAGTTTTAATTGCCCTTACACTCTTTTCGTGGAGATTTAAGGAGTTATTTTATTAAGAATGAAAGTGAAGAGCACACAGTCTTTAGAAAACTCTTTAGAACTGAGAAAATAAGGAATTTTACGCATCCGTATTCAATTTTTAGAAATAAATGTGTAGGCCAAATTCCATATAAATTGAATATTTGCTATTGTAAAGCGCCAAAAAAGAAAGCAAAATATCACACCCCTTCCAAGTTAAAGTTTTTAGTAAGTACGAGCTTAAAAAGCAGTGAAGAAATGAAAAACTTGAGACCAACCAAAATCTTAAACAATACTGAGATAGCTTTGCATTCATATTTGACAGGGTCGTACATGATAAAGGAAACAACTCAAGTGGCCAAATCCAAGAAAAGATAAGTAACGGGTAATCCAAGTAGAGGTAATTTTTTCAATAGCCTTGTTTGACAGATCACGCGTAAGTCATGTCAAGCTGTCATGGTATTTTTGCTCAGTATTGTTTGGCATTTCATCATGTATTTTGCGCTCTTCTCTCAACTTATGGCCAACATAATCGACCTAATAAGCTTGCGACTCATCATTCATTCATTCTTGGGTAATATTCGAATAGACCACGTCCAGCACGCAGTGAAGAAAATATACCTGCTGAGAGTGTACACGAAGAAGATCCTAGATTCTCGACCCAAACACCCAAATGTCATTCGCCAGTTACCTGTCGAAATGCTCAAACGAGTCATAGAAAATTTGGACTCAATGGGTTGACCATCTAAGACGTAGCCGCGGCCAACATTTGATAATTTGATAACAATAATAATAATAAACATTCCCCATAAATTTTTAAGTTTCTGTGTATTTTCCTAAAAAAGTAGAGAACCTCGAAATGAATCACTCTTTAGAAATAAAACGAATTGAGACCAGTGATTACAGGATGGTTTGAAGTTGCGGGGTTGGAAAAATAATACGTGAGGACTTACTGATGGAACCTTCAAAGTGAATCTGGGTTTCTTCCGTTTCATGAGAAATTGGTGAAGAGATTGTCCTCAACAGCGCTGAAAATGTTTTTTCATATTAGTTCAGATATGGTCTCTTTAATGACGTCTTTGCAATTTGAAATCAGCATGAACTGGTTCGCTCTGCATGTCGACACTAAATTAAGACCTGCAATTTGTTTTATAAAATATCTTCACATACTAAAAAACACATGAGTCTGAAGTCATATCAATTTTCATTACCATTTCCCCAAACCTCGAACCACTAACCAATTCACTATCCAACTGAGCCACCTTTACATCAATCCAAGCATCATTTTACAGAGACACAACAACCATACCCGTCTTACTATATTTTACATAGCTACGCTTCAGTGCTGTTCACCCCCCTGCGCTGTCCACCGCACTGTGGGTTTTGTAACGTTTCGTCTTACTTGTCCCCATTGCACGTTACCCCATAGTTCCACATCTAATTTGCATATACGCACAACAGTAATTGGATTATAAAAGATATCGATGACGATAACAATGTTGTTGTTATTGCTTTGCTCATCCCCATTTCCCTATTTACACGTAGCACATGCTTGCTGTGTTGTTCGCTTTTGTTTTTGTTGTGTCATTGATACTTTGGAGCAAAGCAAAGTCGGCAAGGTGAGAAGTGATGATTGTTAATGTTATGGATTTAAAGGTGAAGGCGTTAAAAATAACTCACTGCAAAGGTGCAAGCATAACAGTGAATTTACAGGGTGTGCAGTTTCTAAAAATCATAAATAACTGCAAGTCAAGTGAGTTATGCAAAATACTTGGTCGTAAGCGAGTATATGTATGATATTTGTGTGTCTCAAATGACAGCTGTCAAATGAAACATGGCGCACCCTGTATGCTGAAATTTATGAAGTTGATGTATGAATCTGTGAAAGCAGGAAGAAATGGGGCAGCAGTTCAAAAAGTTGTTTGTAATAATGCAACAATATAAAAACTGTGAAGAAAATGTATGGCAAAAAAGTTTAACCGCGACGTTATGCCTTGAGATATACTGAAATTAGAGTAGGGCGCTGGTCGCACGTGCATAATTTGGCTGGGCATGTCTTTTCTATTGCTAAGGAAATTAATACCACATGGCACACATGTCTGGTAATAAAAATCACAAAGACGATGAAAACAAAACGCTGTGTCGGAAAAAGTCAAGGTGCGTATGGATTTATGCTGAAGTGATGTGGAAATAAACTTCCGGAAATATTTAATTTCATCGGAAGCATGACAAACATTTTAATATATTTTGGTATAGTCAGCGAAAAAAGAATATCCGATGCTTTTTGACAGCTGTCAGACGTTCATCTCACAGCTGTCAGGCATACATAACCGAAATATATCCGGTATTTTACCAAGTATCCAGAACTGCCAATACGACAGCAATGCAACAACGAACGGTACAAATCATAAGTTTAACAACCGAGCTTATACTATGGCGTTGCTATAAATTTTCAGGGAAATTTTCAATGAATTGAGCTGAGCATTATTTTGATCACTCGCTAAGAAACATGACAAGACTTAGCAGGTAATTTGAAAAGTCCCCTGCCTGCTATAGTATAACACATTTTTTGCCAAAATTCGTTTTTTTTATTCAGCATATGTAGTTCCATTCAAGGGTAATACTGATTATAGCGACCCTCCAACTTTTCGTTAGTAGTTCTTCTTCAAAGGTTACTTTAGCGACCCTCCAACTTTTGGTTATCATTTTTGTAGTACGATTTGCCCTTTGCTTTTGCTTTCAGACCTCAGTTTCGGCATTATTTTGAGATCAGAGAACAGGAATTAGTCGCTAGTGGTTAGATCTGGAAAATACGCTGGCTGTTGAAGCAACTGGAAGTGCGATTCATGGGCTTTTGCTATCGTTTTTTACTGACTTATGACAAGCTGCTTAGTGAAACAGTCTTTTTTTCTTCAAATGCGGCGGTTTTTTGGTGATTTCAGCCATCAAATGGTCCAATAATGCTATGTAATAGTATTTATTGATGACCTGTCCTTTTTCAAGGCAGTCTTTAAGAATAATTCCATGTGCATTCCAAAATAAAGTCGCCATAACCTTGCCAGCCCTTTTACCAGGCTTTAGTGCGGGTTCATCGTGAACAGCTCACTCGGATGACTGTCAGTTGGACTTTGGACGCAATTTATGGAGTTTCATCTATTATCACATATCGATGCAAAAACCAGAGTTTATTGCGCTTGAACATCTCAAAACATTGCTCCGAATTATGAACTTGTTGTTGTTTTTGGTCAAAAGTGAGCTACCGCGGCACCCACTTTGCACAGAGCTTTCTCATACCTAAATAATCATGAATGATATGATGTACACGTTCAATAGATATCTTTAGAGGCTGCTATCTCGAGCATCTTCACTTTACGGTTATCCAAAATTATTTTGTGGGCTTTCCTGATGGATTCTTCGATAACAACCTCTTAACTTAGCTCTTACTTGGTGCTAGTTTTTCCTGGGTTAGTGTCTCGAAACTCGTCATAAAACCAACTTTTTGCTTCACCTGTAGTTTGTCTTTTCAAAAAGCAATATTTTATTATCATGTTTTCTCTGTCGTAGCCAAATTATAGCGAATACGCCTAAAACTCATCTCTGAAATATCTTCGGATATATGTGTTTTTTTTTTGTTGAGCTTAAAGCAATTCTGTAATCGAATGCCCGTTGATCCAAAATCTGGATAATCCTAAATTCAACAGTTAAATCTATTATGCCTTACTAAGTAGTATAACTAAGTAGTTTAAACTGCTTAAATGTCTCATGTTACACTTATCCAGAAAAGCAAAGAATAGGCGATAAAAAACGTACTACGGTAAGTGATAACAACAATAGCAACATAAGGCGAAACATACGAGCTTCAAAGTGATTTTAAATGAAGTATAGAGAAAGAATGAAAGAAAAGGTAAAGACCAGTATTACTCATTATTAACTGAATTATTCGTTGATTGATAAATAAATCGCACGAAATCTCTTAAAACCCAAGTACTATTAGAAATTTGTCTGCACTAATACCCAAGGAACCTAAAATTTAAGTAAATTTCTGTTAAGATAGCGACAGCTAAGATACTGAAGTCTCAAATAAAAATGACAGAAATGACTACTTGAAGGTATATTTTTTACGCTTTAAAAAAGGAGAAGTGTTACAACTCGACATTAAGGAGTTTTAGAGCCGCTTTCCAATACAAATTTATACGGAGTTAGAAATTGTAAATACATTCTTTCTGGTGTTTAATACGGAACAAAGTTCCAAACAAAAGAGCCTGTTGTCTTGTAAATCACGCAGGTCTAAAACTTTGTAAGAGCGTAGGCTTACTTACGTTTGTAGACCACAATGGTATTATTGGGTTAAACGGGGTGGAATAGATAAGAAAATAGACCCGTTTGCGAATAGAAAAAAACATCATATGATCATTGACAGCCACAACTTTGAAAATTTGTTCGCCTTAAGATCCAAGTAGGAAGCACTCAAGGTCGATAAGTGCTACAATGGATAGTGATAAGTGAGTCATTGAGAATTAAATTTCCCTTTGACGAATAGAAAGATACATTATAAGTCTCTTAACAAAAGTTAAGGGCTTTGATCTCAATAAATGAGAGGAGAAAATATAGAAATTGTTTTATGTACTGTTATGGCTTGATAACTGTAAGTATCGTATAAAGCAGATCGAAACGTTGTATTCTATAAAACGACGGAATATCAAAACACCGTGAAGGCAATAACTAGCTAAAACATATCGTTCGACGGGTTCTCTTCAGAAAGTATTTGATATCTTAAGAGATGGTCGTAGGAGCGAGAAGACCAAACCGACTATCTTGATTTATCTTGATATAACAAGAAAGGAAGGTGCAGCAAAAAAGCTAATAGTGCGAATTGTTGACTTGGCCATAAGGAATCAAGTTTTTAATGAAAATCAACCACAAAGAAACCTCACCTCACTCATTAATCGCTGAATCCCGAAGAATTTCGGGATCACTAATTTAAGCTGCCGAAATTCTGGGATGAGAAACTCTTGAATTCAGTGAAGAATATATATACATACATACATTCTCAATCCGAATCTCGTAATTTTCGGGATCACTAGTATAGAGTCCCGGAATTTCGGGATTTGAAAGAGTTGAGGTTAGTGAAGAATACAATTCATTCCGGAGTGACTTGAATATCGGAAATTTTCAGGAGCACCAATATTAAGTCCCGAGACTTCGGGATTCAAGAGAGCTAAGGTTAGTGAAGAATATCATTCACTCCGAAGTGACTTGAATCCCCAAAGTTTTAGGTATCACCGTCATGAAGTCCCGAAATTTCGGGATTCAAAAGAGTTGAGGTTAGTGAAGAAAACCATTCCGGAGTGACTTAAATATCAGAAATTAAATTAACAATTAAATTAACAATATAAATTACCGAAATTTTTGGGATCGCATACATAAAATTCCGAAATTTCGGGATTTAAAAGAGTTGATGTTATTGAAGTATATTATTCATTCCGGAATGTCTTGAATCCCGAAAATTTTCTTGATCAACAAAATAAAGTCCCGAAATTTCGGGACTCGACACACTCTTTCGTTAGAGAAGGATACCATTCATTCTGGCGCGGCCGACTATTCAACATTTTTGTGTAAAAATTAAAATTAATTTAATATTGCTTCAATGATGATTTCCTGCTAACTCTGTGGACTTGAAATTCTCAAAATAATTAACAGTAAACCAAGCAATACACTATCTACAGCTCTGCGTTGTTGTATTTTTTGCTGACACGCACAAACCCTGACCTGGGCATATGGTTGATGATGGCATGGTTCGGCAAATTTATTTTTCTCCTCGTGTGTGGGTGCATAAGCATCACACAAGTCATGCGGTGATATTTGGCCAAAAGCCAAACGTACTACAAACCACAAGAACAGGAATAAAGGAATAAAAACGAACGTAACGAAGCCAAGTGAAACGAGAGTTTAAGTCAATAACTCGTAATTTAACCGCTTTCCGAGCGTTTTTCCACGTAAGAAATGTCCTTTACTTCATTTTTGTTTTATATTTTTTTAATTTTTTCATTTTTTTTTCATTTTTTCTCCTTTGCTCACGCATATATGTATGTACGTAAACAGTGCAGATTGTAAATAGTATGAAATATGCATGACCATGGAGGTCAGCTGGGTCTTGTCGCCATGCCAGAGGGTTAAATACACATTTTTTTGGATTTTCGCAAAAAAGTAATAAAAATAACAAAAACACGTTGAAGAGGAAGCAAAATCTTGGAAAAAATGCGTTAATTCCAGTTGCACGGTCAGCTGTTTACTTGCACTTGGCGACAGGCAAATAGGCGGACGCACAATGAATCCAACATGTGGTGAGTAGTGCCAAAAATAAACCGAACACAAAACGCCCACTGACACATGTAAGCTTAGGCATCTGTGTGTGTGTGTGTGTGTGTATGAAACGTGACTTACCGGCAATCACTTTGGCGCTACCTATTTGGCAAAGCCATTTACGTCAGCAACAAAGGCAATCAACCGGTTTGGTGGAGACGGCTGGCAGCTTGGCTCAATTTACACACAAACATATATACAGATATATGTATGTACATATATCTATAACTATAAACTGTTACATATACATTATTTTAGCCACTTAACGATTTTTGGTGAAATGCAAATTTTTTCCGAATTTTTTTACCGACTTTTATTTGCTTGCTTTGTTTATATTTTGAACCGGTTTTTATAATAACTGTCTTTTTAATTTAAATTAGTATTTTTTTTGTTATTTCGGGTTTTTTCTTTCGCTGCGAAGGCATTAATTTAAACGGTATCGGCCATTAGCCGGTTTTACTTTCATTTTCATTAACATTTTGTGCCACTTCTAAACCAAATCGATGCATAATCTATGTGTATTTACACTATTAGTATATATAACTGTATGTCAGTTGTACGTGTGTGTGCATATAGCGCAAAATAAACAAGAAAATCAAAAGTGGCCAAACTTTTGTACAAATTGCTTTGAGAGTCTTCGCAATCGCTAAGGAAACCAGTTTAACTGCAACGAACAGGAAGCCCCGCAGCATCGAAAGTGTAGTACAGTGGGTAAAAATATACAAATTCACGGTAAATAATTTTTTACACAAGAACTGTACTGTACATTAGGTATAAATATACATATATTTATTTCTCAGAAAGTTGAATTTAAAGTTTTTTAGAAGTGTGGTTTTAAATAAGGCAATACATTCTTCGGAGTTGGCCTTTTTGACAGCTGTTAATTGTTCGATACTCAGTTTGGCCTGCCATTTTATAATGAACAGACTTACTCTTTAAAAACGTTTGCAAATCATGCAAATGTAAAATAATGGTTCGAATGGGAACAATTAAAATTGTAGTGATGATAATCCCCAAACCATTGTTGAGACGCTCAAGAAGTTGCTACTTGGTATACTCTATAGACAGGGAGAATCATTGGTTACGCTATAGAGCAATTATTAATGACCTTTTTTTGCCTGAATTAAAAGATGTTACTGGTAGTGACCAATTGTTGTTATTGTTGTTGTACCAGTTATCTAGTCCCCGTTAGAATGGTAAGGTTCAGATAAGTTGTGATAGGGGTCATTCAACTGTAGGCACAGGAAACGTGCTGTTTCGACGGGGTCGGACCAAAGGTAGTGAGGGGTCAGATGTGTAGGGTTAGCTGGGTATGCAAAGAGATGGATAGAGTCATGCAGGGACTCGTGGACATACATTTGGTATGTCCGAAACGAAGCTGAGGAAGGGTCGTCTGCAATGGCTGGTGATTTGAATTCAAGTACGCCATTCACTGAGAGAAAGTCGGTGAAGGTGTTTATGGCTCCACTGTGAATGGTGGTCAGTGCAGCGCTTCAGACAGTTAGTTGAGTCTGAAGTCTGATCAAAGTATTGTTTGAAGAATGTGGTTCCACTACAAGCAGTCGACTGCAAGGATGGTTTCTAGGAAAACAGCCCTGCAGAAAATACTTGGAGAAGAGTTAATTATGCTGTAAGACATTAAGATGCATCCTGTTATAGTTCCCTTGTTGGCGTTTAAGCGACCATCGGTTCCAACAAGGCGGCACTACATGTCATACAGCCAACGAAAATAACTTTTAGTGAGTACATTATCTCGCATCATGAATCGTACGATTTAGTACCGTTAGACTATTGCTTGTGGGATTATGTGAATTTGTTGAATTTGTTTGGCTACGCACATAAACCAGAGACAATTGACGCCTTAGGATAGTTTATAACATAATTCTCAATTTAACGTTATGCTAACCCTGTGACTTTATTCACAATTTTGCCTATCCTCAATAGGAGTGTCTCTTAAGAGGTTATGGCTCCACTATCGAATTTTCTCATAGCTTTTGTGAACAGTTACAGCTTTAAGACAATTGTTTAACAGCGATACTTGATGTAATAGACCGCTATACCATATGACTAGACCTTCATATAGGGTTCCTGCTTGAGTAAGCGAATGACAATTGCTGAGTTTTAGAAATAACATAACATATTCTCGTTATATTATTTAAGTAGTTTTGATTTTAAGAAGTGCGTGGACTATTTTCTTCATTGAGAACTTGAGTAATATCAACTCTTTCTATTGCATCATTAAGGTTTTTACTTTTTTTGAATAAATTCAGAAACACTAACCTCTTTTTGTGCATATGTTATTTGCGAAAGAAAAAAGTGGGTTGAGGTTCTTAATGGATACACTGGAATGCACTTTTCAATTATTTTTATATTAAAAAAAATTAGTAAAACCTTGCATGAACTTATTCGTCATAGTATAAATATGAATTAGGGCTCTTAAAATGGTTCGAATAACCTCCTAACTGATTTAAATATGCGGTTTGTAACCGTTTATTAACCGATTAATAATATTCGAATAGTCTAAACATTACTCTACTGTGAGTATTTGAAAGAATGAAAAATTTTTGATCCAAGCTGCCTTAGGTTTTTTGCTTATGTTAAATTTTTGAAAATGCTATGTAATGGTGCGCGTATATACTGCAAAGTTTATATTAACTTGGATACGTAGAAAAAGTTGAATGCTTACAATTCGAATAGTCGATAACGAACGGTTAACTGGATAGTCGAAAATGAGCGGTTAATCGAATAGTCTCTACTTACAACTATCCAAATAGTGTAAACTGAATATTATTATTTGAATAATGCGCTACCTGGTTAAACCGGTTAGTCGATTTGTCTAATACCAGTAGCTCCAATATGAATGCTAAAAATTTCATGATCTGTTGAAAATTGTAAGCTCAGAAAATGTTTGAATACTAAGGTGTATACATAAAATAATCTTGTCATACATTAAATCTTCAAATCGTCATTTGGCTTCAGAAGTAGCGTTCAGTAGATCAATATTCAGACTGTCTAAAATAATTTAAGACCACCGATTTATATGTTAATAGTAAGGAAATTATAAAAAAAAATATAAACTCGTCTTAAAACGCGTGTTATAAAAATCTGAAGGTTTATTTTTTTATTATTTGCTTTTCAGTGATTTTTTTGCATAATATATTTTATAAAATAACTATTCAAGGCTTACCTTTAATTATTCCAATACCAATTTACATATTCTGATTCTTTAATAATTTTTTAGTAATGCACGAAATCACACATAAGATTTATTTCTAAATTTTCATAGAACAAAAATTCTAATTTTAACACACTGTGCACATAATGCATACATACATACATACATGTACGTGTTGCAGTTGTTGCAGCACGCTTTTGCTGCTCACTAGCGGGAAATTACTTTACTATTTATGATATTTTTCATGCTATAATAAATCCGCAACGCTTAACGTACAAACAACTATTTGTAAATAATTAAATATGCTCAACACACGCTTTTAATTTTTGTTGTTATTCCGTTTTTTACAATTTACGCACATTTCTAAGGAACTTTCACGAACGCAGCGCTAACACCGCTGAAGCGAACAACACTTTAACGTACTACAACAACACGCATACACAACAAAGTCCATAACTTTATACAACAACACTAGGAATTTGCGTTACTTTTAGCACTTGTTTGCAATAAAATATTTATAAAACATAATTATTTCTTTTCTTATTTACACAAAACACAACTTTCTAGGTAAACACGCCGCTTAGCACAGCTGTTCGCTCGTTTTAACTGTCAAAACGCGCTTTTGACACTTTGCATGCAGCACTTTTTGACACTCCACAAAATGGTAACAGCACAGCCAACAGTCATGCGCAGTGAGGCGCAACCAGTTGGCAATGTGAGCTAACCGAAGAGCGTACAAGAAAAAAGCAACAAAAAAGCGTTAGTATAGTAAAGTGCAATGAAGCGAGCGGGTGGTTGAATAACAACTGCAAGCATACACACATACATTCATACATATGCACAAGCACTCGTTCGGTCGGTGTTATCAGCAGGCCAAGCTTGCCTTGCTCTGTGTGCGCGAGAGTGCTAAAGGAAGAGTGCGAGCAGCTACGAATTTCAACAACACTCTCTTCGCTGTCGTGCAGGCGCGCTCTTGCTGGCTCCACTTTGCTATAAAAGCGTGCGCAACATGAGCGCCGAAGCAACAGCTACAAAATGTTGCGCAACATTTGAGTGCATTCAATGATGTTGCGGCACTGTAAAGCTGCTGTTTATGGCGCTGTTAATGCAAATACGAGCGTAATGCATTGGTGATTTCGCTGTTACGAGCGCCTATATGGGTGTTTATGCATATCGTATGTATGTATGTACATATGTATGTATGTATGAAGATGTGTATATGTATGTACTTGTGTGTATATTCTTTTCTTTCAGTTTCTTGCTTATACCGAAATTAAAATTTTGCTTATGAAAAATATTTCAACGCTCCTTCCTGTAATCTCGTCAGCTTTCCACAGCTCAATCTCGGCGTAAATAGAGGTGACAGCTCTGCCCTGACTTTTGCGCTGCTAGATAATTAATTAGCAGCTCTGTAAGTTTGTAAATTTAATTAATGAATTGGTCACTTGACATGGGTCAGTGGCGCGCTTTGTGGCGAATTTAATTCTAGTTAAAAAAATTTTATTTAATATTTATACATACACACTAATACACATAAATATACACACTTAAAGGTGATTGATTATTTGGCTTATTTAATTAGGTAAAGAAATTTGGCTTAATTTAAAATGGTGGTGTGTTTTATAAAGCTGCAATTTCGTGGTTGCAGAGTGGAGACAGTTTCTAGAAGAAGGCTGTTGGGTGGTTATTTAGGTGTCTAGAAGTACATATGTATTTTAATATTACTGTCTTAGTTGATAACTTTTATGAGCGATAGCTGGCATAATTTTTGTACTGTATAGGAAGAACTAATTGTAGTGAAATCAGACCAAAAGATTTTGGTAAAATATTTCTAATATAATTTTTTGTAATTTTGATTTTGTAAAATTTTTTTATCAAAATAAAATAGAAAATAGTTTAATGTCTGTTTTTTTATTTTATTTTTCTCCCCAAATTGTTTCCTCCATACAATTTTTTTGCAGTGTTTTGAGCTATCCAATCATAATAAATATGTGACGATTGAATTATAATTCCCACTCATCGCTTTTTGAGTGCACTACACACGTTCAACCGAGTAAAATGCATGAATGACCGTAACAGTTAGCCGGCGAAATAAGTTTTAAGAAACTGGAAGAGCGAAATATTACGTTAGGATAGATGACTGATCAAAGATCGCACGTGGATTATATCTAGTCCTTTGTGAGGCTATAGAAAAGAAGAATTCCTGTGCTCGAACTTATAAATTAGCTAAACGCTTTGTAGCCAATACAGGCATTTAATTTCCATTCCCGCCAGATCGGATGTCAGCGCTCCCAAGTGTTTACGTATTGACCTCTCAAACGCGGGATAGTTAAGAAAGAAGTGTTGACTTGTTTTTACCTCATCTTCTTCCTTACAGCTTCTGCAGATGACTCTGGTACGATTTCCAGCCTTACTGCGTGAATGCCAAGCCAAAAAGCTTTTGCCCGCTCCGATTCTGCCGATAGCTGTTCTAGAGTACATTTTCTTGCTAGCTCATCAACTTTACAGTTTCCTGCGATTCCGCTGTGAACTGATACCCATACCAGTCTTATCACAAAGACACTCGATGCTATTGATAGCGAGGCTAAACACTCTTTGACCAGCCCTCAACGCACTGTTAATAAATCTCTGCTATCTGAGTGGATGGTCACTTCTCTGAAGAAGGCTGCACTCCGTAGCAGTAAATCTACTACCACCTTAATGGCTGCAACCTCGGCCTGAAAGACACTGCAATAGACAGGAAGTCTGAAGCTGGAGAGCTCCTCACAGTAAACCCCTCCACCAACCTTCCCCCAATCTTTGACGAATCGGTAAAGAAGCTCACTATCCCTCTCCTCCAACGGCTAGAGAAGGAGCCGCCAGAGTTTGGTTTGACGACTGCATGATCCAAGTGATCCGGTATGAATTCAAAGTGAGTGAATCTCTGAGTCCGGTAGCAAATTTCGTAGCCATACACCGCCCGACTTCTGCAACAGGACAAGGCAATCGTTTTTTTTCATCAAGGTAATGGATCGTATGGATGGAGGATGGAGTCATGTGTAGAAGTTCATGCAAGTGAGGAAAGTTCTTTAATCGCCCTTCACTTGGGAGTGGCCAGAAATGAGTATTTTGCAAATGGTTCAAGCAGCTTTGACCAAGCATTCTCTGGGTAGCCTAAGAACATCTGTTTGAAGGCGAACTAAAGTGAGGAGGCGAAACATTCCCTCTGAAGAGTTGTGCGCTGGTAAAGAAACGCACCCAATGAAAACAAGCACAACAAGCCTCGGATGAGAGACCCCCCTTTTGATGAATTGAGTAGTAAAGTCCACTCTCGACGAAAAAAAACCAAACTCTTGAAGTCACTCATTATTCCCGTCCTGCTATATGGTGCAGAAGCATGAACGATGACAACAACTGATGAGTCGACGTTGCGAGTTTTCGAGAGAAAAGCTCTGCGGAAGCTTTATGGTCCTTTGCGCGTTGGTCACGGCGAATACCGCATTGCTCGGAAAAATTATTAATGAACTCTACCTTTTTAAATTTGAAAACTTCATTTATAGTGCATTATGATCGGTCCCGGTTGGTTTGAAATTTTAAAATTTTTAACTCCTAAATGTAGGCAGCTTTTCTGTTAAACTCTCTCCGCTCCAAAATAAATTGTAAAAGCTTGCGAAATGTATTGCCTATTATTAGGAGCATCACTAAAATTTCAAAAAGTTTGAAGAAGTGTCCAAAACATCTAAAATTAAGTATTTATTTTAATTTTTGATAATAATTATAAAACTCAATGAAAACTAAATATTAAAACGAAATAAATTTCTAAAGATCATAGCGAAATTTTTCCATGCTATGCGTTAAATATCTTATAAGTTTAACGAAACTTTGATTCTGGCGACCACTAGAGAGAAATTATTATATCTTGCTACCAAAATATCTGAATTCATTATATTTTACTTACTAGTTTAATAGAGCTGTCATAAAATGCAAAGAAATGAGAAACTGTCAGCCCTTAAACTTAAGGTGTAGTCAAAACACTCTAAGGTGCACCGAACTCCGAAAAGTCATTTCAGTCAGAATAAAAAGAAAAAACAATTGCAATGTAATACATTTCCACTTGCAGCGAAAGATTGACTTAAATACCGGTTCAACTAAAACAAGCGATGCGACGCGACCCGAGCACGTTCTCTAATACAAAACATCTATGTTTTTATGTTTGTGTATAGCTATGTTTTACAACCAAATAATGGCGGATGATCTGCCAACTCAGACAACGTGTCACGGCTGATCCATTTCTGGCAACGCCTTGCTTACAGCTGACAGCCAAAAACCTCACACACATGTAAATAAATATTGCACTTGGATTTGTGTATATTTGCCTTTTTTATGCCATAGTTTTACAACTTTTTTCTATTCCTCACATGTAAATTCATCGAAAACTATTCAAGTGCATAACCATGGCACGTACCGATTGCATCCGGTTATTTGCTGCAGGGAGTAGTTATTTCACCCAAAAAATGCTGGATTCCTCTGCGGAAGTGACAAAATAAGCGAATTTTGAAGGCAAAATAAATAGGAAAACGGTAAAAACAATATGGATTAGAATAGCAAGCATATGCGCGCATGTGTGTGTGTGTGGTGTGTGCGCGGTGTTCTAGCAAGGTTTTCACAGGTAGCACTTGCACAAATTTGCATTTAGATGGAAATTCGTTCGGCCAGCGTCACCCCATGCCGTGCAACAATAGCCGTGAGTGGAGTTGGCTGCGAGCAGCAGCGCCGCTTGTAACAACAAAAACGTCGAAAAAGTGTGACAATAGCGAAAATATACATGTCGCGGCAGGGGAGTGGAAAGGGTGTGCGGCAAAGTGCCGTTAGGTGCCACCAACATGCCACTTTCAGGCGTATTGTTGTTTTTGCATTTTTTCGTAGCTTCTGCTGCTGCCATCGGTGCTGCTCATGTTGACGTCATTGCTGTCGTTGCCACTATTACAAACACTCCGTGCGGGTTGTTGCTGCCACCCTATCGTTATCAATGGCGGCGCGCGAGCGTTTTCGCACTTTCCGCCGAATGTGTGAAATATCTACACGAAATGGCATGTCAGCTGCAATGTTAAAAAGGTAGCTAGCTGTCGGCACAGGAGCATCGAAAAGTGTATAGTTACACATGCTACCACATATGAGTGGGAATGACGGTGTGTCCCCAGCGCTAATAAAACAAATTGGTTCTTATGTTATATGATGCGCGTTTGGATACTGAGTATGTTTTGTGTATTACATAAGGAAACTAGAATTACTTGTATTTCGCTGTTGACTAGGTGAAACGTTTCATATACATATTCAGTTTTCTAATATTAATCGATATTAAATACAAATAAGGTGGCAACACCGTTATTAAAAATGTTGAAAATAAACAATTCCTAAATAATAATCGATATTAAATACAAATAATATGGCAACACTGTTAATAAAAAAATGGGAAAATATACAATTTCCAATTACTTCACAAAGTTATAAAAATTTAAGATTTTATTCAATAAAATTTTAAGGTATGTAATTTTTGCTGGTGGCAACGCTATTAAAAATTATTTATTTATTATGAGAAAATTACATAACATTAGACATAGACGTTTCATAAGTTCAGTTTACTAATATTATATATAATATTAAATACAAATAATGTGGCAACATCGTTATTAAAAATGTTGAAAATAAACAATTCCTAAATAATAATCGATATTAAATACAAATAATGTGGCAACACTGTTAATAAAAAAAATTGTGATAATAAATAATTTCTAATTACTTCACAAAGTTATAAAAATTTAATATTTTATTCAATAAAATTTTAAGGTATGTAATTTTTGCTGGTGGCAACGCTATTAAAAATTATTTATTTATAATGAGAAAATTACATAACATTAGACATAGACGTTTCATAAGTTCAGTTTACTAATATTAATATTATATATAATATTAAATACAAATAATGTGGCAACACTGTTAATAAAAAAAATTGTGATAATAAATAATTTCTAATTACTTCACAAAAATTATAAAAATATAATTTTTATTCAATAAATTTTAAGGTATGTATTTTTTGCTGGTGGCAACGCTATTAAAAGTTACTTATTTATAATGAGAAAATTACATAACATTAGACATAGACGTTTCATAAGTTCAGTTTACTAATATTATATATAATATTAAATACAAATAATGTGGCAGCATGTTATTAAAAATGTTGAAAATAAACAATTCCTAAATAATAATCATATTAAATACAAATAATATGGCAACACTGTTAATAAAAAAAATTGTCAGATGATAAATAATTTTGATGATGACCACTACAAACGTATTAAGGATTACGATTTAAGGGCATGCACAAGGAATGTCCGATCCCCTAATTGGGAAGTTGACGCTGCCAAGCTGGTTGATGCCCGCTTAATAGTAAAGGCTGACATCACCTCAGTCCAAGAAGTGCGATGAACGAGACAAGGACTAAGACGAATAGTATTTATCATAGTAGAAAATATTAAACAAAGAGTTTCCATAGAATACGGCTACGGAATTATGCATAATATTTCAGAAGTCATTTGGTGAGCCCACTTCATCACGAACACAAGTTTTTGAGTGGAACAAAGTGTTCAGTGATGGCCATGAAGTCATCGATAACTAGTACTCTCATCTGAGTCGTCAATCCATCTCTGTTAACGACGCTTGAAAATCGTTGTTGGCATCAGAGAAATAGCAGAGAATCCCAAAACCTCTTATGGATCGAGTTAACCATTTCGGTTAATGATTTGGGTATGAAGCGTACTAAGTTGACTGGCACCAAAAAATTGAATCGTTTGCAGGAATACCGTAGAGTTACTTACATACATATATAAGTGTTTTTCATTATATGGCAACTCTTTAAAAATAATTATGAAAAGAAATTTGCCAGATATTGGTTGTTTAATACCAGTTTAAATTTTTGGTTCGTCAATTTTTTCATATATTCAAAAATTTAATATTTCACAGTTGGCAACTCTAATCGTAATAAACACTTTTCAAAAATGTAGATTTGGTAGATATTGGTTGTTTAATACCAGTTTAAATTTTTGTTTGTCAAGTTTTTCATATATTCAAAAATGTAATATTTCACAGTTGACAACCCTAATCTTAATAAACACTTTTCAAAAATGTAGGTTTGGTAGATATTAAACGTTTAATTCGAACATAAAATTTTTGGTTTGTCAAGTTTTTCATATATTTTAAAATTTAATATTTCACAGTTGGCAACCCTAATCTTAATAAACACTTTTCAAAAATGTATGAAAACAGATTTGGTAGAATTAGACTTTAATTGCATCTTAAAATTTTTCTTTGCATGTTTTTCATATATTTTAAAATTTATTATTTCACAGTTGGCAACCCTAATCGTATAGAATACATTATCTCACCTATTAAGTATCAGAAATTTCGCTGATTCTGAAAAAAATCGTATTCCCCTTATACCTTAATATCGGTTTCATATAGAAATACCTGCAAAATTATCCTCCTCAAAATTATCTTCAGTAAATATTTTCAACAGAGTTGCATTCCTGTCATGATTTAATCATTACTTTTATGTACACTTAGAAACCTATTAGTATGTCGAGTGGCTGACGATTATTATAAATAATCGTTTAATATGAATCGACCACTCGAAATTTTAACCGAATCACAGCATTCGTTTTCATCTAAGTTAAAATGCCATGATTTTATTGCTACCCTCAAAGCATGTTCCCGCCCTCTGCGCTCGGCGGAGAGTGATGCAGTTTTCTAGATCGGATCCGGCGCCGAATTTTCTTCCAAAATGTCATACTATTCTAGATATAAAAAGTTATTGTAAATACTTAGAAAATTTCAAACTACAGGTTTAAGAATCTATAACTTTTTTTAGTATATCAATGTCTGTGCTCTGAGAGTGCGAGTATCTCCCAGTGGATGATTGTTAAATTTTCTCCCAAGCATATAGAATTTAAAAAAAAAGTATAATAATTTTTTCTAAATTTGTGATACCTTCATCAGTGCCGTGGGTTCATCTATGAAAGAGTTTGCTTTTGAACTGAGTAAAGAATCTCTAAAAATGGCGCTTCCCATGAAGAAGCACATAACTTCACTGCAGCCTTGTTGTGGGTCAATACTGCGGCACTTTATCATCTCGCTAAATTGTAGCTGTCTTTCAGTTCGCAAGTGAAATATATGAAATTCACCGCTCAGTTACATACCCCGCCTCCACAATATACGCAAATTTCACCTCTTCGCCTAACCCTAATATTTCCTGCCGATAACCAAACAAGCGAACGGTATTTACCACCGCCGTCAGACAGTTGAAAGATATTGCACATAACTTCACTCTACAGCCGTGTAGAATAACCAATATTTACTTTTATACAACAAAGGCAATGGCCCAAACTCCACATAAACACACATGCACACATCTGTCAGGATACACTCACTAACTACAGCATGTGTCTGCGGGGGCTGCGCGCTTGCGTTGGCTTGCAACAAGCAAATTTGATATCCTTTGGGAAATTTCATACCTTCTTCGCACGGAAATAGGAAATTTTATTTTCATTCATGCACTTTTCCTTTTCCCTTTGGCTTTCGCCGTCATTGATATGGCATTTCCGTGCTAAAGCGCAGACTTTGCGGCTACACACGCTCCCAATTGTTCGTGTGTGTGTTTGCGTGTACTAGTGGTTGCTGTGGTTGGCACTTTGGCTCTGCACTTCTTTGCGTTCCGTTTTTTAGCCTTTTTATTACAGCCAATAAATCATATTTTCATATTATGCACAATTATGATTATGATAATGCAAAATGGTGGAGCCGCAACGGTCGAAGTCGATGTCGGTGAGTGGAAAATTTGTGCTACAAGGTGTGTAATAGACGCTTTGGTGTGTGGTGGCAGGGTTGGTGAACTTGAATCCCTAGTTGACTGCCGGTTAGCGCAAAGTAAATGGCACTTTTTTCACATTCTTCACGCGTAGCATGCTTTTAGGCGCTTTCAGTGTACTTGACGGGTTTCTCTCCCATTTCTTTGCATTTCCTTGCTTCGTTTGCCTTGGTGTCATCAATATTGTTGCCCTGACGACGCATTAGCACATTGCGATGCTTTAAAACGCCTCAGCATTTGGGGTATTGCCCGCAAAAGTGCCACCAGCGCGATTGTCATACGAATTCCGGCTGCCACCATAAATAGTATAGGCATAAAAGCCCACACACACATTCACACATACGTGCGAAGAAGAAGAAAGAGCAAAATGACCGTAATGCGCATAAGGATTCCATTTTCCAATTTTCTTTTTTCGCCACACACCACTCACCACTTTTACTTGAATATAGCCTTGCGCTGCTACGCAACTCCCACGGTCGTGGCTCGGCGGACGGCGGACCTTTAGCGACTAGGCCAACGTAAATGAGTGCTAAGAGCAACGCGGCAATGGCAGCTTTGTAAATTTATGATACTTTAAAGGCCACTAAAGTAGCACCAGCGGCAAAAAGGACACTCAATGTCGACGTTGTTGCATATAAACGAAACGGAAGGCACAGCAACGTTATGTGCGTGTGTGCGTACAAATGCAATGAAATGGAAAGGAGTCTAGTTATAAATGTGTGTATATGTAAGAGGTCAGTCATTGTAAAGAATGGCGGTGTATAGAAATGACTGAGCTAACAAATTTCCAAGACAACAATTACTGATTGTAGAGATATGAACAAGTGTATATATATTTTTTCTTGTGCCTTTAAATATATGCATAAAAAAAGAGACATCGTTAACTTTGGCTGCAACAAAGCTATAATACCCTACACAGTGGTATTTAACATAGCATTAAAGCGTATAAAATGATCTTCAGCTTGATTTTGACCGGTCAGTTTGTATGACAGCTATATGTTAGAGTGGTTCGATCTGAACAATTCTTTTGGAGCTTGTAGACTTGCTTTTGAGAATAATACATACCAGACTTCGTGTAGAAATATTGACAAATAAAAAAGCTTTACATATGGGAATTCGATTTTGAACAATCAGTTTGTATGACAGCTATACGCTATGGTAGTTCAAACTGAACAATTTCTTCGCAGAATATATAGTAGTCTTAGATAAAAATCTGCGTTAAATTGTGTGGAGATACCTTGTCAAATAAAAATGTTTTCCATACAAGCACTTGCATCCGATCGTTCAGTTTGTATGGCAGCTATATGCCATAGTGATCTGATTTCAAAGGTTCCGATAAATAAGCAACTTCTTTGGTAGAAAAGAACGTGTGCAAAATTTCAGTTGGATATCTCGAAAACTGAGGGACTAGTTCACGTGTGTATAGGCAGACAGCAGGCTGGTGGATATGAGTAAGACGACTCGGTTTGTCTCGCTGATCATTTATATTTTTTTTTATTTGTTTATGGATCTCCGATATTACTTTCTGGGTTTACAAACTTCGTAAAAAACTTAAAAATCCCTGTTCTGGGTATAAAAAATACTCGAGTGTCTACCCGAATATATATCCACGATCCCTCCACGTAAATACACCACGCTATCATATATATCAAGGTCAAGCACGCCACCCCACAAGTAACCCGTAACAACCGTCCCTTATTGCGAACACTCACACACACATACTCATACACACACACCTACAAAGAGTGCATAAAACACAGCACAGAAAGCAGTGTACAATGTAATAAAGCGAAATGCGTACATCGCATGGTAAATAAACCACTTGGCGATGCATGACGTTGCTGCTATAAAGTAATAAAATGCCAAAGTGTTTGATTTTGGTTTAATATTCATTGCGCTTTTATCAAAAAATTATGAGCGATTGAATGGTACTCAATTTGTTTGCGTTTCCTTTGATTAAATGCTCGTTGCTGGCTAGAAATTGTATGCGCGCCATTTTTTATTAATAAGCTATAATAAATTTGTTGCATGGAGTATTGAGAGTGATGAGCTGGCTGCGTTGGCTAGTGGAAAGTAATGAATATATACAGAAAGTTTATATGTAACAAACAAACTAGACAAAATGAGTATGGAAGCAAAGTTAAGTGCTTCGAAATATAAAACTTTAATACTCGTTGGAGCATGTTTGTGGTTCAAGTAGAATTTTGTTCATGTTCAATCTTTATTCTCTGAATTTTCTGTATTACATCGATTTTCATTAATATTTTCTACAAAAGTGAGCTTTGAATATTACTCGATGCCGAAATGTAGACTTCGAGTTTTATAAGTAAAACTGCTGTTCCCGTTTGGGCCTTCTAAAGACCAGCACTGACCAAAACATTTAACTTCATAGCCACACGACAACAACAAAGTTCTCAGTTTTATAAAAAAATAAATCGTCATAAAATTATATTTCTGCTGAACTAGCAATAAAGCAATGCTTGCAATAGTTAAAGGAATGAGAACCAATGTCAGCCAGCAGATTATTCTCTTAGTTTCGAGCGAGCTACCTCGGCGTAACTGAGCTTGCTTGTTGTGATCAACACAGTATTTGTTTTAAATTACGTTATTGGGAGCCATACGGACCCACCGTGCTCTTGTTGCGCAATATCTTACAATATGCACCGTTATATACATATATTTACGTATATGTGCATATGTAATAACAGTCACACCTTAAGTCAATTGAAAAGTCTATTATTGAAAAACTCATTTTTTTTGGCAAAATTCGTTTCTTTATTCAATATAACTAACATAGGGCTTACTAAAAATCATAATTCTAGTAGCGCCATCAAGACGAGGACTCTTCAACTGATTTGTATTGATTCCTCCATCTCTTTGAAGAATGAATTCCAAATTCACAAATGATTTTTATGAGTAGACTTTCTATCAATTTCTTTAAATTAGTTTACTTGATAAAATCTCAATTAAAATAATTTTCCTATGTGTATAAATAGTTTCCTGCTCATACTTTGAGCCTACCATCTAGCTATAGTAGGAAATTGTCTCTCTCAGTGTGCTCTCATTAAAAACAACGATTTTGTGAGTTGGGCGTATATTTTGTCTATCCCAGAACCTCTTCGAAACTCAGCATTCGTATATCTTCTAAAATAATGAGTGAATGAATAGAGACAAAATGATCTCTTCAAGGATTAAGCGACTTGAAGACTCACCCTTTTCCTTCGATGAGCATTTCTTCTGCTGTTTACACCAAATAATCTCATAACTAACAACATTTGGGTCTACAGTAAACTGCGTAATTTGCCGCTAGCATCTCAACTTTTTCCTATACCTTTCAAAACTGAATTATTACTGAAGAATTAGTCTAGATCTCTCAAAAGCTCTCACACTATCTCATATATGAGAAAGCTCAGACTGTCAAATTGAAAACAAAACATTGATCATTTTAAAGAAATATATTTTTAGTAAATAATTATATAATTTCAGTAATCCATGATATTCAGTATAAAGGTTTACTCCTTTTGTAGAGCTGTTACTGATCGCATGCGCTCTAGTGGAGAGCATTGGTAAATGTGATAAGAGCTTTCTTAGAGACAGCTGTAGAATTGCTAAGCGACACCATTAACGCAGTGTCATCCGCATGGAAGAGAATGTAGAGCACAGGCGCAAGAACGCTGGCAACGGCAGGTCTAAGGCATGGGCAGTTTTTCCTTTTACTTACGTATAATATAGGCCTAGGTGTCCGGCCTGGTCAAATGCTTGTCGAACATCACGGAAACCTCAAAAAAGTATTTACAATTTTTCATGGCATCAGCCATGACATTGACATTGCTTAATTGTGCCGTGAATCATTCTGAAGCCAAATTGGTTACTGGGCATGAGCTGTGTCTCCCCCAGCATTAGCAAAAATAAGCGCAAAATTGTTTTTTTTTTTAATATTTTCGAAATAATTACCAGCAGGCTAATCGGTCTGTATGAATTAACCGGATGCTCTGGTTTACAAGGCTTTGACATAAAAATTATCTTATCACATTTCCAAAGAGAAGGAAAATACCAAAGTCTGAGCATACCATTAAAGTGCTTGACGATTATGTTGATTACGTTTCCAGGAAGCTCTTTAAAGGCTAGTGCACTATTTCTGTCGTAACCTGTTTTTTTTTTTATCGTTAACGTCTTGATCTCTATCTAACAGGTCAATTGAAAAGTCCCAGCTTACTATAGTAAAACAATTTTGTTTTTGGTAATTTTTTTTTTTTATTCAACATAGTTGCTGCCAAGTTTAATACACAGATTATAGAGACCCTTAAACTTTTCGATACCGTTTTGGTAATGGGGTTTTTGCTTCAAATAGGCCTCAGTTTTGTCGATCACCTCTTCATTCCAAGAAAATTTCTTCCCATCGAGCATTGTTTTGAGATCTCTGAACAGGAAATAGTAGCCGGGTGCCAGATCTGAAGAATACGGTGGATGCGAAAGCAATTCAAAGCCCCATTCATAGATTTTTGCCATCGTTCCCACTGACTTGTGACACGGTGCAATGTCTTAGTGAAACAGCACTTTTTTTTTTTCAAACGATCCATTAATGCTTTGTAATAGTCGCTGTTGACTATTATATATACTATATAATTATTATACCATAATATATTATAATATTGTACTATAATTATTATTCCTTGCGAATCCCAAAATATACAGAAGCCATAGTCTTTTCAGCCGACGGTTGCGTTTTTCCACGCTTTGGAGCGGAATGACTGTTCATTGGCTTTCGGACTCAAATGATAGATCCAGGTCTCATCTATTGTCACATATCAATGTATAAACCCGGTTTAAATACGCTTGAACAGCGCCAAACACTGCTCCGAATCATCAACCTGTCGTTGTTTTTGGTGAAAACAGAGCTCAAAACAGAGCTTTCTGATAACCAAATATTCGTGAATACATGCAGTGGATATCTTCAGAGCGCGAGCTATATCGAGTACTTCATTTAACGGTTGTTATTTTGTGGACTTTTTCGTCGGTAACAACCTCTGTTGGGCGTCCACTGCGTTAATCGTCTTTGATGTTCATACTACTACGTCTAAACTAGACATACCGATCCCTGATGGCTGATTTTCCTGGGACAGTGTCTGAAAATTGGCCATCAAACCAAGTTTTTGCTTGAATTGTATTTGGAACGGGACAAAAACAATATTTTATCAACACCCGAAATCGGCTTTTACTGCATTAGTTCTGTTGATAATTAGTGGGTATCTCTATATGGGCTTTTTTCTTGCATCTTGTCGCGTTCCAACGGTTGATCTCTTGATCTGACAGCCACCAGATACACTTCTATGGACTTGTTGACTTTTCTAGAGAACGTCCTTCAGCTCGTTTGTAGTACGGTTCATTCATGGTTTATGTTATGGATTTCTGCAGGCTTACCATGTATGCCCAAGGCGTCTTTTCTCTTTGTGTTTTGTTATTACTTCATTGGACCAGAGTTCCCTCCCCTGAATAAATTTTATTGATAAAAGTGGTACATTCTCAAAATAATACGAATGGAATTTATAAGTACATATTTTCAGGAAAATCTCTTAAACGTCTATAATAACGAATGTTTAGAAAGTTTCACAGAAAACTTTATTCAGAAGAGCAAGTGTTTAATAAGGTTCTTGAAAATCATAATAAAAGCTTATAATGATCATTAGTTTCTTTCGGGTTAGTGCATAATATTTTTTTCTAAGACGATTATAATATTCTGGAGAAATCCATTTGGTTTCTGAGAAGATATGTACGTATAATACATACGATTTTTATATATCATCCTAATTTCTTTTTTAAAGCGCTTGGCAGCAACTCCAATTCTCAACATCCGCTTTCGAGTGGTGTCAGTATAATTTAATCCGCTTTAAATGATTAACACAGTCTAATACATTTTCAACTTGAGCGCCCGCCATACACCCCACCCATACCCATAATCCGCGTGAGCCACAATTTGTGTTTATTTTCAATTTGCGAATAAACGAAGCCAAAATCCTGTCAAAGCAAAACAAGATGCTGCTTCCATGACATACAAAACCTTCGCGCGCTTACAAATTTAACAATTTTACTTTTCAAAAGCGTTCACACCCCACAAGTGCGCCGCAAGCTTCAAGTTTACACCTCAAACCGCCACCCCCTGCTCCCACAAATAAATTGCGTTACTAAGTAATGTCCTTCGAGACAATTTTGCGGCAGGTGAGCTGAATGGCAAGCTATGAGAAGGTGCTTGGGGTAGAGGTTAGGGTGTTAGGGCGTTGCGGTGCTTTTAACGTCAACACAAACCACAACAAAAGGTGTAACAGTTATACGCTGTCAGGTGGATGTCCAACGCTTTTTGGTTGTGTTAAATGCTTGTCACCTTGCAACGGTTTCAACGGAAATATTCGCATTGCCACGCTGCCTTTGACTAGTTTTCTTATTATTTGTGTTTGTGTGTGAGACTCAAGAGCTTTCTTATATGTATGTGTGAGAGTCTGTTGAGCCTTTAAGCATTTGCTGATGCGAGTACTGGTAGCTGAATCTGTGTGCGTCGCTAAGCATCCTTTGTGGTATGCAAAACCATTACGCTTTTAAAGTGTTTACTTTGTTGGCGGCCACGCCTCTAAACTCCCACAATGAGCGAACACGTTTTTTCCGTTGACTGCTGATTTACAATGACAGCAAAATTAATGTTCTACTTTGCCAGCGTGTACAGGCCTAATAATAAGCACTACTGTGGCAGTGCTGTCTAGGGCTATAAGTCCACAGAGAGTCAGCGATGCGCTGGCTACAATCAGCTCACACACACACAAGCATATATGTGGCTGGAGAATCAACACTGAGCTGGCGAGCATAATAACAGGCATGCCGACATTCTCTGTACACGCCTCCGGCCGCACAAAGCGGTCTCCACTTACACGCTTGTGGGGGTGCCTCGACCTCCCCACTCACACAAATATCCAATTCAGCAGCGCTTTGTTCGCTGCTCCAAAAGGTGTCTGTGTTGGTGTGTGTATTATATGTGTTCGGATGCCACTTTCTTTGCTGTCCACCCATTTATCCCGCCCGCTCTGCCGTTATTCGCACCCCTCCCCGCTGCACCGTTATTATGTGCACTGAGAGAGTAATTCGATGGCGCTGATGAAATAAGATTATTTATTACTGAATTTTCTCCTTCTGCCGCCAACGAGTACCTTCTGCACACACACACACGCACACATACAAATAGAGAAAGTGTTTGTCCGCTCAAGTGTTCCGTTAGCTCGTTTGTTCGGCTTTGCCGCTGTCTTTCGACCATCATAAATTGTTATTGGAGGCATTGTTGTCGCAAATAACGTAAATAACCATTTATCATATTGTAAAATTCCCATATAATGTTACATATCCCCTAACAGGCATACACCCACACCAACACAAACACACACGAGGGAAAGTACATGCATTTAGCGCGCAAATATTTTATTGATATCTTTGAATCCGTCGCATAAAATTTTTTTAAAGGAAAGTCCTCTAAGACAGGGTTGACTGTGTGTTGCTTTTGTTGCCGCCTGCAGCTTAAGCACCGTGTAGCCTGAGGCTTTGTGTGCGGCGTGTCCCATTTAAATTAATGATTGTTGATTTTCGATATCAAGTAATTTGACAAAGCTGGCTCTTGTGGTGGCTTCTGCTTTCTAATTTATGGCGATTTCGTAATTGCACTCACTTCGACTGCGCCTACACACACAGATAATAAATTTTCAGTTTGAAGATGAGTTTATGAAATTATTGCTGAGAAAATATTGAATAAGTAACCAATAAACGGAGAACTAAACCCTTCTCAAATATAAAAATTTCCATAAAAAAAAAATGGTATAAAAATTTGATTCAGAGCTTACAGGGAATTTCACAGAATTTCGTGAAGATATCTTGTCAAATCTTGAATCTGAACGTCTTGTTTGTATGGCAGTTACTGTGGGCTAAAGCACCTTTGTCGAAATATTTTTTTCTTCATTGGTACTGTCAATGACTTCTGTGAAAAATGTCACTTCAAATCCATTAGTGTTTAGTATACGCTTGTTTTTCTGAAGTATGTATATAAAGTGTTATCGGCGATTTTTACGATAACTAAGATGAAGTTCCACTAAATTTTGTGTGAGGTATCAAATGTCTGATGCCGCAACGTTCAGAATGTTGGAAAAAGCCTTCGGTGATAATTGTTTGTCCCGAAAGAAGGTCGAGAACGCGTTGACGACAAACCACGTCCAGGACGGTCAGCAACATCAACTGATGATCAACATGTCAATAAAATAAAAAAAAAATAGTGCTTGAGCATCGACGATTAAGAGTCAGAGATCTTATAGGCATCGCTAGAATATCGGAAGGATCAGTAAAAACCATTTTGAAAGATCATTTAGGCCAAAAAAAGTAAAAGCACGATTGGTTTCAAATCACTAAATTTTTTCTGAATAACAGATTGTCATGAGATTTATTATTGCTGGCGTAAGTTCTAAAGTGAAGACAGATTTATAAGCCGACAACTCTTGCTTTGGCATCATGATATTGCATCAATGCAGTAAGATTCTTCGTGAGTTCTTCGCTAAATTCTCAACCAATATCGAGCCACAACCACCGTATTGGCCTGGCATAGCTCCGTGTGATTTATGACTATATAGCAATTTCAAACGACCGATACGGGGGAACCGTTTGAGTCTGTTGAAGACATTAAACGTGAATCACTCCGCGCATTGAAGGCTATTCAGGAAATTGACTATAACAACTGTTTCATGAAAAAGAAAAAACGTTGGTACAAGTATATTGAGATCAAGAATTTTTAAATTACGAAGAAAATTTTGCAATTTTTTGCTCATATTAGTATCTTGTCACATATATAATATAATTTTTTTAAACAAGATCTTAATATTGATCATCCCGTTTGTATGGAAGCTATATGCTATAGTGGTCCGATCAAAAGTTTCTTCGGTGATTTTAGCGTTGCTTTCAAATCTGAAGGATCTAAATTAATATCGATTAGGTAGTAAATAAGGGTTCAGTTTGGCTACAGTCAATTGTTAGACACTCTATGTTTCATGGAATTAACTTGCTTAAGGGGCTATACCAGTGTGACACTTTCAAAAAAAAAAATTTTTTTTTTTGCTTTTTTCGATAGCTTATATATTCAAAAATATCCTGTGAAATCGGCGAGGTCGTATTTTAATTAAAGAACGTCGAAACATTCAATTTAGTACTTTCTTTTAAAAAAATTCACGAAAATCGCCTAATTTTTCATGCGTCACACTGGTATAGCCCCTTAACATTGAAAATACCTACTTTAAAGCCAAACACACTAACTGAAATAACTATTGCCATAAAATAAGTTTGAAACAAGATATGGACCTATACCATTCCATTTGGGATCGATTTACTTGAAAGTAAATTTTATAGAGAAATCGGTCAGCTCTGTACACTTTTAGTGTATTGCGTAATTTGATCTGTGCTACAAATAATATCAAAAGTATTCCGAGAGCAAAAAATACGTACCATATAATTCTACCGAAGAAGGACAAATGAACGAACAGAGAATGAACAAAGGATGGACGGAAGAAAGGTGCAGCGAAAAAAGTCGAAAAGACGAATAAATACAGATAAGCGGGCGGGCAGACATGACCGGCGATCCAAGAAGAGGAAGAACTTTTTCAATAGCATTTTTTTGAGGAATCATGGGAGAATAGTGTCAAGCTGTTTTGTTATTTTTGTTTAGTATTGCTTGGCATTTCATTATGGAAAGGCGCATAAACAACGTTTAAAAATTCTTCAACTTTATACAAAAAAATTAACGTTTTGTAAAGAACTTCAGCCAACTTGAAACCCACCATCAATTTTTGGATAACATTCGACCGAATAGACCGCGTCCGGCAAATATAGCAGCCGTAGCTGAGAGTGTACACGTAGACCGTGGAGAGACGAATCGGCGCCGTTCGTAGCAACTCGGACTGACGTGTTGACCGACTTGGCGTATTTTACGTCGAGATCTTAAATTGGCAGCTTACAAAATAACAGCTAGTGCAAGAACTGAAGTCGCTCGACCTTCTCTAGCGACATCGCTTTGCTCTATGGGCTCTAGAAGAGATCCGTAATTTTCGAGCCAAATTTTGTTCAGCGATGAGACCCATTTATGGCTCAGTGGGTATATAAACGAATAAAATTGCCACATTTGGGACGAAGAGCAACCTCAGGAGATTCAAGTGCTGCCATATACTTTTCTGTGACTAACCACTCAAACAAAGGGTTGAAATTGTTTATTTCTGAGTCTTGAATTTCTCTGGTATTATTTTCCATATATGTATGTATGTGTATATGAAAAAAAAGTGACTTTGTTTAAAAATATTTTAAAAATACTGTTGTTAATACAATGGAATGCAGCAAATTAAAACCTTTTCAATTTTCATACTCATCGTTGTAATTTCTCTAATAGAAAATGCCTCAATGGCGACAAATATTAATATATTTTAAAAATGATAATCGAAAACTCTTAATTAAACAAATCGTTGTGCACTAATAATGCATCATCATAAAACATACAGATGTCATAATTGCAATGCGATAAGAATGGCTCCACAATTTTTCTGTCATATAATGCACTAATTCATAAATTTCGCAATTCAAATGATTGCCAATGCATCGAGATATGCATTAACGTCAATAACAAATATAAATGCAGCTGCAATCAACAAATTAAACAAATGTGTAGGCATGTAACTATTTATACACTAGAGAAAATTCCAAGTAAGCAGCACACGGACTAGTACCAGTCTCTTATAGGAGTAGTTACAAGCGGAACTAGTTTTAAAATAATGCCAAAAATATAAAATGCATAGAGTGAAATTTTTCAATTGCATAAATCAGTATCACGATAAAAAACCACGGTCTAGTACTAGTACCATATGGGAGTAGTTACATTGGTAACAAGTTTTGAAGTCGTACCAAATACATAAAATGTATGAAATGAAATTTTTCAATAGAGTAAATCAGCATTCAAGCCAATTATCGCAAAATTATAAAAAATAAATATTTGCTTCCTTTCAAAAATATGCACATATAAAATTTTTAATTATTTTTAAGCTATAATGCACTTGTATATCATTTTTTTTCTAAACTTGATAGTACCCCTATAGAAGTAGTTCGTAACCAGTTACGCTTAAGTAAATTATTACTCGGCAATACCCGAACTTTGTTAAAAGTAACTAGTACACCACCAAAGGGAACTAGTTATATTTCAATTCTATTGCTTACTGAAAGCTTCAGTTTTGACTCCATCGACAATTTTTTCTATTATTACAATCTCAATGGGCGTACCACCACTTCTAACGACAGCGTTGCATTTCTCATTTCTTTTATTCACAACCACCCTGTTGTCTTCATCACTTTGAACAAAGTGCATACTGACTGCGGACAGAGTAGCCGCCGCACTCTAATAAAATAGATTAATTTCTTCTAGAGCGATAAGAGTTTGTTTCACTTTTTGTTGCAAACAATGACAAATGTGTTCTTTTTATGAATGAACAATAATATGTAAATAGATATCCGTCGCGGTGCTAGTTTGTATGTAAATAAGCAGCACAAATATTCTTCGTTGAATGGCAAATGGATTGGCACGTTTATCGCTGGCAATTATTATAAGAGGTTTCAAGCGATATGCATCTAGTTGTGTGCACTGAAATAAATTTCCTATGCAAGGGTTATTACTTAGCTTCGTTCGAAAGTAGTGGCTGAGCAAGAAGAGCATAAAAGTTGTATTAAGTATTTAATATCAATCGAAGTAATATATTTTAGTTTTACTTCCAGAATAGCTCGAAACTCTGTTTATATTTATATACCGATTTTGTGTAATTTTTACTTTTAGATATTTATTAAAACTGGATTTCTAAATATGAGATATATATACATATGTATATGCAAACTTCGTATGCTGGTGGTGGACCTTAATAGTACAAGAAGCCAATATGAAGTTCTTAGATCATTTCTGGCATACATTCTCAGATGAGATGTATACAAAATTCCGAAAATTAATGAACAATTGGATTACGTTATGATTAAAGATTTTAATTTGAGTTTGCCTTTGATGCAAATATGATATTTGTTTTCTTGAGTATTCCGTTCCGAAGATAGTGATATCATGATCAAGTATTGAGGGCATTTAAAGAGATGCTGAGTTCTTGACCATGATGGCCTCTATTACTTTCACTCTTTCTCCCTCTATCTCTATCTCTTTCTCACTTTGTCTTGTTATCTCTTCTTCTCACTCTCTATATTTTTCTCTTTCTCCCACTGTTAACAAAATTAAGCGGATATGAAAAGATGCCGAGTTCTTCACCATGATATCCTCTATCTCTTTTTCTCTCTCTCTCTATTTCACGCTCCCTCTCATTCTCTCTATATTTCTTTCACTGTCAGTTCCTTTCGTTCTTACGAAAAGGCAAAGAAACACTCATTAGTTTTTGTTGCCTTGAGTTTTTCGATCCAAAAATAGTGATAAACAGAATTGTGGATATTTGAAGGTATGCTTATCTTTCACTCTCTCTCTCATTTTTTTTATTTTTTTTTCTCACCCTCTATCCTGTTCTCTTAACAGAATTAAGACGATTTGAAAAGATACTGAATTATTGATCCTGATATCCTCTATCTTTTTCTGTATCTTTATCCCTCTTTCCCTCTCTTTCTCGCTCTCTCTCTCATTCTCGCTATATTTTCGCACCCTTTCCTGTTCTCTCACTTTCATACTGTTCGTCTTTTCCTCAATCCCCTCTCGTAACACAGTAAAAATGAGAAGAGAGTACAAACGAACCGACTTCTAAAGATCGCTATGGTCATATACATATATACATACATTATGTATATGAAGAATTCGAGTAAGGGAGAGGAATCGAAAAAGATGGTCTACACATATTCAGAAAGAAACAAAAACAAAGTTATATACGATACACATTCTTGATTCTGAAAATGGCTACTATTGTCATATTATCGTGTCATAACTAGTACAAGGAGCTAATGGATTCAACTCCCGTCACAAAAACATCAAAAATATTAAAAAATTATTTTTGTTATTTATTTTCACATTAACTTCTATCTTTTACCATTGATTATATTATTTCATTTCACTAAGTATTTACTATATTTTTTTAATATTATTTTTTTCCAATTTCCATCATTTTTTCAATCTTTCCTCTCATTTCTCACTGTGTTTCCGTAATTTCCATTAATTAAAAAGAAATCGCCCATCAGTGCTGTTACTAATTACTGCGTTTGGCACCTAGCTGTCATTTACTGTCTACATTTAGGCGCATTAACACGCAACACCTACAAAACAGTTAACGCAGCAGCAGCAAAGATGTCCGAAGTCAACGGCCGATCGCAGCAATTTTTGCACAGTTTTAACTCGATTTATTATCTTTGCAAACTTTTAGGCGTTTATCCATATGATTTGCAGAAATTCTACTATCAAGGCATACTGCAGCCCTCACGCCTGGGCAGCTGTGTGGTAGTGACGATAATGTGCATTACATTCATGCTCTTCAACTTGTCGTTATTTACCTTCAGCGATGAAGAGGTCATAACAAAGAATAGTGAGTACCAAGGAACATAGATTTATAAGAATAATATATATTTTTTTAATATTGTATGAATCCAGATCACCTCAGCATCATCGTTACGATAGTGTTCACCTACATTACGCCCGCCACCATGTTCACCGATCAGATAATGGCTTTACGCAATCAACGGCGTTTACCAGGACTCTTCGAACGCATCGACTGTGTGGACGAGGATCTACGCCAGTTGGGCATTACGGTGGATAATCGACGCGTGCAGCGTGGCATTTGGCTGATGATCGCGTTCACTTTTTTCTGCGAATTTTTCATATTTTTCTCCTCAATCTGGTTTCTGGTTGAAGAATTGAAATGGACCACAGTGCTATGGATCTTCATCTCGCTGCCCACTTTCTATAACACACTGGATAAAATATGGTTTCTAGGCATTTTGTTGGGCTTGCGGGATCGTTTCGATGCGATTAATGCAGAGCTAGAAAGAATAGCAGAAGAACTGGAGAAGCGACAAAACCAGCAGCTAAAAGGGGAACTCTACCAGGAGCATGACTTGGTGTTGCAGACATCGCTGCCACTGCGGCAAGAACAAATCGGTGGTATCTCACGAAGAGTCTTTAAGAAATTAAAGAAATATAGTTTTAGTAAATATTTTCCTTCCACAGATATCAAGCTGGAGCATCTGGTACGCAATGCTTTTGGCGAATCACTGCACGAACCCGAACCGATCAGAAACTACATGCTTAACATAAGCCATGAAAGCTCGCTTTACACATTCAAAGCTCTGCAGGAACGTTTCATAAGCTTATGCCAGTTGCACGACAGCACTTGTAGGATAGCCAAGTTACTCAACGAACTCTGGTCTTATCCAATATTGATACTGATGGCTTTCGGTTTTGTCGTCGTTACATCGCAACTTTACTTTGTTTATTGCGCTTCACAACCGGACGTAAGTAACGGTGTCTTTTCTGTCGTTTCACGGTAGTGCTTACGCTCTCTTTCACAGCACACCATTCCACTCATTTTTCGCTCCGCCAAAAAGCGCTCCATCTCGACCGTCTTTCTCACCTACATCGGCGGCAAATGCGTGTCGTTGATGCTCTACAGCTGGAAGACGTCGCAGGCGGCGCGTCGTGCCGGCATTTGCCTGCATAAGTGTGGCGTTGCCGCCGACACCAATGAGGTTTATGAAATTGTCAGTGTTTGCTTTTTGTTCTTCAAATTTTTTGTTAACGGAGGACTCGCATAATTTCAGGTTAATCATTTGTCGTTGAAACTCTTGAATCACGCCATAAATTTCTCGGCATGCGGTTTCTTTACGCTGGACATGGGTACTTTATATGCGGTACGTGCCTTGGCGCAATATTTTCTAACTGCTTCCTTATTTTCTAGTAGCTTTTATTGTCGTTACTGTGGCATGCGTATGCCTTCTGAAACCGTTAGATTTTTATGCGTACTTTTGATATGTTTTATAGGTTTGTGGCGCAATAACCAGTTATCTGATCATACTCATACAATTCGATATGGCCGCGCAACAAGTGCGTATTTCTAAGGAATTGGCCGCAGCGAATGAGACCACCGCCATTGCGTTGGTTACTGAAAATTACACCTTCGGCATGATGGAATCGACAACGCCATGGGCTTAGATATGCAATGTAAATTTTTAAAATTTTATGTATATGTATGTATTTAGGTATATTTGCAGTTTATTATTCTCATATTAAATGTATAATTTTACGTTAATTGCATTATTAAAAATATTCATAAATTCAATGTTTAAAAAACGCGTTTACAGTGGACTAAGGTGTAGAAACTGAGCTGCTACTAAGGACCGCAAACGTTTGAAAATCTTAAAAATACATATTCGCTTAAATTCTCTTGAACAAAACCCCATGCTTCGAACTCTAAGTCTTTTTGGTACTTTGTAAAATCTGGAAAGGGGTGTTCGGTCATTCCTTCCGCTTTACGCTGGGGTGATAAGTCGCCATGCACTTTTGGTGAAATTTCTAACTCGTTTGCTGATTTCTTCAAAAAAATATCTACATGATGAGCTTGGAACTACTTCTACTTCTTCTATTAATAATTTTCCATCCATAGATTTGGGCACACTGTGTCTTTCGCAGGATATCTCTAAGGCCATTTATGATGTCAAGTATTCCTTCAAATTAGAACTAGATGGGCTGCCGCCTGCATGTATAAAAAATTGTTCTGCCTTTGTACATATGTATATCCTCTCATGCTTATCTTCAATAAGGGGTTACATGGGTTTCCTCGGACAAAAAGCGGCCTTTTTTCAATAATTTATTTTACATATAAAAAATGAAATATTGTAATGAATTTTTCTTTTATTTAAAAGACTCATATTTAATACACATTTTGTAAAATTAAAAAAAAATATCAAAATGGCAGTCATTAAGACGCCATTTCCGGCAGTCCCTCGGAAAAAAGGTGCATCCGAGTTGTCAGCAGAACTTCTTTCAGGATCATCTGAAATAAAAATAAAAAATACGTGTTTTACGACGTAGGAAAAAAAATTAAAATTGGATTTTTGGCAGACGTTTTTATAAAAAAATGCGAATTTCAAGGAAAATTTCGCGACATTTTTTTTTAAATAGCTGTAATTAAAAAAAAATCCTTCATTCAAGACCTTGTAAATGATATCTCGAAGACCTGTGTAAAATTTCATCAAGATCGGTTGAGTAGTTCGCGAGAAATCTTGACAACCAACCGAAAACACAGTTTTGAGAAAAACGCGTTTAAAGTTTTAAGAGAGCCCATACCTGACCTCGAGCGCTCACCTTTTCAAGGCTGTATCTCCGAAACTATTAGTCGGATCAACTTGAAAATTTAAGACAATATTCTAGAGATGTTATAGAATTTAATAAGACAAAAAAAATTTCGATTTTTTGAAACTGTGAAACCCATGTAATCCCATAAGTCTCTGTCTTCTGGTAACTTTATTTCGCGCAGGAAAAGGTGGTAGGAAGGATGTCTACCATTTCCAAAACATTTGAGTGCTTTTCTTTTTCAGTTAAACAATAATTAACGTTAATCAGCATAGATTTATCTCTGGTCGCTTCACCGTGTCAAATCTAGCCGTTTTTAGTGATTATTGCATGCCTGCCTTGTCGGCTGGATTTCAAGTAGATTGTGTTTACACAGATTTCCTTAAAGCCACACACAATATTTTTACTAAAAAATTAGAGAGGTTTTCATCCTGTTTTCTTGTAGTGGATCAAGCCATATTTTCACAATAGATGTTGTGTTGTTATTGTCGATGGGATGTCATCCGTTTCTTTCATTGCGTTATCGGGAGTGCCATAAGGAAGTCCTTTATCTTAGCGTCCATTATGTTATATTTATTTAACTTATGAATGTACGCTAATAAAAGTTTAAATCAGGTGAAAACTTTCTATTTTTTATTAAATTTATTTGAATTATAAATTCTGGTAATTCAGTGACGTTTATTGGTAGATATTTTAACCCCAGAAAATGGACTATTTGAGGCTCTCCAATAAGACCTTTGTTTTTTTAATAAGACCTAACTGTGAAAATTTATTGCGGATGTAAGGGAAAAAATAAATACCCGGCTTCGTCTGTGTATCCGCTCGAAAAACCTTTCGGAAAAACGGATGCCAACGACGAATAATCTATCAGTTTTGGTCTTCTCGGTCGTTTTCTGTGCTCTAAACTTAATTCTCAGACAATGCTGAGTCAACCAATCACAAAATTTTGTTTATGATATAAAACGTGCAAAATAACGTGTAATTAAGGTAAAAGGTTTTCAGTAGTAAAAAAATCCTCAAATTTTGAAATTGTTAGACTGAGCATTGTCTGAAAAGGCGTCAATGTATACCACCCTGTAAAGATACCCTACATTTTATGGTTTTTGTTTAATAAAAGCGAAAAAGTCAAGCGGCTGGAAATAGTGAATAGTTTATATGGTTTTAACCTTGCAACAGTTATACACCCGAAAATTTGCTTTACTCGATTCCGATCGGGTAATTTTAGTGTCAAAAATTTAAAGCGCTTTACGCAAAAAAACTTCATAATGTACATCGCAATAAAATATGGATTTTTTCAAGAAACAAATGGTTACCAAAGAAGAAAAGTGAGTCATTTATGACAACATCAAGCCATGGTCAACGGTCACCTACATAGAATCTCCCATTTTTGGCAGTCAGGAAGGTTTTGCTATGTGCTTGTAGGGATTGGTTATAAATAATCTACCAAGCGCTGTTTTTTGACTGCCAAACTTCTATTTCGGAACTGTCAACAATTAAATCGTCTGATGATTGCTTACCCAGCAATGACCTGCTTTAGTGAATTGGGTCCCAGGCCACACAAAAAATACTGGTCAGAAGCTCCTGAAAATTTGTTAGGATCTTCTAATGCATCCACCTAATAGTTCGGACCAGGTGACAAATGATTACTACTTCTCTTTTTGTTAACGGAGGACTCGCATAATTTCAGGTTAATCATTTGTCGTTGAAACTCTTGAATCACGCCATAAATTTCTCGGCATGCGGTTTCTTTACGCTGGACATGGGTACTTTATATGCGGTACGTGCCTTGGCGCAATATTTTCTAACTGCTTCCTTATTTTCTAGTAGCTTTTATTGTCGTTACTGTGGCATGCGTATGCCTTCTGAAACCGTTAGATTTTTATGCGTACTTTTGATATGTTTTATAGGTTTGTGGCGCAATAACCAGTTATCTGATCATACTCATACAATTCGATATGGCCGCGCAACAAGTGCGCATTTCTAAGGAATTGGCCGCAGCGAATGAGACCACCGCCATTGCGTTGGTTACTGAAAATTACACCTTCGGCATGATGGAATCGACAACGCCATGGGCTTAGATATGCAATGTAAATTTTTAAAATTTTATGTATATGTATGTATTTAGGTATATTTGCAGTTTATTATGCTCACATTAAATGTAGAATTTTACGATAATTGCATTATTAAAAATATTCATAAATTCAATATTTAAAAAAAGCATTTACAGTGGATTAAGGTGTACAAACTAAGCTGCTACTAATGACAGCAAACCTTTGAAAATCTTAAAAATAAATATTCCCTAAAATTTTCTTCAACAAAAGCTTTGAACCTAAAGTCTTTTTGGTACTTTGTAAAATCTGGAAAGGGATGTTCGGTCATTCCTTCCGCTTTACGCTGGGGTGATAAGTCGCCATGCAGTTTTGGTGAAATTTCTAACTCGTTTGCTGATTTCTTCAAAAAAATATCTACATGATGAGCTTGGAACTACTTCTACTTCTTCTGTTAATAATTTTCCATCCATAAATTTGGGCACACTGTGTCTTTCGCAGGATATCTCTAAGGCCATTTATGATGTCAAGCATTCCTTCAAATTAGAACTAGATGGGCTGCCGCCTGTATCTATAAAAAATTGTTCTGCCTTTGTACATATGTATATCCTCTCATGCTTATCTTCAATAAGGGGTTACATGGGTTTCCTCGGACAAAAAGCGGCCTTTTTTCAATAATTTATTTTACATATAAAAAATGAAATATTGTAATGAATTTTTCTTTTATTGAAAAGACTCATATTTAATACACATTTTGTAAAATTAAAAAAAAAAATATCAAAATGGCAGTCATTATGACGCCATTTCCGGCAGTTCCTCGGAAAAAAGGTGAATCCGAGTTGTCAGCAGAACTTCTTTCAGGATCATCTGAAATAAAAATAAAAAATACGTGCTTTAGTAAAGACAAAACACCAAGGAAAAAAAATTAAAATTGGATTTTTGGCGGACGTTTTTATAAAAAAATGCAAGTTTCAATGAAAATTTCTCGATATTTGTTTTTTTAATAATTGTAATTAAAAAAATCTTTCGTTCAAGACCTTGTAAATGATATCTCGAAGAACTGTGTAAAATTTCATCAAGATCGGTTGAGTAGTTCGCGAGAAATCTTGACAACCGACCGAAAACACAGTTTTGACAAAAAACGCGTTTAAAGTTTTAAGAGAGCTCATCCTCGAGCGCCCACCTTTTCAAGGCTGTATCTCCGAGACTATTAGTCGGAGCAACTTGAAAATTTAGGACAATATTCTAGAGATGTTATAGAATTTAATAAGACAAAAAAAAAATTTCGATTTTTTGAAACTGTGAAACCCATGTAATCCCATAAGTCTCTGTCTTCTGGTAACTTTATTTCGCGCAGGAAATTGACATTTAGTACCCGTATAGGTTAAAGGTGGTAGGAAGGATGTCTACCATTTCCAAAACATTTGAGTGCTTTTCTTTTTCAGTTAAACAATAATTAACGTTAATCAGCATAAATTTATCTCTGGTCGCTTCACCGTGTCAAATCTAGCCGTTTTTAGTGATTATTGCATGCCTGCCTTATCGGCTGGATTTCAAGAAGATTGTGTTTACACAGATTTCCTTAAAGCCACACACAATATTTTTACTAAAAAATTAGAGAGGTTTTCATCCGGTTTTCTTGTAGTGGATCAAGCCATATTTTCACAATAGATGTTGTGTTGTTATTGTCGATGGGATGTTTTCCGTTTCTTTCATTGCGTTATCGGGAGTGCCATAAGGAAGTCCTTTATCTTAGCGTCCATTATGTTATATTTATTTAACTTATGAATGTACGCTAATAAAAGTTTAAATCAGGTGAAAACTTTCTATTTTTTATTAAATTTATTTTAATTCTGAATTCTGGTAATTCAGTGGCGTTTATTGGTAGATATTTTAACCCCAGAAAATGGACTATTTGAGGCTCTCCAATAAGACCTAGCCGTGAGAATTTATTGCGGATGTAAGGGAAAAAGTAAATACCCGGCTTCGTCTGTGTATCCGCTCGAAAAACCTATCGGAAAAACGGTTGCCAACGACGAATAATCTATCAGTTTTGGTCTTCTCGGTCGTTTTCTGTGCTCTAAACTTAATTCTCAGACAATGCTGAGTCAACCAATCACAAAATTTTGTTTATGATATAAAACGTGCAAAATAACGTGTAATTAAGGTAAAAGGTTTTCAGTAGTAAAAAAATCCTCAAATTTTGAAATTGTTAGACTGAGCATTGTCTGAAAAGGCGTCAATGTATACCACCCTGTAAAGATACCCTACATTTTATGGTTTTTGTTTAATAAAAGCGAAAAAGTCAAGCGGCTGGAAATAGTGAATTGTGCATATAGTTTTAACCTTGCAACAGTTAAACACCCGAAAATTTGCTTTACTCGATTCCGCTCGGGTAATTTTAGTGTCAAAAATATAAAGCGCTTTTGTGGGCAATTGTTGAAAATCTCGAGTTAACGCAAAAAAACTTCATAATGTACATCGCAATAAAATCCATTTCAAGAAACAAATGGTTACCAAAGAAGAAAAGTGAGTCATTTATGACAACATCAAGCCATGGTCAACGGTCACCTACATAGAATCTCCCATTTTTGGCAGTCAGGAAGGTTTTGCTATGTGCTTGTAGGGATTGGTTATAAATAATCTACCAAGCGCTGTTTTTTGACTGCCAAACTTCTATTTCGGAACTGTCAACAATTAAATCGTCTGATGATTGCTTACCCAGCAATGACCTGCTTTAGTGAATTGGGTCCCAGGCCACACAAAAAATACTGGTCAGAAGCTCCTGAAAATTTGTTAGGATCTTCTAATGCATCCACCTAATAGTTCGGACCAGGTGACAAATGATTACTACTTCTTCCTGTCTGTGGCACATGATTCTGCTGGTGAAATATTTGCCTCAAGAGACAAAGCGTGGCTGTAGTCCGATTTCGCCTATTTTCGCACGATGACGTAGAAATACAAGAGGAAGGTCATGTACTAAAGGTAGTCGAAATCGGTTTGGTCGGGTTTCGAAATATGTGATTACACCTAAAAGTGATCGATGCCACGTTCATCGTTCAATTTTCACACCGGCTCCCATAAATCCTTTCTACACCATCTCGGTGGTAAAATTTAACGTTTCTGGCATGTTTAGTTATTGATTTACAGCGCATTTAGTAGTTTTTAACAGAACCGTTACATAGTTTAAATCTTTCGATTTCATCCATTTTCACACTGTCGGTAGAAGTTCTTATAAGATTTTTACTCAGCAAATTTGGTTGTTGTAGCTTAAGTGGTTTAGGAGATATGTACATTAAACTATAGGAGACTGAGGCCACTCCCACTTTTTCGAAATTTTATGCGCACAGATGCCTAATGCTACACCGATCCCTCTGTGTCAAATTAGAGTTAAATCTTAATTTAGTGCTTATTATGGTACATTTTCGGTTTCGGTTTCGGCGATTTGTGTATGTGTCAGTAGTCCGATTACGCTCATCTACGAAATCTTATTTTTTTGTGCTAAGAAACCTGCATATCAAGTTTCATCAGAATATCTAAATTTCAACTCAAGTTATAGCTTTCACGACGGACGGATGGACGGACAGGCAGACAGTCAACCGGATTTCAACTCGTCTCGTCATCCTGATCATTTATATGTATACGAGTACAATATATACATATTACCCAGTGGCGGATCCAGAGACGATTCTTGGGGGGGAAATTGAATTTATTATTCGATTTGGGTTTCAAACTTATTATTGCGAGAGAAATACAGTACAAATTAAGAAACAAATATTATCAATTCCAATTTTTAGGTAAACAAAGTGGTTATAATCGAAAAGTCAACCATATGCATGCATTACATAGTGGCTCATTTTATTAAAAATTCAAACAGAAAAATCCTTTTACATTGCGTGTTTCATAACGCAAAACGATGATGATGAAAGTTTTGCGAATATTTCGATGACTTCTTCGGCGGTGATTTCGATGTCATGATGCATATGAAGCAACGCTAATCCAACTAGTCTTTCTTGAAGCATGGGCGTTCTAAGCCATGTTTTTATGCGGCGAAGATAAAAGAAAGAACGTTCAGAGCTCGCGTTTGTTACGGGAAGTGTACAGAATACTCGGAGATAGGTGTGGATTGTTGGGAATATGTCGACATCACATTTTCTTAATGTTTCCAGTGCAGAAGTTGGAATTTCGCTGCCTTCAATTTTTTGTTGCTGCTGCCAGTGACATTGCCAGTAGCTTAATTCACCTTTGAATTTCAATTTTTGAGACAGAGGTATATAGACAGAGACCCTGTAGTAATCTTCGCAAGTTTTCACGTCGTAATTTTCGCGTTTCGTTTGTCGACTAAGTGTTCTCGGTTTCGTTTTGTCAACATCGAGTTTTTCCGCCATTTTCTTAGCTTCTGAATAAATCAATCGGAATATTTCATCAACTTTTTCCCTCTTTTTTTCCAACGTGGCAAGCAACGTCCCAATCATTTTTGATGCCAAATCGCCAAATCAATTGCTTCCTTTTGAAGAACTACGCTGAGCGAATGGGCGAGCGATAGAATCTCGCTGAGACAGAAGAGCCCGACGATAAATTCGAACTTGCATATCGCATCGTGCTTCTCTACCCATCTTATTTCACACAACTGGACAATTTTTTCAGCAAGTATCTTTGCTAATACAGTCACACGTTTTGGAAATGAGTTCTTGAAGAATTTGTCGACTTCTCGTATGGCACTGGCAACGTTATCGATTAATCGTACTATCACTGACTTTGAAATACTGTCGTTGAGTTTGTGCGAGAAACACGGAGTCATGACAGCATTTTTTGCTTCTTTCCGAATTTCGTTGACTGCTCCGATATTTGACAGCATGACCGCACATCCATCAGTCCCTATCGAAGCGCATTTCTCCATTCGGAGATTCAGTTTCTTCATGTCTCCAAGAACAATCCCCTCGATGGTAGATCCACTTAGAGACAATTCTTCATCGGTTCGGTAATTTTTTCCAGCAGTCCTGTAAGCCATTAATCCATCTTCAACCTCGCTTTCTTCTGATTCTGTGCCCTCCGCGAGAGTATTCTTCGAAAGTTGACCGAATGCGTCCAAAATAGATACAAAGTCTTTTCGTATGCATGCTTCGCCAGAAGAAAAATCGACGTATCTGAGTACAATGCTAATCTGTAACGAGAAACATTATTCTTCTGTAAATTTCTGTTTATTTTCTTGGGAACAACCATTATCCGATAGTTCAGACAATAGGCATCAATTATTATATTTTTACGGAAATTCTACTTCTACGTAATAATTGGCAGGATGATAGTATTACCTGAGCTTTTCCCGACAAATCTGGAGATTCATCGAAAACAATCGTGTAAAACTCAGCACGAGCCACTAGTTGCAAAATTTTGTCCAGTATCTCTGCCCTGCAGCATTCAATTAGTTGGTTCTGAATCGTTTTACTGGTATAGGTCGCTCTTGAAGATGTGCTCCCAAAGTGATGCTCTAGAGTTGTGTCACCTGAATCTCACCTAATTTAAACACCAAAAGTGTTGCCAGTCAAAATCGTTAGCGCCAGCTTAAAAACGAATTAGCGTTAAAGAGAGAACAAATCATTTTCTATTAATCGTAATAATTTCCATATATTGTGAGTATTCAGCGAATTCATTTCGATATTTTATGGATTATATGCTAATTTCGGTGGTGACTAGTGTGCGCTCACTACTTATGAAATTATTGCGGTAAATTTAGATATTAATCAGGCGGCGCACAAAGTGAATTGCCAGTGCATAACTGTGAGCGTGTTTGCAGCAACTCATTAGTGGTTGATGTGTGTGCAACATATTTGTCATCAAAATAAGCAGTAAACAGCGTTTCCACATACACACACACACACGCAGATACACAAATATTCAGCGCGTATTTACATGCCTTTGGGTGAGCGCACAAATACAGCTTTACTTCACGGCACACACATACATATGTAAATGCGATTGGATTAGCAGTGAATTGCCGACCGCATTTCCCGCTCAATGACTTACACGCACACAAACAAACAAATATTTACCCATGCGTTTCGAGTGGGTGTGTGAGTGTGTGCGCTAGGCTTGCGTGGGTGGCAACACTACTAACACGCTGCTGACGAGCGACGAGCGACGATTGACGAGCAATGCACTCGAATTGCATGCACCGCGGTCACATTACCGCTAGCTGTCAACCAATGTTGCCACACACCAATACACATGCATACATATACATATATATATATGCAGTTGTATTTACCGTTAGCATCACGAAGCCGAACTCGCATTGCTGGGTTAGGCCGCAAATAGAAGCTGACGCTTGTTGGCTGCAGTTAGGCTGCTGCCAAACACCGTTATTTGACGGCTTGGTTGCCTGACGATTTGACTGATTTCCAAGTGTGTAATTAATTAAATTTTCGCATTGCGCAATGGCGAATCTGAAATGCGAAATGTGAAATGCAAATGGATATTAATTAAAATGCCAATTAAAATTTTTTTTACCAAAAATATATATTTTCAAAGCTCACATTTTTATGGCTGCGCATTAACAAAGCGCACTATCGAGCGCTTGGCTGTGGAAGGAGCGCAAAAACAAGGCAGAAGCCAGCCAGTGCAGCTGCTCAGCGCCTAAGCGTATGCAAGGCTCGTGTGCGGGCAAGGCGAACGGCCAACAAAAAATGCTAATTACACAGGCAATCATCATCACCAACAACGCCAACAGCAAAGCCAGTAAAAACAACAACAATAACAAATCCTACAACAACAACAATAACTCCTACAACAACCAAAAAGCGCTGCTGCCACTACTCTGGCTGCCAACATCATTAGCCCTTACAGTGTTACCGCTATTTGGGGCGTGAGCGAGTGGCGGCGACAAAAGACGCGCCGTTGCTGTTGCACGTAGCGCCTGCTGCAGGCAGTCGTCAGCCAGCAGCCTGCAGTCGGCGGCAAATGCAAGTTACCGTGAAATATTGTATGGCTTTGGCATTGATGGCATTGCTGACTGGCGGCGGTGGCTGGTTGCAAGGCTGTTTCTGCAACTGCTGCTGCAAGTGACTGCCTCCCGCACTCATTTGCCCTGCTCATGTTGCCGCATGCAACCAATCATTTGCCATTTGCAGGCCGCATGTAGAAATTGCAAGCTTTTTGCTGCCACGCTCATTTGAATGCGCCTTTTGTTTTGTTGTTGTTGTTCTTTTTGTTTTTTTTGCTTTGCTCTGGCCATAAAAATATATAAAAAATTTACATAAAAAGCGCAAGCGCCTAAAAATATGGTAAAAAGCAATGTGCCAGTGAAAAATGCACTAAATGTGTTGAAAAGAGTTGGCGGTCGAGTGAATTGCCTGTGGCTAAGCCTTTTGAAAATCGAGCCTAAAAAATTAAAATGTCTGACTAAAATGTACAAAGAAGCCGTGCAAAAAATTTAAATTTTTAGTGGTGTGGTTGGCCGTAAGCGCATACCAATTTATGTGCGAAGAGTGATTACAGCGTTGCATTTGAAAGAGTGCGCCTCTTACTTTGTAAATAATTTTAAAAATTATCTGAATTTTTTTTTAATATTTTATCTATATTTTGTGTTTAAAGTGTATAAATAAATTGAAAATTTTAAAACAAAAAATTTTCAGCTGATAAACCCCATCATTTGTGAAATTCTCCCATACAAAGTAACCAAATTAGTTTTCCCCTACATAGCATTATTCTCTTCCAATTGGACCCATTATGTAATGGTACGCCTTATGAAACTAGTTTTCGGTTATCTTATGCTTATATTGACCGCTCATTATCGATCGTTATCTATTGGAGGATTTAGTAATGTGGAGAATTTCACGTAAGTGAGGAAAGTTTTCCGAGCGCCATTCACTTGGAAGTGGCCAGACATTTCTCTTACAAGCAATCTTAAGCAGCTCACGACTTCAGGTCTTAGACCAAGTATCCTTTGGGTAGCCAAATAACTTCCGTTTAAAGGCGAAATATCCCTCACCAAGGTTGTGCGCTGGGTTTGGGACCCGCCACGTAAAAAACACGCCAATGAAAAGAAAACAAAAAGCCTCGGATGAGAGACCGTTCGATACCAAACAAGGTATTAGACAAGGCGACTCCCTTACGTGTAACTTCTTTAATCTACTCCTGAAGTTACCATCTTCTATAAGAGTAGAGGATAAGACGAAATATTTCCTTTCAGTCGTCGCACTCGCGCCTTGATTCCTACGCCACTGTTGACAGTCATTACTTCGAAGTCGTAGATAATTTCGCCTCTCTTGGAAACAGCAGGGTATATTTATACATATTTCAAGAGAACACAGTCGCATTCTTGAGAAAAAAGTGATACATTTGAGTTATACGATATCTTCGACGTCGCTAAAAAGGGCCTCCACTGATGGATTCTCATATTATAACACAGATAGGTCATTGTATGTAAAATTATATACAGAACAGACATAAAACATATGACGATCAGAGCACTTGTCTTCAAGTTATCGCGGTAGCAAATTCGAAAAAGCTGATAAATTACATTAATATATTTTACTAAAATGGTCGGAGGGTCATTCCATAAATTGCACTGACTTCTCTAAAATCATTTTACACTATAATGTTACATAAGAAGATGATCAGACTCCACCATACTCGCATGGTTGCAATGCAACTCAAACTCAACTACAAACAGGATCAACTTTATCTGAACTCGGATTTAAGACCAAAACCACCACTTATTCTCCAAGAAATTGATTGATAAAAGGTAAATTTGGAGTGAGATATCTACTACTTCACGTGTTAACAAAATGAAGACTTGATGAATTTTATAACCGAAATCACTTCCAGTTCCAGTTCCGTCTTACTTTGGACTGGTGATCGAGAATTGGTACGAGAACAAAAACAAAAGTCATGCAGAAAACTCTACTTTTATTGTTCAGCCAAACATTTTCGTCGTCTGAACGCGGCTTACGCAAAGGACTCCAAACTTGAACTTGAAGAAATTACACCTTCATTAAGTGCGCGTACACCGATCATATCACTATCAAAAGGACTCAATTGTCCACAACAGCCTCATATACACCAATCGAAAGATCATTCACCCCACACAACATTAATGGTTCATTCCCTATAGGCAGGAAAAACCTTATTATACCTTAATAGTTCCTTTTTACATTTATGCCTTTCCGAAACTAAGCCTAAAACATCCTGGAGCTCACATCTCCGCAGAGGTGAACTACTGGGAATATAAATGAAATATATTTTCATGCATTCAGATGCTTTTTTGCGACATACAGAGCAATTACAAGAGTTCACTAGCTTCACAAGTGACCTGCTTTTGACTGCAGAAGTTTAACAAACATATAATACTATCTGGCATCAGCGAAAAACTCTAACCTAACCTGATTCCTGTCGGTGAATGAATGCGCATAGCGTAGACGCAGTATTAATCTGTTGTAGAATATCAGAATTTGCTTTTCAATTGCATCCAAATACTATTTCTTCTATTTTCAATATGACTATAGAAATATCTTGTATTTTGAACAATAGTCTTTTAAAAAGCGATGACTTCATGACGCCTTTTCGTTGTCTCATTTTTATATTAATTTTTGGTGGATGAGTTTTCGAAGAGTTTACAAATTAGGTGAAGAGTTAAAGAACCAAACAATCATAATCTCTATTTCTACCATTGGTGCAACTGCCACAGCTTTTGTTCAAGTCAAATACCACTTCTCTCTCTAACACCGTGACAACTCGAAAGTATCATTTTCCAGTTTTTTTTACCCACCCTAAACGACTACTTTTTGCCATAAAATTATTACACGCTCTTATAATTAACACCATCAACGATCTCTATAATTCATACTGGTCAACATAGAGTAAAAATCTAACAAATTGCAAATAAACTTTTTATTGCATGCGATAAATTTAAATATGTGTTCATTTAAATACCGAACCCTATAAAAATTATTATGACTTCAAACTAATATGTAAACTGTCGACTGTTGTAGCTCCTTTACGACTTCTCAATATACATATATATTTTTTATGGCGTGACATTTATGAAATTTCACTTTCAACAAATAATTTATAGACTGTTTGCTATATTTATTGTAACATGGGAGGGTTATAGCGTGGCACTTTAACTGTCTGGCAATAAAAATGCAAACAAAAAGAAATGTTAACTTCGGCTGTAGCCCTAACAAATAAAGAAATTTATATAAAATAACATGATTTTGATCGTTCATGGCAGCTAGTGATATATGCTATTGTGGTTCGATATCGATATCTCCAAAAATTAGGGATCAGTAGCAAACAGACTGTTATAGATAGCTAAATTGACTCAGCTCGTAAGTGTGACCTGGTCTACGAAAAGGGAGCTAACGTGTGAAAACTAGTTTTCTGGGAAAAGCTGTTAAAAATAATCGTCAGTTTCTCGTTATCTCATTAATTGTTCTCCTTTTTTTTTTGACACCTAAGCCCCCTTTCCGTAGACCAGGTAACATATACATATGTGCCCGAAAAATAAGGTGACATTTGAATTTAAACTGCGCGCGTTGAAGGATTTGGAGAATTATTTTTTTTTTAGATTGGTAGTACTGTCAGTCACATTTATGTCAAATTTCATGTCAAAATATTCATTATTGTTTGAGATACGTGTCGTTTTGTGAGCTGCTAAAAGTGAGTTTTTCGTTTTTTGCGATGTCGAAATTTGTTGAGCAAAGAATTTGCATTAACTTTTGTTTACGGAATCAATTTTCTGCTGCGGATACGTTGAGGATGGTGCAGAAAGCCTTTGGTGATGAGGCTATGCCTAAAACAAATGTTTACAAGTGGTATAGTGAGTTCCAAGCCGGCCGTGAACGTGTCGAAGACGAAGAGCGTCCAGGGCGAACATCAACCTCAACCGACGAAGCTCACGTTCAACAAATCAAAGATTTGGTGTTGAAAAACCGTCGATTAACAATTAGAGACCTTGCTGATGAAGTTGGCATATCGAAAGGCTCAGCCAATACCATTTTGAAGGATGTTTTGGGCCTCAAGTGCGTCAAATCTCGACTGGTACCGAAAACATTGAATTTTTTGGAAAAAAGGCGTCGCGTTGAAGTGTGTGAAACGTTGCTATCCGGCTACCAGGGTGTCACGCAGCGCTGGCGATGAGACTTGGGTCTATGCTTATGACCCCGAAACAACCGATCAATCGAGCGAATATCGTGCCAAAAGAGAGCCGAGACCAAAAAAATCGCGCCAAAGTCGCTCAAAAATCAAGGTCATGTTGACTGTTTTCTTCGATTATCGTGGTGTTGTGCATTATGAATTCCTTCCAACCGGTCAAACAGTCAACAAAGAATATTATTTGAACGTTATGCGTCGTTTGCGTAACGCTATCCGCCTAAAAAGGCCGGAATTGTGGAAAGACAATTCTTGGTTTTTACACCACGATAATGCACCATCCCATACTGCCCTCGTAATCCGTGATCATTTCGCCAAAAACTCAACCCATATCGTTCCGCAACCACCGTATTCACCTGATCTGGCGCCGTGCGACTTCTGGCTGTTCACCAAGCGCAAAAGACCGCTCCGGGGACACCGTTTTTGTACGATAGAGGAGATTCAAGCCGCAGCGAAGACGGAACTGAAGGCCATCCCGGAAAGTGACTACAACCAGTGTTTCGAAGATTGGAAAATTCGTTGGCATAAGTGCATTGCATCGGGAGGGGATTACTTTGAAGAGGATGAAATTGATTTCGAAGAATAAAAAAAGAATTTTCGAAATAAATACAATGTAACCTTATTTTTTGGGCACCGTCGTCTCCTTATGTTTACTAGAAACTAATAATGAATAATCGGAATCAGTTGATTGTGTGAAAAACTTTTCTATTATCGAGATATCTGCTCGAAATTTAGTATGGATCCTTATCTAACATTGCTTTAAAATATTCAAAGAATTCGTTCTGATCAAATTACTACAGCACATACTTGTATTTGAATAACCTTCACAACTTAGGAGCAACCGACGTTCACGTTTTTCCTAATTTTTAATTTAAACTAAGAGAAAATGTTTTTGTCTAACCGTTTTATCATAAATATGAGTGAGGAAAGTCCTCTCAGCGCCATTCACTTGGAAGTGGCCAGAAACGTTTCTTCTACATATAGCTCAAGCAGTTCACGACTTTTAGTCTTAGACTAAGTATCTTCTGGATAGCCGGAAAAAATTCGTCTTAAGGCGAGCTAAAGTGGGAAGGCGAGTCCTCCCTCCCCAGGGTTGTACGCTGGGTTTGGTACCCGCAACGTAAAACACATTCCCCAATGTAAGATCAAAAAAGCCTCGGATGAGAGATCCTTTTTTTTTGATGACGACCACTGCAAACTAGTTAAGGATTACGATTTAAGGACATGCATCTGAAATGACCCATCTCTTAATTGGCAAAGTGCCGCTGTCCAGATGGTTGATGTCTTTGTAAGAGTAAAGCCTGACATCACCGCCGTCCAAGAAGAGCGATGGCCTGGACAAGGACTGAGACGATTAGGTTTTTGTGGCATTAATACAGTGGTGATACAATGGAGCGCGAATTCAGTGGGATTCATGGAGATGGTGGAGTGAAATTAACATTCCCAAATGGGTTGAGGTTGATCGACTTCGCCGGAACCCGAAATATGGTTATCTGTAGTACTAGATTTCAGCATAGGAAATTTCATCAAGCTAACTGGCTGTCTCCGGATCGAAAAGCCACCAACCAGATTGATCATGTTGTGATGGACAAAAGACCCAGTGTTTGAGACATGCGTACGCGGTTCTAGCATAGACACGACCCACTTATCTTTTTGCAGCGAAGATACGCACCCGCCGCTGTGCAGCAACAAAGGCACGTCAACAAACGCAAGGAATGTTCGTCGCCTAGAAGCTGCAATCACAGTAAGCAGCCGAAGAATTTTCTACTCGACTTGCACTCCTGCTCTCTGAGAGCACTCGTCAGCAACTCAGTAAAAGTGAACTGTGGGACGGCATTGCAAGCACCGTACGTACAGCTACACACGAAACCATCGGAAATTGCAAAAAAACAGCTGGTACGATGAAGGCTGCCGTGTCGCTGTGGAGAAAAAAATGCTCCATTTCCCCGACCACAAAGAAGTTCGAATAGCAATTGCCCGTCTAAAGAGCAGCAAAGCGGTCGAGTTATGAGGTCTCGAGAGAAAGGTTCTGCAGAAAATTTAGACGAATACCGCAGTCTATAGAATGATGAGCTGTACGAGATGTGCGATCAAACTAACATACTTCAGCGAATTAAAAGACAGCGGTTATGTTGTTCCGTTGGAGGAGAACACTCCAGCCTTGGACTTTTCGATTCAGTGCCTGCCGGGGGAGGCAGAGGAAGAGGAAAACCCACACTCCGTTGGAAAGACCAGGTGGGAAAGGATCTGGCTATACTTTCAGTCTCCAATTGGCGTCAAGTAGCGAAAAGGAAGAACGACTGGCGCGCTGTTGCTGAAAAAGAGTATTACATACCATTTATGTAAACAAATTTTCATGAGTTCTCCTTAAAGCCTCTACATTAAACTATGCAAATTCATCTCACCGTTCACCTCAAGAATCACCAAGCACCACCAATATGCCGCGGTCAACGCAATGTTTACCAAAAATGCCAGCTTTATTGTAACTTAAATATGAAAATCTGAAAATCCGCTTGCCAGTCTGGCAGTTTTACTCTTCTTATCCACCATTTAAATGCGTCGTCTTTTTGACTTTTTTCCAACACTTGGTTCCTTACTGCCACTTTCATTGCACCTCGGCAGTATAATTCGGTGTATGGCAATGAAGAATGAATTGCCAGCAGTTTTATTGACCTCCCGCACACAATAATAAACCAGCAAACGAACACTCGACACACACACACACACACACATGCATGCACGCATGGACCTGCAGTTCAACACTCGCTTAACAATTTTAACGAACACACACATACACACACTTGCAACCGCGCAATGCAACTATTGGACGCTGCGGCTTTTAAACATTTGCCACAGATTTTTTCTCCCCGCTTAACCGATTCTGGTTGCATGCGCGCTGCTTGCTTGTTGCCACCACCGATGTGTTTTTTGCTTTTTAGCTTATTTTTTAATTTTTTTTTTCATTTTTTTTACATTTTTGCCGTCACTGTTATTGCCTTGTTACGCGTATTTGCCATTTTAAGCATTCGCCTGCGGCAGCCCATGCAGCACCAATGTGGCCGTCTCAGTGGCAGCGACAGCGACAGCGACAGCGACATCCAGAATGCGTCGCTGGCAATGGCAGTGACAGTGTTGTAAAAGTCTTTAACGAGCCAGCACTTAATTTTTCTGTACCCCAGTGCCGGCTCCCCTCCGCCCTGTCACATATACTCGCCCGTTATATGTTAGTGCTGCTGCACAGTCGCTTGTGCTTGCGGCAAGATCACCGAAGCGCGCCATGCAACACGCATACTTGTCGCAGTCGACCCGCTCCTGCAGCCTTTCCACTCCATGGGGTTTTCGTTTATTTTCTTTAAAATTTGGTTATATAGTTTTTTATGCGCTTTTGACTTAAAAATTATTGCGCGACTTTATTGTGCTGAGATTTTACGCAGGAAAAATGCTGTAATTAAAGAAAATGTTGTAGTGTTAGTTAAGCGTGGTGAAGTAGTGTGTGTGGCGACGCAAGCGTCTCGCAGTAAAATGTTAACGCAAGCTCAGTGATGTTAATGTCTTCTGGTTTGACTTTCAGCAAGTTAATGTCGCCTTTTTATTAGCTCATAGCAAAAGTATAAAATTGCCGTAACTTTTTTGATGGCAGCCAGTATATTACTACAATTGTTCTGATAAAAATTTAATATTATATAAATTGGCTTTATTTTTGAGGAATTTAAGTTATTGGGGGATATATTGATTGAAATATTTCTAAATTGTGGATTATTACTTTGACGGAGTAAACCATAGTTTACGTGAGAAATTAATCAAACGTAAAAGCTATTTGTGATTCATCCGTAATACTCTTCACAAAATACTGAAAAAGACATAGCTCGAATTTCAAAGTGAAGAATTATGCATTTGAAACTATTCCTAAAGCTTGAAGGACGTAGTCATGTGTAGTAGTTCACGCAAGTGAGGAAAGTTCTCTGAGCGGCATTCACTTGGAAGTAGCCAGAAACTATTCTTTTGCATATAGGTCAAGTAGCTTATGACTTTCGGTCTTAAACCAAGTATCCTCTTAGTAGCCAAAGAACATCCGTTTGAAGGCGAGCTAAAGTGAAAAAGCGAACCAACCCTCCCCAGCGTTATGCGTTAGGTTTGGAACTCGCCACGTAAAAAACATCCCCTTGAAAAGGAAACAGTATCTCGGATGAGAGACCCCTTTTGATGACGACCACAGCAAACGAATTAAGGATTACGATATAAGGGCATACGCTTAGAATAACCGGTCCCTTAATTGGGAAGGTGCCGTTGTCCAACTGATTGATGTCCTTGTTAGAGTAAAAGCTGACATCACCGCAGTTCAAGAAATGCGATGGAGGGGACATGGACTGAAGCGCCCATATAAAATAGAGACTCCGTAGCCGAGTCCGGGCATTCACCCCGGTGAATAAACGTCTAGCCACAATCCGTATCAAAGCGAAATTGCGCAACATACCGCTGAGGACGAGAAGGCCGATATGACAAATGATGTCTTCTATGGAGCAGACCTATGAAAGATACCCCCGCCCCGATGTCAAAATCGTACTTGTCGACTTTAACGCCAGAAGAATAAGGTATATGCCACAATAGACGGTGAATTCAGCCTCCATGATGAAACATCCTCAAATGAATTGAGGCTGATCGACTACGCCGGGCCCGAAATATGGTTATCTGTAGTACTAGACTCCAACATATGAAAATTCATCAAGCTGCCTGACTGTCTCCGGATTGAGAATCCACCAACCATTTCGAAAGTTCTAATTTCATTGCCACTGTTTATTTGGTTGAACCCTGGGCTGGCAGTGGAGATATTCGTCACCTAAGCGTCCGGAGATGACACGTTCCAGATGTGTCTGGGGCGATAATGCCGAACATGCCTCTGATTGATATTGTGTGTGTACACTGGAAACACTCCGTCTTTGCTACATACAACAGAACATATTACCCCACAATAGCGTTCATCTATCCTCGCCTTATCTTCTTAACAGTAATAACTATGGGATTAAAAACGACCACGTAAATGAAAGTTAATAGGAAACTACCTCGAAATTGAACAGTGTTTCTCATGGTTCATGGATCGACGGAATTTTCTTCCATAAAAAGTATTGAAAATACTTGTACCGCTCTGAAAACACTTTTATACCCAGCAACGGATGGTAAAAGAGTCGGCAGAAGCCAGTCGATTGGAAATATAGGTAGACCTGAGGTGCGAAGTGGAATAGCCAGCAACTGTGGAGGAATTTCTGCCAGAATCTTAGAGGTTCAATTATTTCAGAAAATAGTAATAGCCTAGGTAAAATTTAGTCCAGACAACAACGAAACTGAAGTCAGTCGTAGCTGTGCAACAAAGCTTATAGTATGCATCCGTGGCAGACACACTGAACAGGAATCTAATCAGCATGCCAACATGAGCAAAAAGAGTACAGAGTGGCAGTATGGACAGCTCCTGCCACTTGAGAAGGTTGAGAATTATCCGGCAAAACTGCCCATCCATTCTGCCACTCAGTACTCTTTTTCCGGATACGGATAAGTCTCAACCTTCTCAAGCGGCAGAAGCCACACGAGGGGCAATGCGGAAGATGGAGCTTACGAAGAATGAAAGAAGGATGTCTAAATCCAAGTCCAAGTCCAAAATTGTCTCCTTAATGACAAGCGTTTGCTTCTTATTATAGATGCTGAAATCGAAGCCACAAAAGATTTGACTTTGAAATATTCTTAAACATCCCCATATTTGAAAATCGTTTATTCGTCTACTAAATGACTAACTTTTCCATGTATGTATCTTCATCCAGGTCTTAATAAAAGAATTTCTTGTGTGTCTTGGTTTTGAGCCATTTACAATGGGCAATGGGGTACATATCTCATAACTCTCTTGTATCGAATCCAACATCCTCACTATGTTGCTGCCTCCATATGTAAAATTTTTGAGAGATAACAAAGTTACCGAGCAGAGGAATGGCGAAAGGGCGAAGAAGAAGGCCACAAAACTGAAACTGAATTTCCAACGAGTGATGATTTTTGAGATCGCATCTGTCGCAAAGTGTCTGCCAATAATACAGAAAAGAGCAATAAATAGACGATAAATAGTACACTTTGTACCGTATATAAACCGGATAATTTGAAGATGAAAAGATTCACTGTAATTGAGTGAATCCGTTACATTTTACAATAATAGCATGCGTTCATAATTTCGCTACAGTTTCCTTAAAGGAAATACAATATAATAGACCTATGTTGTGTAAGCAAACATTTATACAAAAGCAAAGTGGGCTACGCTCCGAAAATGTTGAACGCACATATGAGCAAGCGATTTGTAGCACGAGAGGGAAGGGCGGCTGTAGTGAGCACCCTCCATCGCAAGACAGCACGAGCAAATAATTTTTGGGGTCGCCTGCCTCGAGTAGTAAATATTTGCAATGCAACAAGAACAACAACTACAATAGCAGCAACGACAAACAGAGCAATGGCAATATAATGCCGCAATGACTTGATGCATTCTCGACACACGCATGAGTGAGCGGCTGAATGAGTGAGCCAGTGCCTGCGCATGGCTGAGTGAGTTTCGGAGTGCAGCGACATGGCAGTGCCCGCCGCCAGGCAATAGTAGGCGACCTTGTCCTTATGCCAAACTGCCATACAACTCCAGCTACATTTAGCATGTTGCACAACAGAGGGCATGGCAGAGTGGAGCACAGTGTGGCAGGGCACTGCATTGGTTGGTTCGTTGGCTGGCTGATGATGTTGCAGCTATGGAATTGAAAGCATCCAGAAGTGGTTTTACGCAAAGCTGAGGCACTGCAAATAAAAAATGCAACAGAGGAATGTTTAAAATTGTAGCAAATAAAGCAAAAAAAAAATTAAAACGAAAAAATAATAAAAAATAGAAACAAGAAAAATTGCATATGTGTGCAACAAATAGTGGTGTGCAACAACTCTTAAAAATTCAACGAATTTTGCGGTGCTTATCACGCATGCGATTGTGTGTGAGAGTGTGTGTGATTATGTGTGCCGTTATACCCTTTCTAGTGAGGCCTGCATGAGCGTCAGGGCCGTAGAGTCAAGTAACCCCCGCCACTTTTGGCAAGCACACAAATACCAAGGCTTTTATGAATATAAGAGTATGTGTGTGGACCAACTAAATATGTAAGTATGTGTGGCTTGCATAACCACACTTGTAGTTGGTAATGCCAGCGCGCGTTAGTGCAGCAGCGTTTGAGTATTTCATGCTCAAAGTAAGTTGAAGTGTTTGTTTCAGTTTTGCTCTCTGTGTTCCATTTTCTTTTTGTTTTTCCATTTTTCTGAATGAATTTGCAACTTGTATGCCAAAAAGGAAAATGCTTGCGAATGTAGGTAAATAACAATTTCATTGTTAGCGCGCATTTGCCTCTCCCTCTGCAGCTGCCTCAGCCTTCAAATGTGTCTGTGTATGTGTTTATGTAGCAGCTTTACTAGATTTGGCAAAATATTTGCTCAAAAGTCTGTATAGAAAATGGAATTGGAAGGAAATCAAAATATTTTCGGTATTTTTGCATAAAACATTAAGACGCGCCAGCAACCAGCGGTAACACATACACATGCAAAAATATTGGAGATCTTTCACTAGTAATCCTTTTGGATCCTTTTTTTTATAAATCCAACTTCATCATCAGTAGCTTCTAAGCTTTTGCCCCTTGCTGAGACCGTTGAAGATAAGCAATATTCATCTATTTTTACTAATTCGAAAATTTTTTTAATTTTACAGAAAAAAACAAGAAAAACCGTTAACTTCCTGATAGATAAAATAAATATCCATTCAATAACCTCATTCTGATCCTTCAGTTTGTATGTCAGATATATGCCATGGGGTCCGCTATGAAAAATTTTCTCGGATATTGTATCGGTGCTTTACATAATAATCTGTGCCAAATTTCGTGAAGATACTTTGTCAAAATTAAAAGTTTTTGTTATAAGGACTTCATTCTGATCATTCAGTTTGTATGGCAGCTATATGCTATAGTTATCCGATCGGAATAATTTCTTCGGAGATTTCACCGTTGTCTTAAATAATAACTCATACCTAATTTGGTAGAGATATCTCGTCGAAAGAAAAAGTTTTTCTTACAAGAAGTTGATTTCGATCGGTCAGTTTATATTGCAGCTATATGTTATAGTTGTGCGATATCAGCAGTTTTAGCAAATAAGCAGCTTCTTGGAAAAAAAATAACTTGTGCAAAATTTCAGATCGATATCTTGAAAACAGAGGGACTGGTTGGCGTATATAAAGAGAAAGACGGAGCCGGCTAATTTGACTGAGATGCCCACGCTAATCATTTATGTGCATACTTTGTAGGGTCCCTGACATTTCTTTCTGTTAGCATGTATGTTACAAACTGCATGCCAAACCTTGTTCAAAAGTATAACAAACAAAATTTTAATTCCGGTATATTAGATTATTATACGGATGTCCTTGAAAGTGGTTACTCACCATCAGTTAAAGCCAGGCCTTTGAAATACAAAAAACAAAACATACAATTTTTTTGCAAATCGCCTCGAATCAATCCTCACCTTACAATTTTAGCCAATTCTCCTGAAAGCCTTAAGATATGAGGTCATAACTTGGAACTCTATTTCTAAGTGTCATTGAATGGATGTCCCTTGGTTACTATTTTCGGTTAGGGCTCCTACAACTAGGCAAAAGCAAATATAGTTGAAGATTTGCAGCCCACTGGATTTCTTGCAGTCTATTAGGGTTCAATGCATGTCCTAAACTCACGCAAAATTCAGCCGCCCACTAGTATATCGAAGAAAATTTCAATCCAAGTTCCAAGTGTTATGATAATCCGCTTTAGCTAGGCAAGCATATCAAGTGCTGTCACGAAACATGTAGATATATGGTGACGACGTTCAAGGCTAGTATCACTCCTCTAGTAAAAGAACCTTCTGAAGGAGATTGCACTCCGAAGCAATAAGGTCTACTGTTACCATAACGCTGCTTGAAAAGCACTGCAGCGATCTGAAAGTTTCAAAGTTGAGTTTAAGTTAGTCTTAAACACTAATGGGTACTTCTCCAGCTGATATCCGGCCGCTCATGTTCCTACAGTCTCATCTATCGAGTGCCAATAGTAATTTTGTATACTTCCAATTTACACTTTCGCACATGCAGTTTTGCGCCCAGGTAGCTCGTTTCATCGAGTTTTAATGTTCTTTACCATGCTTCTGTCCAGTTCGCCGTATAAACAATGCATGGATTCTCCAATGCCTTTATAACCTGGCACAGAGTAGAAGTAAAGTTTCTTGCTTCTGGCAACACTTTCCACTGCTGCCCTGTTTTCAAAGACACTTCTGGCCGATATGCGATACGAGGTTACTGTCTTGATTACTGCTTGGCTGCTGTGTCCCATTTTCTCCGGGTTCAACCCTAGATCCGCTTTCGATGCTCAATGCTGGATTATATTGTCATGGTCATGATACTGCTAATACTGTTGAAACCTCCCCTTTATTAAGTTTGCCATGCCGTTCTCATATGCTACCACCTTAGGGGCTTTGCCGTCCAAGTTCCTTATCAGTTTGTTCAATGTTAATGTTCTTAGAAGCGAATATAGGATTCCACCTCACTCTCTATGCCTCTATATACTTCCTTGGTCATTCTAGCGTCGTTCCATTCTGCTCTTATTCGTCTAGAGGTCAAAGAGGCTTTTGATCCAGCGTTTTATAACATGCTTATAACCTGTTGGCTAGATAGTATTCAGAATAGATTCCGTAGAAATATTTTGAACACTCCAGAAATGCTCCAAGAGCATATTCCTTATATTCAAGAGTCCTGCTGTAACACAAGGAACCAAAAAACTAATTTTTATTATTAGATCAAATATTATTTAAAAAGATGCCTACTTGATTTCATTAACATATCTTGCCGATTCGTCGATGTTTTCAATATGAAGTCAAAGGAATGAGTTGTGATACACATTTGCTTTTCTGTGGACTTGAAAACATACATATGGTTCGACTTTGATTATTTTTAGTTGAGAAGTGGCAAACATTCTTTACAATATTTATGCTAAGTTTTATGCCAATATCATCGGAAATTTATTATTGTGTAATATGGAAAGTAGGCCTGGTCTTAGTACGATTTTGCCAATTTTTAAACTGGAAGATAGTTATTTCAAGATACGGTTTTTTGGTAGAGTATTTCGGAAGATATGAGATTTTACCGAAACGAGAGGTAAGTGGTGCCATGACTTACTCCAGTTTTGGTACTGAGTCACATGAACCCTAAACTATAACCTCTGTAAAATAAAATTTAGTGCTTCTGTCGTTTTTTCTATCGAAAATTATAGCAATTGCTTGAAACCAACGGCAGAGTACTGTTTGTGAATATATTAAAACGTCGAGAAGCTTCTAAGTTCTGTCATATGCATATATGTAGTATATTTAAAAACAGTTGCATAACCCGTTCATATGTAGTAGTGGAACTTCTTTCGCTTCCGGCAATGTTAAATGACATGACAGCCACCGGTTCCGCTTCAACGTCAGCGATTTCATTGTGGTACAACCCCTTTGCGGAAAAACAAAACTCTTCTCCCTTCCGTTCCTCCTTTCGTTGCTCAAAACACATGTGTACCGACTTCTATGCCATTATGTATCGTCACTGAAATCATTTCGTCGTTTTCGCCTAAGTATGACTTAAGTGCATTTGCACTCTATTCTACGCTATTCATGGCAATGAGAAGGAAATTGAGCACCTCGCACGCAGCCACTCATTCTTTGCAAGTTAATAACAAGTGCTAATGTATATTTGTGCACTTCCAATGCTCTATTGTGTGCGGTTTGGAATTCTTCGCAGAAATCTCATTTTCAAGCACAATAACGGTAATAATAATAATGCACTTTTATTGTTGTGTTACTCCACTTTTCCGTGGCATTGTCGGCAACGTCTTGCCGGCAAAGGGTTTCTCTGAAAGTTTGCTTAGCAATTATGTTCCATTTCTCATGAGAACGAAGTAGTTTCTCTCTTCAATTGAAAGTGTAAGATGCACGTTTTTCTGATTGGGTACATTATCGCATCCCTAAAACTTGCGTGGTCTCATGACCACCGTTATATGCTTTCATTATCATATTCTTCCGGCTGGGAATTCAGGCGATAGTAGTTCCAGTTGATTTCGTTGTTAAAAAATGGTTTGAGTATTGGCTAAGTCGTCATTGAAGGCTCGGTCTCTCCTTAGCGAAGACAAGTATTATTATCGTTACTTTAAAGTTCTTGTCTTGAAAGAAAAATATTCAGATCGAAACAAAACTCGTCCTTGCTTGCATAGAATCCTATTGGTTAAGGCCTCACCAGACAAAAAGTCGAAGTAGTTGACACTTTAGACTCTTAAAAACTTGTGAAATTTAATTTGAAGTCTTGTGCTGAAATACAGTAAGATTAGGTTCGGCCAGCCTGAATTGTGACACCCTTTATTATCTAGCTTTCCTGTGTAATACTGGTACACACTTCCTCTTAGGGTAATTGCAAGTAACAATTGAAATAGTTTTAGCCTGTCAGTGGTTGTCGTTTGTAAACAAAGTCATTACTCTGATTTTTATATGGAATTTCAATGCTTCGTTGGATTTCCATATTTGTGAAATTGTTTGCTTTTTATGCGCAGAGTGGATGTTCGAAAGCATGTGAAAACTGTCTTACTTAATACACATATAGTATACTATTCTGTATTTCAATATTTCAAGAGAGTAATATATATAGTACATTGAGAATGGAGTCATGTGTAGAAGTTCACGTTTGTGAGGAAAGCTCTCTGATCACCATTCATTTTGGAGTAGACAGAAACGATTATTTTACAAATGGCTCAAGCAGTGTCCCGTTCAAACTTCTAAAATTGCGGCGAAATTGACTTTATCTAAGAGCAAGTAGCTCGGAGGACCACTTACGGTTCACCCCAGGCCAGAAGGATCTCGTAGTCGCACAAGTTCTGGTTGTAGATCTCACTGGTGGTCCAAAGGTCGAATCCAATTACTCAATAGGACATCGGAAAACCGTCTCGTTTCCAATCGAATAAAGTTGAGACAACAAGCTCATCGAATTTGCAGTTTTTGGCGATTTCTTCGTAGTCTGATAACCATACAAATCTAATATGGAAAAAGCTTGATTTTATTGCTAACGAGCACACGCTCTCTTAGGCTAGTTATGAGTGCAGAGCTCTAGAGATCCAGCTGTGGAAAAGCTCACTATATATCTCTAAAGGCTTCAACCCGTTCACAAACCCCTCGCAGTTGTGTGAGCTGTAAAGAAACCGAGTCTAAGTATTGTAGAATTTCAGTGTGTTTCTGACCGGGGATCCTCAAATATCCAGCTGGCATTTACAAATCTTTGTTCTTGTGTCCCTTTACAAGGATCGTCTACTACCATTCTACGAGATCAATTTTTTTAAGCTCGAAAGTAAAATTCGAGTCGTTTCAGAACAATTATGCAAGTAATGAAAAAATCTCCAAAAATTCGAACTACGACTTGAGAAACACTACCAGCTTAAATAAGATCCACATAACTTGCTAATCAAATCAAAATAACAAAAATAAATAAGAAATAAACCCAACAAGAGGAACCCTTGCCCAAATAAATCCGCTGTAGATAGACAATACTCCCAACAATACATTTCCAAGGCAAATATTATAAATGCTTCATCAAAAGTAACATATTTATTCCTGGCTTACCAATCCCCAGTCTGCGCATATGTACCTTTATACGACAATATAATGTATGTACATGTCCCTCAACTGGAACACACATCTGCGCTCCATCACATACTATTGTATACGTACCGTTATGATAGACATTTGTCATAAATGATAATTTATCAAATCGCACACAGAACGCATCACTCAAAATACACACACCGAAAAATGCCAAAACTACAACAATAAAAGTGACACGCGAAATAAGTTGGTAGGGAAACTTCGACGTCGCGAAGAGTTTGACTGACACCAGATGTAGCCATCGTATTAGAAACTGTAGAAGAGTTAGAGGCAGACGGGATAGCAGACAACCGGAGAAGTAGCATGAAGGAAAAGTAAGAAAAAACAATTTTTCGTCAATCTGCTATTTGCGATAAGTTGCGCCAGCTACCCTAAAGAGGTGTCCCAGTAAGAAAGACAGCAATGGTTTTATTAAAAATGCGTGAAAAATGTTTTGACATTTTTATGATGGTGAATAATCTAAGAATGGATAACGACAGATCTTGCCCAAAGGGTTGCAGAGCCGCAGTTTACACCGAAGAAAACAGAAAAAATTTAAAAACTGTTGCCCAAAAAATCACACTTCTCTTTGAAACCCAAATACCACATTGTAACCCCAATCGACCTTCACAATTTTCACAAAAACCTTTAATTCTTTACTCTCCAACTTTCCTATTGGACCCATATTGCCTTTCACAATTTACGCGTCGCGTCCGCGTGCGCTCACAAAACATGATAAGCACTAAACTGTGGAGCGTGCAAATGTCAAAAATGTTGCCAATGGTGTTGACAATTTGATTGCAACGTGGTAACCCTGAACGCACGCAACACTGTGCTTTTGATGTCATCTATTAGTTATAGTGGTGTGCGTGCGTGTGTCTGTCTGCGCGGCGATGAGTTGATGATGTGCTCGTGTCAGTGAAATGTCATTTGCTTAGTCGCGTCACAAGGCGCGGTGAAAAACGTAGTGCTGCGGGCGAAATCAATTTTTCAGCATTAACTGACAGACGAAAGCTGCAGAAAAGCTCGCTGCTGCTGCCGCCTTTGCGCTGTATGCAGAATTTTTTGTATTGAGAATGAAATGTGGGAGATTATTTATTTACATAGAAAACGGGTTCTGTTCTGAGAGGAGGATTACAAGTAGGTATGGAAAATCGCTTCGGTCATCGTCCAGTATCAGCTTATTCTTTGAATAGAATAGAATGTAAATAAATTGAGGCTTGCAGCGCGATCTCAGGTCTATTGTGCTTTACCGTCTTTCACAGACTCATAAAAGGATAATCTAACTTTCAGGACTCTGCTGGACGCGCGGTCCAAGTTCTACATGCTTAATTAAATCATGAATATCATATGTCTAATCATATTTTTTGCCTAGTACCACTTTTGATGTCCCGAAGTTCTAATTTAGTTAAGAATATCCTTGTTTTATCGAGGCTAAGAAATTTTCTTATATAAAAGTTTCGCTTATAAAAAGATGCATATCAACGAAGAGCTCATTCTCTCACTCAGGCTTTGTTGATGATTTTTCATGACAAAAAATCGTTGGAATTTCTCTACTTCAGAAATCATTTGCCATAGCCAAAAACAGATAGTGATTCCACGTCTGGAATACAAGGTGGACGCATAAGAACTTATCATCAAGCTCCCGTAGTTTCCTTCCAATCCAATCCAATATGGCTGTATATGGCATGGCATTCTCCTGAAGAACAACAATTCTCGCCAATTGCTTCCTTCAGACGGTTCAATTTTTAAAGGTAAGGGTCCAAATATCTATCTTCTACAAGAGAGTACTACTACTGGCGTACTCCAATAACATCGATATCATTGGCATCAATAACCGCGCCGTTAGTTCTTCTTTCTCCAGAAAGGATACGGAAGCGAAGTGAACGAGGGCAAGACGAAATATCTGTCATCAAACAAACAGTCGTCGCACTCGGTACTAGGCTCCCACGTCACTGTTGCCAGTCATAACTTCGAAGTCGTGGATAATTTCGTCTACCTTGGGAAGAGCATTAACACCAACAACAACGTCAGCATCGAAATCCAACGCAGAATATCTCTTGCCAACAGGTGCTACTTCGGACAAAGTAGCCGATTGAGAAGTAAAGTCCTCTCCCGACGAAAAAAAAACCAAACTCTTGAAGTCACTCATTATTCCCGTCCTGTTATATAGTGCAGAGGCATGGACGATGACAACATCTGATGAGTCGACGTTGCGAGTTTTCGAGAGAAAAGTTCTGCGTACGACGACATAGATCAGCGAATTAAAAGACAGCGGTTTCGCTGACAAGGTCATGTCGTCCGAATGGATAAAAATACTCCAGGTCTAAGAGTATTCGATTCAGTACCCGCCGGGGGAAGCAGACGAAGACCCACACTTCAGCACTTCTCAGTTGCAATCCGTCATTCTGAAGAGAACCGGCTAAGCTTCTTATCCTTAAGACTTTTTGAAGTCAAGCCTTTTTAGAAACTAAGAGCGTTAAGAATCACATGACCCTTGTTTCGACTAATGATTCTTCATATGGTAAACAGCAGTGGCTATTTTCGTTTGAAGTGCTTTTGAGCGTACCATGCTGCTGATGGTAAATACTGATAGTGAGACACCACTTGTGATAAAATATTCCGAGATATTTCCTCTCGTGTAATTATGTACATGCAAATACTGATGCAACAGAATTTAAGCCATAATCCCTTATTCCCTAAATAACACAGTCCTCCCCATGCCACACATTTCCGATGAAAATTACGGCTATTTGTTGTTGTCATAACCAACAACAGCAACATGCAACCAACACACGGATGCGAATGGCTTCACTCGAACATAGCGTCACACATACCGACACAAATGTGAAATCATTTTTTTGCCAACACATTTCCATATTTTATTTGCGCACGTCAAAATTTTTATGTTCAATCCCACACCGCGCGCTTGTATCGGGAATATTTCCCATTCGCTTCGTTATTATTCGCAATTTCGTGCTGTTTCGTGACATTTCATGCCATTTACCGTTACGCCATGTTTGCCCATTTGCCCATCGCATTTGCCAATGGATTATTGTGCAATCTTTTGCGTTTTCATCAAACCTCGCGGGTGTCCTAACTGTTTTTTGGTTTCTCGTCGTTTTGTTTTTTTATCTTTGCATTTTGCTCGGCTGCCGATTTATACAATACAATCGGCGCTCATCAAACGCGGCGTAACAAAGCAACAGCAGCGCAAAGGAAAATGAAGTAAAAAGAGTAGCGAAATTTGTAGAAGCTTGTAAAAAATGTGGAAAATTTATTTCCAAATACCGGAGAATTATGATGGCCGCCGCCGCGTGAGCGTTCAATGGCAGCGACACGCACTTGACTGCGCCTGGCAGTACCCTGTGGAGCGCCATGTTCCGCTATGCTGTGCGGTGCGGTGCTAAGTGTATCTGTCCTCACTGGCTCTGGCACGTAATGACAATGCCAACAGTTGAACTGATTGAAGTGTCGTTTGTCATACACAGCGGGGGTGTGGTGGATGGCAGATAACTCAAACAATGATTGCAATGGAATTGGAATGACTTTACAACACAAAGGATGGAGTTTTATGTATTTCTATAGGCGGCTTAGAGTTGTAAACAAGTCTTACTTAGCTTAGAAACGGAACGATGAGGTTTACTCACAATTGTTGTGTGGCATATTTGTTACTCTTTCTCTCTCTCTCACTTTCTATTCCCTGCTACTATAAAGAAAATTTTAGCCTCGACTCATTTTCGCGGCCGTTATTGTTCTTCATGAGCAGCTTCTATACAAACAATACCATACACTAAGTTAAACCAAGTCTTACCATAAATCATAGTTTTTTTTTAGTGCTTCGATTGATTTAAGGAAGGTTAGTATTTAAATGATGATTGAACTTCTGTGAGCAAATCAAATCCTTCCTTTATTAAAACAGCCATAAAAAAGAAGTCTAAAAGTACTCCACAATCTACCGCTAAGTCGCACGATATGCACGAGGTCCAGAGAGGAATCCATCTTCATTATATGTACGAGATTTAATTTTACTATAATTTCCTTATTCTGTTTAACTAACACGTATAATAGTTTGAAAAGAATCTCCCGACTGATCCACGACTACCAATGACGAAAGCTGCTTAAGTGTTTTTGTTCGATCCCTTTTAGATATTGAAGAGATTTAACACATCAAGGTAGAGAAGATCTTCCACATATTCTTCGAGCAACAGTTGATAGGGGAATAGTTACTCTCAGAGCTAGAGAACTCATAGCTATTTGACCGATGTGTCTTAGAAATAGTATGCTGCTGTTTAGAAGCTTATTTTTTGGTCTTTCGAAGTCTTCCGGAAACAAGGATTTATGACCACTAGTGTCTCGGTCAATTTCCGAAATAGCTGAATAGCCGGAAGTCACACGGAGCTAAATCAGGCAAATATGGTGGTTACTTCACGACATTGGCTGAAAATTTGTCCAAAACCTCACACAGAATTAATTCAGTATGGGTTGGGTTAGGTTAGATGGCTGTTCAAAGAGCCCACGTGGATTGCAATATGTAGACCTTTGTGCAGCCACAGAAAAGAAGAACTACTGCGTTCGAACTTATAAATTAAACGCTTAGTAGCCAATCCAAATTTGCACAGGCGTTTAATTACCATTCCCGCCACAACCGTAAGATGTCTGAAGGTATGCGCTCCTCAAGTGTTTAAGGCTTGACCTCCCAAACGCGAGACAGTCAAGAATAACTTCTCTTCAGTCACGAAGGAAGTGTTTTCTGTAAATGCCGTCTTGTAAGATTTCCAGCCTTACACCATGGACGTCAATAGGGCAATGTCGTGTTAAAAGCCCCACAATTAGGGAGAGGCTAGCCTTACTGAGGGCTAAGATATCACTAGGAGCGATGTTCTTCAAACTTCACGAAGCCGAGCTATCTAGCAATAGAATACAAGACGTTACTGATACACCGACCCGCACCGGTTCTCTAGTATCATTTCTTGCTTGCTCATCAGCTTTACAATTACCTGCGATTGAGTGGATGATCACTTGTCTGAAGAAAGCTACACTCCGAAACAGTAAGTTTTCTGTTACTTTAAGGGATGCAACCTCGCTCTGGAAAACGATGCAATAGTTAGGTATTCTGAAGCTGTAGTTAAAAGCGAGCTCCTGATTGTAAATCCCTCCTTCAACCTTTCCATCAAGTTTTGACCCATCCGTAAAGAAGCTCACTGCCTCTTTCCTCCAACGGCTTCTTGCTACCGACAATTCCTTCGCGGGCAGAGAAGGAACCGCCACAGCTCGGTTTGGTGACTCCATGATCCAAGTGAACTGGTATGATGTCAAAGTGAACGAGGATTTCCGAGTGTTCAGACACGTGTTCTTTTAGAAACTCAGATTCTCAGTCTAATAGTAACTTTCGCAGCCATACACCTTCCGACGATATCTACGGGCAATATGTGCAAGCTATGCTATGGTTAGAGTGGTCCTTCCACAGACGTTAGTGCGATGCTGTTTTTCGCAAAAAATTTAGTGGTTATGGAACCAATTGTGCTTTCACTTTTCTTAGGCTCAAATAATCTTTCATTATGGTTTTTATCGATTTTTGCGATATTCCAACGACGCCAGTAAAATGACTGTTAGTCGTCGATCAATCCAATTCCTTTATTTTATTCACAGGTTGATGACCCTCTCGACTTTGAATCATATGCTCGCGACAAACAAATATCAACGAAGGCTTTTTCCAACATTCGTAACGGTCGGTACCAGAAATATGAATCCGCATACAAAATTTAATGGAACTTCTTTGTTCAATAATTCTCTCATCGTAAAAATCGCCGAGTGCTAAGTGATCAGAGTAACAAGCTGAATTGCTTTAGCCAGCCGCCTCTCCGTCTGTCTGCATATTCTTGCACTAATTCATCAGTTCTTGAGATATCGCTCCGAGATTTTGCACACATCTTTTTCGTACTAGAAAGCTGCTAATTTGTCAGAACCGCCGATTTCGGAACACTACACCAAATAGCTGTCATACAAACTGAATGATCAGAATCAAGTTGTTGTATGAGAAGCTTGTTTATTTTACTAAATAACGCTAGAAGTATTATCTTGAGCATTACTACAATATCTGAAGAAATTTTTCCTATCGGACCATTAGCTGTCACACAAACTGAATTTACACAAAACGTGATCCTGTGAAGGGTATTCTAGCTTTCTGAGGAGCAGAGGAAGACGAAGACATCCACTCTGTTGGAAAGACCAGGTGGAAAAGGACCTGACTATACTTGGAAACTCCTATTGACGCCTAACTGTGAATGTGTAGCGATGTCTATACCAATAAAGAAGAAGAAGAAGACACACAGTTCCTTACTACATAAGCCCACTATATAAAATCAACAAATCTCCCTCCCAAATATTTGCAATAATAATAATATTCCATCTATGTCACCCTGTATTTGATGTTCAATAATTTTACGATCAACTGACTCGACGGCCTGAAAGTATGCTATGAAAAGTCTACAAATATTTAATTGCCTACAGTCGCCGGTTGCGAAGTACGCACTTCACTTTAATGTCCGAATATAATTATTTTGCTCGACCGCTTTACAAATTTTCGCCCAGCGTAACCCGTACGCTTAACCTAAACCCCAGCGGTATTGATGCTGGATTTCGAATCGGGCAATAGAGTGCCGGCGAGTCACGTCTGTTACACTTTTGACTCTGCCAAAAGCCAAAAGTCCACACATTTTTATCTCTGCTCATCTAAGCAGTAATCAACGCACCGCAATAATAACTGTGCTGCAACAACAACAGCAACTTTAACAACGGTAATAATAAGCGTAATAATACGAGGGTAGCGCTACAGTTACGGATGGGGTGACGCGTGGGTAGTGGGCGACAGCGACACATTAACGAACGGAAATCTGTTTATTGCCAATGTAATGGCGCGTATTCTAATTCAATAATTACATTCCAGAGCAAACTTTATGCCAAACGAGCAACGTTCAAGCTGGGGAGGAGGCGCTTAGCAGCAGGGCGTGTAAATTAGTTGTCAGGCAGCGAGCCAGCAGCAGGACTAGCTGCTAACTTTCTTGTCTATCAAAGAGCATGAAAAAAGTTGCAGCAAACTTTGGTACTGAAAAATATTTACTATCAGCAGAAAATCATAGCGTAAAAGTTCGCCGGAAGTATTTACATAGCACAACACAACAGCAAAAATAGCAACAACAACAACAAGAAGTTGTAGCGAATAGCCAACATAGTAAACGTCATTTTGAGCGAGCGATAAACAGGAAGCCAGTCAGTCGGTGACTATGGCAAATAGGCTGAGGACGCGTGTGTGACGTAAGTGTGTGTGTGTATGAATCTATGTGGGTTTGTAGTGCGAGTGTAGTGGGAGGCAAAGCCAACAATTACCATAATAAAAGTTTTAAGCTTGAGAAATTTCACGGAAACGGAAGTAAATATCATAAATAAGATTGCTGTGACTCCCACAACGCCGTTGATGGCGGAAGCCAAAGTCCGCGTTAAAACCGAAGTGTGCTGGTCTTTTTGTGCTCAGGTGAAACTTCTGTCGTCGACATGGCAGCTAGCAAGCATGATATTCACACATACATTCTCAAAAGGTATATGTGTGTTTGACTTTCTTTGAACGAAACATTAAAAGGGCAACTTGTCGCCTATTAACGGAAGCCAATACAGGCAGGCGCGCGTGTATTAAGGCAGCAGCAAAAGTTTTATTGTTGATATGAAAGGCAGTGCTGAATTACTAACTGTAATTGTAATAACTCAGATGTGAAGATGACTGATTTTGGCTTGGTGTTGTTAACAAGGTTTATTTTTAGGAATATAAAAGCAAATGTCCAATTATGCTCTGAGCCCCCACTTTTCCACTAACATTTTCATGCCCTTCCATCCTAAGAGATTTATAGTATTTTATGTTATATTTTATATACTATAAAGATGAATTATGTGATTTCAGTTAGTTGCGATCTGTTATTAGACCCATAAACGTTCGGCAGTCCTTTGGAGACCGTGTTCTATTCTTTTATGCTCTTGCACATGATCTTGGCGAGCCAGCATATTCTTAAAGCATTTCATCTCACACGGATCCATTTCTCAGCCTTTCGGATATTTCATTATGTATTGTTAGCGACTTACGTATTCCTTGTACTGGTTCGGTAGCCTGACGAATGGCACTTTTGGCAATCTCATCAGCTATTTCGTTTTCAGGAACGTCTTTGTGGCCTTTTTTTATAGTAGGAGGAAGCCGGAGTGCGGAACATTAATCTACTATACCTAACATACTCCCATCTCATGTCTCTCCCACGCGACCACTAGACAAAGTATTACTTCATGGTAGAAGAAGACATTTAACAAATGTGGCTCCACAGACCTTTGCATGAAGTTTGCCACCCTTGCTGTCTCTGTGGCCTGTAATCCAATATATGTATATGCAGCCACATTCCGACTCCATATTGTGTTATTTGAATTCATTGAATTTCATCCCAAAAAAACAGAGCCACTTTGCGGCAAAGAATGAATCCAGCAAACTTTTTTACCTTTAATATGAACCGTATACCAGTGACAGTGTTCTGTATCGTCCAGAACGGAATGTTGTAAGGTCTTGGCGGCGGCAAAATCCAAGTTTTTAATCAGTCCTGAAATATGAGGCCGATGGTTGTCATCATGGAAAATTATTGGGTCTTGTCAAGTCGCAAATTCCGTGGTTTTTTCGGCAATCGTTCCCCATTCGTGGTTTCACCTACTTTAAAGAGTTCATAATTTGAACATAATTTTGCAGCAACAGTAAAAACTCATTGCAAAAATTGTTTTTTTTTTTCTTTGTATCGTTCAAGCATTTCTGACATGCAAAATCGTATTGCAATGACTCGTAACTTCAATTCATAAGACGTCCAAAAACAAAGAGGGGAAAAGAAAAAATATAAATACTATAAACACCCTTAAACTATAAAAACTGCTTCAATTCAATAATTTAATTTCACCCCAACCCCACTTCTCTAGCTTGCAATTTTAGTCAAATCAGGTCAGGTTACTAAAGGCTGTTCACCCTGTTTTGCCATCCATTGTATTAACCCTTTCGCTTGATTTCACTTCTGCATTTATCAGCCTTCGTGACTTGTTATTTGCCATTCATTTATCATGATTTTCATTTCTATTACTTTTTGTCATAAATAATTATTGTTTCTTCTAAGCATCCGAGTTCATTAACTCAATTGTTCAAAAGTAATGGCAACTTCACGTTTGCTCATTAAGAAATATTTTTCAGATGAAATTGAAAATCAATTGTTTAAACGGCGCACCGATTTAGAATGTCATTTTCATTCCTTATTGTGTTTCAAAGGAAATCATAAATTATATTTTCGAAAGTGCCGGTAATATTGACTTTAATACATTTTCTTAAACGCTCTCATGCTTTTTATATGTATCTCTCAATTGTTTTCCAGTATATTAATAAGCTGATACAGTAAATCAAGCTGGAAGTCTGAAAATACTTTAAGCGGTACCACTTAATTGTAACAAAGGAAGTAGGGAGAGCCAATCAAGAAGAAGAAGACGAACAGTAACACAGAATATATTAAAAACAAAACTGGCAGAGCTTTAGACAATAAACTAACCTTCCCGTTCGTTTGATTAACTCAATTTATTTAGCTGAAGTTTGAAAAACACTTTACCGAGAAAGTATTGTTCTACAAGATTACGGATTGATGCCTCGCTGTTCATAAGATGATAAAGACATATTTGCGTTGATATGAGTTTAAACTCGCAGACAGAAAACAATAGCTTTGTAAACTGTGGCCTTTATACTTCTTCTTCATTAATGGCGTAGACACTGTTTACGCGGTTATAGCCGAGTTAACAACAGAGCGCCGGTCGCTTTCGTCTTTTTGCAATGTGGCGCCAATTGGATATTCCAAACGAAGCCAGGTCCTTCTCCATCTAGTCTTTCCAAGGGAGGTCTCCCACTTCCTCTGCTTCCCCAGGAGAATACTGCGTCGAATACCCTCAGAGCTAGAGTGATTTCATCCATTCGGACGACATGACCTAGCTAGCGAAGCCGCTCTCTCTTAATTCGCTGAACTATGTCAATGCCGTCTCGTACAGATCATCGTTGCATCGACTGCGGTATTCGCCGTTGTCAATGCGCAAAGGACCATAAATCTTCCGCATAACCTTTCTCTGGAAAACTCATAACGCTGACTCCTCCGGCTCCGCACCATATAGCACTCCGGAAATGGAGTGGCTTATAGAATTTGTTCTATGTTCGTCGAGAGAGGATTTTACTTCACAATTGTCTACTCAGTCCGAAGTAGTATCTGTTGGCAAGTGTTGTTCTGCGTTGTATTTCGAGGCTGACGTTGTTGTGATGTTAATGCTGGTTCCAAGATGGACAAAATTATCTACGACTTCGTAGTTTTCACTGTCAATAGAGACATGGGTGCCTAGTCGCGAGTGCGACGACCGTTTGTTTGATGACAGGAGATATTTAGTCTTGCTCTCGGTCACTACCAGATCCATCAGCTTCGTTTCCTTATCCAGTCTGGAGAAACCAGAACTAACGACGCGGATATTGAGGCCAATGATGTCAGTATCATCGAAGTACGCCAGCAGCTGTACACTCTTATAGAATAATGTACCGTCTCTATTCAGTTCCAAAGCTCAAATAATTTTCTCCAGCAGTAGATTGAAGAAGTCGCACCATAAGGAGTCGCCTTATCTGAAACCTCGTTTGGTATCGAACGGTTCGGAGTGGTCCTTTTCGATCCTGATAAAGATTTTGGTATAGCTCAACGTCAGTTTACACAGCCGTATTAGTTTTGCAGGGATAGCAAATTCAAAAGATTGGACACATGGTGAATATCAGGTCAGTTGTTGATTTTTCAGACCTGAGGCTACACTGATAAAGTTCAATCAGTTCGTTGACGATTGGCTTTAATCTTTCACACAATACGCTCAATAGAACCTAATATGCCATGTTAAGGTCACAGTGGTTGACGCAGATTGTGCGGTTTCCCCTTCTGTGGATTGGACAAAGCACACTTAAATTCCAATCGTTGGGCATGCTTTCGTCCGACAATAGATGAAATTGTCTACGATATTCTACAAAGAAGCTGATGCATGCTCCTTATCAGTTCTTTGCCGCCGTATTGGAATAGCTCGGCCGGCAATCCATCGACCCCTGGCGCTTAGTTGTGTTTCAGGTGAATAATTGCTACTCGATTTTCTTCATGGTCGGGCAATGGAACATTCGCTTCATTGTCATAGATTGGGGAATCGGGTTCACCATCTCCTGCTGTTAAGCTTTCACTGCCATTCAGCAGGTTGGAGAAGTGTTTATGCTTTAAACTAAATAAAAAACAATAGAAATTCCTTAATAGTTACGGTTTTTTGAAAAGAAATCGTATCACTTTTATTGTAAATAACGACGGACAGATACCATATCAAAAATTTATCGTCTTGATATAGCAGCTACCAGTAAACGGCAAGCAGACTATTGCTAATTAAATACAAATGGCACTGAAAAGAAACTAAAGCATACATATATTTGCATAATTTAAGCGAAATAACTTTCGAGATTAGCCACATATGTATACACATATACTAATTGTATATTCAAAGAAAATGAGGATGAACGGTTAATTATTAAAGAGTTAGTGACCACTCATCATCATAAATTAGTAAAAGCGCGCGAATATCGATATAAAATAAAAATATGCAATTCAAACTCTATTCAACATTATTGTTTATATGTTTTGTTTCTTGTCACATAAAATCGACATCGGTCGTTAAATAAATCAATATAAAACAAATCTACTTTTGAAAGACATTAATGCAAAGCATTTATGCCATCTTTTTCACATAAAGCAATTATGTGAATAACATAAAAATCACACCATAGTTAAAAATTTATTCAAAACAACATACAAGTCTACCTATACATACACACATTCATACATACTTATGCGCTTAATTCAAAGCTTCGTATGATTAAGGTGTTATACACGTGCCCAGGGCTTTAAATGCCGCTGAGGCAGTAAACTTTGATTAATATGGTGTTTTTGTTTAATTATTTTAAATTTAATATAATCATAATTTTACTTGATTTGTTTTTGTTTGCTTTGAATTGTGTTTTTTCTTGATTGGTGTTGATGTTTTCGAAGGCAAATAAAATGTGCGCTTGATTTATAGTTAAGCTAATTAAGCATATGTATAGCATTTGCACGCCACTGTAGCTAAAGTCGTTTTTAGGTCAGTGACGTTATGCTATTATTTTCATTCATTATTATTATATTATCTGTTATGTTTTCATATAGCTATACTAAGTTCATAACAACTTTGGTTTCATGCTTCTCTACTTAATTGTCTCTAACCAAAATTTCCTAATTAATATAGCCTTATTGAGAATTATGGCGTGCCATTATGATGAAGATAAGCTAATTTGCTATTTTTTTTTCATAAAGAACTTAAATTAACGTTTTGGATTAGTATTATGTAGTACATTAGGGTTACTTAAAAAGCTGAATATCTCGAGAAGTATTAATGATAGCGATTTTGACCTCGGATCTTTTTTATATCAAATAAAATTTCCTACAAATTTGTCATGAACATTTTTTCTGTAGCTCTTGTCATTTGCGAGTTAAACACAAAAAAATGCGAATTTCATGGAAAAATCAGGTTTAGAGCCCCGTACTACCTCGCCGGTGTGAGTTACGACTTTGTTGCACTTGGCATTTTTTTAGAGTGAACAATTCTGAGAAATATGCGCGATGCCATAAAACACCTCTGATCTGTAGTAATTTAAAGGTAAAAAATCACGATTGTAGTGTATTTTCTATGGAAAATTTTTACATGCCTTGGTCCAGTTCTTAATGTTAATATTAAGGCTAAAATTTTCAGGGAATTTTTTTAGGGTATTTCCAAGGAAATTTCGTGATGGGATTGAAAAAAATTAATAGTTAAATAAAGCACCCTTATGTACATGTAATAGCATTAACAGACGGCAGCGTTAACTGCATTAATCCGGATTAATTCAGGAACATTGTACAAAATGGCCAATTTTAATCTATTGTGAATGAAAAACAAGCAACACTGACAGCTATTTTTCAAATTTTCAATAATAAAACAAGATGTTTTATGTTGTGATGCAGTTTTAACGTGTTGATATGTTTTTAAAATAAATAATGGTTTTGTAAAAATTGGTTGGCTTACAATCGCAATGTTTATCTTCGATCCATTTACATAAAAATGACAATCAGCTGTTTACGAGAGTTTCAAACTCGCATAGCTGCCGTCTGTCACCTACAAATTTGGATCTGATTAAGTGCGCAGTTCAAGCGGATTAACGCTGCCCTCTCTGTCAAGGCTATAAAGTAGTTTGTTGAGCATAATCTTTTCCCAAATCATCAATTATTTGACAATTTTTATGATTATTTAGATAATTTTCAAAATGTATTAAAAAGCAGTGTGACAACTTAATGGAGACGTAATAAGCAATTACAGCACAAAAATACCGGACAAAATATAATTAAATGTATCTCATTTTCTCTAATAATTCTACAACTGTCATATCGCAGATACCTAACTAAGCAATTAATAACATTTAATGCACTCAATTTACCATGCAATGAATCTAATTTGTTGACACCAATTAAGTAATTGCACAATTAGTGTGTAATTGAAAGTAAATTTTATACAACTTTATGAGAAGTGTGTTAAATAAGATTTGCGAGTTAAGCAACGAATTGTTATTCCACGATTTACATCGACCAACGACTTTATTTTATCCACATCGGCTTCAGGAAGCCTTTCACGACGTGGTGCAACGTTAAGATCGAATAGCCTGAATGACATTATACAAACCAGTTTTGATATTGGCGTTCGTTCAACACAACTTCTCCGCACACATTATATAAGTTGTGTCTTGCTTGAACTCTTATTTTTACTCTTGTTATTGTAAATATGTCAAAATTACTGTTCCTTCTTGCATCTTCAGTAGGTTACCAAACAAGAACTATACAAAAAAACTTAAGAAAATTTTCTTAAGTCCTACTATATCGGCTTATGTTCAAATATATAACGGTAAAGCATTTAAATGTAAAGTTGGCTGCAAAAAAAATTAATAAGGTGATCTGTTGTCTGTAAACGATCTCATAATAATTGTTTAAGTTAAAGGGAGTTTGTTTGATCACTGAACTCCGCTAACAACAGAAATTCAGTTACATTCCTGATATCTTCTTACGTAGTATCTATGCATTAGCTGACATTCTTCAGTAGTTTCATGTTCGATATGGCAGCTAAATACGAACTATACAACTTACCATTCACAATTTTCAAGAGTTATGCATATTGGTAATGTTTTCGACGGATGTTCTAACGAAAACGCTTCAATACAGCCAAATAGAACTCCCTTATTCACCATCTGACCCTCCGAAATAAATACATGATGCACCTAACCAGACGAGCAAGAACGCGTTTCATACCAAAATATCCACCAAAATCATTCGAACGGACCCGCGAGAGAAGTCAAGATCTCTAACCATCCCTCTAGCACTTGCCTGATGATTTTCAAACAACATATTCTTCACTTTTTTAATATATTCATCAGCTGAGGATGCCGAAGGCCGTCCAGAACGAGGCATGTCGTCAACAATCTCTCAGCCGTCTTTGGAGGCTTTATACCACTCGTAGACTTATGCTTTTGATAATACTAAATCACTATGAGCTTTTTCCAACATTCGAAACGATGTCACACACGAAATTCGGCTAGAAATACAAAATTTTAGACAAATTCTATTTTTTTTTTAATTTATCCATTGTAAAATTCGCAACGTACAAGCGTACTGAAGCGTAACGACTTAAACAACTCCTGTAAACAATTTGGTTGACAGATCTCACTCAAATTTGGCGTAGTAATTAAGGACAGTCCAAGCAACATACACTTTTTTTTTTAAATATCATTTACACAAGGAATTTAATTGCAAGAGAGAGCTATTAAGGAAGACCCGGTGCTCTGGAACAATTTTTGCATATTTTTTTCCAACAATTTCCTACGAATTTTGGCATTATGTATTACCATCATTTCACAAGAATAATTGAATGTAATGTTATAATTTGAAATTATGTTCCTGCAAACTTCTCAACGCTCATCATCCATTAAAAAATAACATAATATCAGATTAGCATCAATTTTTCTCCCATAATTATTGCTCGATTATTAACAAGTATGTACTCGAGCAGATGTGTTTAATATGAAAAAAAATCTACACACACCTTTTCCGGGATCTGGTTTTCTCTCTAAGGACTTGTGTAATAGCAAGGTGACAAATGGGCAGCCCAATATCTTCCTCTTGAGCTGCTATCTTATAGATTTAGTCCACCAAAACATCTGTGAAATCAAGTACAGTAAAAGCCCATATTTGGCATACTGACTCCTAAAAGCGTGACAAATTCAAAGATAAATTTTTATATATAAAAAATTCGGTGATAAAAAATTATATGATTTGCACAATATCTGAATTCCTAAAGTGCTTTACTGTACTTGTCTCCATCACACTTTGCAAGAAAATGTGAGTAATCAGCTTTTGAGTTCCATCAGCCCTAAATCGCTATTTAATCTTGATTTCCATTTACATAAGTGTTTAAACTCCAATGAAATGTGAAAAGGTTAGTAAAAACAACGTAAGAAAACAAAAACAATTAATCACCACCACACCGAGGAGAATGCAATTATACTAATAACAAACGAATATGAAAATTGCCTACGGCGAGGTGATGATTTGTCCATTGCTGGCGACGGCTGAGTCACTGCGTGCTCCACATACCTGTATTTGCAGACAAAACTTATTATTAGTACTAAATTCATTAACTATTTGTTAGTGTTTCATTCTCTTTGCTTGATTTTGTTGTTGTTTTTACGTTTGTTGTTAGACTAACCATTAATAGCTGAAGGCGACGGCACAGTCTCCACGCATAGTTCAAATGCCATAATATTATAATAGGCCTGACCTAACTCAACCAGACGAAATCTGCAAATACCAAGTGACTATCTGTGCAACAACAACAAGTGTGCGTTTTTCATATAAATTTACGTATTTTGAGGTGTAAGAGAGTGTATAATTTATTTTTTTTTTTAATTATTGTGTTGAATTAGCCTAAGGAAGGTCAGTGGCACGTGATTCAAGTCTAATTTGTAGACACCTCTCGAAGATTATTTGTTGATGTTTTGTTTTTTTTTTTTTAAATTCTGACTTTAATGCTTGTTTTGGATTCGCTTTCGGTGCATCACTATTTCTTTCATCCGCTGCAAAGATTTCAATGTCATTGTTAATTTGTTTAGTTTTAATATTTTTGGTTGTATAAAAGCTGAACGAATTCCATCTTAAGACATCAAATTCAATTCGATAATCACAGCAAACAGTTAAACAGAAAATAAGAAACATGGTTTGTGGCATAAATTTCTCTGAAGTGTGTTAATATTAAAAAAAAATAAATATTTCGGTTAAGCGACTTTAGAAAATTAATAAATTTATAGAAAAGTAAAAGAAAAAATCTTTTAAAAATATATAAATAAATTATTATTAGTAAAAGATATTCTCTTTTATTCATTGTGTAAAATTTTTAAAAACTAATTACAAAAGTGCTTCCAAAACTTACAGAAATTTAATAAAATTTATAAAATTTCGTGCTCAGTACAAATGCAAGAAATAATAATATATTAATTTTTTTTTTAATTAAAAAAAATATTACATATTTTCATTAATTTTTATTAAAATAAAAAAATTAACTCTGTCATAAAAAAAAAATTCTTAAATTTTTAAACAAATATTTTAAAAAGTAAAGAAATATACATAAATTAAAAGTAAATTAAATAAATTTAAATTTGTTTTCTTCTCGAAATAAAAAAAAAATCGTTAAAATTACAAAATAAGAAAAATACTTTAAAAAATATACAATTTTTTTTTTCTTGCATAAAAAAATAATTTGAAAAATATATTAAAAATTGCTTGTTATTTTTTTCTAATATAAAAAAAAAAATTTTTTGAAATCGTGAAAATATTTACATTTTTTTTTTGAAATTGTAAAACTATTTTTAAAAATATACAAAATTTTTTTTTTTAATTGTGAAATTATAAATACGAAAATATAATAATTTTTCCCATATTTAAAATTTTGTTTTTGTAATTTTTTTTTTTGATTTAACCCATTTTGTGGTTTTGAGAAAAACAGTTATATGAATATTTAATAATTTTATTTTTTAATTTATTTATTTTAAATTTACATTTATTCAGTTTTTTTTAATTTATATTTTTTTCTTGGTGCTTAAGAAATGGACATTAGATTATTCTTTTACTACAATTTTGAAATTTATTTTAAAAAATATACAAAACAGCTATTTATTTATTTTTGAGATTTTTTTTAAATAATTCTTTTTTGTAATTTTAAAATAAATAATAATGAACAATTTGGTTCATTGGAAAAAATTTTTTTTCCAAAAAATAATAATTAACACTAATTATAAATAATTTCTCTGAAAATAATAATAATTTTAGCATTCATCCGTTACTTACATAAACGTATATATTTAAATAATTTTTAGCTTTATTAAATCAATTTTTTTATTTTTTTTAAACACTTCTTTCATCTTCTAGAAACTCACCATCACCGTGTTGGCACTCATTGGTTGCGTCGCCGCTGACGTCTCACACTTATCCGGCTCGTACTTGCCGCCCGTACAGCCCCAACCTCAGTATCTACCACCTGCTCAAGAGTACTTGCCACCTTCTCAACCGCAACCACAATACTTGCCACCCGCAGCACCGGAGCCACAATATCTGCCTCCTCAACCACAATACTTGCCACCTGTGGCGCCTCAACCCCAGTACCTGCCGCCTGTTGCGCCACAACCTCAATACTTGCCGCCTGCTGAACCTCAACCACAATATCTGCCGCCTGCACCTCAGTACCTGCCTCCTGCCGCTCCAGCACCTGAGTACTTGCCGCCTGTTGATACACCTGTCGCAGAGGATGGTTACCGCTATAGAACCGTGAAGAAGTACCGTTTGAGAAGCCACTAAATTTGAGTGTTGTTGCATAGCAAGTGAAGGAGGCGTTGTTAAGGATTTTGTTACAGGGATTCATTATCGTTTCTAATTCTCTCATGGCATATAAACATATTGTTTTTGTTAATTATTTTCTAAACTCTGACGAATTTATACATTAAAGAAATTTGAGAAAATGAAAAGATATTTTAATTCAAAGATTCTTATTACCACACATTCATATATAAAGGACTTAAGAACGCTAAAGGAATTACGAATTTCTCTGAATTAATTATAGTATTTCGCATATTCACTTCACATTTCCTTTTGCATACTTTTAAGCTGAAATGTTAAGCCGTCTTACTAACGTAAGTATATAAGCCTCAGCATTAACTCCCACCTATGTGCTCACTTACATTACATATATAGCTAAGGTATACCCACTCTATTTTATAACCACTGCATTTCGACTAACAACCCAATAACCAGTCGTCTTGAGTGGATTTTGCTTATCTTAACTCTGCAGCGAAGTATACATTTATGCGCAAAGAAAAGCTTCGTCTAACCAGCGCCCTTAAAAGGCTAAGACCAGCTGGTAGCATAAATAACGCATGTCACAAAATATTAGCCATTATCCGGAAGCAACTATTCAAATGCTCGTAAGAAGCAAGCACAGAACAAAGCAAGACAGCCAAATGCAGCGAACAGAGAGAGGATAAGCGGCAGAAAACGAAAAAGTAGAAGAAGAAAAATGTCCGTTATTCAAACAAAAAAGAACAACGCCTTATAAATAAAGAAATCTTATAAATCGAACATATGTCCATATACTAAACATATGTAAGTAGATGTGTCGGAGGAATATCTGAATATGCAAAATAAGGAATACTTTTTTGGAAATGTCTCTATTGGCAACTGAAGAAGCATAGATAATCCTAGCAATGCGATTGCTAAGAAACGCTTTTACAAATATGTAAATACGTCTATGAATTAATATTCCTGTTGGTTTATTGATTACAAGCACTCGTCCCACAAGTAGAGCGAACATATTTGCGAGTAAGGTAGCGAAGTATTCGGTCGAGCTGTTCTTGCCTTTAATTCAGTTTCTTTGCTGATAAATTTTTACTCAAAAATAACAAATGCGATGGTTTTATTTTTAAGCACCCTTTTTCGGAAATGATTTTTATTTATTGAAAAAGATTTTTTTGAGAAAAGCTATTGTTTAAGCACTAAATATAAGGCTTGTCCCACAAATCAATTTGAAATCATCAGGTATTTCAAACGATACGAAGCGGACTCAAAAGTATCAAACATGTGTTGTCCTATGAGAATTGGACCTAAAATAATCTCTGTCCAATCGAGACTTCAGTTAATAATTATTTCAAAAATATATCGGAGATCCAAAACCATTGGCTGCTTGACTTTAAACACATTAGGTAGAATGGTGTCTGCATCTCGCACAAGGCTTACTCATTTTATCTAGGTTAGCTCAAGTTGAGATCAACCTTTTTTGCTAAAAACAATTCTAAAACAATCTTTATTTTTAAAATGACTCAACCTTAGACAAGGGTATTAATATTGTTAGGCCAAGTTTCGATAAATGTTTCCTGATAAAAACCATTCTAAAACCGATAGTATTCACCTTTTTTTAAATAACTCCACCTTAGACATGGGTATAAAAATGGAAAAGGATTTATTGTTACGTACTTGGTCTGGGTGTCATACGATGGTCAGTGGTTTTGTATAATTTGGTATATTGAACAAGAATGCAGTAACAATAACATGCATGAAACGCAAGAAGAGAAAGTAAAGAAACAGAATATTAACCCAGTATCTAATTATACTTTATCAAATATATTTTAGTAATTAATGGTCATAATTCAATGGGAGATATCTCTGATGGTTTCGAACATAAAATATTTGGGTGCGGCTATTAAGGCTTGCATCCACATTAAAATTAAATTTTCGACTAAGAGTGAACGAAGCAACATTTTTCCCGTTGTTTTGACATTTCTCTTCAGTAAGGTTTGCCATTTCATAATGGAAAAATAAGCGATCCAACAACGAGTCAAAATTATTAAAATATACTACCGGAGTTTTATACGGAGTCTGTGGCCTCAACTTTAAGAGCGCTACGTCCAATTTATTGTCGTCGTAATCGTCCTGTCAGATAACAATTGAGCGTCTTATTTAAAGGTCTCACTGATTCTCCAAAGAACAAAATATGTGCGGAACGAAAGGAATTAGTTGATTGAGGCAAGAAATCATCTATCTTTTGATATATAAAAGATTTATTTTTCATAGTTCAGCAGTTTGGCATTCCGATCCACTGTAGATTATATAGATAAAAATAAGATACTCCAATGACCATATGAGAGTAGGGTGACTGTTATTCTCCAAGTTGTATTTTTGTTTTTTCAAAATGAACCCAAAAATTCCATTTTACATGGGAAATAATATGATATATATATATATAGAAAATAAAGGGCTTGTTTTCGTTTGATCCTTACTTAAGAAACAAGTGAAGCTTCTATACTTCAGGCAGCCTCATGTAACAAGGAGACAGTTGCTCAGGGAGTCCACTGAGGGGAGTTCTACAACTATTGCAGTTCTTGGCGATGGGCATGTGGGCATGCTACTTGCAGAAAGTACACAGCGGTGGACTTGAGAGATATTCCTTTGTCCAGCATTATCTAGAATGCGGCTTAGATATCTAGGAGCTTTACAGTTCCAGGGACTAGGTGAAGAACCAAAACCAGATACCAAGTTGCTTTTAAGGTTCGATAAAGCGTTGACATCGGTACCTCCATCACTAAGAACCAGTAGGTATATTTATGGCGGAACAGCCGGCCAGTATAACTTAATATAATCTACTTTATGACGGAACTTGTGCAAATACTGTCCATTTAAAAAAATTCTACTGTCTCAATATTTGGCTGGAACAAGTCAGGGTTCAGCTGTCTATTTGAAGTTTACTATTGAACGACTCGTGTTTACGAGAACTTTTCGCGTGTTGATTAACCGTTAAAACTTTGGTAAAGCATACAACGTAAATCCCAAGAGATCCAGTGAGCACCCGCTACACTACGCTCGCTACAAAGAGTTTCTCTAATCGTAGGAGTACTAACCGGTCTTTATCAAGTTGATATCGGGCAGTTGAGGCTAAAAACTTTCTGCATATCAATTGTCGAAGTTGTTTAGAAGAACTCGAGGTAAAACAGTTTCTATACCTTCTTTTTGGCTGACCCGTTTTTCATGAATTTTTGGTCTTATAGATTAAGATAAACTAAAAATTGGTATATGTAGGTAACTAGTTACACAACTCCATACTTTTAACTGGTCTGAAACTGGTGTAAAACTGGTATATTACTAACCAAACCTCGCGATTTTAACCTCGAAGAGCTTCGAAAAGTAAAAATTTACCAGTATAGAGGAGAGTCACTTAACTAGTTCTTACTAGTTACAACTTAGTTAATAGCCAGTTCATTTCACAGCAAGATTCTGCTACAAATATACAAGAACAAAGTTGGGGCTAAGAGCATTTCGAGCAAATGAGCAACGAATATGCGAGTCAACTCAAGCATATTTCATTATTTATGTGCATTGAATGGAGCTGCTTGTAGCATTGACAATGAGTAACTATCGCCAACGAAATGTTAACGAGAGCGCCGCCACACGAGCGAATGCACGGGTGCGAGGCGGCAATATAGTGACCAATGATTAAGAGAGCGGAGGAGGGGAAATGGCTATCATTTGGACACAAAAGACGTATGACCACACAATGGATAGAAGAAAAAGGCAAAAACAAAAAAAAAAAAAACAACGCCAAGCTTAACTGTAGAATATACACAGGCGCATGCAAAACAACAAAAAGCCATGCGACAGCGGCAAAGGGTGAGCGCTTGCATTTGTGGTGGAGCCAGGGGAGATACATGTGAACATGTAATTTGTGCAAAGCATGGAAACCTCTCAAGAAATTATATATGCCTACGAGTGTGTATGTTTGTTATCCCCTAAAAAAAAAGTGAAAATGCAGGACTTAAAAGGATTATGCCCTTGCTGCCTGACAATACAAAAGCGCCCATATTTCACTTGGCGTATTTGAATAGCGGTAAGGCAAGTGGGGCCGAAGCACATACATAGACAGCATGTAGGTAATGATGTGAAAATCAATTTGCATAGCCACAAATGGCTTGACAGCCAGAATAGGCGTTAAGGAAATTCTATTTATTGCCGGCAGGTTTATTTACAGTATTTATTAAGGAGGGTTTTCTAAGGGGCGACGCTTCTAATGTATGGTATATAACCAAGCAAAATGATTAATATGCTTGCTCAAGGATAATTGCCTGTTATTATGTAAATCAAAATGCAGTAAAATTGTCGCTGCCGCTAGGAAACCTTGAGTCATTGTAATAAGTGGCTTTTGCTATCGCGCCCAAGGATATTAGAATGAATTCGGTGTAAAAATTAAAGAAAAAAGGTTGCATGTATGGAAGCAAGTGCATTTTATGTTATGCAATAATTTCAATTGGTAACTGCTAAAGCTCTTAGTCAGCGGTAAGTAGAAGTGGGCGTCTGTAATGACGGCGTTCTGTCACTGCTTTTGTTTAATATCGTATTTAATATAGTAATGGAGAAAGATACGCGTGAAAAGAAAGAAATAAGCTGATGATTAAATAGGCATCGACAAAGCCAAAGAAATTATTATCAAGATCTATACGCAGAACTTACAAGTCGACGGCATAAAACTCGAAAATGTTAAATCTTTTTTGTTACTTGCGTATTATTATGTCCGCAAACCAAGAGTTAAAGAAAGACGTTACCCAACGTGGTCTGCAGCTCCCCGATCATTACGCGGCGTACTAAAATAAAAATATTTAACTCCAATATTAGATGTATACTTCTCTGCTGTTACGAAGCCTGGAATCTTCGACATCCAAAAGCAGCAAGTAATCGCAAATCGATACTTTCGCAATATTTTTCGCAATTTCAGACGCGTCGTCTCTAACACTGGTTTATGGTCGCACACAAATAAGTGGTACTTGAGTGGTGCTTGATTGGCTAAAATTCCCAAAAAAAAATTTGGGCAAGCTCAGGTATGTTCTGAGACGAGATTCAGACAAAATAACCCGAAATGTTATCGATTGGAATTCACAAGGTAGCCGATAAAAGGTCCATGCGCTCTAACCTGTGGAAGGAATTTGTCAACAAAATATCTAAAGTTCAATAAAATTGGAGCCGAATCTGGAGGCGAACACAAGGTCGTAATTTCGTCTATCTTGTAACCAGCATTAACACCAACAACAACGTCAGCCTCTACATCCAACGCAGTATAACTCTGTTGCCAGATGTTACTTCAGACTGAGTAGCAATTGAAAAGTAAAGTCCTCTCTCGACGAACAAAGACCAAACTCTACAAGTCATTCATTATCCCCGTCCTGCTATATAGTGCAGATGTATGGACATTGACAACATCTGATGAGTCGGCGTTACAAGTAATAAATGGAGGAATGCAATTTTAGCCAAAAGGAAACAATATTTCTATAAAGCTCATAGTACTTGTATAAGAAGGCAAAACGATAGTGAAGAATGTTTTGTAAGAAGACATGCTATAGTGCTGTTTCTGTGGCTGATGACTTCTGTCTGGATAAAAACCCACGTCCGTTTCGGTTACGTAGATTAAGATGTCGGAATAGCTGGGATCTTATCGGCGCTATTTTAGCTCAAATATATCAACTAAACATAAGAATAATGCAATTCGATCCACATCTACAAACCCCTGCCCTGAAGAGTTAACCTTGAAGTAGTTCTCTGCTTTACTTTACATCTGTTTCTATTAGACTTTCAAAAGCTTTCAAATCAGGTCGCGGAAACCCTAAGCTTTCACCTAATTAATAAAACGAGGGCATTACCTAGGAGAGTAGTGCCTAGGCTTCCAATGGTACCGCCAACGTATTGGTGAAGCGAGTTTCCAGGTGATCCAGTCATTGAACTTGTTCGATTTCGCTGATACAGAAGAAGCTCAGAAAACGCCTCAGGTTTAATCCTGCATTGATCCATTGTGCCACACCAGATACCTAAAAGCTATCGAGTAAATTCCATTGACATTCTGCCGACATACTTGCTCATAGGAAGCCGACCAGAACTGATGGCCGCCATTTTCTGTGAGTCCAAAGATGCGATTGACTACTTAGAGAAGTAACCACGGGACTTTAACCTTTAGCCGATTTGACGTTGAGTTGCAAAAAATGAAGGCATTTCACTGAAAGTACGATTTCATGAAGTATTTTCTCCAGGTTTGTCCTCGTGTGACTCCTCTACAAATACAAACTTGAAAAAGTCACTCTATGGATAAATTTTGAGTCGATATAGGAAGGTCAAAGAGGTCAGCTATGAAGATCTCCAGAAAACGTATTTTTCAAACTACTTAAAGGAGTCGTAGCGTTGCTTGATCAGAAATCTTGATCTAAGAGAAGTTCTTGTTGAGAAAAAAGTCTAATTTTTTTAAGATTTCCTATTATGGTTTTATTAGCCACATATATTAAACCTCCATACCTCTAAGTTAACGAGTTACATGGGTCAATAGGTTTCAAAAAAAAAATTTTATAAGCTTATCAAATTCTGCAAAACCTCTAGAATATTGTCCTAAATTATCAAGTTGATCCGAGTAATAGTTTCGGAGATACAGTCTTGCAAACTTGTGCGCTTGAGGCTAGCTAGGCTAAGTGCGCCGTCATTGAACGTGTTTTTCTAGAAACTGTGCTTATAAAGTCAGTTGGCAAGATTTCTCGAGAACTACTCAATCTTCATGAAATTTTACACAAGCCTTTGAGATACAATTCTTAAAGACTTGGACGAAGCATTTTTTTCGATTGCGAGTACTTGAAAAAAATGTTGCGAAATTTTCATTTCTTGTAAAAATGTCTGCCAAAAATTCAATTTTCAGTTTTTTCAAAAATTTTTAATTAATAGTGTACGTTTGTAACAAAAAAAAATTCTAATAATATTTTATTGTGTATATGAGAAAATTTTGTTGAAAGAAGACTGTTTTTTACCCGATGAAACCCATGTAACCCTTAAGCAAAATAACGATAATGTCATATTGCTGATAATATAGCTCGGTGTAAGGAATGGCTAAGAATATTATGTTTCTATTATTCTACTATTTACCATATGGCACCATAAAACTACACCAAAAAAGCAATCAACAAATTTAGGGCCTAATCGTGACAATTATTTATAAACAAAAAAATATAATCTAAATAATAAATATAATTAACAACAAAAATCTATGCAAGCGCAGCACAAAAATCAGGAAGAAGAAAGAAACAACATTTCGAGAAAGCAATTACAATACCCGCACGCTTCCATTTCTGCTGATAAAAAAGCACTGCACGCGCCTTAAGCTATGCTACATGCGAGCACAAAGCAACTGCATATATAAGAGTATGTGTAAACAACTGCGCTAACTGCTTGCTGCGCTGGCTGCTGCTTTGAGCAGACAACGTGTACAATGTGTTCTGTGATATGACATGAATGATTTGCCTGCCAAGATGCATCATTTGTCAACGTGTCAAGCGGACTAAGGCACGCGGCGCCCAACCGCCCACCAAAGCACACACGAAGCAAATAACCGTTGCATACAAATATACAATACAATGCTCGTGAAAACTTGATGGCAAGAGTACAAGAAGTTTAGTGGCAGAGAAGACGCAACGTATCTTGTGTCTGTATTAATAATACGCCTGGTGTTGCAAATTTATTTTCATGCCCCATGCGCTGTGATATTTTATTTCGCTATTTTATTATTTATTATTACTTATTTTGTGTCTTGCACGCGCTCATATGTAACTATTAACATATTTCATATATATTTTCATTTATTTGTAGGTATTTGTGTGCCTTTTCCGCTTCCGTTTCGGTGTCTACTTCTCGGCGTTTATTCCAGCTTTTTGAGTCTAACTACTTTAGCTGCTTTTCAACTTTGCCAGTCACAAAGGACCCCAACTATCCCTGAAGTAATTCAATGTTAAAGTTTTCTACTTCGTTTTGTTGTTTCTTTTTTCTTTATTGTTGTTGTGTTTTGCATGCATGCCACTTATACACGCATGTGGCACGCGCATAATAGTATTAGTAGAAGCACAGACATGTGGCAGCAACGAACAATTGCATTGTCATATAAGTGTAGCAATGGAAAAATAACAACAACAAAAGAAAAAGAGGAAGAAAAAATAACAACAACAATAGCAAAAAGAGGAAGAAAAAACTACAACAAAGTACGACAACAAAAACATTGATAAGTAGCAGCACTGAATGCCTCACCAGCGCTTGGTCGGTGTAATGACAAGGCGAAGAAAAATATCAACAGTAAATTTTCTTCCTTTTTTCTTCATTTTCCTTTTTTTAATTTGTCGCCTGTGACACAAAACTATGACGGCACTTCAATTTCGCACACGCTCCGCAGCTGCGTTGCCTTATTTAGTTAGTTAATTTCGCTCGACATTTAGCTGGCTCATTCACTTCAACTGTTGCCAAAGTCAATGTGGCCAAACTTTTTCACACCAACTGTGCTGTGCGTGAGTGTGAGTGTAGGCATACATGTGCTGTGTGTGAGTAACTTTTCAACTGCTTCATTGTCAATATCAAGACACAAACACACATGCATACATACATGTGAGGAAGCACACATATACACACACAACTGGTTCACGTATAATATCGTACACACATCTACACTATTTTACCGCTATGTATGAACTAGTTTTGCAGACAGAAATGCCGCTTTGCTTCGTAAATCCTCATTTTATCAGCGCTCACTGTATTTTATATGAGAAATCTCTTTTTGGTGATACTTTATTTCAATATTTCGCTTCTTTTTTTGGTTTCTTAATTTTTTCTTTTAAAATTCTAGTTTCTTGCTCCTCTTTTCTGGTGTTTTTTCCTTTAAGTTTTTAATTTTTTCCTTTATTTTTCCTTAGTTTCGTTTTTTGTCTTCTGGTTTTCTGTTTTTTTTTCCTATTTAGTTCTCTGTTTTCTTGTTTAGCTTCTTTGTTTCCTTTTCTAGAGTCTTTCATTCTTTTTTTTAATTTCTTTCCTTTGTTTTTTATTTAATTTTACATTTTTTTTGCGTGTTTTTCTTCATTTTGGCTTGTTTATGGCCAGTCACTTTGGCTTGCGCTCAGTTCTTTGGGATTTCCCGTGGCGCTGTCATTTCCATTTTATGTTTACTTTCGTGGAAAACTATGCGGAAATGCGCAGATGATGGCATTAGTATACGCATATGCACTTTCGTTACATTTTTTTCCCGGAAAGTGTCCGCAAATAAAACCCTTTTGTAAAGCAAATTGTGCCAAGTTATTGAAAAATGTAGTTGTGGAGAATGATGAACTTGGGTTTACAGTAAAAAACAAATATGACAAAGACCTCAAAAAAAAGACCCCATCCAGTTTTCCCTTTCTTTTCACTGACTGCTTCTGGAGCTAAATTGTCAACAAAATATCAGAAGATAACTTCTAGCCAGTATAGCTCAGTATTGACATTCAAGAAATGATGTCACTGGTTTTTGATTAGCTAATAAACCTAACCAAGCCCATTCCAACGAAATGCGGGCTTATCTAACCTAAACAGACTCAAACTTTATTCCTTATCTTAATATGAGCAGTCCCAAGTTTTCTTTTTCATATTTATCTCGATTTCATGACTCCTGAAGAGGTGATGACTCGAAAGGACGATCTCTTCTGAAGATTTCCATCCGAATTTAATATTGGCGAAGTTTTTCGTTAAAGAGTCATGGACTTTTATTGAGTCGGGTTTTATATAAATAAATAGAGATATGACCACCATCTTACGTCTGTGGAGTTCTTACCCTCTTGTTATAGAGCGAACTGCTCGTTTTGCTAACTAACAATGGAATCCGCTGTCAAGGATATGCGGAGGACATTGTTATCCCGGCTAGAGGAAAATTTGAGGACACTCTCTGAGATATCGTACAAAGGGGATTAGGTCTATATAAGGAATGGTACAAAGGGGTCGGACTGAACATCAGCCCCTCGAAGACCACCATCGTACCGTTTACGAGAAGCAGGTCTCTGCCTGGCCTCAGGAACCTAACACTTGGGGTAGAGAACCTTAGTCTTACGCTGGATTCCACTCTATGGTGGAAGCAGCATGTTGATCTGACCATGGTCAAAAGTACTAAAGTAATCGGCTAGCAAGTAAATCCAGGGTCTGCAAGTCAAGGATTGTCAGGTGATTGTAAACCATGATCGTGCAACCGATTATCACATATGGGGCAGTGGCCTGGGCCTTGAAAGCACCGCAGAATTCGGGAGGACTTCAACTATCGAATCTACAACGACACGTCTGCATCTGCGTGTCGGGTGCCATCTGTATATGTCTAACGGTGGCACTTGAAGTCATGCTGGATCTCACATCGCTGCACTTAGTAATCGGTCAGGTTGCCAAATGACAGTAGAAGGGTTTGGCAGAGGTAGGGTAATCGCTTTCCAGCTTATGAAGGACTTAAGTAGTGAAATACCACTGCCTCTTTTACCATGGGACTGTATTACCGAAAATGTAAACATCATAAAGAAATTCAAGGTCATCCTCAGCAGTAAGGCTGAGTCGGAGGGAATTGGCGCAGGAATCACAGGAATCACAGGAGTCGCAGGAAACGTACCAAACTTCCCATACCTATGTGCAGTTTTCCAGGCATTTCCAAAGTAGAGGTATTTGCAATAAGTCGGTGCATAGAGAAAAACCTCCAACGCAATAATCGCAATGTCAGTAAAGCGGCACTTAAAGCAATCTCTGCCTAAGAGATCAAATCGCTACTGGTGTTGGGGTGTAGAGAACTGATGAATAGTCTAGCAAAACGTAACCAAGCGCAACTCAACTGGGTGCCTGGTCACAAAGATATAGTCGGGAATAAACTGGCTGATGAGCTCGCCCACTACGCAGCATCCACCAACATTGTAGGACCTAAACTATTTATTGCCGTTGGTCCTCATACTATAAAGGAGCCGGTCCGCAAGGACGAATGAGTGAGTAGGGAGGAGTATTGACAATAACAACAAAACATGCATCATACCAAGTTGCTTTTGGATGGTTACAACCTTAAAAGGTTTAAATATCAACCTCCCAAGGAACAAACTCAGGCTACTTGTAGCCTTCTCACAGTTAACTGTAAGCTCAAAGAGAACTTAATATAACATGCGCCAAGCTTCTTGTCTGAATTCCTGGTTCTGCGATATGAAGCCTGAAACTCTAGAACACTTAGGAGAGAACACAATAGGTCTTAGGTCGCGATGCAATCCTCATTTATTTATCTACTCTAATCTTACTGCTGACTACTACTATAAAAGTTGAAACTTTTGGAGCAATATGCCGACTGCACTGCTTCTATATCGAATATCAGTTACCAAGTAATCAAGTTTGTTTCCAAATCGTATGTGCCCAGTAACCTCCATCCGCTGTCGGCTCCTTAAGGAAACAAGCGCATTAAACCACTTCCTCTGCTGCAGAGCGCAACGTCAGAAGATTCTATCAACGTTTTGACTGCGCGTCGCTATTGTCTATTTTATGCTACTGTTTCGCTGTAGCATACTTTTCGGCTTTAAGCAGTCGTTTACATTGTTTGCATACAACAAAGGCAAAGCACACACGCACACATAAACACACTTACACAACCGAAAAATATAAATAAAGCAGAAGACAGGAAGAGAAGTTACATGTGAATGCGATTTGCTTTGAAGCGTGCAACATCAAAAATGCAAGCGAGTGCCAGCACTTTGAAGAATACGCAACCACTCCCCGCTGCGTGTGTGTGAGGGAACTAAGAAGCATGTGTGAATTTTATTTGAGTGGATTTTCAAGTAAAGAAATCACCTAATGCTTGAAAAGCAGTCAGTGGGTTTTGAAAATATGTTTGACTCGACATGAAGATGGATGGAATTATGGGATTCCAAAGGAGTAATATTATAGATTATATATTCGGGATGCTTAAGAAGTGTTTTGCAAGCACAATTGTGGCAATCTTTATGGCAGAGAAAAATTTTTAAAAAGTTTTAGTATTTAAACTTCTTATTATATTTTATTTTATTTTAATTTCAAACCCATTTCTACTCATTAATATAAATCAGCTCATATATATTAAATAAATATTACATTCCTATACTTTATTGCTATTTTTTCAATTTTTTTTCTTAACTGCTATCATAACATTTTTCATAAATATTTTATTTGCTGTGTGATAGTTATGCAACTTTTTTCCTTTCATTTAACTAACAACCCGCTAAATGAATTTATTTGTATTTCATAAATTAATGATATGGGCGCGCTTTAACTATTTATTTTATTGTGTGAATAAATTTCAAATATTTGCAATAAAATTAGTAAGAATTTATTCGACAAAAAATCGCTTAAAAAAATTGAAAATTTAAATTACTTTGTAGTTGCCACTATTTAGCAAAAAAAATAATAAACTTCGTTTAATTATCTTTCAAACCGAAAAAAACGAACTGAAATGCTCATAAAATAGTTTTATGTTCACTCATGTGCAATTAGAGAATGTGTGTGTATTTTATTTATGGCATTTAATTTTAGTATGCAAATGAGTTTATTTTGCAACATACTTTTGTACATATATTTTCGCACTTCTGTTGCTATTTGTGAGTGGATTGGAAGTATTTGTGTCATATAAGTGAGTTATGATTTATTTACATATATATACTCATAAGTATATCAATATATTTATATATGTATAAGTGTTTATATTGTTTTATGAACTTCTGTTTTTTCATTTTAATTAATTTCTTTAATAGCTTGTTAATGTTTTTTTGGATTAAAACATTGTTAATCCCTTTCCTGCTTAGTAAATTTCATTAGGTGATCTGATTTATTTGATTTTTATGATTTATTTCAACAATCAAAAGTAAACAATGCAAAAAAGAAAAAAAATGTTCTTTTATTGGACAAATTAGAGTAAATTCATAAGCCGACTAAGCAGAATGAGCTCGTTCATGAAACTCTAAATGCCGCAATTAACTGAGTAAAATTGTTTGCGAACCTTTATACCTACATATTTATACATATATAATATTAGACTACTACTACCAAAAATTAGTAAGAATTTGTTCATAACTTTAAAATTCAAAATTTATTCTTTAAAATTCATATCTTCTCCCTCAAAGTAATGCCATTTGACTACGATACACATGTGCCAACGTTTTTTCCGATCCTCAAAACAGTTGTTAAAGTCAACTTCCGGAATAGCCTTCAATGCGCATAGCGATTCACAGTTAATGCCTTCAATTGACTCAAAACAATTTCTCGCTGTCGTCTGAGTTTGCTGTATAGCCAGAAGTCACACGTAGCAAAATCAGGAGAACATGCTGGTTGTGGCACCATATTTGTTGAAAATTTGTCGAAAAACTCACGAAGAAGCAATGCAGTATCGTGGTACAAAAACAAGAGTTTTTCGCCGCCTGGATTTCGAACTCATTTAACAAATAGCTTCGACGTATGTCACTCAAATAGTATTCCTTGTTGACAGTTTATCGAGTTGGAAAGAATTTGGAGTGCACCACATCTCGATAATCGGAGAAAACTGTCAACACATACTTGATTTTGACCTCCCTTGACGTGATTTTTCAGCTTCGGCTCACCTTTGTCACGATATTCGGCTGATTGATCGTCTCTTTCCTGGTCATAAGCATAGATCCAAGACTCATCACCTCATAGTAATACGTTTTATGATATCCTGATAGTCGGAAAGCATTGTTTCACAGACGTTAATGCGACGCTCTTTTTCGAAAAAATTGAGTGATTTTGGAATCGATCGTGCTTTCACTGTTCTGAGGCCCAAATGATCTTTCAAAATGGATTTCACTGATCCTTCAGATATTTCAACGACTCGACGTGTTGATTATCAGTTGCTGTCGATGACCTTTCTGGACGAGGTTCGTGATCAACGCGTTCTCGGCCCTTTTAGAAAAATTTTATAAATCAAAAAACCTTGCTCGCGACAAACAATTATCACCGAAGGCCTTTTCCAATATTCTGAACATTTCGTTATCAGAATTAATTCCGCCCACAAAATTTAATGGAACTTCTTTCTTGAATAATTGCATTCATTAATTTCAAAAAATCCATTTTTTTGTCTTATTAAATAGTACAATATTGTTTATTCTTCCAAAATTGTTAATCGATCCCAGTAAAATTTTAAGATTTCGACCCTTCACCTTTCACATGTCAAGCTACGCCAGTGCAGCGCTTCGCACTTACTTAAACACATTTATCTTAAAACTCCGTTTTTTGAAATTAGTGGATATGATTTCTCGAGAAGTTATTTACCGATTTAGTTCGATAAGTGTACACAGCTTTAAAATAACATTAACTAGTTATTGAACGAAGGATTTTTTTCATTACAACTTATTTTTTTTAACCCAATAAATGGCAAGAATTTAACCAAAAAATGCGATTTTTCGTTCGAAGTCTTAGAGAAAATTAAAAACTATTTTTTTTCTTCGTTCAAACCTGAGGTTTATATATATACTAACAGAATATTTTTTATTTTAATATTTGGCCCATCTTCGAATCATTCCAGATTAAGGAAGACAAGATCCGCAATCTTAGTTAAGACCCTGGATGAAAAGAATATTAGAAGAAAATTATGGAATAGCGATATAGTAACATATATTTTATGAAGTGTGTTCAGAAAATAACGAGAATTTTTATACTCTTGGAACATGTTGCTGCAGAATATAATAGTTTTGTCCTCCTAACGGTTGTAAGTATTACTTAAAAGTACTCGAGATATATATAAAGTTATATACTCGTATATATAAATAATCAGGATGACGAGATAAGTGAAAATCCGAGGGACTGTCTGTCCGTCACTCGATGTTAAAAATGCGGTCATCTTCGCAACCTGACATAGCATAGTGAACAACCGGCGGAGAAGCGTCACATGCGTCTGTACTCGCACCGCTAATTTGGAACATAATATACGACAGGGTAGTGCGACTCAAAATACCCCAAAATGTTCACATCATTTGATTTAAACACATACATGTAAGATACCGTACGATACCTACTTCAACAATAAAGCACAAGACCGAAGCCTACCACCTGTTTGGTGTGTTGAAGTCCGCCACTTTATATGGCATTGGAGTATGAAAGAAATAAAATCCTATGGACGTGGCTTTCTTTTCATCTAAGCCATTTGGCATCTGAAGATGCTGGCCGTGTAATAGTGAGCTTACATCCACCAGATAATTCAACCAAAGATGTTACAAACACTGTAATGTATAATTTACCATCAAAGACCTCAGAATGAAATGCCCGAGCAAAGGCCTTAAAGAGTTGGCAACAACCATGAAAGCCAGTCGATCTTTAACACCAATCTATGGAATATGATAATAGATCAGATCAGACGAGGAGGTATTCGCCAAAAGTATGGAATTACACAGAGCCAGAGAACAATAGCTACTAAATGAAACAGATTACTAGGGCATGGACAAAACAGACCCATAGCAAAATGACTAAAAATATAGGACAAATATTGAACGAAGCTGGATCTTAAAACAACAGAAGTAGAGTTAACTAAATGGAACTTGTTGCTGAATGAATTTGAGCCAATACAATCATATGACCGTCGTTCAATGTGGCACGTAATACTTCAATGTGATAACGGTGGGTTGGTGCATGACGGTAGGAGGTGAAGTTTGGATGAAAATATTTTAAGACGGCTACGGGGTTCAGGCTTTCGATGCCTCCCCCTCGTAAAAAACAACTTACTATATACATATATATAGTTATAAAATTACATACTCAATATATATTTACACAAATACTTATATACTTACAGTTATATACTTGCATGCTTACAATCATACCTACATATCCACGCAAATCCAACTCACTAACATAATCAAATGCGCTACATGCAACATCTCACATCATGCATCATTCATCATTTGAATTTGTGGTCCAAAATGTCACACGATAAAATCACAAGCGCACACGCACATACACACACATGCCAACATGGTGCCGCATATATGCTTAAGTGCATGCTTGCATTAGTGCGAAATGTCACCGCTGCGTAAACGCACACGCATAAGTCTGGCGCCTCAAATGCTCGCCGCGCTCCACTGCTAAGCTGGTGCGGCTACCCGAAGTATCGACCCGGCGTGCGCCCGCAAAAGCTCATTTCCGCGCTCGTGCACTTTGAGGCCTTAATGCGTCGACGTGGCGCATCACCGCTGCCTTGGGCGACCGGGGTCTGACGTAAATCCAACTTAAGATATGCAAAGTACTTGATGTAATGCAAACAAACTTATGAGCATAAAGACAGATTTGTGATTGCAAGCGCATATTGATGTGTGTGAGTATGTGTGTGTATGTATACATGCAAATTTACGCAATTGCCGAGCAGTGGCATTCAATCTGTCTCGCACACAGTCATATATTCTATCTATATATACGGGTTTGCACGTATATCGATGTATGCGCTCAATAGTTTGGAGTAGATTCATTACGAATGCAGTTATTTGAATTGCTATTAGCGAAAGCTTTCGGGTAGTGGTTTATAAAGCACAATGAAGTCATACGAGCTTCGAAAATCGCAAATGACAGAAATTCATAAAGCTTGTTTTCTCTAAAATGTTTACTTGACCTCACAGTGTCCCTCCATTTTGGAGTATGTTCTTGAAGAAAGAGCTAGTGCATGAACTCCGCGCGTTATTGGCCCTTATTTACTTAGACTTGCGTCCAAAGTTGGATTTTTTCCAAGGTCAGCGGTTCCCATAACCCCCATATTTCGACTCCTATGAGTACCAGGAGTGACTGCACAAATTTATTATTTTCTATTTTAGCCCAACCTTCGGCAATAAAGTTAGAATTCTGTTTGGCAGTCTGCAACAAATATTCATGGGTACTGCGAGGTAACCTCTATTCCAGTTCATACCGTCTAATCAATCCAACGGGCTTGCTGATGCTTGGTATATAATTGAGCTCTGTTATCCATATTAACTCAATATTAAGTTTATCAATACTTCTCACTTTCCTATAAAGCTTGGATCATCTCTTTGTGCACAATATTAGGGTGGAGTTCTGTCCTGAATATGGATATGATGGTTCTTAAAGTTTGACGAGAAATTTGTCGTTATTCTAATAGCCTCTCAGAGTTCATCCATTATATCAGCAATATCCACACTAATTCCCATTAAGTCTCTATTTCTTACACCATTAATTTACCCTCATATTAAAATTTTTTGGATTACACACTTTTCTATATCGTTCGAGGAACTTCTCCTCCCATGTTTGCTATTCGCCGGTCAGCAGAGAGTTCTAAAATTTCTCTATCGTCTTCAAATGCTAGACATACTTTAGGAAAGGTTTTTCAACATAGAAATATTCTCAGTATACCTGCAGCACCCGGATGCCTAGCATTGCATATTACTGGTTGGGAACTCGGATCGAACGCAGACCTTACGAACTCACAATAACGGCTGATCAATTTCGGGGTACTTTACTTAAAAAAAAAAAACACAAGCACTTCAAACTTAATAGGGAGTGTTTACTATCATTCGAAAGAACATTTTTTGGCATTTATTTTTTGAAGATTAGCTCTTTCAAATGTTGGCCGCTGCTACGTCACAGATGGTCCACCCTTACGTCAAATATGTTTTGCTTTTGTCCGCATTGACAGTAGATTCCACATATCCCCACAGGGAAAGGTCTAACGGTGTGAAGTGTGAAAGTCGAGCGGCTCCGTTTCGTGCACAAGCTGTATTTTGTACGTTTTCAATTTAAGATCTCGACTTAAAATGCGCTAAGTCGTTCCATACGTTAGTCCGAGTTGATTTGAACTGCACCGAATCAGCTCTTCACGGTCTTCTTGTACACTTTCAGGTATGGCTGCTATATTTGCTTCACTGTGTGCTGAACCTGGTCTATTCGGTCCAATATTATCCAAAAATGAATGGATGGGTCTCAAGATGGATGGTAATGTTGCGAATAGTACGCTCAGTAGACCGATTATGTTGACCATAAGTTAATGTCCATGTTGACGTAGGTCTTTTCATGATGAAATGCCAAACAATGTCGACTACGTGCGATATGCAGTCGAACATTGCAACTGTCGTATCATCTTGTGCACCAAAAGTAGTCTGATTAACTGGAATGTACTAGAAATTCCGTCAGATCATAATTGGCTGAATCATGGACATTCCAACCGCAAAATTGAATGCAAGTCTCTCTAATGCTTTTTAAGACCGCTAAGCCGTAAAATACTCAATTCGAATGTAGATAAAGACCACGAGTAGGCTCATGCAACGAAATCAAGCTCCAATGAGCCGCAATTAGCGGCATGTCAGTGACGAGCAATATTTGTGTGTAATCGGTGTGATATGTTGATCGAGTGGCAGGTTATTATGTTTGTTGTTGCAGGCCGTTAAGATGATATTATTAGACAGATAACATCACTTGCGGTAGTTAGGCACTACAGCTACTAAAGCGCAATGCTGTCGACAGCGAGATAACAAGCTTGCGAGCTCTTACCTAACTGTTATCTTGCAGTTTAGTGCTACACAATTGCACATATGCATCGATTTGTATGTGTGTATGCTTGAATTTTGATTGAAAACGTTCTAATTTAAGTCATAGCATGATTAGCAATTTTCATTTAAAGTCTATTGCAAGATTTGCATGTAAACGGCCATTGATTATACGAGTAGTAATTAGCTGTCTGGTAAAGACCAAATCCGTAAGTGTGTGGACATGAGACAAGTCTTGGGTTTAAGGCTAAGGTAGCTAAAAGCAACAGTTTTAAAAATTTAAGCTTAAAAGTTTTCAAACAAAAGGCTTAAGATGGTTGTCACAAAAAATTTAAAGAAATTTGGAATGAATTCAATTATATAATTAGACATTGGCAAGAGTTTATTTAAAAAAAAGTTTGAAGCATTTTTAATAACAGTACACAATATCCGCCGGTGATTGGATTCTTGTTCTCGGAAGAGAAAAAGACGAGATAGACTCGTTCTTCGATTGGATGCTGTATAATTTTCTCTTTCAATGGCAACCCAAAAATGTCTACGGCAATTCTAAACGTGGTCGCAAGTTCGCGACTGAACTTGAAGACCAGGTATCTGGCCGTATAAAGTACTGGGCATGATGAAATTGCCTGACTTCAGACAGTGTTTGACGCTTTTTAAATGTAATACAAAGAAGTATCCGCTTCGTTCGGTGGACTTCTTTGTAACTTGGATCGCCGATAAATCTGTTTCGAAAAAGCGAAGGTCATTGCCCAGAAAGATGATTTACAACGCATTATGCGATTCACAAGATAGAAACTGCATTGACTACGTAGCGAGAAAGTTGGGTCCATTATGCCAAATAATTACAGAAAATTTACACATACTCGTATGCATAAAAAAAAGAGCACTTTCAATATGATAACGTGAAAGTCTCTGACGTCGACAGGGCGAAGTTAGTCTAAGTTGATAATGAACTATTTCTCCCTCCAGAGTATTCTACCGATTTTGGCCGTGGGAAAAAAGCACTCGTTGAACAGAAATTTGGGTAAAACCAGGAGATTACTGCCACGAAGACCACACTCTTAGATAGCTTTCGATTATTAAGAACACTGGACATCCTATCTGCTAATATGACCTGTTCTTCAAACCAAATAAAAAAATATTTTGCAAAAATAATGACAGATTAATAAAAACTACTTTCTGACTAAACATTATTAGCTTTAGGGTGATATTTTGGGAATATATGGTAGTATGATGCACAGAAGAGACGAGAATTTCGGACGCATAACTAAAATTCCAAAGTGAAGCCTTCAAAATGGGAATATAGCTTAGAATTATGAGCATGTGTTTTGCTAGGATAGACAATGAAGCTACTTTGGATAAGATTACTACTGTGAGCATAAAATAGTAAGACTTTTTAATTCAAATTTTGCGCGAAAACCCATTCGTCGAAATATTTTTTTTCTACGTTGGTTTGTGTTTCAGAATGTTGGACAAGGTCTTCGGTGATAATTGCTTGACGCGAGCAGGTGCTTTCGATTTGTAAAAATTTTTCAATAAGGGTCCAAAACGCGTTGACAACGAACCACGTCCAGGATGGCCATCAACATCTACTGATGATGAATACATCAATAGCATAAAGGAATTGATGCTTGAGAATCGATGATTAACAGTCAGAGATCTTACTGAAATCTTTAGAATATCGGAAGGATCAGTGAAAACCATCATTTGGACATAAGAAAAGTAAAAGCACGAGTGGTTAAAAATCATTAAATTTTTTCGAAAAGCAGGCTGTCATGAAATGTATTATTACTGACGAAGAGGCCTAAATCGGGTCGTAAGTACCCGGAAACAGATGATCAGTCGGCCATATAGTGGCAAAGGTGATGCGAAGCTGAAAAAATCACGCCATAGCAGGTCCAAAATCAAGGTTATGTTGACATTTTTCATCGATTACCGAAGTGTTGTACACTGCGAATACCTTTCGATTGAGCAAACTGTCAACAAGGAATACCATTTGAGTATTATGCGTCGCTTGCCTGAAGCTTTCGTAAAAAGAGGCCGACAACTCAGGTTTGTTTCGTCGAAAAAATACCTTTTTTCGTGAATTTTTTTAGAAAAAATTATTGCTGAAGATTTATTTTACTTATTATTATATGAAAGCACAACATTTGAAGAATACTTAAAATACTTTTTTATCTTTTATCGAAAAATAGCGAGGAATAACGGATTTATAGTCGATCTCTGCAGGCATTCTCGAAAAAAAAAGTTTTTGTGCGGTGGCTAGCCTAAATCATTTTGATCATCCGAAACCAAAAAATCAAAATGCTGTCTTTAGTTTAATAGTTTATCTTTCAATTGACGTCGAGAAATTTTTCAATTCTTCAGTTTTTGGTACCATTTTCAAGCCAAAATGACGATTTTAAACGAAAAAATAGAAATAGAATAGAAATAAATAGAAATTAAAATTTTTGGAAAAACTCGACGTCATTCGAGAAGATATATGTAATGTAGAATATTTGTAAAAATTTCAAAACGATCGATACAGTAGTTTTTTCTGTAGGCATAGTCACCGACTTTAAAAATGACATATTTGGGAAAATCGATTCAAAGTTTTGTACATAGCGCAGGTAGATTGGAGGTACACGTTATTCAATTTTAAGAGTTAGGTTTTTCTCCGAATTACCTAAAACTTTAACACAATATTCTCGAGATGTTGATGGTCTGATAAATAAAAAATTTTAAAAAATGGAAAAAAAAGTTGTCAATCCAGTACCCCCCCCCCCCCCCCTTAAAGGGGTACTCTCATGTGAACGCATACATTTTACCACTTTTTAGGAAAATTTTTTTATGCGACAACAAAATTCAATCATTTTAATTTTTTAATATATTTTTATTTGTATTTTGAAATGTACAAAAAAAAATTTTTTTTTTCGTTTTTTACATTTTTAATATATTTTTTTTTTAATCAAAGTAGTCCCCAACAAAAAAAAGTAGTTCACTGGTCATGGTGATAGCGGCTGTTCATGTTGTCTGAAATAAAAAAATCGAATGGATTATTATTCAGTAGTTCTACGGCTATCGTCCCTACCAAATATAATCAATTTCATTAAAAAAAAATGTCGAACTTCAAAAAAAAGTCACGAAAATCTTGTTTTTTTCGTTAAAAATCGTTTAAAAAAATATGAAAATATTTTCGAAAACAAACAATTCTGGTAGGGACGATAACTATAAATGAGTAGAAGAACACATGTAAATTTTAAAGCAATCGGTTGAACAATTTCTTAAGATCCTGACCGTTTCAGAAAATGATGATTCGAGAAAAATGCGTTTACATTTTCACTTGTCATGGCGCCTGGTAGACGGTCGCTTACGACACGTCGGCGACTATGAGCTGTAACTTATCAAATACTATGAATTTCGGTCTGAATTTTTCACAGCATGTTTTCAATAGGTTTTACAGTCAAACTATAAAAGAAAACAAATCGATTTTTCGAAGTGATTACATGAGAATACCCCTTTAAAATATATTTTCCAATGTGTCTGTAAAATTTTCTTTGCATTTGCATACGAGTACTACATACGTGCACACATATATGTATATTATAATTTGTCTCAAATTTTCATATCAATACAATTTATTTATTACATAACGACAAAATACTGTCCGCTCCACCTGAAGTTGAATCTCTGATATGCTACGTTTTTATGTATATATGTATGCACGTGTGTATGTATGTATTTGTACATATGTATATTTGGCATTGCTGTTAAGCCGCAACCGCATTACAATTCGCTATTCACATCACATTGCCAACAATGATTAATTTGCCGTTGAGCGTAATTGAAATTACGTACCACAAGCACACGGCCACAGGCAGTTAACACAGCTCGCATAAATACCACACTCGCTTATGAAAGTAATTGAATATTTTTGATTATATGCCCTATATGTATATGAATTACTAAATAAGAGGTTTTTCCATTCATCAAGCGTTAAGTTGAAAATCGCACCTTAGAAATCTGAGTATCAAACTTACACTGAAGTGAGATATATTCTCTTTTGAGATCAACTCCACAATTTTCGCTACGTAAAAATTCTAGTAGCGTCCGCTCATAAAATAAAAGTAACTTCTTGAGTATACAAAAATACATACCTGGCAGACTGACAGACCTTAACGAAATATGTAAGGCGGATACCGAGATCTATACCATTGACGCAGGTCAAGAATAGAAGAATATTGGCAACTGCGGGTAATTTCCGATAAATATTAGAATTTTTGCAAAAAGTGCTTGAAAAGTCGAAAACCAATTTATTATAGTTGAAGCAAGAAAGTGAGGGAGATGAGAAAAAGTTCTAAAAAGATCTACCTTTACCGACGTCAATAGTTGAAACCAACCCTAGCATTGAGAGAACTTACGCACATGGCAAGTAAAATCAATATATTTCAATATATATGTATTTTTATTTGTACATTTGTTTAACGGTAAATGATAGGCCAGCAAATCACTTGATTTATTAGTTGGCCTCTTTAGTTCAGTTTGATATGACTATCACAATATTTTGTTAATCAAATTTCTGAGTTGCTATTGTTGTTGCTATGCATTTTGCGGTTTTCATCGAAATGTGGTGAACTCTCCACTAAATTGCTATGAATTTAATTACTTGCTCACCTTTGGCATAATTGTTTGAATTACATTTCCAAATGCTTAGCAGAGCTTAAGTGTTTGTGTTTAAATTAATTAGTATGTAGGGATGTGTTATTATATAAAGCTCAATACATAAGTATAAATAAAAATGAAATAAATAACACTGGTCATCAATAAACTTCCACTGAAGTCCAACACCAGAGGGAAACATTAAATACTGTAATATCAACTGTTTGAATAAAATATAATAATATAATTGGGTAGTCGAAAAAAAACTTTTCGTATTTCTAATTAAACTTCAACTTATTTTTTTATATACTATATATGCTAATAAATAAATGAATAAATATGTACCATTTTGGTCGACCACTTTTTGCTATTTTTGCGCTAGAGACATTATCCATCAGTGTAAAACTTTTCTGGTTTCTCGGCGACAAGTAATTTTCACAGGCTTCTCTTGAAGCCAACTTTACTCCATTAAGAGAGTTCTGCATTGTCCGAAACAAATAGTAGTCCGGTGGTGCAAGGTCAGGGCTATATGCTGATGCTACAAAACTTTCGAACCAAGCTCTCCCAGTGTTTGCCGAGTCATCACAGATGTGTGTGGTCTTGCGTTCTCCTGATGAAAGACGAAGCCCTTTCTACTGCCCTTTCGATTGCTTGCTTCACCCTCATCAGTTGTTGACAGTAAAATTAATAATCAATCGTTCGACCCGGCTGGAGCAGCTCATAGTAGATGATTCCTTTCCAATCACACCAAACACTCAGCATAACCTTTCGAGGCGTCAATCCTGTCTTTGCGACCATTTGTTGAGCTTTACCACCCTTGGACCATGATTTTTTCACACATTATTGTCGTATTTGATCCACTTTTCGTCTCCTGTTACCATTTGCTTCAGAAATGGTTGGATTTCATTTCGTTTCAGCAAAGAATCGCAGATGTTAATTCGGTCCATTAAATTTTTCACAGTTCATGTGGTACCCAAACAACGAGTTCCTTTTTTTAGCCAGCATTTTTTAAATGAATCAAAACCGTTTGATGATGAATGTTAAGTTCCTTACCGATGTCATGGCTGCTTATGTGCCGGTCCACTTCAATCTTTTCCATAGTTTCATCGACTTTTTGAACGAGAGGTCGATCAGCGCAAGATGCATATTTCACATCGAAATTTCTAGAACGAATGCGAGCGAACCATTGTTGTGCTACACGAACTGATACAGCATCCTCTCCGTAAACTTCAGACATTTCATTGGTGGCTTTCGTGTTATTCTTCCTTTCTTTACACAAAATCTCAAAACATAGCGAATTTCTTCATTATTTTCACTCATTTTTGAATAGCTGTAACTTTTTTTCAACTTCCCCAAATTTAAGTTTTTTGGTTAAATGAAGCTTAAAATTCACCTTTTCAACATTATATGATATGATACAAAGTGATTGGTACCACTATATATCTCCATATACGACTGCAACGACATTTATTGACAAAAGACGAAAAGGCTTTTTCGACTATATATTAATATTTGAATCTAACATACTATATGTTCTTAATCAAAAACAAAAATGCATTTACGAATCTTGATATACTACTTTTTCCGCGTTATGTTTTGTGTTATTTTTCTGGCATTTTTTCATAGTCGTTTGTACTCAACAATTTCTTTCTCATCTCTTTCGGATCGAAGTAATCTCGAATAGACCTACCTTTAAGAAAATGACACAAATAAATTAATTGCTATTTTTATTATAATTCCAAAATCCTTATTTGTAATTCTCAAGAAGATTATGATCTTTACGTCCATTATATAGTCCTGGTAAAGCAAACAGCTTCGGCCTATATCGTCAACCAAATCAAATAAAGTTATTTCTTAGTAATTTCCGACGCGTTTGCTTTATATTCTGTTGACGTCTCTTAAACAAGCTTCAGAAGCTTGAAAGAGTAGAATAGTATGGACTTGCTTAAATGTATCTGTATCTACTACAATGTTAATTTTGAACACCGACCTGTTCGCGGACAACAAATTAGCCTGTTTTCATGTCAGTCGGGTTTACGTAACCGGAACGGACCCGGATTTTTCCTCGGCCAGAGACTGTTAGCTCGTCAGAATTCACTCAAATTACTTCAGGGAAGTTTTCTGCCGCTACAAGAGCAACTACAGAACGACGACAGGATTAGGTCCACTGAACCTTCCCGTCAAGTAAGGTCGATAGTTCCGTCAACATACTTCATCCTGGTCTATCAATGTGATTATGGCGTTTTTTTAAGGACAAGTCGATTCTGAGTAAGACTTTCTGGTCGCGTTTCATGGGCGTTTCTTTCACCTCGTGTGTTCGGAGTCATTTACCTGACTCGAAAAGTTTTTTATTTTCTAGAAGGCCCCACTATTTTGAGAACTTGATTTTCTTTCTCTAATTGCTGTTGATGCATTTTTTTCGATATCTGTGAGCGGGGTTGCGGCCTTCAGAATCCGTACAGCTTTCGCACCTAAGCTGTGGATGACTTACCCCTTACGTTGGTGCCATCCGAAGAATTCATCTTTAGGCTGTCGCCTTCGATTATATTGATTCTGTTAACTTTTATCTTTATCTTTCTTCCACTTCCTTAGGCTCTAATAAAAAGCTAATCAGGATTTTGCATTTTCCACCTTTCAAAGTTCGAGCGTGGATAAATATGGTGACATTTTATGTTAGGGTATCAAATTTAAAAATTTCAAACGGCCTGTTTGTTATAATCCACGTCTTTTAAAGCACTAGAGCTCAAATTATCTATAGATATGTATCGCCTTCTATATCAGTCGTATAATATTTAATTCTTGAACCAAAAATATAGCTCTTCATAATCTATATATGAAGAGCTTAGCTATAAATTTAGATTATTCACAAGGCTAACGTCTCAAACTCATAAAATCTGTTTTGATGATAAGTGACTTGGGATATTAACTCAGTATTGGTGATGCAGTTTTAAACCATATAATGCTTTCAGTTCTAAAACAGTCTCTTCATACTGTCATTTTTCGAGTGTCACAAAGCTCATGAACCGTTATTTCCGAGACAATTTTTCATTTCAACAATAAATTCAAAGAACTGCAATATTTCGAGTAATTCCAATTATTTATGTGCACTCCGTTGCAGTTCAATTCTTCATTGCTTTGACATTTTTAGGTAATAAAATAAAAAGTCCATATAAAAATCTAAATAAAAACCTAAATAAAATTCAAAATAAAACACAGAAAAGCCTAACACAACACCGCGATCTGGAACGGAGCAAAGCGGCCGAGCCGGTCACGATCCGCCACCGCAGGACATTTATTAGACAATGGAAACCGCATAGCAGTGGGCATAATAAAATACTGCTGAAAAGCGTTAGAAACTAAACAAAAATAAAAAAACAACAACAAAATATATACGGAAAACATGCAACATGCCGAAGTTCCCAAAAAAATTGCATTAAAATGCAAAACTTAGTGAAAAGTTTGGCTAAATAAACCAAAATGCGATACTTTGTGTTGCAACAAATGTTATACATGTGCCTATGTGTTGGTATGAGTGCACGTAACAATCGGAAATCGTTTTGACTCTATAACTTTTGTTTATAAACATTCGTTTTCCAAATTTTTACAGTTAGAAAAATAAAGCTCATATATGTGTGTATGGGGGTGTATATGTATGTGTAAGCGGAAGTGAGCTTGAGCTGTAAGTCGAAATGGAATTTTACAAGGCTGCGTTAGATATATAAAGCAACAGCAGAAGGCGATTCATTCATATATTGATATATGTACACATATATATGGTATATAAATGCCGTATATAAATGACCCTCATACGCCACGGAAGTTGTTTATTTTATAATGGTATTCCTCATATCAGCTATTTGGAAATACAGTTGATGGCGTTTTATATATAGTGAGAAAAATTCTCTGAGCGCCATTCACTTGGGAGTGGCCAGAAACGATTATTTTACATATGGCTCAAGCAGCTCACGATTTCCGGTCTTAGCCCAAGTATCCTCTGGTTAGCCAAAGAAAATTCGTTTGAAGGCGAGCTGAAGTGAGAACGCGAAACAACCCTCCACAGGGCTGTGCGCTGGGTTTGGGCCCCGCCACAACGAACAGACTCGGATGGGAGACCCCCCATTTGATGGCGACCACTGCAAAAGTATTAAGGATTACGATTTAAGGACATGCACATGGATTGTCCCTTCCCTTAATTGGGAAGGTGCCAATGCCCAGTGCGGAAGGTGCCAGTGCCTCTGTGCAGCAAAAAACGCACGTCAACAAACACAAGGACGATTCGACGTCGAGTAGCTACAATCACAACAGACAGGCGAACAGTTTTCTACTCGACTTGCACCTCTGCACTCCGAGAGCACTCGTCAGCAGCTGGGTATAAGGGAACTGTGGGACAACATTTCAAGCTCCTTGTGAACAGCTGCTACCGAAACCATTGGTTTTCGAAAAATGCAACAGAACAGCTGGTACGGTGAGAAGTGCCGCTTCGCAGCGGAAAGAAAACAGACTGCCTACCTCGCAACGTTCCGATCGACCGCAATACGTGCGGGATGGGATAGATTCCGAGAGTTGAGTTGAAGAAGGAAGCGAGAGAGAGGCCAAAATGCGTGAGTATGAAGAGCTTGACAAGATGGCCGACAGGGTAATGCTCGAAAATTCTACAAAAAGATGCAGGCTTCAACACCGGAACATACTCTTGTAGAACCCCGGAGGTGGTCAAGTGACGGATGCCCAGAGCATACTGCAATTATGGAGGCAATACTTTTCAGCTTGCGCAATGGTAGTGAACGACTAACAATAGGAGATGGGGAATCCGATTCCTCAATCGATGACGATGTTCCATTGCGCGACTATGAAGAAGTTCGTACAGCAATTACCCGTCTGCAGAACAACAAAGCGACGGGGGCCGATGGAAAGCCAGCCGAGCTATTCAAATATCAGCTTCTTTGTAGAATATAGTCGGACGAAAGCATGCCCAACGATTGGAACCCAAGTGTGTTCTGCTCAATCCACAAAAAGCGAGACCCTACAATCTGCGCCAACTGCAGTGAGATAGACCTCCCTTACATCGCATACGAGTATAAGGTTCTATCAATACTAAAAGCTCCGTCAGGATCGGGAATGACCTCTCCGAGTCGTTCGATAGCAAACGAGGTTTCAGACAAGGCTCGTGTGACTTTTTCGATTAAATACTGGAGAAAAAAATCGAGCTGCAAATCAGAATAGAGAAGGTACTACTTCTGACTAAGTAGGCAATTGAAAAGTAAAGTCCTCTCTTTCTACGAACGAAAACAAATCTATATAAGTCACTCATTATTCCCGTCCTGCTATACGATGATGAGGCGTGGACGAAGAAGAAGCTTTGAAACCTTAGATATTTACTTTCATATAACAGGGATGTTGGAATACAACAGTATTATATACAGTCAACGAGACAGGGTGGGGGATCAGACACAATTTCTTCCGAGCCTGGAGTTCTCAGGGCGGTCCTGTGTCTTGCAACAAATTTTTTCAAATTTTTTCTCCAAAAATTCAGTATATTCATTCCCGAGTCTTGGTCTTAACTCTACGGCCCTGACTTTATACACTACGAGCTTTTGGGTTGGATGAAAAAAAAAGAAAATTAAGAAGAAAGCATATAAGTTCAAGCGAAGTGTAGCTTGTTTCATTACCTTTTACTTAAAAATATAATTTTGTCTTCGGCACGTGCGTCTACTAACAAATTCCGCTCCTTTCAAATACTAGACTTTTATTTGCTCAGGTCAGCTCTACCCGCCGACCAATAGAGAAGAGCGATTTGGAAAACGACAGTTTTATGTAGCAAGCAGTGGAGGTTCCTTAAGCTTGCAACGACAGCAAATTTTATAAAAGCCAAACAACCGTTAAGCAAAGAACAATGAAAAGGGTATATTTAAAAAAGAGCAACAAAACCACACCTGAAAATAAAACAAAAATCCGTTGCACCGAGTGCAAATCAACAACGACAATAGCGGGGCATGTGTCGCTTGTGGCTCGTGTCCTTTGAAATATTGCTTTGGATTCCATTGAGGTTCCCCGTGCTTTCCCCGACTTTTTGTGGTGTTCCTTGTTGCACTTTGTTGTTGCTGTCTTTTAAGTGCTCTGCTTCTGGCTTTCTTGCGACTTTCGCTCCGCAACCGGCGTTCATGAGCGACGTGTTGACTGCATTTGCGTGCACTAATATATTTCCTTGCTACTAAATATTTCCTCGGACATGCGCTGACCACCCAACCATTACCAAACATGTGTGTGTGCGTGGTTTCCTAGCGTTTCAGCGTTTCAACAGCACATAGCGAAAGGCAGCGCAAGGCACACAGCAAATTGATGGCAGCACCACACCGCCATTTCGCTGCTCATGGCTTCCTCAAGTATTGGTGACATTTGATTTTATGCAATGCGATTTGGCGCATGCGACCTGTATGCATGTATGTGTGTGTGTGTTTGTTGCACATGTGACTTTTCACCTGCAATAATTCGCCGCTTGAGTAGTCACGATTGCGCTGTGTGTGCGCTGGACGACATTTCTGCGTTGCCACCGAATTTCTTGGCTCTCTTCTCTTGTTTATTTATTAAATTCATTGTTTCCTTTTTATCGTAAATTTTACTGTCAACGTTCGGTCAACAAATGCTGGTGGACTGCAGTCTTTTCAATTTGATTTATTATTGCAGTTATTGGTTAATTTGATATTCAGTTTGCCATGTCTCGACTTGTCTCAAAGAATTGTTGAGCAGGAAAAAAAAGACCTTGGATTTCCTTTGCTTGAGTCATCATGTTCCTTCTCTCTCCTTTTCTAAGGCTTCTTCACATATTCCTACAAAATTTTGTTCTATCACCTGGTAATAACGTAGAAAATATTTTCAGAACCGGAAAATCGCATTCCAATCTGCATAATCTAGAGAGTATAGCCGTTAGTTAATAATTTGTATAACTACTTTCCTTGCAATATTCGTCAAGGGATTCTGCGGAGTTGACGGTCCTTGGTATAGTTGTGCTCCTGTTATCTCTATTCGTCCATCTTGTGAACGATATTTCGATGAATATTTCAAAGTATTTGACTTTTGACTTGATAACTGACATTTCTTCCCATCTTCAACCCGAATTCATAATTTAGATCAGTTTCTATCAAAGCTATAGTATATTTTATAGTGATCCGATCCACTGGGAAAGTACATTAGATGCTATTATGTATGCGCCTCGATTACTTTTACATGGGCAACAGTGCATGCTAGCAAAAGTTCAAACGCTGAACCTAATTTTCGACGGTTTTCAAGCATAAATCGCCCGTTACTTCTACAATTTCCCGTTCAATATTCGTACGAAGCCCATTAATCGTCGCTGGTTTGTTGGCATAGACCATAGACTTGACGTAGCCCCACAGGAAATAGTCTAACGGCGTCAAATCGTTCGATCGAAGCGGCCAATTGATTGGACCATTTCGTGAGATAACACTCCAAACTGTGTGGCTTGTGCCGCCGTCTTTTTGGAACCACATATTGTCCAAGTCCATATCATCCAATTCGAGCCAAAAATATTCGGTTAACATTGAGCGATAGCGGTTCCCATGCACATTAACGTGCTGGTCTTGATCATCACGAAAGAAGTACGGCCCTGCATCAAGCCGTAATTTTTTTCGGATGCAATGGTGACTTATGTAGTACGCGTATCATCGCTGAAGATAATTTATCGATGAAAATCCGGTTCATTTTCAAGTTGTTGTTCAGCCCAATTCACGAACATACGAGGATTCTGGTCGTCAAGCTGCTTCAGTTCTTGCCTCAGTTTGATCCTGTAAGGATGTATGCCAAGATCTTTTCGAAAAATTAGTCACAACGACGTCACAGAGATGCCCAACGCTTTGTAATTTTTCAGTCTTTGTCTAATTTTTTTGTAATAATTTTTCGATGCTCGAGAGATTGACCATTGGACCTTAAATCTTTTTGTAAGTTTTCAGTAATTTTTAATAATTTCGACTCGTTGTTGGACCTTAAATCTTTTCATGATGAAATGACAAACCCTGCTGAAGAGAAATATTAAAAGAGCGGTAAAGAATATGGCGTCGATTGCTGTTCCTATTGGTCTACTTTTGTAGCGTTCCTATTGAAAAACCCGTTAAATAAGTTTTACAAACAAGGACTTGATATTGATCGGTCAGTTTATACACCAACTATATTCTGAACAGATTCTTGGGGAGAACTAACGGAGTAGTTTTCTTATACACAGATATAAGGACGTGTACAAACGGCTGATCATTTATCGATATACCAACGATTCCTTCTGGCTGTCAAACTTCGTCACAAACCGAATACATATAACCTATTCAGGAGAAAGAGGTAATTTGATATAAATATTATCAGAGAGATTTCCAATGCTTTCCTCCATGTAACACCTTAAATTACTACTGAAGCTATCTTCATGGATCGCAGTTTATACTTATATTTTATGGTTTTGATAAAAAAAAATCATTTATAATATTCGGTCATGTTTAAGTTAATTAATTTTCACTTGTGTAATGGTATTACAAAAAAAAAAATGTTTTCCTCTCATTGAAAACATCTTAATCACCTCACAAAATTACTATACACTGCAATAATTGCCATAACTCAATATTTCGTAATCAGCAATTTTGATATTTGCATACAGACAAACCGGTTTTAAAAGTCGTTAAAAATTACTTTATTGAAAATTATTTCATTTGTTTCGTTTACTTCTCAATCACAATACGAATTTATAATGCTATTTCTACTTATAATAGAACACAAAAAATCTCTGCTTTTCTAAAAAACTTATGTAGTACTTATATGCGAGTAAATGGGAAAGCTAAGTGTTGCTTATCGGCCATATCCTGTTTTGAAGGAACCTGACGATGCTGATGCCGACGCTGAAGCTGATGCTGACGACGATGCTGACGAATGAGCAGAACTACTTGCACCACCATAGCCTCCACTGCCGCCATAACCACCTGCACCACCACGACCACCAGCGCCATAGCCACCGGCACCTCCAGCACCACTGCCGCCAAAACCTCCGGCACCACTGCCGCCGGCGCCACCAGCACTACCGCCACCAAAACCGCCGGAGCCACCGAAACTGCCAGGTCCGGCAAAACCTCCACCTAGGCCAAGACCAAGACCGAGACCTAAACCAGGACCGCCGGCGCCATGACCATGTTGTCCGTGTTTTCTATGGCCGTGACCGCCACCTTGGCCGCCAGCACTACCACCAAAGCCGCCATCGAAACCGGCACCTCCGCCGGAGCCTGCAGATCCAAATCCACCAGCACCGCCTTTACCGCCGCCATAACCACCGGCTCCACCGGCACCAAATCCACTTCCAGCAGAGCCACCTGCTGATGCTGAACCTTGTCCTCCAGCTCCACCTTTTCCACCACCGAAACCTCCAGCACCACCAGCTCCTCCACCTAATCCACCTCCAAAGCCTCCGTCAAATCCGCCTCCAGCGCCGGCACCGGCAGGACCACCAGCTGAACCCTGTCCTCCGGCACCACCTTTACCGCCGCCATAACCACCACCGGTTCCTGCACCGCCAGAGCCACCACTAAGTCCGCCTCCGAAAGCTCCGGCGCCAGAGTTAGCCGAGCTACCGGCAGATGCTGATCCATGTCCGCCGGCGCTACCTTGACCGCCGCCAAAACCTCCAGATCCACCTCCGAAACCTCCATCAAAACCACCACCTGCGCCGGAACCGGCTGAGCCACCAGCGGATCCGCCAGCTGAACCATATCCACCGGCATTGCCTTTGCCGCCACCATAACCGCCAGCACTGCCTGAACCGCCAGCACCACCACCTAGTCCACTTCCAAAGCCTCCAGCACCGGCTGAACCACCAGCGGACCCACCAGCTGAACCATATCCTCCGGCACCACCTTTACCGCCGCCAAAACCACCAGCGCCGCCTGAACCGACACCGAGTCCACCGCCAAGGCCTCCATCAAATCCACCTCCGGCGCCAGCATTGGCAGAACCACCAGCTGAACCATGTCCTCCGGAACCACCTTTACCGCCGCCAAAACCACCAGCGCCTCCTTCATTGCCAGAGCCACCACCAAGTCCACCTCCAAATCCTCCGTCAAATCCGCCTCCAGCGCCGGAACCGGCTGAACCTTGTCCACCGGCACCACCTTTACCGCCGCCATAACCACCACCGGTTCCTGCACCGCCAGAGCCACCACCAAGTCCACCTCCAAAACCTCCAGCACCAGAGTTAGCCGAACCACCGGCCGATGCTGATCCATGTCCGCCGGCGCTACCTTGACCGCCGCCAAAACCTCCAGGTCGACCTCCGAAACCTCCATCAAAACCACCACCGGCGCCTGAACCGGCTGAGCCACCAGCGGATCCGCCAGCTGAACCATATCCACCGGCATTGCCTTTGCCGCCACCATAACCGCCAGCACTGCCTGAACCGCCAGCACCACCACCTAGTCCACTTCCAAAGCCTCCAGCACCGGCTGAACCACCAGCGGACCCACCAGCTGAACCATATCCTCCGGCACCACCTTTACCGCCGCCAAAACCACCAGCGCCGCCTGAACCGACACCGAGTCCACCGCCAAGGCCTCCATCAAATCCACCTCCGGCGCCAGCATTTGCTGAACCACCAGCTGAACCTTGTCCTCCAGCACCACCTTTACCGCCGCCAAAACCACCAGCGCCGCCTGAACCGCCACCGAGTCCACCGCCAAGGCCTCCATCAAATCCACCACCTGCGCCGCCGCCTGCGCCAGCACTGGCTGAACTACCAGCAGAGGCACCAGATGAACCGTATCCACCAGATGCGCCTTTACCGCCGCCATAACCACCAGCGCCGCCTGAACCGCCAGCACCTCCATCAAAGCCACCTCCAGCACCACCACTGCCACCCAGACCAGCGCCAAGGCCTAGACCCAGTCCAAGCCCGCTCGACGCAGAACCACCAGCACTTGCGCCACCGGCTCCACTTCCACCATAACCGCTGCCACCATAACCTGAACCGGAACCGGAACTGCTTGCCGCATTAGCGGATGCCGAACTCAAACTCGCGCCACCTCCTAAGCCAAGACCCAAAAGGCCACCTTTACCACCAATATCAAGACCAAGACCTAAACCTAGTCCACCGGACCCTCCACCGCTATGTGATACTCCATAGCCTGCAAAAGAAATGACAAACTTCGTGAACATACTCTAAACTAAACTCACTCCGTCATCCTTACCGTTGCTCAAGGCCAGTGAAACTGCTAACAAACTAAACACTGTAAACGCTCGCATGATCAGAACTCAAATGTTGCGCTCAATACCCGCAGATGCGCTTATATAGAACCCATTCTAGGCGCCAATTAAAATACCGCTGCTACAAAAGACAACGTTCAGCGAGCAGTGCAAAAACTTTAGTTTCATCACTGTCTACCCCCTTGCCCCGCTAAAGCGCAATGCGAATAAAAAGTCTTGATCGTGGATTAACCGATAATACACTCATAATAGCATTCAACTTACTTGTGCATGTACAAACCTATATTTATGTATATCAGTGTAAACAGCACGTTTGGGGGAAACCTCAATCCCCGTCAACCAGTCGATGTGCTCACTTTACATATTATTGAGGCATGAAATTCAGCTGTGCGAAATTGTTCTTCTCCCAATCAACGATTGCGCTTTCTTACTTTTTGTTTTCTTTCTTGATGCACTCTACATTCGGTTTTAATAGATAAGTTGTGAGATTTTTGATTTGTAGTTTTTGAGATGTGATAATTCTTTGAAAAATTTGGAGTTAATGTTATTGTTATATAATTTTAAAGCAATCCACAGAAGTTTCTTTTGCAGTATATTACAGGAAGTCATCATATTATGAATTTTCTCTATGGTTGATAATGTTGGATTATTAGAAACCGAGATGAGTGTAATTATTGACTACATAGATTTTTTCCGTCATGTCGTGAGAACTCTAGCTCTAGTCTATCTTTTACTTTGAAGACAAAGTCTTTGTTTCTGTTAGTTGATAGTTCAAGTCGAAATTGGTCCCTCGGTTCATAATTCTGTAAGACACTGCCTCAATCAGTATATTTCTAGTATTTCATTGGCTGTCGATCTCATTCGTGCTCAAGTTTCTTTTCTCATTGCGATCCTTTCAACGGACTTAATTAAATATTGGAAGAATATACGACTTTCCGTAGATATCACCTGATTGAAACCCAATCCTAAGTAATAAAAACAGTTCAAACAGATCTCCCAACTCCGCAGAAAAAGCTTATCAGTGATAAAAGAACAATTTTCTTCATAAAACAGAAACCTTCTTATATATTTATATGTATATAGTTGATATTCGTCTCAATCCAGCAGACGCAGAGCAAATGCTCAAATGTTTCTATAACCTTGTACATACTATGGTTTCCTCTTATTCTAAATGACCTCAGAGATAAATGTTCTGTGATGAGCCTTACAATGTAACTTAGTTACTATACATCTTTCCTAAAGGCCTAAAAGAGGGCTTTTGGTATATTAAGTTTGCTATGAATTTTGTAACACCCAGAAGGAAACGCCGGACACCCTTTAAAATGTAAATCATACATACTATATATAAATGACTATCAGCTTAATCGATGTAGTCACATCTTATTTATATACGCAAACTATTCCATCAGTTTTTGAAATATCATTCTGAAATGATCTGAAATAATCGCCATTTGCAAAAATCGCCGAGATCAGATCACTATAGCATCCAGCTGTCATACAAACTGAACAATCGCAATGAAGTGCTTGTATGGCCAACTTTTTCGTTTGGCAAGATATCTTCAAGATGTTTGACTGGGAATATTGTACAAAAAGCGGTGCAATCTCCGCTCAAATTGTTCAGATTGAGCCACTATATCATATAGCTGTCATACAAACTGAACGATAAAAGTACTTCCACGGAAATTCTGGAATGTCTGAAGCGTGAAGTCAACGTTTTTTTCTTTCTTTCGAATTTTTGTTTTGTTCCAAACCTTGTGTTATTCCAGGTTTTGAAATTTTTGTGTTAGCCGTGTTCCAAACCTTGTGTTATACCAGGTTTTGAAGGAACTAAGGTAAGCAGAAAAAAATTATCTTAACTCCTTAACAATCATCTCCTCAGTAATAAAAGTATAAATTTTATATAAAAAAAGCCGTCGTTCCTCTCTCTACACTTTGTAGAATCGAAGTAGTCATCCACTTTTTTGTAGCGCATGCGTCCCATAACCTATTCGTAATGACAGCGAGCGCTCGTAATTTGTATGCGAAACAGGTTTTCTCGATTTTTTATTCCATATGAAATTTAACGACACCGAACCAGATGCCACTTTCAACATCAACAAATTACGCTACGAAATTAACAAAATAAAAACAATTAAGAAGAAGTGGAAACAAAAATAGAAATTTTATAACCGGCAAAATGCACACATACATACAGATAACAATACTTCTACATATGATATTGAATTACAAGTCATAAAAAATACAAACAAATTCATTTATCTACAGAAACATAGCCAGAAATCTACAAATGTAGAATCGCGGGTGAAAATAATAATATCTCAAAAGGTTTGGTTCCTCCGACAGAAGCTGTTGGAAACCTGAGACCAAATTTTTTTATCAAAATTTCAAACTTATTTGTTTTAGTAATGAATATATATTTACTGCTGACATTGGACCTCGCCGATCAATCACGGTTTTTTTACTTTTGTGGGCCTGTGCTCTGTCAGTATTACTCTCTGAAGCATATACCTACATATATGTAGATTTATATGCTTTATTAGCGATCATATGTGAATGCAAAACATTCTCACCGCTTTATTGCGTGCCTAGAAAATATTGTTCAGCCGGTTTTACCAGCTCACCCTCTGCTATTGTTGCTGCTATCAGTGACGTAGTGACTTTTGATTAATCATCGTCATTGGTTTAGGTATACATAACTACTTATATGTAGGTATATCGTTTCACATACGTTTGTGACAATGAACGTGTTCGCCAAAAAAGAACTAAGATTTTGACAAATCACTTTATTATAAAAGCTTATTGAGACATCGATATGATTTGAATGCTTATTTGTAATTTCTAAATTAATGGATTTCCCAGGTATTCAACTTGTTTAATTTAAATCAAAATGAAGGCATTAAATTTTTGATTATTTTCACTGTTTTTTCTATGAATATTAAATATTTTTTATGGTAGACAGTCACGTTCTTAAAGCTATGTTTCGTGGTTTCAAGAGAATATTGTGAGTAAAATTTTTTTGAAATCATGGCTAATTTAAATAGAACTTGTGTTAGGATTTAATAAATTAATGGACATGAATTCCGAAATTTCTATAAAAAATCTATTGTTTGAAAAATTTAAGCAGGCTCATTTCATTTCCATAAATTTTGGTTAACTTTTTCATAATTTTTGTCTAGTAACTTAGAGCAAAGTTCCTATAATGTGGACTTCGTCGAGCCGCTGTCACGCCTAAATAACGATTTTATTCATACTTAGTATTATGTTAGGATAGGCCAATGAGGCACGCATATATGTATATTGAGTTCAGTTGCTAGGTCTATGAGGAATAGTCATCTTTATAGTGGCCTCACTATCGATACCTCCTCCAGTGTACCATACCATGGTAACCCCAGATGCTTACAGCGTAGTCGTGCCAATGCGGGACAAGTGCACAAGAGATGTTCCATTGTTTCTCTGGTGCATTGCTCTAAACGTTTCCTGCACTCTTCACGATCTGTCAACCCCATTATGCGGGCATGTGTGGCCACCAGACAGTGACCGGTTAGTATTCCGAACATGTTCCTACAGTCTATTCTATCAAGTGCCAATAGGAATTTTGTGTAATTTTATTCAAATTAATCTCAACTGTTTTGCTTATCTGACTTCAAGTTTGTGCTGGAAGTTATCAGAGTAAGCAACGGAGACGACTTGCAAATTTTCGAAAAGTGGGAGTGGTCGTGCTCTGTGTTTAAAGCACAAAACCTACGAACCAGTCAAACCACATCAACTAAATTCAGTGCGGATATTTAATTTAACTACAGAGCAAAATCGATCATCGATCTATAATTATGACTTTTATACTTATGGTTTTGGTACCGAGAGCTTTAAGCCAAACCATAGATCTCTCACACCGTTCCGTTGAATCAAAAAATATTTAAAGTAAAGCATTCCAAAGTTGGTTTCAATTAAGCTAAACCTTCCTTAGACTTTAAATGTACAACATACTATATATTAGCATATAAGTCGATAACAGGTCATTTCGAAAGTTCCCGGCCTACCACTGTAAATGACATTTTTTTTTGCAAAATTCTTTTTTTTTATTTAACGTGGTTTCCTTTGGAGTTGCTGCACTTATTAAGCGACATTCCAACTTTTCGATATAATTTGTGTACTGGGATTTTTCTTTTTCTTCGAAATAGACCGCAGTTTCGTCGATCACCTCTTCATTGGACGAAGCGGGCATTCTTTTGAAATCTGAGAACAGAAAATTGTCACGGGGCCAGATCTCAAGAATACGGTAGATGCAAAGGCAATTCGAGGTCCATTTGCCATGGATTTTTGCCATCGCTTTCACTTATTTATGACACGGTGCGGCTTGCTTTGTCATCAGCATATTGGTTTCATTAGGGAAATGGATTTGGACGATTTGGACGACTTGTTGATGACAAATCCTTGACAGTAGTCCAAATCTTACTCACACCGGTGGGGAGGTCACAGGATTTCAAGTATTCTTTTTATCCGCTTGTATTGGTTTACTTTTTTCCGGATCTCCAAATTGAGATCCATTATTCGAGCACCACAGGGATCGGCATGGCGTAAGGTGTCGCGCTACTTAGCTAAAAGCAGCTTTAGCTGGGAAATTAGGACGGAGTATCGCGATTCTTTCAGCAGAGATGGATTACAGAAATAAAGTCTATTTAAGCTATCGATAAGACGATATTGTATGGTGTTTTAAGCCAAAGCAGGTCTTAAAATGACTCCATGCGTTGCATGTATTACACCTGACCGAGGTGGAGTTTATGTGGAGCCTTTTGGCGACAAATTTAAAGTAAGACTTACCGATCTAAACGGGGTTAGATCTCCAAAATAACAGTCCTTGGTCGGATAAAATCTGGGTAAATTCTGGCGCGTAGAAGCGGCTGTTGTGGGAGTTCTCATTGTGATCCTTTCAGCTAATTTATAATAGTTATTGTCTATCTCTAGACATCCGGATGAAATTCAACTCAAAGCTTACCCTCTTGAGAACAGAACTGAATAACATACTTTTCTATTTAAAAGACTTTTCTCTGAAATCATACACAAAGATCTCTCGTACATACCTTACAGTTTATATATTTATATTTCGCTCTCTCTCTCTTTGGCTTTGATTATGACAAAAACATCGTATTAAACAGAGAAAGGTGGTTAAAATTCTCAACATAAAAAGTGACCGACCACCTATGAGTTTTTAAACCACAAATAATAGTAGGAAAACCAAAACCAAGTAAACAAATAAAATAAACGAATTTCAAATGATTAATTATTAAATTGGTTATCTATTTGATTTTCATAACCAGAAGAGAAAACATGAACGATGAATGATGACTTCCATTAAATAGCGTTCTTAATTCTTGGAACAGTTTTTGATTTTTTTTTATTTATTATAATTTTTTTATTGAAACAAGATTCTTTTGTTTTATCTCTTCATTAACCGAATCGCCATAAAATTGCAGACATAATTCACGCTTAAATGGACATTAGTAAACAAGCCGCACAAAATACAATATACGACATAGTAAATTTTTTATAGCTTATTGCTTGTTTTCTCCAATATACTTTTTATACGCTTTTAACAGCATCTATTCTTTGCTCTGCGCTACCGACTAGTGCTTCGATTGTTCGCACTAACTGGATGTGACGCTCGCACGCCAGCGAAACAATTTAGGCGAAACAACGGGCATAACTTTGGTAGAATTTTACTAAATTACTTTTCGTGTTTCATTGTTTATGACTTTTATTTTTATCTACTGGGGATTTTATTAAGTGAAAAAATATTTTTTTACCAAGATTATTGGGAATCCAACAGAAACGGATTTTAGGTTAGGATTGGTAGTAAAAAGTATTGAAAAGAAAGGGAACTTGATAATATACAGACTACCACAATGTATCATTAGAATCATCCCGAAAAATACTATTAAAGCTAGAGATATTAATAGACCCCATATAAAATACATATATTTGCGAATAGCTATTAACCAAAAAAAATATATTTAGATGTGATTATACTGCATTATGAACATCACTTAAATGTTAAATTTTTTTAAATTAAAACAAATCAAAATGAAGTACCATAGTGTCCTAACAAAGTAGACAACTCCAAAAATTTTTGAATGCATGCTTATTTCTTGCTGGGTATACTCTTGTGCAGACATCATATTTAATATTTCCATTTCTTGGAAGAAAAGTAGTAATAAAACAAGATAAACGTCAGAAGACTTTATGGTGATCCCCAAATGTAATTCAGGTTCTACTATTTAAAAACGTATTAATATCTATAGGTTTCATAATTACTTTTGCTACAAGCACTTTTTCACCTTATTCGTCAAAAATATATAACTTTTGCACTAATAAAAAATGACTTTTACTTTTCTTTTTTTTAGACATGTTGTTTTCAAGAAGAAAAAACGCTTTGATATATTGTTATGGCCAAGAATTTAACTTTATTACAAAGAAAAGGTTTTGCAATTACGATTTAAAAATGGTTTCGAACAAGTGACCGGCAGGGCTGGCTCCAACAATTTCAAGACGGATGGTACAACTTTCGTCTAGTTTTTGCAGCAAAATTTTCTTCCAAGGCGTCAATCGTCTCAAATTTATCTGCGTAGTCAAAAGACTTCACATAACTCCACAAAAAATAGTCCAAGATGTTAAATCGCACAGTCTTGGAGGCCACACCACAGACCCATCGCTCGAGATACTGAGCTCACCAAAATTGTTCTTCAATAAATTTATTGTTTCGTGGGCTGTATGGCATGTAATGGCATTTTATTGGAACCAAATGTCATCCACATCAGTATCTTCTAATTGAAAAAAACTATTAATCATGGCTTTATAGCATTCTTCATTGTCTGTAATATTATTGCCGGAATCATTTTTGAAGAACTATCGATCAATGATTCTTTCTACCCATAGAGCCCGCCAAACAATGACGCTTTGATGGCGTTTCAACAATGTTTGTGGATTATCAACACTCAGAGTGTGCCCGCCAAACAATGACGCTTTGATGGCGTTTCAACAATGTTTTGTGGATTATCAACACTCAAAATGTGACAGTTCACCCAAATGTGTGCACCATCCTATATCGCTGAGCACGAGCTGATTAAACTCTTTGTGATCCTTTCCTCTCTCGAAGCTCTGATATCTACGGAGGAGATATGAAATGATTAATTAATTTGGATCTACGTAACTGGACCGAATCTGGTTTTTTATTTCGTTACGAATTTTCAATTTAAAATATTACTTAAAAATAATGGATTATGTTTTATGTCACTAAACAATAGCAACAGATGAAGAGAAACATAATGAAGTCTACAAAAAGTCTATCAAATCCATCTATCTCATAGATGAATATGAGCATTGATCGGCAAGAAATCCACTTTGAAAAAAATAGCAAAGATTGGGGTTAAAGTGGGCAAAGAAAGCATAAAATCAAACGCAAAATTGTATTTCTTTGAAATGGGGAAAAAAATAAAAACAAAAAGAACTGTTTCAATATTAAGAAGTTCAGTCGGTCATTGGCATAGTTTTCTTCCAATTGGTAGTCTATTTTGAATTAATTATCATAAATTTTATTTGGAACAAGAGTTTTTAGCACTCAACAGATTAATAGCAAACAACAAATAAGCTACGGTAGGCGCTAAAATATTATTTCTTTTAATAAATTACCTTCGTTTAATTTTATTGCCTTTAAATTGTAATATTTTTCAATACGAGAAGATTACATAAACAAATTGATAGGTAATTAAAGAATATGGCGATACAAAAAATTATACAATATCTAGCCACACAAATAAAGTAGCAAAAATCGTGTTTGTGCAAATCGTTTTGAGTACGAAAACCAGTTTTCGTGTTCTCGGCGATAAATAATTGTTTTCGATCAAAAAAACAAAGAAGATTAAATTGCAAAAGTGTGAAAAAAAGAAAAGGTATTATAATGGAAACATCAGAATGCTTAAGGAGTAATAAGAGATATATTAAATTTCAAAATATTAAACATAAGTCTTTGTAGTCTTAACTTAAATAAATGAAAAAAGTTACATTAGTAGTTATAACTGAAGAACAACTGGATCGATTTTGATGAAACTTGCTTCACTAAATTCGTCCGCTCTTCAAAAAACAGAATAGCGTGATTAAAATATCCACAAAATGCCAACCGTTATCTTTATTCAATTTGTTACTTATGACGCTTCGAACCAATTTTGAACCGCACTTTTTTTGGAGTTAATAAAAAACACCATTAATTTCAAAAAATCATCAACGAAAGGTTGAACACGCATAACATTTATTAAAAAATAGTTATTATGTGAATTATAATTAATTGAAAATAAAAATCCTAACCAACCTTGTTTAATGTTTGTCAACACTTTCCCCCCTTAGTGATCCCTCCAATATTGTTTCAACCTTCTACAAGTACATGTTCATGACAAACCAAACCTTCTAAATAAGCACATATAATTTAAAATTCTGTTATGTAATCCCATCTGATGGTGGGTGTAATTGAAAAATTGACTAGTCATAAAACTGTATAATTTCAGTACGATACGCGAAATTATGAAACAATTGTATAATATAAGTGTTTAATTGCTTTTCTCATATGAAACAGTGGTGGATAAAGTAATATGACCGCTTACAAAAATCTTTATTATTAATATAAAAAAAGTTTGAGAGCTCTTATTTAATTTTTCCAATACAAGGTTGATATAACTTTTTAAAATCTCTTTTTTTCGCTATAGATTCAGGTTTTAGAAGCGAGTCTAGCATTCAGTATATTCTTTATACCAAAAGCTTAACTCTATCATGTTGAGTGGATCAATAAGGGATATTACGATGCTCTGATCCTGTGCGATGTAAACACGACTGTTTACTTTAACTTTTTCGATGTCATCGTCTTTAAGAGAGGTGTTTTTCGATGACTTCGCGACCCTCACTCAATATATTTTCAATGATTAGGATTTCTTTGGCAACACAAAATTTCTAGGAAACTCGTTCAATCAAACTTCATACGAAGATAAAAAAGGGTTGTTCCAATCTTGAAAATTTTTTATCGACTCGATTCGCATTCTTAGTTTTAACGCATGAAGTCGATGTTCTCGCAGTAAGTCAGCGAACTCAGAAACTATTTTCAATCCAAAGAAGGTTTATTTGGACTGCTTAGAATATCCGGAAGGAGTTTTGGAGTAAATTTTAAATTTACTTAGAGCTTTGTGATCCGCCTTTTCGTATCAAGTCCACTATGTGGTTTGTGTCTCAAATATATTCTGACAAAAAAGAACCCGGAAATTTACAATTTCCCGTATTGGGCGTAGTTTGCTCCATATTTTATATTTTGCTAAATTGTCAGGGCTTTCTTAATTTCTATGCCAAATATGATCGCGATCTGTCAAGTCGATATACCAAATATCGTGTGCGGAGTCGTTACGAATGTTGGAAAGAGCTTACTGTGATTCAGTTGAAGAAGCGATTGCTATGGTGTTCGAAACTCTTCAGACAATTGTTAGAGTGATGGCAAAAGAGCGAGTACGTTCGAATGATTTTGGTGAATACGTTGGATATGAAACGCGTTTTTGCTCAACTCGCCCCGATAAAGCTACTTTTTTTCAAAACGAATACTGTAAACAAGTCTCTTGGGATATGCTTGATCGAGGGAATTCCGATCCCACAAAAACGAGCCGAAACCATAAAAACACGAAAAGAAATCGGCATTTTAAAAACATGTCAAACGGAGCTAAATATTTCTACTGAATTTTTTTTCCAACTAATCTACTCCAAAATAAACTTATTTTTAACAACTTTGAAACTCATTTAGAAGTCGAATGTACATATGTATAGAATAGCTAGAATTAAACAAAAATTTGCTTTTACATTTTTGGTCTTTCATTTTTGATTAATTCTAGCTATTCTATTCTTCATTTATCGAGTTCTAATTTCCCAAAAATTGGCAATATTACCTTTAAAAGAAAAAAAAATTAAGTATTTCAAAATATCACGACTTTTTCTGCCACATAACTATAATATTAGGTTATTTTTCATACCTTAAATGACAAAAGCTTCATAATTCGTTGTTAGTGGCAATAATACCATACTTTCAGTTTTACCGCATATTAAATTACAAAACTTAACCCCAAAGGCGCAATTAAAAAATAATAAATATTTTTTGCATATAATTAAATTATGGAAACCAACGATTATCGCCGTAATTATTGTACTTAAGGTATGCATTGGAATTAAATTAGTATTGAATCGGAAATATTATTCAATTTCAAACGGGAATACCTGTGGCGAATTGCAAAGGCAAGTGAATTCACAGAATTCGGAGACAATATGGATAGGGAAGCTGACTTTTGATTAAGCAAGTAATTAATGTGAGATTTAAATTAGAATTAGTATTTGTTGAATATATTCGGCTAGACGGTTAAGTGAGCTGTAAATTGTTAAGTGACGCCATCGATCGAAAAATTATTATTTTCTATTTTCAAATAACAAAACTTGTGCTTCCCCAGTGATTTACAATGAAAATGGAAAATCCAAAAATTTCAAAAACAAAAATCAAAATATTTATATTCTAATGCAAAATACGCTAATTCGCCATAACAAGTATTCACAGATCAATTAGCATCCGGCAATAAGCCTCATAATCGTACTTAGTATAAGCACTATTTCCACTCATAAGAACATGAGCAGGCAAACAAATAATTGTACAAGTATAATATCAATATCCATATACATATATAAACATGTGTAGTTGCTGTATGTATAGCAAGCAATTCGTACAAATTGATAACCTCTTATAACACCAACAAATATAGTGTTATACTCGACTCGCATGTGCATTTACCTGGTTGGTAGCTTGCTTGGCAACGTGTGGGGTAATTAGCGTTGTGACGTCTCTGCGCTCTTCGAAGATTACCACACAGCGATACTTCAAAAAGCGTGCTTTGCATTTGCATTGCACTCGCCTCAATTAGCTAAATCAGATAAGACATCACTCTGATCACATAAACATAAACAAATGAATACAGTTCGCTGTTAGATTTGAATATTGAATATTCTACAGAAACTTTCGCGGAAATTTCACATGTTTAGTTGGAAAGGAAACGGAACTAAATAACTGAAAGTGGAAAAAATAATATTCCAAAGTCTTTATAGAACTGTTAGATCGCTTCGCGTGTTTCAAGGCAGGCTTTTTAATTTAGTAGCTCTGGTGCTCATTTTGGTAGCTTTAAGAAGATAAAATATTCAGAATACAGAATCAGATTTTTCTATTCGAAAATAATATATACGAGTTAGACGTCTTAAGGGAGTTATCCTCCCTTGTGGCAAACTCGACTTTTTGTTTGCATAAATCCAATCTAGAGCACTTATATAACATGCTGGTAAGGCAAATTTTTTAAATTGAGTGTAAATAACTTACAGAAGTGAGAAAGTAAGGCCTTCAGAGCGCGTGACCTACACATCACAGTTTTTAAACACATTATTCTCGAAACAAAATTTTTTAAACTGGCGTTTCTCAAAAATGGTTCTATAGATTGCTTTAAATATTTAATGGTAGATTTAAATATAAATGTGGCTATCGCCCAAACTACGATATTCAAATATTGAACCATAAAAAAGTGATCGAAAAAAACATGAAATGTTGAGTTTTAAGTTTTAAAACATACAAAAATATTTACTTCTCAGTTTCATGAAAGTAAAGTGATAAAATAAAGGGGTTTTAGTTAAAACCTTAACTTAGAACTTGGATGAAGAAAAAAAAACTAAAACTTGTATTTTTCGCAGACATTTTTACATAAAAATGAACATATCAGTGACATTTCGCGACATTTTTTTCTCAAATAGTTGTAATAGAAAAAAATCGTTCCTTCAAGTTTTTAAGAATTGTATCTCAAACTTCATGAAGATCGGCGCACAAGTTCTCAAGGCTGTAACCGAAACTATTGGCACAATATTCTAGAGGTGTGGTCAAATTTAATAAACCAATAAAAAAAATTAAATTTGTTGAAACCTGTTAACCCGTTAAACCATGCAACCCCTCAACGAAATATTTTTACTTGAAAAAAATTCGAAATTACAGCTAAAGACCTAATAGATGTAGAGTAAAAATTTTAAAGCCCCGTGTTTTTTTTCATTTCACTATAAAAAATGATTTACAAATTTTACTTAGTAGTAGCAAGACTATCGAAATAATCCGACAATTGAGAACCTTTTTGTGGAGAAAATGCTGTGTGATCGATATCTCAAAAGCTGAGGAACTAGTTCACGTACGCATAAAAACCAACGGATCGACAGACAGACGGAGATAGCTGAATCAGTCCAGTTGGTCACACTGATCATTTATACATAAATACACCTTATAGGGTATTCGATGTTTCCTTCTGGGTGTTACAAACTTAGTGGCAACCTTGAAATATCTTGTTCAAACTATAATTAAAAGTTTTTTTGCTCATTCAGACACATATCTTTATTTTGATCCTATGGAAAAGTAGATTCTATTTGGAACTAGTTCAGAGCTATTTTTATGCTACCAAAGGTTAGTTTTTATTTAGCATAGGCTGTCAGAACAAGTTTGAAACATTACGAGACCAGTTCTTAAGTAGACAGTGACAAGTTTAGGACTAATTTAGAATTATTTTGAGAGTGCAGAAAAATGAGCTGAAGTAATAATTATCCTCTCATACTCGAAACAGAAACTTTCGGTATTTTTGAAATTTGTATTTAAGGTATTAGAAAATCATTTAGGAACAACTGTTCTGGTAGATAAAAGATATGGATATTAATATAAAAAACCGTAAATATACCTTTAACTTTTCCTTCTCAACTTCAAATCGAAGCTCAGTGTAGTAAAGTACATAAAAAGTGGTTGAGGAAATAAATCATTCCATCGACAGGCGATCAAAAAAAACTTGAATATCTAGAAACAATTACTTTAAATTGCATATTAATTAAATGAAGTGTTAGTTTTCGCACATTTATGATCGACAAGACAATTGCGCTCATCACTGAGGGTCTTACTAAAGTGACGAATGTACTTGCTGTAGTCTTTGGCACTTGAGATGACAGCACTGCATTATTTATAGCTTTTAAATAACTTATAATTTATAGTAAGTACAAAAAGAGGCTTGGAAGTGGAATTACTATTATTACTACTTTTGTGGAAAAACCATAAAAGTAATGAACAAAACAAAAGTAAAATTTATTTGTTTGATATTCGGAGCACCCAATAGGAAAAACTCGGAATTGTTAGAAAAACTTCGAGTTCACAGTTTAGCCCCTCTCATAGTTAATAGTAGGATTAGTTAGCTTATACGTAAAGAAGCTTACTAGTCCTTTGTAGTCCTACATGAAGGTTAAGTTGAATTCGAACTGAATAATTCATCATATGAGACGTCAAGTTGTTTAAAAGAGACTTGAAAACTAATTTTGATACATCGTCTGGTCTTTTGAACTGCGAAGCTCCTAGATATCTAAGACAACTAGGCCCAACAAAAGTAGTGAAGAAGCGTTTCACTCATGTCTTTCTCTCTGCCCTTCATGCCTAAGCCATCGTTACTAACGCCTATCCGCCTCTAGTTATTAGTAACAAAAAGGAGAAAACTTAGAGAAGATGTATGTAGAGGGTTATTAATATTATATACTACTATGAGAAATAAATAGTTAGACTTTGTTCATGATTTTAAAATTCTTAATTTAACCTTCAAAATTATGTCGTCCTCCTCACAATAATCCCCTTGGTCCCAATATATTTATATGCCAACGTTTTTTACAGATCTCGAAACAGTTGTTGAAATCAATTTCCGGAATATAACGGCGTTGAATGACCGTAGCGATTCACGGTGATTCACGGTTAATGTCTTCAATTGACTCAAAGCGGTTTCCCTGAAGCACTCGTTTGAGTTTGCTGAAAGCCAAAAGTCAGACGGAGCTAAATCAGGCGAATACAGTGATAGCGGGAGGGTATTGGTTAAAAATTTGGCGAAAAACTCACGAAGAATCAAGCAGTATACGACGGGCATTATCGTGGTGCAAAAACAAGGAGTTGTCAGCCCATAATTCCCGTCTCTTTTTTCGAATAGCTTCGCGCAAACAACGCAATACACTCAAATAGTATTCATTGTTGACAGTTTGGCCGGTCGAAAGGACATCTGAGTGCCCTACACCTCGATAATCGAAGAAAATTCTCAACATAACATTGATTTTGGACCTGCTATAACGTGGTTTTACGGCTACATATGCCACAATATTCGGCCGACTGATCGTCTGTTTCTGGGTCGTAAGCATAGATCCAAGACTTTCAGTTCTTTACATCCTGGAAGGCGGAAAGCATTGTCTTTGAAGCTAATGCGACGCTGTTTATCAATAAACTTTAATGATTTTGGAACCAATCGTGTTTTCACTTTTCTTATGTCCAAATTAGCTTTCAAAATGGATTTGAAATATTTCAAAACTCTTCCTTCCCATACTCCAACGATTCCAGTAAGATCTTTGATTGTTAATTGTCGATTCTCAAGCAACCACTCCTATATTTTATTGACGTGCTGAACATTAGTTAATGTTGATGATCGTCCCGGACTTGGTTCGTCATCAACGCATTCTCAACCCTCTTTGAATAATTTTTAACAATCAAAAACACTTGCTCATGACAAAAAATTACCACCGAAGACCTTTTCCAACATTCTGAATGTTTCGGCAACAAAAATTTAATTCCGCACACAGAATTTAATGGCCCTACTTTGTTGAATAATTTCACTTATACCAAAAATGTCCGAATTCATTTTATGTACTTCAGAAAGACTAATGTATACTAAATACTAACTAGTATTTTGATGTGACATTTGGCACACATATCACCAACAGTCGTACTAATCTAGAAAAAATATATTTCGACGAATAGGTTTTTGCTCGAAGTTTATATTAATAGTGCTTTACTATTTTTTGCCCACAGTAGTAAAAAGCGTAAATTTTCTTCAGTGACCTAACAAGCTCCCAACGTAACTATTGATATATTTTCATCACACTATATATCGATACAAATAATCAAAAAACCAATCGATATATTTTGAAAGATTTGTTACTGATGGACTTCTACATTTTCGATATTATATCGATAGCGTTAGTTTCTGACCTGATATAGTTATTTAGAAATCGTTCACGAACCCAAGTGTTATACTCAGATACACTAACATTATTTCCATAAATGAAGTTACAATGATTATTCATCATTATGTTCGACTCATACCTACGCGAGAACCCTGTATAATATTAAAAGTAGATTTGTAATTATTTTTATTATTATTTGTATTTGCTCGCATTCCATCCGCTTTACCTCGTCTATGTCATTTTATGACACCGCAGCAAAATATCCATATTCGATTCGTTGCAAAATAATGGGGTATTAGTCACAGTGGTAGCAATAAATGGAATTCAAAATGATGCTGAATGACAGTTGCAGCACAGCGGTTGCATACAGACCGAGTCTTTGAAATGCTGCGTCAATCCGAACATTTGCAATGTCGCCGAAGGCAAGCGTTTGCCATTTTCAGCTTTATTGTCATCTTCTACATTGGTGAGTATCACTATCATTTAGCTCAAATGTTTAATTTACATAAACCGATTAAAATTACCTTTAAGATTTTTCTTGTGCCGACAACCCAAACAACAATGCTGAAGATACTGCAAATCCAGTCACTGCTGCCCTCCACAGGCTGATTATGGCTCCTTTGAAGCTTGTCACCATGATTCTTAAAGAACATGGACAAACGGATTTAGATAATTTAGAGAACTTGATTAACGCCGCAAATCAGAAAAGCCCTGAAATACCTGTAGTTTCCGACAATAATGGTGGCGCTGTGCAATCTGATGATGTCCAATCGGATAGTGTGCCATATCAATATATGCAAAGTCATCTTGCTACTAGAAGGATAGGTAATTTTTATCGATTTGGTGGCAGTGGTTGAGGTATTTCGAAGGAGATCTGAAATCATAGCACTATTCAAATAAATTTAACGCTTTAAATAAATTAATAATTATGCAATAAAGGAATTATGAAAATATAGGGTGTCCTTTTTGGAGGCATACAAATTCTTAGAAAAGTACCCAGCTGTCAAACAAACTGTCAAAGTTTACACATGTGTTTGACAATTATGTGGAGCAAAACTAATTATCCTGCGAAGGCTTACACTTACTTGTATTAGTCATGAGTAGGATGTCGGTACGATGGGAGCAACGCTTCACTACTTCAAAGAATGAGCGGAAGCGTGAATCCATTACATAGCTGCCGGCGATTCTCTTTAGGCGCAATTTGAAAGCGTTTCTTCCGTCGTCGATACATGAATCCTTGGAACACACCAGAGATCAAGAAACAGTTGAAATGGGGGACTTCACTTGAAGAACCTATCTTGATATAGGCAGAATTTTGAAGAATTTTGAAGAAAACGACGATTTCCTATTAGCTGGAAATGTAAAAATAACAGATCTTTGGAAATAATTTTGAGTGCGATCTCCATCGACTAACTGGAGGAAAAAAACTAATCACCGTGATCTATAATGTCAAGTTAGAGGGCCTACTAGGTGCCGAACTGCTGAAAAATTGGTCCCAATTGGTGAAAAGACTATTGTATACTTATAGTCTTCCAGTGTCTACTTGCAGGCCTGCGAAAATCGAATTCCTTAATCGGGTTAATGAAGTGGCAGCATTAGTGGATCAAGTGCTTCGTGTTAAGATGAGACTATGTTGAGCAAAAATCGCCTTATTTATCGGACCGCCCTAATTAGTAGTTAAGTGCGCGTATACAAGGTGGGCGAGGTTACATTGACGAGAGACTGCAGGTTCTACCCAAGCATCTGTGATGTGGGTGCGTCCTCTTGCCTTGTATGTGTCAATGGCAATGACAAAGCTATTATAAATCGCTTAAGTGCCTTGACTTGTCATCCTAATTTCCAGTTATTCACACTTACATAGACAAAAATGGATATATAACATAAATCCTTCAAGTTACAACAAAAGCAAGTAAACACTACGTTTGCATTACACAGCAGCATCTGCAGTGCCCACGAGCTGAAGGTCACTTTCTGCGTAAGACAACAACAAACTGTGCAGTAACTTAGAAGTGTGTGGGAAGAGATTTGACGCAGCATTCTTGTGACAACAGTCTTTGGATTGCATTGAATAATATATCAATTCATTTCAATAATATTCAACACAGTTTAACACACGCACAGTGTGTCGCCTACAAGCTATTCGCATTTCATGTCAACTTTACATATAAACAAATCTATATTTAAACACAGCTGCTGGAATACTGTCTTTGTGAATGTCTGTTATATTTGCGGTGTTTCTCCTCACACCACTGCCGCTCTCATGCTCACCCACTTACCACATCTGTCCCAAATATCATTGAATGCAAATTTTTCTAATGGAAATTTAATTTCCTAATGCGTATTTAAAGCGCCTGCTATTTTGATAATTGCTTGCTTGCGTCGAGGATGTCCTTAGTAGCAGATACAAGCTGCAAGATTATTTAAGCATTTGTACACTGTGTGCTAATATTTAATTCCAATATAATATGGCACACTCTAAAGTTCGGTTTGCGGCTGCTGGTTGAGAATATCTTAAATTGTTATTTAAAATTGAGCAACATCTGTTGCTGACTATCAGTGAAATTAGCTGTTGAAGTCTGGCTTTTTTTCGAGATTGCTTGTTGTCTTCCTCATTTTCTTTATCTTCTTCTAAGGCGTAATATATACATGACGCGGTTGTTGAAGCCACCAGTCACTAGAAAACTTTTTTAAGTTGTAGGGCACCCAATTCATTCGGATTTTACCAACATATTGCTAGTGGCGAAGCTCGATTACATCCTACATATAAATATCTTATACGGGGGTAAGGCCATGTGTAATTCATAAAAACAGCAAAAATGCGTCAATTTTTCTCGAAGAAAGTACCTTTATATTCCCACTCAATAAACTGTACAATTTTTTGGAATGATTGATGCAGAGATGGGTATGAAGATAGTCAGCATTTTTAATAGCCAATGATTTTTGATAATTCGAACCAACGCATTGTTAAACGTTTTGCAGCGATCCGAGCTCTGAGAAAAAATCATAGCGCTAATAACGGGTGATTAAAGTAGATGTAATATACTCAATTATTTTTTTCAGTATTGTTTACAAGTATTACATCATGGAAAAACCTCTGAACAGTGTTTACAAATCATTCAACGTTATTACGAAAATTCACGTTCTGTAAAGAATGGGTTTCGCACGCTTCGCTCAATTTGTGGTCAACATAATCGGTCTACTAAGCGCACTATTCGCACCACCATCACCCATCTTGAGATCCAACACTCTTTACCGGATTTTATTCGACGGAATAGATAACGTCCTGCACGCAGTGAAGATAATATAGCAACCTTAGCTAAGAGTGTACCATCGAAGACTGTGGAGAGTCGATTCGGCGCCGTTCGCAGCAGCTCGGACTGACTTATGGAACGACTTGGCGCATTTTACATCGAGATCTTAAATTAAAAGCATACAAAATGCAGTTTGTGCAAGAATTGAAGCCGCTTGACCTTCCCAAGCGACATCGCTTCGCTATATGGGCTCTTGAAAAGTTCCAAGAAAACCGACGTTTTCGAGCCAAATTTTGTTCAGCGATCTTTTCTGGGTCAATGAGTATGTAAACGAGCGAAATTGCCGCATTTGGGACGAAGAACAAGCTGAAGAGATCCAACAGCTGCCATTTCATCTAGAACAAACAACGGTTTTGGTGTAGTTTGTGAACCGGAGGAATTATCGACCCATATTACTTCAAAAATGATGCCGATGAAAACGTAACAGTCAATGGCGCCCGTTATCGCGACCAATCATTTAATGCTTGAAATTGAAGTTCGTGATCTCGGCGACATTTAGTTTCTATAAGACGGCGCCACTTCCTACTTATCGCATCAATCAATAGAATTATTGAGAGAACGCTTCGTTGAGAAGATTGTATCTCGTTTTTGGGCGTTCGACTATTTTCTTTAAGGATATGTGAAGTCTAAAATCTATCCGAACAGTCCCGCTTCGATTCGACACTTGTGCCAATGTTTTTTTCAATTTTCGGAATAGTCTTCAATGGGCGTAGCGATTCACGTTTAATGACTTCCACTGTCAGTATTATATACTGCGGTCTAGGGATCTAACATGAGTGCTAATAAATTTCAAACAAAGGCAATCTATAGAAAATTTTTGGTGATGAATATGTTGTACACCGCGCCTTTTCCTTGAACTTATTAATACGGAGATTACTTATCCTATAAAATAATATCGAAACGAGGAAGAGCTCGGTTGTAATACCTTAAAATTTCAAAACTTAATTTAAAGGCGTATTCTAGTCTCCAAAAAAAAACGATATTTTTATATTTTCAAAATTTAACTATTCATAAAAATGTCTAAAATATAATTTTTCAAAATTCAAATTATTTTCGAATATTTGGTATTTTGCTGACCTGGTATTCAAACTGGTTCGGTTTCACGCTGTTTTTTTCTAAACGATAGGCAGGATTTCTCAGGTTCTACCTTATTGATTTTCCTGAACTTTTCTTTTATAGACTCGGTTTTAGATTGCTTTCCAAATTGGAGGGTTGAAATCGTGTGTATGGTGAAGTGCATATTCTTTGAGATGCCCCATTTAATCAACTCATAATTTTTAAAATATTTAACTTTTTTTTTTCCTACATTATTGTAATGTTAATAAACTAATAAAAAAATAATATAAAATTCAATTTTTACCACACTTCAAAAATTACCTAAAATTCAAAATTAAAAAAATAAGAAAAGTTTTGAGGAGGCAACAAAAGTATAAACTCAAAGAATATAACTCATCACAGAGGTAAAAACTATTTTTTTCACTTTTATTCGATTAAGTTTATCAACCGAAAATTGGATTAAAAAATCTAAAATAAAAAAAAAAAATTAGTCAACGCTTTCGACGATCAAAAATTTCATTCTCACTTCATCGCAAGTAATTTCATTTGCTTGGCATTGCAACACTCTCTCTGTTGCCTGCAATCAAAAATATTATACCAACACAACAACCGTAAGTGTTTCTGTTTGTGCTTAAGTAAGTACGTGTGCATGTGAATATTGGATTTTGGTGGCAAAAGACAATAACGAGCATCGCTTTATTGGGAGCTCCCAAAAGCAGGTTGTTCCCTAAGTTTCGAGACATGACTGCAGCAAGAGATTTATTTGTGTAAGGATGTGCACTCAATTCAAAAGGAAGCAACTATACGGGTGCAAAAGGTAATAGTTATTTTATTTACAGGGTTGTTGGCACGTTCCACTATCTCTTCATATCTTACCATGAGCGGTCAAAAACTGATACAGTAATAATAGCAAGGTCGACTAATTTTGATTATTTAGGCGGGTTTTTAGTTCTTTTCTAAACTAATTTTTCACTGGGATTGTTGGCACGTTCCAGTACCTCTTCATCTTATAATTTATCTGCTTATTCGACAGTGCTCAGTTAAACAGTCTACAATTGCTGCGAAATAGAACTTGCTAATATTAAGTTATTCAATGAATCTCTTCTACTTCACTCTGAGCCAGAGGGATCTTGCGCAATGTTGTTTGTTCACCAGCGCTTACGAAAGGTCCATAGAACCAGTACTAAAATACACTCCAAGTGAGCTCCAACATATTTCCAGTTTAGTAGGCACTGTTTAGCAAGTTCATAGGCTTGTAAGTTCTAGTGAGGCCGAGCACCCAAACAAGTGTAATCACGAAGTAGCTTGAGAGATTCAATATTAAATAGGTAAGCATTGCGAATAATTATTCTCTCAGACATATCAAGAAAATTTAATCTGTCTACTCGGAAAGATTGAATGCGAAACTTGTTAAGTGAGCTGCCATGTCTCGTTTGAGCAATTTGACTGGTAACTGAAAAATGGCATACATGATGTTTAGCTTTAAGACCTGAATCGAAACAGGGTTTCCGCAAAGACTTTACATATCTCTAGAGGAGGAAGTCTGACGGTGTGATATCATATGATCTTGGTGCTCAATCGACCGGCTCAAAACGTAAATTATCTGCTCACAGAAGTGTTCTCTTAATAATTTCATTGTCAGAAAAGTAGCGGAGATCACGAGCTTCAATTTTAGTCATCAAATCGTCTTTTATCATGATACGATTACGGTCGCCATTGACCGTTACGTTTTCACCTGCATCATTTTTGAAGAAATATGGACCGATGGCTCCACCGGCTCACAAAAACCACACACCAACTCGTTTTTGAAACATGAAATGACATTTCTATAATTTTTTTGGGTTGCTCTTCATCCCAAATGCGGCAATTTTGCTAAAGCTACAAATAAGAGTCCTATTACGCTGAACCAAATTTTACTCGAAAATGTCGGATCTTCTTGGAATTTTTCAAGAGTCCATAGAGCGAGCCGATGTCTCTTGGGAACATCGAGCAACTCCAGTTCTTGAACAAGCTGAATTTTGTAATCCACTTGAATTTAGGATCTGTACGTAAAATGCTCCAAGTCGTTCTATAGGCCAGTTCGAGTTGCTGCGAACGGTGCCGAAACCACTCTCGACGGGTCTCAAGATGGGTGATTGAAAAAGGTACATCCACTTGAATTGAGCTTAGGTTAGGTTAAGTGGTCGATCCTAATAGGTATCTGACTTGGACAGCTTATAACGCAGGTTCGTTGTGGTACCTAGAACTGATATAAAATGTATCATAAAAGCCCTTATAAGTCAACAAAGCGGTTTCAGTCAATCACGAATTTTTGGAGGCGGCTATGCTTGTTTACGCTGAACACTAGAGTAGAAAGTGCTTAATGTCTCTACCTCAACTTGTTTCATACAACATATTGACAATTTGCCTCCTACTGGATTTTCAGCCTTACAGCAGAAATGATTATTGGACAATGTTCAATAAGAACTTTTACGATTGTCCCAAGATGAAATTTGTTAAGAGCAAGCCGATCTCCTACGATCTACTCTAGATTCGCAATCACACAGGAGCTGCACGCGAGGTCCATAGGTTCAGTGCGAACAAGCAAGATGACAACGAAGATCCAAATCGGATGTGAGTGGGGTACGGGAGCTTCTATTGATATATTTGATTGAAGAATTCATTGCAAACCCGACTGCGGAAGATACCTAGTAGAGTTCACAGTCCAAGAAATCCGCTAAAAATTCTCGCTTAGTTCTACATTGGACATATGGCTCATCTTCCAAAGTCAAAGTTTGAATAGAAGTGATGATAACATGTATATTTTTTATAAAAACTCTAAAATACACAAAGCATCACCCTGTTCCCAGGCGTGCGCCAACAGCAACTACAGCGTTTCAAATTCCTTGATTTTTTCTCTATTTGCCCCGATGCGACGTCACAGCAGCCGAAATGTTGTTTCGTTTTCGTCGTTATTTTTTCCCGTTTTGCGCCGGCTTTCATGTTTCCTTCATCGCAGAAAGATATATAATTTTCCTGTTGTAAGTTTCAGCATCCTCTTGCACTATTCGCCCTCTGGCCAAGTCGTTTCCCCAACAATACAGGCACACGAGCACGCACACCGACACGCCGTCGTGCTGCCACGCTTATCTTCCGTTGGACTTTGTTTTTATGGCGTGCTTGTTTTCGCTTCTCACCACTCCGATGTTGATGATGAGCGCTTTGTGTTGTTGTTGTTGTTGCTGCTGTTGTAGTTTATAGTTGATTTTTCCTGTGTCGAGCGAGTCGCCGGCATTTTTGCTCATTGACTGCTAGTGTCATTGCTGTGTACTGTTACGCATGCTTTTCAGCTGATTTGTGTTCAGTGAAAGGCGCGTGTGTGTCTTTGTGTGTATACACTTATGTACTTGTGTGTGTATGCATGCGTATGATGGAAGCCAGTAAGTCAACTGAACTGCCAGGCTGTCAATATGTGTATAGGTGTACGCGCCTCGTTGTTCTTGCAACTGCCTCATCAACAATGTGCTACCAGTTGTTCCTATTGTTGCTGCTGTTGTTGTTGGCTGTGCGAACTCTGAACAATATATTTATGTTTTATGTTTTTCACTTCCTTCTCATCCGGCAATGCATTCAATCTTACGTCAAGCGTTCCTGCTGCCTTCTGGCTACTCAAATTCGATGCTTCTTCTTCTCCCTCCCTCCTTCCTCGCTTCACAAGCTTCGCGCTGTTCATCACTGCTGCTGTCTTCCGTTTCAATTGCTTCAATATATGCTTCCTGAGGGAAGGTGTGTTGTGTTGCCGCTGTTGTGGTTGTTGTTTATGTGTTTGTTGTTGCTGCTGCTGCTGCAGCGAAAACAAAAGCACTCGCTCCATCTTTTCCATTGAACGTGTTGTTGATTCCTTGATAAGCGCGTTGCTTGCAATGCGAGTATTTCGCCACAAATTGGGGAGCGCGTAATTGTTTCAGCTCAGCATTGACATGCAGATTTTCCGCGTGATTGGTAGTCGGTGCCAAGGCCTTGAGGGTGCGCAAAACTTCTGTTATTGTTTGATTTTTCCGATATGCTTAGTAAAATGATGTGAGCATGAATTGTTTGCTTGCGCCACTAAAGGTTTAAGAGGAATTCATATGCAGAGCTTAAAATTGCATACGCACTAGTAAGAGGTTATTCAAGTCGAGCGTAATACAGACAAAAGCATGAGTGTATGTTATATCGAAATATGATTCTTATTGTGACTGACTTAATTTAGTTGCAAATTATGAGAAGACTGCAAAGAAAAAACTCCGGATATAGTATTAAGGGCCAAGCTACACTACCGTATGCTCTGTGTTGTCTTAAGTTTGAAGTTATCATTGAGAAGCCTTATTAGGAGACTACATTCACTTGCAAGCCGGAGAACTTATTTTTAAAAAATGTGCATTTGCAGAACGGAAAGTATTCTAATAATAACCAATTGATTTCGTAAGGGTTTAACTTCCATTGAACCCGTAGCGATTCCAACCAAACCTCCGAAAAAAGGTGTCTGGTATTAAGAAAACTGTTTCTACTTAAAATTATACAAAATTCAAATGATAAAAAAATATTACAACTATTAATGGATACCGGTAATGATTAAATACTAGTCTCAATTTTGATTTCCGACAAAATGGCCTTTTACCAAAAAAGTCGTTTTCGTAAAAGTTTACGTTTCAGAATGGTTTAAAATATCGAAATTATTCTCAAAAATCTTATTCTTCGATCACAGCATTAGCAATGAAGAAAAAATCTTACTCTTTAGATTACTATTTGACAAATACCTGTAGTTAAGAAAGTCGTGCGAAGATTTTAATCATCTTGGTATGACTCTATGGAAAATTATAGAATACGCTTCAGAAGACATTTTTTCGTTAATCCCTTATTCGAAGAGTTAACGAAAGCCACTTAAAATATCTTTTTTTTCAATAATATGCAAAATTTCTAAAATGCAAGTTGGACATGGCGTATGAGCAACTCATTTGAATATGTTTACCTACTCTAAATAATAACCATAAAAGCGACAGGAGACAAAATATGTATTTAAAAATGTACAATTTTTTAACTGCCTGATTGCCACCAAAAATTATATGTCGAATTTACTATCACAGCAAATAAATCCATTTATTAATAATGGGTTGTCAAAAAAGTCTTGCGGTATTTTTATTGAATTTTTTTTTTTTTTATTGAAATTGAAATGAATTTTTGATGACTGATGCCCAGCTCTTGACCGATGCTACGGCTGCTACTATGCCGGTCTCTTTTGACCAATTCAGCGATTTTATCGCAATTTTCGACGACAGGCCTTCCGGAGCGTGGCGCATCTTCGACCACCTCTGCCCCAGAACGAAAACTTTGAAACCATCGTTGTGCGGTGGAAATGGAAACTGTATCGGGTCTATAAACTGCACAAATTTTATTGGCGGCTTGAGAAGCATTTTTGCCTTTATCGTAGTAGTACTGTAAAACATGCCGTATTTTCTCTTTATTTTGCTCCATGTTTGCGACGTTATAACTCACGAACGACTTAAAAGAAACGACAATCAATCAAATACGTGTTAGCACGTGAAATGAGCTTTCCAAAAAGGTATAGCATGACCCGATGCGACGAATAAAACTAGAACTACGCGCTTTCAGCGCCAACCAGCGAAAATACCGCAAGACTTTTTCTGTTAGAAAAAGTCAAATTTTAGTAGAAATACACCTGATAATTTTATAGATCGCAAATGCCGTTATATCTACGACCGCATTAGCAATGGAAAAATACATTTCAAAATAATGTACTTAACTTTTTAAAAAGCAAACATCCAATCTTACTCTATATTGTAACGTATGCCAGATGCTCGTACGTAGATTGCCCTTTATATTTCGGGATTTGGCAACACTAGTGATAACATTTTTGAATGTATGAATACTCAGCACTTCTTGACATACGAGCACTATTTATGTTGTTTACAGTAACTTAAAATATTCTTCTAAACCAAAAAATGGACATAAATCGCGGGAATTTTCGCCAGATTAGTTTTTACAACTTTCGACGTAGATTAATTCATCAAGATTGATGTGTAGGTGAACTTAATTAAATTTCTGCTAAGAGAGGACCAATGTAAATCGATGGTAATATGAATTCAATAAAGATCATAGATCACTCCAAGACGAATTTCGGGAAGACTCAAAAATTAGTTGTTGTGCCGGAAAGTTATGCTGCTGTGCGCAAACTGATATTGCAAGAACGTCATGTGTCCTACAAGTATAGCGTGATTGAAATAACTATAGGCATTACTGGGACTGTGACTGGAAAGAAAATTTGTTCACTTTATATCCCACACAATTTGTCAATCGTTCAAACAAAGGATCGTTTCGCTTGTTTCAGAAAAATGAGGTGCTTCGACGTCTTTTACTTCTTGACATGTGGTGAAAGTGGATTTACGCGTATGTGCCCGAAAGTAAACAGCAGTCAACTATATGGGTGTATTAAGATAGATATGTGCGCACGAAATACTTCCAAGCAAATGGCTGCCTGTTCTTTTTCTGGCAATACTGGACATATCCCAACCACATACCACTGGAAGGAAGCAGAACAGTAAATTATGAGTGGTATACAACCATTTTTTTGCGAGTTTTCTTTCAAGAAATCAGGAAAAATAATCGCCGAAAACGCAACACTCATTACCGAGACAAGCTGGCTTCTCACACATCGACTGAAACAACTGCATTTTTACGCACTCAAAACATCGAGTTGATGAGTCATCATCCATATAGTGCTGACTAACACGGAATGACTTCTTTTTAAAAAATAATAAACTAAGAGTTCAACATTTTTCGACACCTGAATAGGCGGTTTATTTCTTCAAAATGCTTGTTATGAAGATACCTCAATCAGAGTGCCAAAAGTGCTTCGACAATTGATTCAAAAGCATACAAAAGTGTACAGATCTTAATGGAGAAGACTTTGAAAAACAATAAAGCGATTTTCGATTATTAAAATTTCTTTTTGTTCTCGAATCCTGAAACATAAAAACAACCTACATATAATTTAATATGAGTGTGAATAAATATAACACCATACAACTCACATAGAACCCACATAATTTCTGAAAACTATTTTTGTTATATATTTTGGCATTCTCAATACTATTTTTGTTGATTCATTTGTGCGAGTTTAATTTTTCATTGCTTATTTGCCTTTGCATAAGCATAGATGTGTAAGATGCCATATAAAAGCTCTAATTAGCGGAAGCTATAGACATGTGCGTTCGCAATTACTCATATTTTGGTGTAATTAAAAGCCGGAAATGGTGTGTGGCCATAAAAATTGAGTGCGAAATATTGCAAACAATAGTTGTTGTGCGTTGCAATGCATGTACAATGATTTGCGTTCATACAGGTATGCATATGTATATTTAGATAAATGTATACATATATATATAAAATGTATTCATGAAAATAATTTGGGTTTCATGACTTTATTCTACATCCATGTTTTGAGTAAAACAGAAAAGGAGTTAAGTTTAAATTAAGCGGCTTGTTAGTTATATGTGGTATAAGCACAGAGAAACACGCTCACTCAATTTTATTAAGTTAACTCACATATTGGCGGATATATGCGATATAAAGTCACCCGGAATGGGGGATAAGGGAAGTGATTCACCCTATTTGTAGCACACAGGCATACAACCATCAAGAAAGTATTCTCTCTGTATTATATTTGTATAACTATAGGCTCTGGATTCCACATATTCGGTACCTAGAGAACAGAACAGCTTTGATACCATTTATACAATTTTTGACCATCATATTTGATACTTTATTTGTACAAAGGAAAGGGAAAGAATGAAGTAGTAGACCGACAATATATCTATCTCGATTATGAGCCCTACGGCGACATGGATTAGCCCGTAAGTTAGCCCGTAAAAATCCAGCGAATGCGCTGATAAGACCATGTTGTTCGCATGGAAAATGGTACCCCAGCGAAAAGATCCTTCGCTTGTTCTCGAGAACCATTGATGGACAGCAAACTGCCTGCACTAGAGATGTACAGCTGACGAGACCTCGTAAAACTGGTGAAGTTTTGTGTTCTCGGCCCAGGCCAAATCTCGGCTGTAATGCCAAAAAAGAAGAAGAAGAAGTATACTGGACATTAACTTCAAAACTGTACATTTAATAAGAAAAACATTAGGACATTTCATCCTCTTACATTTCCTGCTGCAAGGAAGCAACATATGCATAACCACATATGTCTGTAATTATTTATTGAACTCTTTATCATGAGCAAAAAAAGTTCTGGAATACTTCTGACTATATTTTGGGGGATTTCGCTCTCTTTTCCATATCTCAAGCGCAAAATATCGATACATTTACTAAATAATGAAAGAGTAACATGGCGTATGAGTAACATTTTTAGGTATCATTACACTGCCCTTCACTCATTTTAGTGCCTAAGATTTTATACCTGATTTTGGATGTATTTTGTGAGTTGATACGAGAAAACAAATCACATTTTCCATATCAGCTCTTGTTCATAAGAAAGAATAAAAAAACATCTAGTAGCGGGAATGTGGTTCATCCTACCTACTGATACCGACTACTGATGCGCACAGAGCTGCACCAAACCAAAAAAAAATTTTTTGTAGGCCAGTGCTCTTACAGCGTACAGAAGAGCGCATGGGAATTACAAAAAAAAAAGCATAAAATACAATATATTTTTGTGTTCATAAATGAGAGTATTCAAAAGTGTTTTTAAAGATTAAAGGTTTTTGACAGGTTTCATAATGCGACTGTGGTCGATTTTCGTGCACTCAAGCAGACGAGTACGCATTGGACATCAATTTAATCAAAAAATTATTAACTTGTTGTACTCTAATATACGTAGAAAAGTATATACTTAGATGTACATAAATATATTGTTTTGCTTTTTAAAATACTAAACGTCCCAAAGTGAACTATATCGAATATCAAAAGAAAATAGTCATATCCTTTTGTAATAATCCCACAATACAAGAAATTTCACTAAATATTTTTCCTCAATTTCTGCAATTTAATGCCAGCAAAAGTTTTCAACTCAATACCTAATATAAAATATCACATGACGTACGAAGATTCATACATTTCTGCACATGATAGTTTATGACCTTAACTACATATAAATTTCTGTGTCAACGCAAGTTTTATTTCACATAATTTCATAACGCTATTGCTCCCTCCTGCCTCCACACACATCCTGCCATAGATGTGTGTATTTATGTCGACTATCTTCCGTCATGTCTGCAAACTTGTTTTACGCTCATCTTTCGCTTGCTGAAGATAAAATAAATTTAGCACAAGTCTTATCTGCCAGCTGAGCATTGTTGTTGTTGTTATTATGTTAAGTTTTTATTGTTGCTGTCTTTGTTGTTTTCGTTGCTGTTGGTGTTGGCATATTTGTGTGTCATAAGAAGTTCATCATTAAATGCTGGCATTGACATTTAATACACCACAGCCACCCACACCAGCTGCACCACCATTAACACCAACAACACAAGCAACACGAACAACATCACGAACACCACCACCATCCCCACCCACCAATAGCATCATTGCCTTGCCACCCGGCAATTTAGCCAGCCAGCACGCACAGTCGAGCATATTTCATCACCACTATCACCCGCTTCATCATTATTATTTCAGCCAGCGCATGTTGCGGCTATTCACCGACACAGGCAGCGGTGCAGTGGCTATCGTCAGCAGAAGTTAGCGTCAGTGCGGAAGACAGCGAGCAACTTGAATGCCAACAGTAACATTTGTTTTAGTTTCCGCCACAATGTTTTTGTTGTCCGCAGCTTTATTATTATCAATCTTTGTGGTGATAGCAGCAATCGAGGTTGACTTGGCTTCGAGGGATCGAGGCAGGGTTGGTGCGTCAACTTTTAGCTGTTTGCTTTAATAATGTTATGTCACAGTAACAGCGGTTATTTGCAGCGATTTTGCAAAAACATTTCATGGCAAGAGCTTAAATAGCAAATTTAGAATGGACTATACATACAAATTATAGAACCTTTGCGGGACTGCGGAGATCAAAAAGTTAAAATGATATTTATTCAACAAAAAAACTATGTTTTTGGAACTTTTGCGGTAAACGTTGGAATATAATTGAAATTAAAGAATATATTACTATTGAGAAATATGAGGAATATAAAGTAACGATTTCGGGAATTTCAGGGAGGCAGGGAGAAAAATCTCTGAACTATAAGACTCTCGAAAATCAGAGCTTCTTGCAGACGTTTTTTCAACAAGGCTCGTAGGAATGTGTCAACTAACGACTAGGCGTTGAATAAAACGGCACTTACAATATACAAGTTCGAGTTAAAGAAGGCAAAGAGGACCTCATGGAAAATTCTCGCAAAGAACCCCGTCTCCCCGGGTTTTCTTAAGGATGCAAATGGGAAGTGGGCCCTGAGCAGTGAGGATACACTTTGGATGCTCCTTGATCTTCACTTCCCTAGCAAGACGTGCTTTCCATAGATTTTTCTCAGAGTTCTGTAAGACGATTGTTTACAACTTTTGTCGACATTCTAGTTTAACGGCACTTGACCTGGGTGATCAATTCGTTCAAGCCTTTCAAATCCGGGACCGGATCGCATCATACCATCGCAGCTGCAACAGCCTGTTAAGGCGTCATGCAACAGATTGGCATCTATCTATGCGAACTGCAAAAAACTGAGTTACATTCCGAGGGCTTGGAGACAATTCAGAGTCACATTTATGCCGAAGGCTGGCCAAAGACTTCAGGCCTAACAGCCTCTCTTCCTTCTTACTAAAAACTGTGGACAGACTAATGGAATGGTACACAAGGGGGCGCACCGTGTGGGACCATTTATTAAGAGCGCAATATTTTTATTGTAAGGGCAAGTTATTAGATACTGCCCTGCATACTATCGTGACATGGCTTAAGGAATTTGCTTTTGGAGCCTGCCTTGTTATAAAAAGAGCTTTCAATAACGTCCTGCCGGAAGCAGTCGTAACTCACCTCATTTCAGTCTTCTCTACGACCTTACAAGGTGGAGTTCTCTTTCCTCTTCTATGAATCCTGCTTATAAATCTTTAGGAGCGTGGCTGCCGGATGATTGCCCATGCAGACGATGTAGCACTTATGGTCACAGGAAACTTCCTGAGTACAGTTTGTGACAGGGTATATCAGCTTCGTAACAAATTGGGTAGTCACAAACGGTTACGTCATGTATCCAAATAAAACCGAGATAGTTTTATTCACTAGAAGATATAAGATCTCAAATGAGGAGCATCCGTTTACAACTATCAGATACAGTAAAATATTATGGCTCATCCTCAAACTCGAGAACGTTCTACGGGGGGCGTTCAACAGTATTTATGTTCACCAGCATTTGTGGTGCACTAAGATCCACTCGAACCATGGCACTTAACGATATCTTGAACATCGCCGGAAAGTGTATAGCTGACAAATTTGCCATGCATCCGACACATCGAAGCATGTCCCTTTTGATTTTACTTATATCGTATGAGCATATATGAAAACGGTTACATAACCTAAATTTTAAGCACGAGCCCTCGTACAACAGTATCATCTAACTCACAATATACCTTTAGCACACGTCCAATGCCGGGAATTAATCAAGCAAATCGGATTTTCACAATTGAACGCTTTGCGAACGCTCCTATTAGGCTCAACAAACAGAACACCAAAAGCTAGCAGTTAGCCAAACGAGTATATTCTATGCCAAGAGTTATTTTCATTTCCCTCACTATTATACGAGCGATGTGTGTGCGTGTGTGTGTGTTGGAGCGCTTAATTATTAGCAGGCAATGTCAAGCCGAACTTTGCCAATGCAAACAGAAAGCGAAGCGCCAGTGTTCGATAACACGCTGCCATGGAGTGGGAGCCAGGCCGCAGAGTAGTTATTAGCCAAAGAGGCTTTGCGAACACTCGCCAGTGTGCTCGTCAAGCTAATCAATTGCCCTGGCGCTTCTGTCAATTCATGCCTTCATTTGTGTCACATCATTTCATCAATTGCGCGAGCAAATGCACACTTCTATGAACTAAGTGTATGTCTGCATACGCTGGTTTATGTGAGATATGCGTCTGATGTGCTGTCCGTCAAGCAGCCAAATGAGGATGTGCAATTAGAGATATGGTTATATATATATATATGTATGTTTATATGAGTGCATATACGATTATGTATGTAGCTAATAATATACAAGTTTTATACATACTATATGTATACATATATGTGATGATGGCTTCAACAAATTGATACTATGCCTCCACTATGAAGGACCAGATATTAAATTTACAAAAAAATTCGGAAATGGGCTTTTCAGTTATTTCAGTATGATACAAAAAAAAAAAATTTTTTTTTATATTAATTTTTTTTATTCTTACCGGCAACGCCTATCTTATCTATTCAATATTGAACCACTGACTCGCTACGAGCTCAAATCTCATAAACCTGTACAGTGTCCATTGCACCGTCTTATGGGAACCATTTAGCAATTAGATGATTGACATTGAAGTGGAGATTAAAAAATTGGAAATCGTTTATCAGTAATGTTCATTACTCGACAGTAAACTTTTTTGGATCACAATGGGCCTTCACGTCGGTTAACCAAACGCTGCTGTGAAGAATACGAGTTCTCAAAAAAATATAAAATTTTTTTCATTATTTTCTGTTACTAGTTGACTAATGCTTGACCAATATACCGAACAATAATGCCGAACATTTTCCGATTTCAGTCCTATAGAATGAGCAATCTACATTTTTTCTTCTTACTAAAAGCTTACAAGATGACTTTGAATTATGCATAAAAAATCACAAGCAGTGTGGAAATCTCGATTTCATAGCCCAGCAATTTATAGCCTTGCAAAGTAAACTTAACATAAAAGTGGCTAATTTCTGAAATAAACCCTTATCCGATTGTGATTTTTAAATTAATTAGAAGATCTATGAATGAGTTAGATAGAAGAAGAAATCCGGCTACAACATAAAATTGTAATCAAGGCCTTTTCAATGCTACCAAGTCTTGTTCTACAGACTTAGAAAGGTTTTACTATTTTGAATAGCGCAAATGACAAACTTCAGTCCAAATGAACGTACAATTTGTTTTTATGGGTTTTGGAAACTTAAGACTTGAAATAAACTAAGATTGTCTATACAAAAAAAAGCATGTTGGCTGCTCGATAGGATGGGTTCTTAAACTGATGTTTGATGCTATGTTTGGAATTCTTTATTCAGCAAAAAATATAATGCGTACAATCTTAATTGCTGTCAGTTTGTTGTCGCCCCTCTTCAGCAGTTTTCAAATAGAAGACAGTTAGTACTACCTTCAGTTATGAGCAAAGAAGAAAAGTAAAGTGTTTCTTCTAGAGAAACAGTTAGTAAAGATAAATTCATGTTGGAGAAAGTCCCTTCCAAATTTATTTTTTAGTAAACACTTAATTACAATTTCAATGGCCGCTAATTCTTCTAAGCTTATAATGTTATTATGCAGTATATTATTAGACAGTATAATATTCTTATATTACATTGTTGCCATAGAAAATAATCTATATCAAATTTCGTGAATATATCTTGGCAAATGTGAAAGTTTTCCATACAAGAACTTGATTCCGATCGTTCAGCTTGTATGGCAGCTATATGTTATAGTGGCCCGATATCGGCAGTTCCGACAAATGAGCAGCTTCTTGAAGAGAAAATGATGTTTACAAATTTTCAAAACGACATCTTTACGGCAACCTTAGTATTGTAGTCTTTATCATGAAATTTGACGTTTTTGATGGTATGAATACTCAGAACGTTTTGACAAACGATCACTATTTGTGTTGCTTACAGTAACTTAAAATATTCACTTCGGCCAAAAAAATGGAATAAAATCGCAAACATATCTGCGCGTTTATTTTTTTACATCTTTTGACGTGGACTAACTCAGCAACAGGGCATCGATAAACTTAATTAAATGTTTGGTGGTTATCAATGGTTTGTTCCGAAAACTATTGACACTGTGCACAAACTGACATTGCAAGTCCGTGACCTATCGTGAGAAGTGCGACAACTAAAGGCATTAAATGAACATTTTGTGATAAAAAAAATTATTCACGTTGTATCCTACACAATTTATTAATCGCTCAATAAAGGCTCGTGTCGATTGGTAGAGAGAAATGTTAATAAAATACGATAGCGGTGCTGCGAGACATGTCTATGCCATCGTGACAAGTGATGAATCGGGTTTACGCGTAGAAGCCCAAAGGTAAACAACAGTCGAAAGTATAGGTGCTTCAAGATGAGCCGAATCAAACAAAAGTTGTGCTCTGACGAAGCATTGCCTTACCAAACTAATGGTAGCCTGTTGGGTTTTCCAAAAAATTGCAAACCCAACAGCCGAAGACGGATCACTTCTCACCACGACAATGCGACTGAAACGACTGCATAAAAGTTGGCTTGAGAATACTTGGTTTTATGTAGTAATTAGTTAGATTTATTTAAAAAAGTCAATTTTTCGTAGCCTATCAGCCATGAAGTGAAAGCTAAACGTGCGGAAAATTTTACTTTGGATAAAATAGTTATAAAAATAAAATTTATGGAGTTCATTTTCTTATTTGTCGAGTTATATTCATATGTTATTTATGGATTTTAAAACTAAATCAATACTAAAAGTTTTAAATAAATGTGCCTTTAATAAGATCTTCACAATAACCAACAGTTTAGAAACCAAGCAGTTGTATCTGAGAACAAAGATATGCAAGAATGTGAGGGATGTTTTGGTTAAAATAGTTAAAACTCATTAGCGAAAGGAATGACAACTTACTTCCTATTACAATTCTGGAAACGGAACAAGTAGATTAGTTCCGTACTAGTGCCAATATCATAAGAATGTAGTTATCATTAGCAAACTGCTTACATATTCTGGAAGCATGATATAACGCTAGTGAACTCAAACCTAGTACTAACAGAGGCAAAAACATACACTAGCTGTTGAAGTCATCGAAGGACCCTGAACGCTGCGATGTTGCAACACTTGACTATCACGCTCTTCTACAGCGGCCAGATTTCATTTCCGTACGCACACCAGCTCAACACATAAACTCACATATATAAGTGATTATAATACACACACATAAACGCATATACGATATACATAAATATATATAAATGCTCCGTAGAAACATCAACACATGTTACTGCTCCTCCATCGCATTCTCCTCCAACATATACCCACACATAAAAGCATATAGAAGCAGCAATTGCAGCGATTGCTGCAGCACATAACGTATTGCGACCGCAGATAAGCGTATTAATGCTTTACAACAACGCCAACACCAATAACAGCAAGCAACCACACCCGCCCACACTCGCATTACGTAAAGCTTTGTCATTAACAACAGTGACGGCATTGTCAATAGAGATTGTCGATATTATTGCATAACAAATACATTGCAAGGGCGAAGTGATGTGACAGCGCGCAGCTAAACTCTGCATATTTGGTGGATGATCGGGCCAAAGGATATTTGAGTGGCGTTTGCGTGTTGCTGTGTCATAACTAATTGAACGTTTGTCGGCGGCAGTCGGTGGCCTCTGGCGATAAATCAAACGGAATGTGGGCAAATAAAGCGGCAGAGACATCGCTCAATCACATTATGCTATGTGGAGTGTGGAGCGGATATGGGATAAGATGTTGTGACAGGCAAGTTGAAGGTTGAAGTGCTGATGTGTATGTATATGTATATGCATGTGTTTGGAATTAGTGATGATCGTGGAATTTTTTGCGCTTTAAAATAGTCGGAGGACATAGGGAATGAGAATTGATAGGTAGTTCCGTTAAATAGCTAAACAAAATGTCTTAAAATTATAAAATGATTTTTTTTCATTTTTTACAACTATATTCGCTCTTTTTTTCAAAATTTTAAAGTTTCTTTAAGCATCAACAGTATTTTCTGTAGTATTGCCCTTCTGAAGCTTTAACATTTTCATAACGATCTGGCAATTTGTGGATTCCATGCCAAAAGAACTTTGAATGCTTTGCGGCCAAGAATATAGCAAGCCAATATTTTATAGCCTGTTTATGAATTGTATTCTAGTGTAAGCAATCTGCATTGCACGGAAAATTTTTTTTCAAATTTGGCCAGGTTTGCGCTATAGGGCGGGTTAAGCAAAACTTGGTTTTGTAGCTGTCCTGCAACATGAGACCAAGCGTTGTTATGGAAAAACTGCTGCTAGTCGCAAATTCCGGAAATTCCTCGATTCGGTTTGATAGCCTGTTGTCAGTAGCATTCTCTATTAATAGTTTCACCTGGTTTTAGAAGCCTTCTGATCTCACCAAATACAAAGCACTTCCTTGGTGTCATGCATATTAGGCTTTACCGTTTATTTACATACACCTAAGATTTTGTTGGGTTAAAGATTGTTGTAATGGATCCGTGTTTCACCAGCAATCATGACCCGTTGCAACAATTACTTCCTTTCGAAACAAATATTGAGATTCAACATATTTTAGCCTCCTTTCAACTATAAGTCTTTACAATAAGCATCACAAACGCCATAACTGTTCCTCTTTGTTCATATTCAGAATAAACCATATTGAAATAAGACATCAGTTAGATATTTCATACTCTTTATGTGAAATCCTGGTCAACTATTGCTCAGTCCTAACCTCTCAAATTGGATGTCTTTAGACAAATCAAGATATTCACCATGCAAATTTTGGAAAAGACCCGTAAAAGTCGTTTAAAATTTTCGACAGCACGAAAAGGAGCTGCCTTTATGCCGCGATGTCTGAATTTGGTATCCCCACAAAACTAATATGGGCTGTGTACACTGACGTTGAGCGACACCAAAAGCTCCGTCAGGATCGGGAAGGACCTCTCCGAGCCGTTTGATACCAAACGAGGTTTCAGACAAGGCGACTTCCTATCGTGCGACTTCTTCAATCTACTGCTGGAGAAAATTATTCGAGCTTTAGAACTGAATAGAGAAGGTACAGTATTCTATAAGAGTGTACAGCTTGCTGGCTTATGCCGATGATATTGATATCGTCGGACTCAACACCCGCGCCGTTAGTTCTGCTTTCTCCAGGCTGGACAAGGAAACACAGAAAATGGGTCTGGCAGTGAACGAGGGCAAAACGAAATATCTACTGTAAAAACAACCAGTCGTCGCACTCGCGACTTGGCTCTCACATCACTGTTGACAGTCATAACTTTGAAGTTGTTTCGTATATTTAGGAACCAGCATAAACACCACCAACAACGTCACCTTCGAGATCCAACGCAGAATAACTCTTGCCAACAGGTGCTACTTCGTACCGAGTAGGCGAATGAGAAGTAAAGTCTTCTCTTGACGAACATAGAACAAATGCTATAAGTCACTCATCATCCCCGTCCTGCTATATGGTGCAGAGGCATGTACGATGACAACATCTCATGAGACCATGTTAGAAGTATTCGGAAGAAGGATATGTGGCAGATTTATGGTCCTCTGCGCATTGGCAACGGCGAATACCACAGTCGATAGAACGATGAGCTATACGAGATATATGGCGACATTCACATAGTTCAGTTCTGGCGATTCTGTAATTAGTGCCAAACAGAGAAAAGGAAGAACGACTGACGCTCGGATATAACTGCGTAATCGATGTCTATACGAACAAAGAAGACGAAGATTCATAAAAGGATCCATATATTGACCGAGTGCCAAAATGTGGGCGCAGCGATTGAGTGTCTCCTTGAAATCTTGGAAAGCGTCTAAGAATTCGATTAACCATCTTTCCGTGGACTTGAGCGGATGTGGCAGTCAAAACGTTGAGATTGTTCGGATTTTCTAAAGTTTACTTTTATGGTTCAAATACATACCTTTCAAAAATGTTCATTTGTCTATCTATCAAAGCTAAGTAGTAAATATCAGGACCACTAGCAATTGATCACTCAAATCCACTAAATAAATGCATCGTTGGCATCAGCATTGTTGAGATTATTTAAGGCGAAAAGCTCTTTCTGAGTTAGAACCACTTGTCTTCACTTGTGATTTCAACAATATTGCAAATTAATCGTATTAAGTCTGGAAATTCCGAATCCATTTAATACCCAAACAAATAAAGTAAATATTAAACCTGATTCCTACAAATTAACCCACACTTGTTTTAAAAACATAGAGTCTTCATTTTTAAACCACAAGTACGCACTTAACTCCATGTGACTAATAACGGTTGATTGCAATAATGCTGATTATAATTATTTCTCCAAGCGATAGCTTTCATTTGAAGCTATGGGTATGTACATACATAACGGTATATTGCAACATAATCCGGCCGATGGGTATTAACACTAAGCAAGGGCTGTTGGCTTCAAGTGCGTTGAGTTAAGGTCGTACCTTGGTATTGGTAAATACTTACATAAGCATATACGCAAGAGTGCTTCATCAATAAACCTCATGCCGCATATACAAAATCAAAGTAGCGATAATTTAGTGGTTAACTAAGTAGGGAGTGGAGACTACGTGCCTGAAGGTCGTTTTATTGGCGTGTGTTCTAATGCTTAGTATCATACCTGCATGTGTGCTAAGGAAGCTACCAGCAAGACTACATGAACACTTCGTTTTTGAATAAAAATCCTTCAGTCATTGTTGAGGTATTATAATTTGCGCTGATTAGGGGTAGATAGCGTTGTATGCATATATAGACATGTGTTGTTATTACGTTAATAGACACTTTTAGACGGGGTGGTCCAAAAACAGAACAAGGAAATAGTAAATAACCTTCAAAACATAATTAAGTACTTTACTCAAGTGGTCCTCCAAGTCAATATATGAGAGATCATAATTTATATATATTGTAATCTATCCATAAGCAAAAACTTCTAAGAAAAGTCTAAAAATAATTTTACTTTTATTATTTTTTCATACTTTTCCTTTAATAATCAATTTTAGTCCCACCCATTACATACTCATATGCCAGTATGTACGCATATCGCACATAAATCTCCCACTGATAGACTCATTACCAAGTCGTGAGTAGACACTTGAAAGTGGCTTGGCTTGTAACAATATGGTTCATTACGCTGATGGATTACCATACACAAACACACTTGCAGATATACTTACCACACACAGACACATATGACACTGAAGTATCCACTTGCGTTGATTAAAACTCTGACTGCTGGAAATTCTTTGATTCGATCCACCATGCATTGCTTTCGAGGTCTTACATATGCGTGCGTGTGGATTATAATCAATGTTGCTGATGAGCTTGATAAATATTCATCATTAAAATTGTTAACCAAGGGCAACCAGCCAATCAGCCGCAGACAATAATGTGACTGAGTAGGCGTACGGCTTATTTTTGGAAGGTTACGTATACGCACCGGTACATGCACGTGTGTAGGCATTAAAGACACAGGCAGACAGTTTTAAATCAACTGTCATTGTGCGGGATTTGAAAATTAATTTCAAATGTCAAATTAAAACTGAACTTTATATATATATGTATATATATACATACTATATATAATTTTTTAATTTCATAATTATTTATTTTCATACCCTGAACAGGGTAAATTAAGTTGCCACGAAGTTTGTAACACCCAGAAGGAAGCGTCGGAGACCCTATAAAGTATATGTATATATAAATGATCAGTATGTTGAGCTGAGTCGATTTAGCCATGTCCGTTTGTCTGTCTTTCCGTCAGTCCGTCTGTCCGTATATATACGAACTAGTCCCTCAATTTTTAAGATATCGTTTTCAAATTTTGCAAACGTCATTTTCTCTTCAAGAAGCTGCTAATTTGTCGGAACTGCCGATATCGGACCACTATAACATATAGCTGCCATACAAGCCGAACGATCGGAATCAATGGCTTGTATAGAAAACTTTCGCATACGACGTGATATCTTCACGAAATTTGACATGGATTATTGTTGAAGGTAATAATATAATTTCCGAAAAAATTGTTCAGATCGGTTAACTATAGCATATAACTGCCATACAAACTGAACGATCGGAATCAAATGATTGCATGAGAAACTTCCTCATTTAACGATATATCTTTACGAAATTTGGTATGAGTTACTATTCATAGAAATAATGTAATCTCCGAGGAAATTGTTCAGATCGGCTCACTATAGCATATAACTGCCATACAAATCGAACTATCTGAATCAAGGGCTTGTATGGAAAACTTTCGCATTTGACGTGATATCTTCACGAAATTTGACATGGATTATTGCTGAAGGTAATAATTTAATCTCCGAAAAAATTGTTCAGATCAGATTACTTCTACACAAACTGGACACATAGTTACTAAAAGAAATGCACCTGTGAAGGGTATATTAGCTTCGGTGCAGTCGAAGTTAACGTTTTTTCCTGTTTTTATTAAAAATTGGTTTTCAACTCAACTACTTTCAAACAACTATGTAAACAAGCTGTTCTATGCAACTCAGATGACTGTACCTTGAATAATCTCAGAAATTAAATTGCCATGACTTCAAAGAATGGAGCGTATAGAGCTCAGGTTGTTCAGAATCCCACTAGTGGGATAAGAATGTGAACTGAAAAACTAAAACTAAAAATTGTCTTATGCAAGTGCAACTGTCTTCTCAATGCATGAAATTCTCTCTGTTGACAATCCCTACGCACACCTCATATCTGAATAAAAAACCTTGCATAAAAAGAATACGCCGAAAATACTCTGAGCTGCCTGAGATATTTAATTAAAATCTTATGTAAGCACAAGTTTTTCTCAAAGGAACTAATTCATTAATATCCCGAACACAAGCACCTTCCTATACTCGTTCGTTGTGCCACACTTCAATGAGTTTTTAATTACTTCGGCTAATAATGAGTTGCAAAGCTTAATTTTGTTTACTCTTACGCTACAAATATTTAAAAAAAAGTAATGAGAAAACATTTTTATATATCTTGCTATTATCAACAAGGCTGGCTTTAAAGCACCTCATACCTGAAACTTTCGTATAATTTAATATGTAAGTTTAAAAAAAATATTCTCCCTCACTTTTACTAAAATAATATAAATAGTTTTTTAATTATGTGCCACCGCACATTTTTTCTTCCATTTATATTGACTTTTATAAGCGCTGCTGAAAGCTGACGGCCCATACCGAAAACTTTCTTCACTTGCATCCATCATCCATTGGTCACCCACACCGCTTACGCTCTTCCTCTCCGCTGTGCACTCATTTGGCCATTTGCCGCCTCATACTTTGTAATTGCATTGCTTTCGTTTCGTTGGCCACACGACCTTAACTATGACTTGCCTTTGTAGGCTACCAAATTACTTTTTAATACACATCAAATTATGTTGCTGCTACTTTGTTAGTTTCATACTTAGTTCTTTTTGTTCTCCGCTTCTTCTCGAAGTTTTGCTTTGTTGCAGCGTTAGTCTTTGCCAGCCTGCATTTGACAGTTCATCTCAAAGTGTGTCGTTTTGATGTTTCAATAAAACAGGGGACCATGCCTTCACATTTGTGTGTGTTTTGGCGCCCGTGTTGATGACTGTGTGAGTAAAGGTGTCGATAAAAGTTCAAGTTTGTTGCTTTGAGATTTCTGCAACTTTTATTGACTGAAATTGCGAAAATGACCTGCCATTAGGACCAGTACCAGTAGTATAGTGAGTTGGCTGGAGCGGGCAGTTATTAGTTGTCAGGGCAGTTAAGTATTTAGCAACATAGTAAATTATGATTTGAAGAGAAAAGTATTTTTGAGGTTGTGTGCTTTTTGTAATTGACTTCAAATAGTGAAGGAGTGTTTCAGAATAAAAAATATTAGAGAAAGATTGAATGCATTTATTAAACAATTCATTAAATGCTAAGTTTATGTTTTAAGAAGCCACGTTCCATTCGTCAAGCATTAGAGTGGAATGTATCGAACATATCTTAATAGTTTTCCAACCAAAGAAGACGGTGATGGCAAGAAGATATAACAAGTTCGTAGCGTTAAAAGTTAGAAAGTGTTTGACAGAAAATAAGGTAATGAGGCTTCGCTTGCTATGGAAATTTTACAGTTCGTTTCACATATTTAACTAATTATAATGTTAGTGATGTTTGAAGTTTGAAGGAAACCTCAGCTGATAAAAAGTTCAACTGAAAAATAATCGGCTTTATGTAAGTTTTTAATTCATTAATAAACCTTACTGCTGGAATTTTACTTTAGTTGAAAATACTTAAATACTTTATACTTTTTGTATGCAAAAAATGTTGTATTTAATATAATATATTGAATACCTCTTACATTTCGAACTATCCAAAGCAAAAAAATAAAAAATAAATAAAAGTAAAAATAACAAAAAACTTCGCAACCCAAAATAATTTAAACGCCAACTTTTATCTACAATTCCTTTTATGCAACCAACAACTAATCATTGGTCCCCATCAAACTCCGCTGCCGCCGGCGGTCACATGTGCTGGCGCTCCAAGCCACTCACACTGATTTCATGATTGGCTTTTCAGTTGCTCTGCCAAACATTATACTTTTCATGAAATGTTCTCCAGTTTTAATTAGAGTCTAACAGCAGCTTGAGAATCCTTTTTACAATTACTTTCCGCTTACTCCTTCACCCAGCTCATCTGGTTTATCTGCCAATGTATTGATGCACTGGCTACTGATTAAATTCGTTGGCATTTTCGGTTTTTGTTCTATTCCATTGCTTTTCAAGCATTCGTTGTTGCTTTTGGTTTTGTTTCTTCTACTGGCTTGTGCCATTTTATTTATTCAGTAGCCAGTATTTTAAATAAATTTCTGTAATTACTATTTTAGAGTTATTTTCTGCTTCGTTTTTAGCTTAATGAATTGCTTTGCAATTTCTTTGATTAACATATTGGTTGGCTTTTCTTTTCCTCTCATTTCGGTCAACGTGGTGCAATTCCACTGTAAACGATTTTTTATACTCTCGCAACAAAGTTGCTAAGGAGAGTATTATAGTTTTGTTCACATAACGGTTGTTTGTAAGTCCTAAAACTAAAAGACTCAGATATAGGGTTATATATACCAAAGTGATCAGGGCGACGAGTAGAGTCGACATCCGGATGTCTGTCTGTCCGTGCAAGCTGTAACTTGAGTAAAAATTGAGATATCATGATGAAACTTGGTAAACGTATTCCTTGGCTCCATAAGAAGGTTAAGTTCGAAGATGGGCAAAATCGGCACACTGCCACGCCCACAAAATGGCGGAAACTGAAAACCTATAAAGTGTCATAACTAAGCCATAAATAAAGATATTAAAGTGAAATTTGGCACAAAGGATCGCATTAGGAAGGGGCATATTTGGACGCCATTTTTTGGAAAAGTGGGCGTGGCCCCGCCCCCTACTAAGTTTTTTGTACATATCTCAGAAACTGCTATAGCTATGTCAACCAAACTCTATAGAGTCGTTTCCTTCCGGCATTTCCATATACAGTTCAAAACTGGAAGAAATCGGATAATAACCACACCCACCTCCCATACAAAGGTTCTGTTGAAAATCACTAAAAGTGCGTTAACCAACTAACAAAAAACGTCAGAAACACTAAATTTTACGGAAGAAATTGCAGAAAGAAGCTGCACCCAGGCTTTTTTAAATATTGAAAATGGGCGTGGCCTCGCCCACTTATGGACCAAAAACCATATCTCAGGAACTACTAGACCGATTTCAATGAAATTCGGTATATAATATTTTCTTAACACCCTGATGACATGACGCTATTTTGAATTCCATCTGATGCCTTCTCTGTATAATAAATAGTACATTAGGAACCAATGATGATAGCGGAATAAAACTTTACAAAAATACGGTATTTGAAAAATATGTAAATGACGTATAATGAAATCTCGATTATCACTTTATCATGCGAGAGTATAAAATGTTCGGTGACACCCGAACTTAGCCCTTCCTTACTTGTTTTTGTTTTGTTTTGTAAATCACGTAGTATAATTAGTGATATATTGGATCTGTATAGTCTCTAGATTAGCTTACGAATTGCCGGCTCTATATTTAAGTTTGGTATTAATGCTACTGTGAACAATAAATAGTAAGACTTTTTAATATAAATTTCGCATGAAAACCCATTCGTCGAAATATTTATTTTCCATGTTGGTATGACTGTCAAAGATGGCTGTGTCAAATGTCACATCAAAAAATCATTCGTGTTTTGTATACGCTAGTTGTTCTCAAGTACATAAAGTGCGTTCGATGATTTTTATGATGACTGGAATTGTTCAACAAAGAAGTTCCATTAAATTTTGTGTGTGGAATCAAGTTCCTGGTGCCGTAACGCTCAGATTATTGGAAAAGACTTTTTGAAGGTAATTTTTTGTCCCGAGCAAGTATTTTTGATTGGTACAAATTATTCAAAGAGGGTCGAGAACGCATTGACGACGAACCACGTCCAGGACGGCCATCAACATCAACTGATGATCAACATTTCAATAAAATAAAAGACTTGGTGCTTTAGAATCGACGATTAACAGTCAGGCATCGTTAGAATATCAGAAGAATAAGTGAAAACCACGGTTTTGAGTCAATTGAGGACAATTCGCTGGTATGGGTGGTATTTTCAAGCCACGATGCATGTAACTTAACAATGCTGAATGACAATAAAACATTATATAGGAAACCGTATACCCTTGGTTTTACATGCCCACGTCTGTTGACGGAATTTTAATTCTTGGAGCAGACATAATCAATCATTTTTCGGTTCCAATTGGTATGATGTCCGAGGAAGCGCTTGAAGCCAGAAATAAAGATTATCGGAACATCCCTGAAAATAATACCAGAAAAAATTGCAGAAAAAATACAATGGAAGATATAATTAACGCTCTTTTTGTTTCTTCCGATCCCTTAATATCTTCATTGTCCAACGGCTCATCAATTTCTTATTCCAGAAATATTAGTTTCGATAAGGAAGTTAAAAGCTTGCTTATAATGCATCATTTTGGAGATGATATCTCTGAATCTGATACTGAAGAATCTGATTAATATTTCTTTTATAATATGGTTTCTCTTTGAGTTGACAATTTTTTTCTTATTTTATTTATGCATATATGGTGGAAAATTTTTATTGAATTAAAAACAAAATAAAATATTAAAAAAAAAAAATTAATAAAACAGAAATTAATTATTTTTCCAAAAATTGTTTGATTTTTTTCTGAATTGAGAAAAAAAAATTTTGAAGTTATCTTCTTTACTTTGGAAGCTATGAGTAAAATGCCGCTAGCGAGGCCAAATTGGCCACTGTGCGTTGGAGCGAATACAGCAGCTCGCTGTTCTCTTCATAATAAGATCATTAAGAATAACTAGCACGGCTTAACTAAAAGGGTTATCCAACCTATCGCCAATTGACATTGTAGTTGAAAGCTCTATAGCGAAATTAACTTCAAGATAAGCGGTTTTAAGTTTGATAAGCAGTGGTCGACTGAAAAATGATTGATAGAGTGGGCACTTGGATCTAAAGCGCGGAGCTAGATCTCAGTCTACCGGAGTAGTACACTATTTCCCTGGCTGAAGTCTTTGTGGTAAGAAAAGCTGCAAGGATAGCTAATAAACATAAAATACATTCATAGTCGATAGGCGAATGAAGAGGATATCCTTAGAAGGAGACAGGTAGAAGCTAAGGTGGCTGCGATTTCATAATTACTGACAGGCGGAACAGGGAGAGATAAAATTCATTAAGGCCATAAAGCATCTCCAAAGTCATGTGCAAGGGCACATAAGAACGTCTTTTATTCACACTGTCTCGGAAACACTGTGGGACGCTTGACAGGTTATTGGCCTAGTAACAGATCACAACTTACTGATATCACATGCGAGGCAGATGGACATGAGAAACGATGTGACATACAGAAAGTGCAGGAAAGTGAAGCAAATAGTAAAGTAGCCGTAGCTGAGAGTGTACACGAAGACCATGGAGAGTCAGTTCGGCGCCGTTCGCAGCAATTCAGACCGATGTATGGAACGACTTGGCGGATTTTACTTCGAGATATTAAATTGAAAGCGTACAAAATACAGCTTATATACAAGAACTGAAGACGATCGACCTTCCCAAGCGACATCGCTCTGCTGTATGAGCTCTTAAAATGTTCCAAGAAGATTCGCCGTTTTCGATTCAAATTTTGTTCAGCGGTGAGGTCCATTTCTGGCTGAATAGGTAGCAATGAGGAGATTCAAGAAATGCCATTTTATTTAGTGTGGTTTGGGGGCCGGTGAAATAATCGGTTCATATTTCTTCAAAAATGATGCGGGTGAGAGGGTAACCGTGCAGAGCGATCGTTATCGCGCCATGATAACCGACTAATTGATACCTGAAATTGAAGCTCTTGATCTCGGCGACATTTTGTTTAAAGTCTATGATAATCCCGCTTCGATTCAGGCCAGGAAGGAAAACAACATGCGTGTCATTCGCCAATTATCAGTCGAAATGCTCGAACGAGTCTTCGAAAATTGGGCTCAAAAGAAACGTAGCCGCGGCCAACATTTGAAAGAGATAATCTTCAAAAATTAAAAGGGAAAGAATGTTCTTTCGAAGCTTAATAAACATTCCTTATTAAATTTGAAGTTTCTATGTTTTTTTTTCTTTAAAGTAGGTAGCCTCGATATATTTCACCCTTTTGTGGTAAATATTCAATCTTGTATAGACCAGAAATTTTTATTAAATTGAAGAGCTTCATTAAGGAGTTAAGGGTAGTCAGAGGTACGAAAAAATGAGACTTTTCCGAATTTTTTTTTTTGCTATTAAATCGTATTGTTTTACAAAAATAGTAATATGGCATTATTATAGAATTTGCTGACTTGAAGTAACGAAAATTTTAAAACAAAAAAGATTTAATTTCCAAAGTTATAGTTGTTTGTGTTGACCCTGTTCCAAATAAAGGTACTTGCGGTGACAACTACAAGTCCTTGGACTACCCCTAACCCCTTAATAGTAGTTTCCCTTTAGTCTTTAATTATATAATTCTATATTTCTGATACCTAAAACACAGTGCCTTCCCAACTGTCGACCAGGATAAAAGAGCAAAGCGGTTGCTAATTGTAAGTTAAATTTTATTCTGCAACTTTTTACTTTATTCTTATAACTTCTTCTTGGCTTGTAATTAAAATCAGTTTCTGGATTGCAAATGCCACACAAATGAAAATAAAATTTCGAAATGGCAAAAAGTTCAAAAATAACAATTGTAAAAAAATATTTCGTTCAAAGCAAACAAATTTATGCGCTCTGCATACTTTTTCTTTCTTTTTTTGGTAAACTTTTTTGTTTTCTCTCAATTCCATATAAAATGCATACGTATAGTATATGCAGACTCACATCCGCTCCATTCTTACCAATGGCATTCTTAACGTTGTTATCTTAATTTTGTTTCACCGCTTTGAAAACACCACGTTCTGCTCATTATATTCATCACTGACCTTAATAACGGACGCCAGCTCGTAAAACTCAAATTCTAGCGTTCACTTCGACGACCGTCCAGCTCAGCGTGCCTCTTCGTGGCTGCAGTGCTTGATTGTGTGTGCCACTTGCCACCGCTGTTGGTGTTGATGCTGACGCTGATGTTGATTTTGGTCTTCAGCGCTGCTCAGCAACGCCGTCATCACAAATGCACAAGCGTTGCCATCGTGTGCGCCGTTATCTACGATATATCCGTTTCCTTTTCCGCTCGCTGTTTGCTCGTCTAGTCGCCCGTTTGCATGCGGTTAATGCTTGGCTTAGCTCCAAACCCGTCATAATGACATGCAATAAATTCCAAAAAATCTTGGACAACATTGTTAACAACAACAAAAATGACATAGACAGCGACTGCGATAGCAATTGCAACAACAACAGTGATATCAACTAAAAGACTAAAGTGGAATTTTGCTGCAATTATGGTGAGTTGGTTTTTTTCTCTCAGAAATTACGTTTTTGCTGAACTCACCTTAAAGTCTACGGTTGTATCGGCAGCTCATTCTGAGTCTGCTTGTTGTTTGGCCAGACAAATAACCAATCACCTCTGTATATCCTTAGCAGTACACTTTGTTGTCCTTGCAATCCTGGCAACAACCGACAGCCATTGACCCAGCGCTTGTCAACAGTTGTGCGACGACTCTTCACTTGGAGGCCAAACAACTGTGGTACTCCTTCACTCCACTCACGCCCTCACTGCGCAAATAAGTGAGTCCAAGTGCCTCTTCCTTGTCATTGTGGCAGCGAGACTGTGGCAAATTTCCTCAACCGCATTATTTACATATTTTCAGCATTGCAATGCATCTCCGTAATGGGTCGAACTTAGTCAGCCGCACTTACTCAGTTCCGCCTTTGTCCACTTGCAGCAACTAGAAATACCAAACATTGCATTATTCGCTGCTCTTCAACTGCCTTGGACTGTGTTAGCGATTTGCATTCTGCCTCTACACTGCTTCACCTGAGCACTTTGTGGAGAAGTTGTTGTTGTAGCTTCAGGTAGTTCGGTTTATCTTTTAAGGCTCACGAGTTGCTCGCTTTTAGCTTATTTATTTACATAATTATGCAACAACTTTTATTTGCAATCTTCGTCGGCGCAGCAGCGTAATGTTCGTAAGTGCTTCTTATCTCTCATTTCTATGAATACTCGCACTTAGAATACATTAGCTCGTTACGCGAAGGTTACTAAAGCGAAAAAGTTAATGTAAATTAGTAAATGGTTGCTCTTCTCTGAATTGTGGAATACTGTATATACTATAATATCTGATATCAATGATCATTTTAAAAGTGTCCCTAAAGCTTCGTCTAATGTCAACGAGCTTAGCTTTGAACGCTTTTACTGTTACTTTGCTTTACGCGCTTTCTCCTTCGAAGAAAGTTTCCCGATCACAACTGATACCATGTTCACCATGGTACATGCGTAACGAAAATATCCATAAAGACCTTGGTATCCCTATGGTAAAGAAAGAAGTAGAAGACAGCAGAATTAAATATATATCTAAACACCGAGATCACCCAAACCCTCTGGCTAATGCTTTGGTACATTCCTGCGATCAAACACGACTTAAAAAAAGAGATATGCCTGCGTACTAAGGAGCAACGTATCATCAAAACAGCTCAATCACTTGCTTGAGCCTGTCTAGTTTTTAATTAGATTTAAGATTTTATAACTTGTTGTTAAGCTTTAAGAAAAAGCAGATCCAATAAATAAAATAATTTTGAAACAACAAAAAAAACAACTGATACCATTTTACCTAATCAATTTTAAATTACTTATACTTGTAAGATTTCTGAGATGCTTAAAAGTTGTATCTTCGTTAACAGTTTCTTAACTACGTACAATATAAAGTATTCGAGGATCAAAGCTAGTCGGGGAATGCCATTCCGCACTATCAATAGCACCAAGCTACTTTACTCACATACTAGTTTTAGTTTCTGGTCAAAGCGGAATCACTGAGATCAGCAAACCCGATGAACTAACAAGACTATTGTACCTAATGATCTGAATCAAAATGAGTTGGATCTCCCTTCTACTCTTACTTTCTAGCGCTGAATCTACTGACCGAGCTTGACATTTATAGGCTTTGGTGAATGACCAGCTCTTGTTCGGGCTTGATAAGGATGCAAATTGTCAAAGTAATATTTAGGAAGCTGAGATATAAATATAAGGTATTTTGTTATCCATTCTCTTGTTCTTGCAAGACTTAGTGAAATATCTAGGCAGCTATACTTTCTGCGAGCCAAAGCCAAAACTAATGGTAGCCACCCCAAAAAATCTGCTCAAAGAGCTTTCTTTTTGATTAATATATCGGAGTTTTAGGTATCAAAACGGACCCGCGTTCTAAGATCTCAAAGGGAAATTCGATCTTTAAATCTATTGTAAAGTCTTCGAGATGTAGCCCTAGTAGAAATGGCCCAACGAGCTTTGGAGGTAACCTACCACAGGCTAAAACACATATTTTGGCAAAATTGTTTTTTTTTTCTTACTGATATACTGATCATAGCGATCCTCCAAATTTGCTTCAAAATAGGCTTCAGTTTCTGCGATCACCTCTTCATTTGACGAAAGTTTCTTCCCAGCGAGCATTCTTTGAGATCAGAGAACCGGAAATAGTCACTGGTAGCCAGACATGGAGAATATGGCTCGAAAATTCTACGAAAAGATGCGGCGACTAACAGAAGGTTTCAAGACCGGAGCATACTCTTATACAGCCCCCCGAGGTGATGTAGTGACTGATGACCAGATCATACTAAATTATGGAGGGAACACTTCTCCAGCCTGCTGAATGGCAGTGAAAGCATAACGCCAATGAAAGATTAAAGCCCAATGTCAACAATCTGATTGGATTTTATCAGTATGGCTTCAAGTTTGGTAAAACAATAAATTACCAGATATCCAGTAGGTACAATATTGCATAAGAGTGTACAGCTGCTGGCGTACGCCAACGACATCGATATCATTGAACTCAACAACCGTGCCGTATGTTCTGCTTTCTTCAGGTTGGCCAAAAAAACGAAGTAAATGGGTCTGTTAGTGAAAGAGGGAAGACGAAATATCTCCTGTCATCAAACAAACAGACCTCACACTGGCAACTTGGTTCCCACGTCACTGTTGACAGTCATAATTTCGAAGTCGCAGATAATTTCGTCTATTTTGGAACCAGTAGTAACAGAAACAACAATGGAATCCTACGCAGATTAACTCTTGACAACAGATGCTTTTTCGGACTGAGAAGTAAAGTCCTCTCTCGTTGAACAAAGACCAAATTATACAAGTCACTCATCATAAAAGTCCGGCTATATGGTGCAGAGGCATGGACGATGACAAAATCTGATTAGTCGAAGTTACGAGTTTTCAAGAGAAAAGTTCTGCTGAAGATTTGTAGTCCATTGCGCATTGGCCACGGCGAATATCGAAATCGATGGAACGGATTACTTTCTTTGCATCATCCTCCCATGAATGACAAGTGAAACATAGACTAAATTTGTAAACAAAAAAGATCTGTCTAATCACATTGTCCTCTTTAATCTTCTCCTCATGCACAGTTCTCTTAAGTGAAAAATCAACCCAGAAAAAAATACCAGTATCTATGAAACTAAGATTCTTAGCATGAGGTACGGGCGCTGGAAGCATAAGTCGAATAGGTATATAATAGGTCTTCCATATCGAGGCTTTCGAGATCTGACAGCTCTTCTGCCTACAGATCCTATTGAAGGTTTTATTAAAGTTCATGGTTATTTCTAGTAATCCTCTCTTCAAGCGGAACTGAATGAGACAGAGTAAAACTATTGAATAACGAATAAAAGAATCATTTACAGGGCCCTCAAAAAAGCTTTGTTTTGCTCTCAGAAAAACGGCATAGCTCTTTACACCAAGCCTCTAACTATAAGTATATAAAATGCAAGGAATCTGCAACTTAACTCAATAACGGTGATGCATTGTAAACTGATTCTGATGGCAGAGAGAATGCAGTGTCGGGTAATAATAAAAAAAATATGTAAAATATAAATAGGTCAAAGAAAACTGTGATATTATTGATTGATATATTGTGATTGACTGTAACAAGGGAGTCGAAGAGAAGGTAAAAAAAAAGATTGTTTGTGAGTGTTCAGCAACAGATATAGAGTTCTAGGATACCGTTCTATTATGAAGGCTGCAAAGGAAATGTTACAAAAATGAGAAGTTTCGCAGGATTTGGATTATCAAATAGGGATTTCTTACCCAATTGATTAAGTAAAATCATAGTATTGCCCACAAATTCCATTTCACACAATACTAAGGTTTGCAGCTGCCTAAACCAGACCACAGAGCTCTTTAACAACCATTTCGCCAACAAAAGCTTCCTTAATTAGTACTGCTCTTAAACCAGAATTATTAGCTTTATTTAGGATTATAACAAGCAATCATATTCCTAATTTTTATCATACTCATAATTCATATCATGATATTTTAAGCTTTCATTAACTCAACTCTCTCATCTCTCCAGCATGAATATCTACTGCAAGCCGTCTAGACCACAACTTATCCAAACACTTGTTCGTTGGACACCATAAACTCCATTCAATTGGAAAACAAATCACTTAACCAGCTGAGCCGACAACCGCCATTCAATTATCTTCAATTGCACTCGACCGAATTCAAAAGACATCCGGCTCCGAGCTAGTCGCCGCTCGGCTCATACACTAATAACTGTACACGGCCATTCAACGAGATATGCACAAAAGCTAAATGCTTGTCAAAAGCTCGGCACAAGAAAACACACTACAGCATGCAATAAAACCAAAAACAACAAACATAAATATGAGCAAAAAACAGAACAACAAAAACAAGAAGACCAACAACAACGAATTCATGAAGAAAAAAACACGAAACACGGAACATTTTCAGTGCATTGCACATACTTGGCCCAAAAGTGAGTGGTCACTTCAGAGTCATAAAACATTTTTCGCTAAACTGCAATTTAACAAGCCCGGACTGGCAGTACCAATAACAACAAACAATAATAGACAACAAAAGCAGAAGAGCCTTGCATTCCCAAAAAATATAATTTGTAGAATATGTTTAGAATGCCTACTCTGACAACTCATGGACATGGAGGGCACACAAATTCTCCAAGTTGGCACACAGCAACAAGCCAGCGCCCGGCATTGCATGCACTACAACAACAACAACTGCAGTGAAAACAAGACAACCAGAAAGGCAGAAATATTTGAAATTTTTATACAACTCTTTTAGTGCATTAGTTGGCCTTGTTGTTTTTGTTGTATGCACCTTTTTGCACATCACGGTCATGCAATAACAAACTTGCTGCTCCTGACCACTACAATTTACTGGGCAACAACAACAAAGTGGCCAATGACACAAGTGTTGCCGGAACGTTTACAACATTTGCTCCGCCGTAAAATAATTGCCAACTGCGGTGAGCGGACGACAACAATCGCTTAAACCGGCTAGCAAGCAGAGGAAGGCGCTTGAAAAAAACCAATGAAAAATTGTTTAAAAGAATTACGACATGGAAAATAGAATTTATAAAAATGCAAAAAGCTTGGCAAGAAGTGTTAAGGGATGGGCTCCAATCTGAAAGCGGCTGTTGAAAAAGATCTACATTACAACAACAACGCAAAGTTTTTGTATTTAGTGGTGGCAGCAGCCTATTTATGCTCTTAATGGAGTTTCCAACGAGCAAATTGCCCTCAATGCCAATGACCGCAATACCAACAACAACAATATGCAAATATAAATAACCACACACACCAGAATGACATTTACACTAATATTTCACCATTCACGTGGTTAAGTTGGTATGTAATGACAAAATTGGCTCGGAATACCTAATTTGAATTTAGAGTCTACATGTGCTATAATTACTAGTATTTTATTATTAAGGAAATATTGCGCTCCCTGTGAACTGTAGCAAGTTATTACGTCTGTTACCACCACGCAATGAAAAAATATTAGGTTGTCAAAAAAGTCTTGCGGTATTTTTATTGAATTTTCAATTGTTCATAAAATTGGTTACAATAATGCGATTCAAGTCAAATATGCGCCGTTTTGTGATGCCCCTCTCATAGAAGCTCGCTTCCCGATTGGCAAAAAACTCGGAGAGCCCATTTTCACTGGACTCTCTTGTGGCCAACTTCAGACTACCAAGCGCGTTCGCCATGGACAGAAACAGGTGGTAATCACTTGGTGCGAGATCCGGACTATACGGTGGTTGCGAAAGAACCTCCCATCCGAGCTCCCGGAGCTTCTGGCGCTTCACTAAAGATGTGTGTGGTCTGGCGTTGTCCTGATGGAAGACAATTCGGCCTCTGTTGATCAAAGATGGCCTCTTCTGCATGAGTGCTGCCTTCAAGCGGTCCAGTTGTTGGCAGTACAGGTCCGAATTGAGCGTTTGGCCATAGGGGAGCAGCTCATAGTGGATTATTCCCTGCCAATCCCACCAAACACACAGAAGAACCTTCCTGGCCGTCAATCCAGACTTGGCCACCGTCTGGGCCGCTTCACCGCTTTTCGACCACGACCGTTTGCTCCTTACGTTATCGTAAGTGACCCATTTTTCATCGCCAGTCACCATACGCTTCAAAAACGAGTCGATTTTGTTGCGATTCAGAAGCGATTCGCATGCGTCGATACGGCCAAAGATGTTTTTTTGCGTCAATTCGTGTGGCACCCATACATCGAGCTTCTTAGTGACTCCAAGCTTCTTCAAATGGTTTATAACGGTTTGATGACTCATGCAGCTCTTGACCGATGCTACGGCTGCTACTATGCCGATCTCTTTCGACCAATTCTGCGATTTTATCGCAATTTTCGACGACAGGCCTTCCGGAGCGTGGCGCATCTACGTGGACCACCTCTACACCAGAACGAAAACGTTGAAACCATCGTTGTGCGGTGGAAAAGGAAACTGTATCGGGTCCATAAAATGCACAAATTTTATTGGCGGCTTGAGATGCATTTTTGCCTTTATCGTAGTAGTACTGTAAAACATGCCGTATTTTCTCTTTATTTTGCTCCATGTTTGCGACGCTATAACTCACGAACGACTTAAAAGAAACGACAATCAATCAAACACGTGTTAGCGCGTGAAATGAGCTTTCAAAAAAGGTATAGCATGACCCGATGCGACGAATAAAACTAGAACTACGCGCCTTCAGCGCCAACTAGCGAAAATACCGCAAGACTTTTTTGACAAACCATTATATACGTTTGAATTAGAACGGTTTTTTTGAGACCGTTACAATCGTTATAATTCTTTATAAACTTTCAAAATAGGCTCCTTCTGCGTCGATGCAGCGCTGCTAGCTCAATTTCCAAGCATTAAAGGCGTCACGAAGGCATTCTACGGAATAGCCTTCAGAGCCGAGGTACATGCTGCTTGGATCCCCTCTGTCGTCTCAAACTGCTTGCTTTTCAGGACGGCTGCGGAAGCGTTGGGATGCCGGCTTTGGTTAGGTAGGCGCTCACAAGAAAGGCGGTGTGAGCCGGGGCATTATGGAGGTGCAACTTCCAATCGGCTACGATATCTTGTCGGACCCAATTGACCCTACGTTTGAGTCTCTTGAGGACTTCCACGTAAAAATTTGCCTTTGACAGTGTGTCCAGGAGGAACAAATTCATGGTGGACGATGCACTTGATATCAAAAACAACAATGAGCATGCACCATTGACAGAAATACGTCGCACGAAAATGTTTGTCCAGACTCTCCAGGTGCTCGGAGACAACTGACCAGCCGCTCGTTCATTAGCTAGGAACGCCTTCTACAGTCGCGGTGGAAGAAAATCAGTCTTATTACTTTTCGGACAAACCCTGTAGATCATAGACTTGACGTAGTCTAATGACGTCAAATCGCACAACCAATTGACTGAGCCATTTCGTGAGATAACATATTCTCCAAAGTAAATCGATTGTGACATTCGCTGCGTAACTTGTGGTGCCGTCCTGTTGGAACCACATATTATCCAAATCCATTTCATCCGATTCGGGCTAAAAATGTTTGGTTAACATTGAGCGGTAGCCATTCCCATGCACAGTCACGTGCCGGTCTTCATCATCACGGAAGAAGTACGACCCAATGACGCCGCCGGCCCATAAGCCGCTCCAAATCGTAATTTTTTACGTGCGGATTTCTGCCTGAGCAATAATGTATATTTTGCTTATCGACGAAGCCATTCAGCCAGAAAGAGCCTCATCGCTGAAGTTGATTTTCGATGAAAATCCGGATCATTTTCAGATTGTTGCTCTGCCTGATTCACGTACATACGACGATTCGGGGTCAGGCGACTTCAGCTCTCACGTCACAGAGATGTACAATGCTTGAGTACGACGTATGAGAGTCTGATTTGAGTCTTCCTCAAATTCTCGACACTACGGGCACTTCTTTGTCTCACAGTCAAGGAAAGATTTTGTAGTGTGCCTGTGGATTACAATTTTTCCACTAGATGCTGACAGGACGATTATGACCACCATAAATTGAACGTAGCGCTCTTAAAGTTCAGGCCACTGGCTCCGAATTTCGGAAGAAAATTAAAAATAGTTACTATTAATACACTACATGACGTACAACACCATTTTCGTTCTTTATGAAAAGAGTGATTTCATCTTACAAAACCTCGTTAAATTTCTGACACTGTTTGTGGTAGCTCTCATTGAAAAAATTTTCACCTAAGCGAACCGAGCAACCAAAGTCTCCGCAAATAAATTCCGATGCATAATTCCATAAGTATTCACAAGCAATTGTTTATCAAAAAAATATTTAAGTACTAAATGTCCCAACTGAGGGCTAAAAACAAGCACAAGTGCATACAAATTATATATGAAAGCTCGCACTGGCAAATACTTGCCTGTGGAAGTGTGTATGTGTGTACACGTCACTTGAGCAACACATTTGCTGGCTTAAACTCCCATTCAATAGCCAAAGTTGTGCAGCAGTTTAGTGTAATTGAAAGAGTTTATAGAAAAAATCGTCAACAACGACAACGACGAAGCGCTGCAAGTCGTGTACGGACGGACATTAAACATTTGGAAAATCTCTACAACTGATGCCACAATTCACTTTACGACTAAAAGGATTTACTGCCAACAGCACAAGCACCACAGCTAGAGAGGGGGGTGAAAGGGAAGCAGAAGAAAGCTTCTTACAGTTCAGTTTGCATTGACCACTGTCACCGCTGCATTTATGCAACAATCACACACACATTCGCTTTATTATATGTTTTATGTGCAACAAGCAGACACATGTATTTATGTATGTATTGTATAATGGTACAAATCCCGTTTTTCATGCTTGAAACAAACAAATTCCACTCACAATTTGTTGTGGCCAAAACACATAAAACAAAAGTTGCAACCTCTTTCATGTTGCAATGGTCAGTCAGCTGGTTGCTTGTGTGTGTGTGTGTGAGTGTGTGTGGGTATGGCAAAGCAACCGGTATTTGTTGACCAGCTTTGTAAGCCGCAGTCCACAGTCGGAGAACGCAACAAATTACAAGGAATCGTTATCGAAGACAAACCACAACGACCGACAAGTAGGCCGGCCGGCCAACACAGCCAAAGAAAGCGCATTTGACGTGGCGGAAAAAGGGAAAAATTACGAAATATTCACACACACACACACACATTCACTCCTAAACAAATATATTTCGAATTTGTGTGACGGCTGGGGCGGACGTTTTGACAACTGGCGAGAATGCTAAGTGCTTATGCAGAAGAAAGGCTGGACAAGCAGCTGGGCAGCAACAAACAGACGATTGGGCGGACAAACACATTGAATTGCAGTTAGATTGAATTTTAGAAAAATCAACGGAACATATAGAACAGAAATCCGGTACATTTGTATGCTCGTAGTTTGTTGTTATTGCTTTCACTTGTTTTTATTCAAGTCAATTCTGAATTCATTTTTTTTTTGCTATGCATAAAATATGGTTATTTCTTTGTATGTGAGGAGTGGTAATTGCATGCACAGTGGAATTTTCGGTTTCTAGAGACGACACCACGAATTGACAGCAGTTATAGGAGTTTCATGGAGTCTTAGCTTTCAAATTTCACTAAAAACACTTATTATTTGTATGAAAGCTTTTAAACTTCATAAATGTATCTTTACTTTGGAAATAACAGCTGCTGAAGATGAGGTCATTGTATTTTTTTACTTTCGTCGTATTTCATTAGAATTCGTATTGTTGTGTGACTAACAGAATGATAAATTTCATGGGACTTAAAGCATCTAAGAAGTATGATACTTACGCTTTTCACACTTTGAAAAAAAAGTAATCTAATATAGGATGGAGCCATGTGTAGAATTTTACGCAAATGAGAAAAGTCCTCTTAGCGCTATTCACTTGGCAGTGGCCAGAAACGATTCTTCTACATATGGCCCAAGCAGAGTTGAGCGATGGGCTTAAGGCCCTCCAAGTAAAAAACCTCCCTAAAGACAAGAACACAGCAGCCTATGGAGTACTTTGTGAAATATTAAAGCCCACTGTCAAAAAATTAATTATCAGTGTGACTACACGCCAGGAAAATCAATAACTTACCAGATATTCATCACACTCCACCTCTTCGTCGTTTTCAAAGCTGCTTTTGACATCAGGAAGAAAGTCTTTACACCGCTTTGTATGAATTTTGTATCTTCGCAAAACTAATACGTCTGGATAAACTGACCTTGAACAAAACCAAAAGATCCGTGAGGATCGGAAAGCAACACTCCGAGTCAATCGATATCAAACGAGGTTTCAGAAGAGGCGACTACTTATCGTGCGACTACTTCAATCTATTTCTGGAGATAATAATACGAGCTTCAAAGCTGAATAGAGAAGAAACAATCTTCATATCATTGCCCAAGTGGGACAAAGAAGTGAAATAATTGGACCTGCTAGTGAACGAGGGCAAGACTAAATATCTCCTGTCATCAAACAAAAAGTCGTCGCACTCGCGACTAGGCTCCCACGTCTCTGTTGACAGTCAAAACTTCGAAGTTGTAGATAATTTCGTCAATCTTGCATTAACACCAACAACAAAAAAAATCGAAAATCCAACGAAGAATATCTCTTGCCAACAGGTGCTACTTCGGATCAAGGAGGCAATTGAGAAGTAAAGCCCTCTCTCGACGAAGAAAGACCAAACTCTACAAGTCACTCATCATCCTTGTCCTGCTATACGATGCAGAGGCATTGACGATGAGTCGGCGTTACGAGTTTTCGAGAGAAAGGTTCTGCGAAAGATTTATGGTCCTTTGCGCATTGGCCACGGCGAATATCGCATTTGATGGAACGATGAGTTATATGGAATATACCACGACATTCACATAGTTCAGCGTATCAAAAGACTAACTAGGTCATGACGTCCGATTGGACGAAAACACTCCAATGAAGCAGAGGAAGATGAAGACCTCCACTCCATTGGAACGACCAGGTGAAGAAGAACCTGGCTTCGCTTGGAATCTCCAATTGGCGCCACATTGCAAAAAGAAGAATCGACTGGCGCGCTGTTGGTTACTCGGCTATAAAGAAGAAGAACGTTTGAAAGAGATAACATTCAAAATGTAAACGCCAAAGAATATTCTTTCGAGAGATAATAAACGTTCCCCATTTAATTTGAAGTTTCTGAGATTTTTCTTCAAAATGTCGGGTGTCTTTTACATTTTCCAGTCTTCATTAAAAATAAAGACAATGCTGATTTGTTTTTACGATTCCGAGGGTATTGTACACCGAGAGTTCGTTCCACCTGGCCAAACGATTAATGCTGTGTTTTACCTTGGTGTTACGAAGCGTCGTTTGTCACGCATTCGTCGTGCTCGACAACAATACCGAGAGGCAGGGTCCTGGCGCCTGTTGCACGATAATGCGCCGTGTCATCGGTCGACGTTCCACTGATGGCCTTAAACATGGTTTCGAAATTTTGCCGAACTAAACGCTTGAGAACTACTTTGAATATAACTTTTGAAAAATAATAATTTTTTGTTGTTTTTTTTACAGTCCTGTTCCTTTTACGACAGACCTTGTATAATAACCATATATCATCTAGTCAAATTTGACACGGACTTAAACAAAGAGTTTGCTTGCTTTTCCAATGGAATCACGGCTATGAAATCATTGAAAATCTACTTGAACACAAACACAAGTATTTGAGTGGCACAAAGCAATCAGTGAAAGTCGTCATCGGAAGTCTGGCTCATGTAAGTCCTTCTCTCATCTCTGACCATGGCGATAACGTCGCAAAAGTAAGAGAAACAGTGCTTGTAAATCATCATGTTGGCATTAGAAAGATATCAGAGGATCTCCACGTCTCTTGTAGAGCGGCTCAACAAATTTTGGTTAGAGTTTTAGGTATGAGTGGTGTCAGTGATAGACTTCTACCAAAAGACCTGAATGCTCTGTCACGTCCTAGTATGATTGTAACTACCTTTTCGGCCTACCACGATCTGTCAGATTTGGCACGCTGTGACTTTTTTCTGTTTATGACATTCCTCTTAAGTAAGTGAAGTAAATATTCAAGTAAAATGAAAAAGAAAGTTTCTTAATATATTCAAATACTAGATAATTACTTGCGATGATTTGTTAAAACTGTGATCGATCTACAACAATGAATAAATCAGCTCATTGCCAGGGTGTAGGACAAAACCCCTGAATAATTTCAGATCCTAACTGAAAGAAGATGAAAGCATTTTCACTTCATGATACAGTTCCTGAATTGATGTACCAATAATGGCTACAATCCCAGAGTGTCCCGCAAATATGAAATCACCCCTTCGAAACACTGCCTCTTTACCATACAAAATAATTTCAAATGTAAACCGAACATATAACCAAATATTCCTAATAAAATTGCATTTTATCGAAAAGTATGTAAGATAAGAATTGAAAACAACTAGTCAAATCACAGTAACAAAGCCAGCGGAAATACCAACAATAATAATAATACAAGCAAGTGCCAACAACATATCCAGATGTAAACCGAATTGTTGAACGAATGTTCGAACGAACTCAACGAGCTGACAATATCCTGAACAAGACAAACTAGAATTTATTGCAGACAAACAAAAAATGGTTGAGTAAAAATAAAATTCTCAATAGAAATACTACATATGAAACAGGCAGTGTTGAAGAGACTACACTTGTTGTTGTTCTATGTTATTGTACTAAACATTAATTACTCCGGGTTGCGCTTCAGCTGCTCACAGGCGATCGGCCACATTCGGCTGCATATGAATATATGAAATCGAGTGCTTCAAGTGCTGGTGTTGGAGTAGAAATGCAAAGCTGCAAATATGTGCAAGTATGTGCGTGTGTGTGTGTACCACTCACTTTGTTTGTGCAGCACTTGTTTACACACTTGTAATCCCATTGGTATTTATTTGCTCGACTTGGTTGCCCGGTTGGCTGGCAGCCTCAGCTCTTAAGTCATTTGATTGCTGAAATTTTTTGGAAAATTTATTTAATTAAAAGTTCAACTGCTCTTGGTAATATTGAGCAATAAAATGATACAAATAAATAAGTGCCGAGTGTATTTCGTAATGCTTGCATATATGAATTCCCTTGTGCAACACAAAATGCTTTCGTGGTTAGAAGTTAGAGTTCAAGTCTTTTTTGTACTGAAAACAATCTCTCTTTTTCCGCAGAACACAGAAAATAAAAGCACTTAATATATATATATATTACATGTATGTACAATTGAGTGGGTTTGGGAGGAAACTGAGTAACAAGAATTTAAGAATTAACAACTCAAAATCCTTAAGTTAGTTATATGGGGGCTAGATCAAGTTTTCTTCAAATTTTATCCATTTTGGGCACAAAGATACATTGTTATGAGCAAAAACCAGCACTTTCATTTTCATTAGGTTAACTCACATATCGGCCGAGATATGCGCTATGAAGTCAGCCGGAAGTTTGAAAATTTGTATTTTAGGTATATGGAGAGCTAAGTGCTAAATTGACCCGATTCAACCAATTTTTGATATTCAGACAGGGAAGGATGCCCTCCGAATTCCAAATTATCTGGCTTTGATTCATCCGAACTTAGCCCTTCCCTAAGTTAGGTTAGGTGAGAGGGCTGATCGAAGATCGCTTGTTGACTGGAATATGTAGTCCTTTGTGAAGTCATAGAAAAGAAGAATTCCTGTGTTCAGACTTATAGGTGAGCAAAGCGCTTAGTAGCCAACACAAATTTGCATAGGAGTTTAATTTCAACGTTGTCAGTTCGATGGGATGTCTGAAGGTAAGAGCTCCCAAGTGTTTCCAAACGGCGTCTGGTAAGATTATCAACCTTACAGCATCGACGCCAATAAGGCATTGGCCTGTTAAAACCCCCACAACTAGGGAGAGGCTAATCTTACGGAGGGAAAGAGATCTCTTGCGATCAAGCCAAAAGGCTTTTGCGACAGTGAATACACCAATGGTGGCACCATTCCACACTCAAAACAGCCTTATGACAAAGACACTCTATCTATTGGTGCGTCCTCGACCAACCCTGAACGCACTGTAAATGAGTTCAAGGATAGTATCGTCGCTCTGCTATCTGTATGAATGTTCACTTCTCGGAAAGAGGCTGAACTGTGGAGCAGCAGATCTACTGCTACCTTAATGACTGCAACCTTGGCTTAGAAGACAATGCAATAGTCAGGAAGTTTGAAACTGGAGTTGATAGAGAGCTCCTGACAGTAAGCCCCTCCACCAACCTTACTCCTTAGCTTTGACACATCTGTCCTTCCCACCCATAGCTCCCTCGTCAGTATATGGGCAGAGAATGTGCCGCCAGAGTTCGGTTTGGCGACTCCATGATCTAAGTGATCCGGTATGAAGTCAAAGTGTGTAAGTATTCAGAAACGCGTTCTTTTAAGAACCCAAATTCTTTGAGTCTAATAGCCACTTTCGCAGCCATACATCTTCCGACGGGCACTATGCTCAAAATGGCCATAGTTGGAGTGGACCTTAGTGCAGTAGTGGTCGTTAACGACCAGGATCCATAGAATAGGAGTGAGTACTTCACCGTAACGCGGAAGCTCCTACCCACGTAACTCTGACTTGTCTCCAGACCTCCGGGAGCCTTTTCACTAATTTCTTATAAAATTTTACTAATCTAATTTACTCATAATTGGATCCAACTTGTTACGAAACCTCATCAAACTGGAGTTGTGTATGATATACTAGTATCTGTGCTTCTTCACAAAATTTTGGGAGTAAATCACTGTATAACCAAATATTTATTATTTTTCGTTAATATTTAAAAAATTCTATTATTTTTTTATCAATACTAGTACATCCATATACTACCTTCATTTATGAGCGCCGCAGCATGTTCTTGCACTCTCGACAACCTCCACAAATTATGACCGTGTTTTAAAATTCAACAATTTGGCATTACATTTATTAATCCATATTTGTTTGTGCGCGGATGTTATACTCGTACGACAACCCAAACAAACATAAATAGCAACACCCACTCTTACATCAACGTTTCACCCATGCATTGACATAAACAACTTCCACCCAAAAAAGCATATTGTCCGTGTCTCTGCATCCTTTTCCTTTTTGGCCACCGTTTTATATTCGTTTCTTTTAGATTTTCCCCTTTCTGGTAACCTAGTACTGCAAATTGTTGACTATATTGTTATTAACATTGTTGTTTGTTGCTGTTGTTGTAGCTACTGCATTGTCAGTTCTAGGTTAATAACTCATCATAATCACTAAATTTATCATCGGAGTCAAGCAATGTTGTTTCAGCTGTTAACTTCGCAGAGCATTATTTGCAGCGGTAGCTTAAGAGGGTGGGTCGGAAAGTGCGGAGTTTCACTTAAAAGAAAAAATAACTTTGCAAAGACATCTTAAGTTTTTGATTGCACATTTACTCATTATTTTCGCAACGATATATAATATTTAAAATAAAAAAAAAATGTTTTGCAAGTTTATAATATTTTTTTCATTTTAAAAAATATAGAAAAAAAAAATTGATAAATACTGGAAATTTATTTAAAAAAAAATAACTTCAGTACATAAAGAATTTTATAAATTTTTTTGTAATATCTTTTCATTTTTCTTTTAAATACTGCAAATTTTTTAGTATAAATATGTAATATTTGAAAATACTTTTTCATTATTTTAACAATTTATTTATTTATTTTTTTTTTGTTTAAATGGAAACGAATTATTTTTTCGTTATTTAAAAAATTAAAAAATTATTTAAGAATTAATTTTTTTTTAATATAATAAATATTGGAAAAGCTTAGACTTTTTAATTTTATAAATGCTGGATATATATTTAAAAATTTAATAAATTTTTTGTTTGAATTCTGATAAAAACTCGAACATTTTTTTTATTTTTTCATTTATGTAAATATTGGAAAACTATTATTTTGTAATATACATAAAGATTGGAAATTTTTTTTCTATTAATAACTATTATTAATTTTTTAACAACTTTTTTTCTAAATTATTTTTTTTTTATATAAAAAACAAATTATAATTTTTTTTAATTCTAACAATTTAATTTTTTTAATTTTAATTATTTAGTTTTTTTATTTGGAAAAGAATTAAAAAAAATCTTTTATCATTTTTTTAAACACTGAAAAATTATTATTTTTTTATTTAATTCAATAAATATTTGAAAAGTTTCTTTTTTTAATTTAATAAATACTGGAAAAAAATTAAAAAATTGATTTTTTAAAAATTGATTTAATTTTTTTAAATTTTTTTTATTTAAGAACATTTGAAAAACTATTGGTTTTAATATACAAAATTATTGAAATTTCTTTAAATTAATTTTTCAATATAAAAAGAAAATTAAATATATTTGAATTTTTTTTTTAATTTTTAACATTTTTTTTTTAAATTGGAAACGAATTTGAAAAACTATATTTTTTGGTTTTCGATTACTGAAATTTTTTTTTAAAGTTACATTTTATTTAAATTCAAAAATATTGGAAGAGTTATGATTTTTTTAGTTTTGATAAATACTGGACAATAATTTTTTTTTTATTTTTTTTGAAAACTCGAATTTTTTTCATAATTTTTTAATAAGTAAATATTGAAAATTGGAAAAACTTTTAGTTTTTAACATACATACAGATTGAATTTTTTTAATTGAAAATTTGGAATTTAATTAATTTTTAAAATTTTTTTGAAAAGCTAAGGACTTTGAAACAAATTTTATTTTTAAGTTTTATAAAAATCAAATTTTTTAACAGGATATTTATATGTATATTACTAAATAGCTTAAAAAAAAAATTCCATAATTTTCATAAAAATTATATTTTTTAATTGTGTGAAATAACGGAAAAATATTGAGATACTATTTTTTAGTTTTAATAAATATTTTAATTTGATAAATATTGAAAAAGTTTCAAAAACAAAAAAATATTTTTCAGAAAAATAAACTTACATACAGTTAATCCACACTTTCCTCTTTCAAAACTAAGCACGGTTACATTTCATGTCTTCCCTACTAAATGTGATTTTTTTTGATTTTTTGCTTCGGTGTCTATGTAGCCTCCAATCGCCACTTCTGCCATTACCGCTCCTACATTGTTTGCCTTTGTTGTTATGTTAGTCTTTTCAACATTTCGTCGCATTTTCGTTAGTTCTAAGCTTATTGTCGTTGTTCTCTTTGCACTAATCCTCCAACTTTACTTTTTTGTGTCTCACACTGTTTGTTAAGTATTTTTTCTACTTTCACACATTTTTCATTGATTTGACGTTCCTTTTACTTGGCCACTCTAATGCGCTTTGGTGAAGTTTATTGTTGCTTTGGTCATGCGATATTTGGTATTTCTTTGTTTGCTTATTTTGCTTATTTCTTTTTTGTGATTTTTGCTGGCTTTTTGGTGTTTTTGTTTTCTTTTCACGTTTTTGCGTATTCCCTTGGGTTCTTCAAGTTCTCCGCAACATTTGGAAATACCATACATATATGCTCACATCGCCTGCATGTTGCTCATTGTTCCAGCTGTTCGCATTGTATTGTGGCTCTCGCTCTGCGTAATCTCCAGTGTAATCTAATGCGATTTTTCATCACATGCTCTACTCATAAATCAGCTTTCCTTTCATCACTTGCATTATTTGCACTTTATGTCACGTGAGTTGCTCACAGAAGCATGCTATAGAGGGTACAACTTTTTTGTTGTTATTATTATTTTTTTTTTTTTTTGCTGTAATAGAAATAGTGGTTTGTCATTGTATTAAGTTAGCATATGGTTTCAAGGGAGTTCACCAAATTTGCATAACATATATGTATTTGACAAATTATTTTGAAATCTATAGATAATGAAAGGGGAATTATTAGGAAACCTAGCTCTTCAAGGTGGTCTACAAATGATCAGTATTATCAATTTTGAACTTCTAAGCATTAAGGAGATTGTTTCTATATAAGAAGCGTATCTTTGCACCAATTTAGAGATATCTGCATCGTCTATATGTCTGAGTTGCAATAAGCTTCTGATTACATAACCCATGTTCAAAACTCTTCCAGTGTCGAATACAGAGTAAACTGAACCAGATGTTGTATGTTATATTGGTTGATTTCGCAAGTGAACATACTCTAAGCGTAGCTGGTTCCTTGAAGGATGAAAGGTCATCAGTTTGCTTCACCAAGACCAGGATCGAATTTGAATAGGTGATATCCTTGTGACTTGCTGTAAGATTCGTTCTTCATCAGCCTCAGTTTGGAACGAAGATGTCGGGTCGGGGTTTGGCCACACTTTATGTAAGGTTTTTCCAACGCCCAAATGTGTTTCACATTACATCTGGTGGGAGCGGTTGAAGGTATTTATAAAATGCGTCGATATATTTTGCTAGAAGGTCCATAAAACTCAACGTCAGTGGATTATACAAGACGTGGCAATGTGTACAGGCTCGCTTTGATGGATGCTTTTACCACTTAATTTTTTATCTTTCCATCATAGACGAGTCATCATTCCACACCTTTTAAGCAACGCTGATAAACTTTGAGTACTTAAATCGTACTGTGTATCACAGATTTTCAATTCGTTGGTATATATTGTTGACGCTCCATACCTTAACTGTAACCAATATTGCCAAAGAGAAAAGATCCCCATTTTAGATTGCAACGAGCTTAATGAATTCTTCGCCGATACTTTAAGCTTCTCTGGATAAAGAAGTGCGAATGATCTTATTACTAAACAGTAGAACTCCTATAAGAAAAATAGTATTTAGTCTATTGGTAGTCTGTCTTCTTTTTCTTCTTCTTTGGTACTACAACCGTGACACGGTCTGGACCGAGAATACAAAACTTTATCAGTTTCCTCCATCCCTTGCCAGGTCTCGCCAGTTACACATCCCAAGTTCAGATAGGTCCGTATACAATTGGTCCGTGACATCCAAGAGGTCAACGTTTGAAGAGGTAAAAATCCGAGGCTCTTGTGTTCCTTTCATTGGAATTACACTTTTACGTGGCGTGTTTGAAAGTCAGCGCTGGATATAGTCTTCCCACTAATAATTAATATAAGTTTCTGCTTATTTCCTACTTCTCTTACCTTATTATTTGTGAGAAATATAGTGGAAAACAGAGCTGGTACAAGTTGAACTGTTTACCCATCTCTAGCACCTGTTATTGCCCAAGGAGGGCCATTCATCGATTTAGCTATTTTTTCACTACATCTAGCTGTAATTTCCTCAATTCTCAACCACAGCTGGGAAGCTCACATTTATTTAGCGAGCCCCTTGATCCAAGCCAGACATACCTCCTAGTGGGCAGACGCTGAAACCTTGTTCGGACTTAAACCGATAAGCTCGGTGTAGCTCCATCAAGGCTTTCCTACTCTTAACCGTGATCCTGAGTTCCACACGGGTTGATTACCGAATTCCAAACAAAGTTACTCACGTTGCACGAGGTGCTCTCGTTGCCCGGGCTGCTCAACGCGGATGCAGGACTAGAAATTGAGTATGGTAGTAAACTAAAGCTTGATACCCAACGTAACTATTGCACTTCATTTAAAACCCAGTGCCAATATAACAATTTCCAGTTAAACACACTCTTCAGCCCAAATTTTCCTGAACTCCAGCCTGTTTTACCATTCAATATAACTGTAATTCCACTACTGCCTTGAACAAGTTTTCAATTCCGGCATTGAATTGTAATACCTTTTCACATAGTAGCATATAAATATATTTTCATATAGTTATATATATTTGTATTTTGCATCCATTGAAAAATATAAAATTTCGTCCGTTCGTCAACAATCAACAATGGAAATCACTGTCTGTTGCCACAAATGTACGCTTCAATTATCTGCATTATGCGAGTGTATGCGTGTAAGTGCATAAACGAACAAACGAATGAGAGATACAAACATACATGCAAGTACGAGCAACTCGCTAAGTTAGTCGTAGATACTGTTGGACCTCCATCACTTCATCACTGGTGGTGAGTTAGATGGCCCTGCTGGCCAATAGCTAAAACGCTGCAGGTTACACACTAGCTCCATGCAGACGTCTAGTACCAACATACTATGTATCTGCTAATGTATATACAATCAGCAAGTACATATTTATATCTGTATGCCGAGCATGTCAACATATTGCTCACATCGATATCGACAGCAAAACTCGTCCGCCCTGTTGATTTGTGGAGTTCCTAGCGATTGTTGCATGCCAGCGCTGTTGGCCTGCATATGTATGTAGGTATATATGGTCGCATGTATGTATGTTTGTACGTGTGTATGTGCATCTCCGAGTCGCAGCCATCATCTGAGCGTATTTGTATAGGAACAAAATAAATATTGACTATTTTATTTGTTATTTCAACAATTTTGTTGACACAACGACGCGCTGGACCGTAGAACAAATACATAACGTGCCACATTGTGAGTTAAAAACGAAGAAAAACCAAAGCTCACCGCTGACCAGTGTTGCCAGTGAATAGCAAATTGTATTAAAAGGTTTTCAGCTAATTTTTAAAACTTATTACTTAGGTAATTGAAAAGTGTATTTTTTAAGGGAGCGACAAAAGCACGCTCAACTCAGAAAAAAATTCTTTAAAAACACATTCGTAATATATCAGCTGTCAGAAACTCACTACTTGGTTTGTTGTGCGAGTATCCGCAGACTTTATTTGCAGTTGTTTGAAAGTAATTCTATCATTTAGCAACACCTACCGGAATTATACCTGTATTAGAAGTTATCAATCGGTTAGTATTTAAACAATCTAACGGTTAGTGCTACCCAAATTTCAGCCCATTGAAAGCTGGTCGGCTTACCGATGTGCACTTACGTTCTAGCACTGAACCTATGGAATCCAGTGAGCTTGGTAAGCGCTGGTCAACAACCAGAACTTGTGGGACTGCGACATCTTTTCAGCGCAGAGTGAACCAAAAGAGGTGATTTGGAGTATTGCTCTTAGCAAAATAAATCTCACCACAGAATTCCTATCAATATGGTCAATATGGCAACACTGCTCACCGCCGCCACATTCACCGCCATCGCCACTGTAAAAGCAATTCCCTTAGCAAGGACGCTATGGAAATGACAGCTGCCATATTTCTTTTTCAAATATTAAATTTACTACAGAGTATTTGAAATAATTTTTTGCGCCTCTACACACATAGCAGACATACAGATAAACGCAGTTATTTTTATGGTAAAAATAAAGAAATTCAATTTTGATATTTGCAATCAATTGTTTTGGTGCTCGGCTGCTTTATTTATTTAATACTTTCCGCGAAATTCCATAAACACTCCCTTGTGTGCGCGAAATGACGAACACAGGAATTTGATGCCACACATTTTTACACCGTTGATTACTTTTACACGAGTACAACAAATACTTACATACTTTGTGTATAGGTACGCCGGGTTATTGTGCATATTTTCGCACTCGCATGTCTCACTAATTACAGGAGTTAGGGTCACCGCTTATTTTTTGACGATTTTCATGTAGTTTGAGCGCTTTCCCATGATGATAAAGCATTCGGTGTGAAATTTAAGTTATTTGTCACTTTGAGAATGTGTACATAGAGAGGCAGAGAGAGGGAGACATATCATTGGAATGATAAGAATGCGACGATTAAAATCGGTGGGCTGTAGAAACAATTGCTGAGAGATATATATTTTGGAAATAGTAGTACTATGTGTGTAAGAAAAAAATTATTATAAGAAATATCAATATTTTAGAGAGAGAACAGTAGAATCACAAGAAAATTGGCACACTAGACGATATATGGAAGATTGCTTTTAACTGTCGAGAAAATTTTAGAAAATCGGAATATAAAATGAATATTGTAAGCTGTTACCGTCAACTCCTTACGCTAACCACGCCCACTTAATTTCGGTAATTACTTCATTTATTATATATTATTCCGGAAATAGGGCATAAGTTCACATTTGTCTCATTTTTTCAAATAGTCCAGAAGTTGTTGAACTTTTTATGCGAAGTTGAGACGTTGAACTTTTGAATGCCACTTAGTTGAGAGCCTTGATCAAGGTTGAGTTAAATTGGGTCAAAAATTAATAAAAATTATTAAAAAATTGCATGGGTCGTACACAATAGTTGTTTAATAAAAATTATTAAAAAATTGCAAAAGTTGGTTGATCCAAAAATGTGCTGTCCACCAGTTCTTGATCTTCTTACCAAGGCTCGTCAATTCCAGACACATATTCTTCAAGAACAATAAACAGTGGATCGACGAAACGTTTCGTTCACACTACAAATTTACTAAGGCAGTCAATATCAATCCCAGCTACTTCGCTCCAAAGGTGTGTCTACCGCAATATTTCAATTCCAATGTCACAAAAGCCGTAGAATGGAAGAGAAATTAACAAGACGATTCCAAATCGCCTTCCTTCATGCAGATTTAACAAAGAACGCCTATCAATATACGTGTGAGCTCAAACGCAGTAGAGCCGCTAAGCTACCGAAGTGAATGAACAATTATCGAAAGAGACTGCACTTAGAAGCAGTATATCTACCAGACGATATGATGGAAGACTAAACTCTAGAAGACAAATTCTTAACTTCAATTCATCCATGGAAAACCTCTCTACAGCTCTCCTCCAACGCCCCGTCCACAAATCTCTCGCAGGTGAGTGAGCTGAGAAGGAACAGCCAAGTGAAGATTCCACTAAGCAGTGATGTGATTTAAAGCATGCAATCAAAATATTGGAAAACTTCAGAATTTCAAAAGAACTGCATCGTCTACGCAAGCAACCAATGGACAGCCTGGTTCCTCAAGTTCCTTCGGAAGGGCATTCACCACTACGATCCAGAGCTAAGGAGAAACAAGTCTCCAGTTTACTTTTCGAAGCGATCAACTGTTCGTAAATGATAAATTGCACACGTTCAGTTGATATATCTAGAGTACCTGCGTTGTCGAACAACTTCACTTTAAGGTCATCCAAAATATTTTGTGTATTTTTTTTTTTGATGTTTTCGTGGGTAACAACCTCTTTTGGGCGTCCACCGTATGGAAACTCGTCATCAAGCCAAGTTTTCGCTTCAACTGTATTTTTTCACTTCAAAATGCTATATTTCATCAACATCCGAAATACTTTTTTAACCATTTTCTTCTCAACAACAAAAGTTCCTTCACTCAAAATGATATAAGTCTCAAAGTAATGATCTGACATCTGTCAAATTTATACACGCGTCTTTTGAAGGGCTAACGAAAAATCATGGACTTAGTTCTGCAAATAGTGACGTCATCTATGTGTCAGGCCGGGGATTTTTAATTCGACCAGTTATCCAACGTATGCTTTCTTGCCATTGAAGATATTTTTCTTATCAGTAAGGACCGATCAATTTGCTTTACTTAACTTCCTTTTTGGAAAATAAGTATCGCGACCGTTTTTATTCTGAAAAACCCCCAAAAATTTGTAGAGCAAGCGATTTATTGCTCAACGGTTATAGTCCAATACAGTAAACTTTTTTTTTTGTTACAAAAAATAAATAAACATAATGTATACATATATTTAGTTCAAGAAGTTTATAGTAATCGCATCGCCTTTTTCAGATTTTATAGTTTACCTTGCTTTATTTGACTTTAGTTTTAACAGCTCCGTTTCAAATTTCCTTCACAGTTTTCACTTACTATTTTATTTCACAGCATGGAAATTTGAACGCGCATCTTTTCTAGTTCATCCAGCTTTACTATTTGCAACTTTGTTACTCATTATTGTTTTAGCAAGTACTTTGCTCGCTGCCTTACTTTGATTTTCAGCAGCTTCTGCGTTACACTTTATAAAAAAAATTAACTTTTATTGCGCCGTAAATGAGATGCTTATGCTTTCTATTGTTTATAGAGATTATTCAGCTGTTTACAGTTATTGAGTTTTACTAAAGTGCATTCAAAGTTAACAGCAAAGAGATTTATTACGAGCAAATTACATCTCAAATTAATTTAAATGATGCGGATACAAGCTTCTAAACTAAAAGTTAAAATAAATAAATCAGGGGAAGTTGCTCAAGGAAATAGTACTTATTTACAAACCAAAAAAGAATAAAATAAAAAAATATATTAAAATATAAATTAATATTGAAATATATTCACTTCATTTTGTTAGTAAGACGTAAATAATATGGTCTAAAAATATAGACTTTAAGGCGTCAGTGGAGTAATAATTTGACCTGTTTTTTGACATTTTTTTTTAATAGAAATTTTTATTCAACAATAGAATTCTTTTCACCTATCTAAGGTATATCGTGGAGTGTATAAACAAATTTTTTCGGAATTTTTTGATGACATCTGTCAGAGAAATGGCTGGGTGAATGAGATGTGATTATTCACTGGCGGACACAATTTCTCATGTTTGTATCATCTGAAACACAAAAACCCAATTTATTTTTAAAAAGTATAATACGCGAATAGTTATCGTCCCTACTAGAATCATGAGAAAATATTGATAAAAAAAATTAATTAACGTTTTATTTTTTTTTTTAATTTTTCCCCATGTTTTTTTACATAAATTTTGTCATAACATTGTCAATAAATTATAAAAAATTATGAATCTAGTAGGTACGATAGCTAGGCGTTTTGTGAAAATTTTAAAATTAAGCAAATCGGTTGAGTAGTTCGACCGGAATCATGTCCGCCAGTTGAAAAAATTGTGTTTTGAGAAAAACGCGTTTAATGTTTGAGGTACTGAAAAAGCGTACACCCGGTCTGCACTCTGAGCGCTCCGAACGTCGAGCGGTATTATTATTTTTGGGTCTTTTTCGAAACCTTCCAATGGTAAAGTGCACAATGCAAAACAAACGACAAAAAATTTGAGAAAAGATTACTCTACTGACCCCTCAAATTGACTTTATCTGCTTTAAATTTGGTAAAAAGCACAGCATACTTTTAGGCGATGCTTTTTAGCTTTTGTCTAGTATTTATTGAATATTTGTTTTATGGTACTACTCATTGAAGTGGAATTTCAAATAATTGTTAGTTGAGCTACGATAATAACGATCAAAGCATTTAACTAGATATAGAAAGAAACTAATTATAATATACAAAAGTTCTAAGTATGTATAGGGGGTATTCCACACCACTTTTGAACCCGACTCCTTTAGATTTTGCTGAAAATTATCCATCCTTTTCTTCCCTTTGAAAAATATTTTTGAGAATTTTTTTTGTCCAACTTCAAAAAAAGTTATGAATTTTTCAAAAAACGGCTTTTTTTTTTTCAAATAGCCATAACTTTTGTAGAAACTGACTTTTGGGGACCTTTTTTTAAATTTTTGTTTTTGAATGAACTTTTCTAAAAAATACACGAAAAAAATTGAATTCAATTATATAAAATAATCGGTTTTTTTAAGTAAAATCATCATTTTTAGGAAGTTCGCCATTTATTGAAAGTTCACCATTTTTGTTTTTTTTTTTCCTCAAAAAAACTTCAATTAATTTGACAACTATCCCTGCAAATCCCGGAGTGGGCCGATTTTTTTTTTATATTTTTTTTATTTTTTTCATATTCGAAAATGTGACAATTTTTTTTTTTTTTTTCGAATACTAATGTTTTATATAGAGCCAAATATTTTACGTGTTTTTTTGTCATTTGATCGTTCATTACGGATTTTTTAGCTGATTTTTTATTTAACTATGATTAAGAATAATCAGGTTTATGACTTTAATTAATATAACAAATAATATTTGCCCACTATATAAACCAGATTTGCTGGACGCAAGCGAGGAAGAAAAATTTTTGGAAGACTGCTCCGGGCTGCTCATTACCTCATAGTTACTGCTCGTGAGACATCAAGTTACCATCTCCTTTATATTTATCGAAATACTTTAATGACATAACCTTAATTGTCTCTTATATTTTGGAATAAAACTCTATATTAATCGAAATCGCTTTATTGTTTTTCAAACTTTGAATTAATTGACGAGGCATTTTTGTCACTCTGTGAACGTTTTAAAGTGTTAAACGCTTGTGGAAATAAAGAGAAGTCATCGGTGTCAAGTCAGGACTTTGCGGTAGTTGAATCATCAATATCATTGTTTTGAGTACTCAAAAATGCAATTCTTTCAGTCGATGTGTGAGAGCACGATGTATAAGAAGTCGATACATCACCCCCAACGTGAAAATTTTTTTACGATCAATTGTTCATGTAATATTGAATACATATATGCTGGTCGCATTAATGCCTATAGTTGTCTGAAACTCACGATAGGTCACATGACAATAACAGTTAGCGCACGAAACCACTGGTTTTGGTCGACCTTCACAAAATACATCTTATATGATCCATGTCCTATATTAAAATCATTATACCATAGAGAAACCTTGATGTTGCTCATCCTTGATGGAAACACCACGCCAAAATTTTAATTAAGCTGATCGATGCATGTTGCTGAGATAATACGCGTTGAAAGTTGTAAAAAATGGTCAATTAAATTCCATTTTTTGGCCGAGATGCATATTTTAAGTTACTGTAAACCACACGAATAGCATGCTTAATCGTTCTGAGTATATATAACATTAAAAATCCCAATATTTATGATAAATTCGTGAGTTGGTAGATTGCAAGACTGGGGTTGCTAAGTTCCTAAATATAGAATGTAGCCAATGTAGCCTTCCTACAATTTTTTCATACTGTCAGTGCGTGGAAATTACTCCAATCGTCAAAATTTCGTACGCGCTCTTTGTTGATTAAAAAAAATCAGCTATTTTTAAACATGAAATGATTATGGTACTTACGGCTTATACTTGATGGATCCTGCTTTATACAAACATTTTTTTTATGCACCTACAAGCCAATTTCTTTTTACTGAAAGCATAAATATTTCACAGCCGTGAAAATAAATTAACCGAAATAGACTTAAATAAAAGATTAATGGATCATAGCGACAGCTAGCGGTCATCCAAGTTATTTGAAAAACGAAGCACTCTTTAGGAGCCAGTCTATTTCGAACTTTTTGCTGAAAAAACTTTTTGCTAATTGGACATTGGGCAATTAGTTCGAAAGTTATGTCTAATATTTTTACAAAGAAATTTATCAAATATTTTTAACAAACATTTACACTTTAAAAACTTTCAAGACAAGATCAGCCTTCAATGAACTTGTTTTTTAATCACGCACAAATGAAATACCTGCAAGACGACAACCCCACCCAACTTACAATTAAATACGATGTCCCCACACCAAACACTAAAGTAAAATCATTGCTATCTTTTTACAAGTATTTCATTTTATTAATCTTTTCATTTTTGCTGTTTACTTTTCTACTTTACGTATACGTTTCCTTTGCTTTGCGCATTTATTTACAGAGTTTTCTTGCAGTATTATTTCATCATCATAGCACGCCGCCTCATAGATCGACACGTCTCGCTCCACTGCTGGGCACACACATGTAGAATTCCAAGCGGTCAGCGGCGTCTTTATTGAATTCTTTAGTGAAATTTGTACGCATCGTCGCAATCACATTGTCGACCGCAGCGCGTTGCAGCAGCGTAACGGTGCAGCCGCCAAAGCCACCGCCAGTCATACGTGATCCCAAAACACCGGAACAATTAATGGCCGCATCGACCAGGGCGTCCAATTCACGGCAGGATACTTCGAAGTCGTCACGTAGTGATGTATGTGACGCTTTCATTAGTGCGCCCATCTGGTGGCCAACCGGGGGGGAAGGCAGCAGCCGAGTAATGGCGATCGAAATGAAACACAACAGCGGTATTTAATGGCATTGCGTTGGCAGCACGTAGCAGGCGTCCATGGCGTATACGTTACCGGCGTATATGAAAGAAAATAAAACATTGCGGAAATCCATAAGTAAATAGCAATTGGCACATGATTGTAAGAGTGTATGTGTGTGTGTGAGAGAGAGAGATAAAATGCATGTGAGTGCGCGTGAGTAAAAATTAAATTATTTGCTGTTGTACAGGGTGACTCAAGCGGTTTTATTGAAGGTGTCATAAAAAGAATTTTGAGATTGTTTGGAGTTCAAGCGTACAAACTGTATATATTATACAGTATATTAATTTTACTTGCTTTTTATTAATAATAGTATGATATGAAGAAATCTATTAACTAGTTTTTGTTTATACCTTACAAATATTATATTGTATAAGAGCACATTTTTCTCTACAAAAAAATTAAATCAAAAAATATTTCGAAGCATATTAATAACAAGAAATAGAGTTCGACTGCACCAAAGCTCTTATACCATTCACATATATATTTGTTTAGCATAAGTAAGTATAAATAGATGTTTATCTTGATTTTGTTCGGTCAGTTTGTGCCGCAGCCATATGTTATGGTGGTCCAATCTGAACAATTTCATCAGAGATCGCATCATTGCCTTAGATAATAATCCATGCCAAATTTCTTGAAGATATCTCGTTAACAGAAAAAGTTTGCCATACAAGCACTTAATGCCGATTGGTAAGTTTGTATGACAATAACAAGCTATAGTTGTCCGATCTGAATAATTTCTTCGCAGAATGTAGTGAAGATTTGGATAACGATCTTTGCTTGACGGACAGAAATATAAGCATAGCTATAACTACTCAACTCATATAGCTGACTAAATGTGAGATAGGTTATTACATTTTTAACACACAATTCATAAAACCACCCGAAGCTATAAAAAGCTACTAAGTAAGTGGCAATAACATAACCCTGAAGCAAGAGATTAAATGTGCAATTTACCGGTAAGTGCAGATACCAGTAGTAAATACTATATCAAGCAGTAAAAAAATGTATCAGAACAAAAAATAATATACAAGAAAAGAGGTAGGCCCTAACTTCGGTTGCAGCCAAATATTATAAACCTCCGCAATTTGAAAGAGCTAAAACTGTTTCATGTGCTTCCAAATTTCTACTTTAATTCAAATAAATATTCTTGTGAAAACTTCTTTCTCCAATTGGACGATATATATGTCAATTCAGTTCAAGTTTTAAGTATTTAAATATAATTAATATTTCGTCCAAGGACCTTTATTTGAAATGACTTCCTGTACGCGGTCGGGCATGCTCTCTACCAAATTTTCAATTATGTCCTTAGGAATACGACTCCATTCTGCTTCAACACGCTCCCAAAGGTTGCCCATGTTTGATGGAGCTGCTTCGTACTGCCCGAGCCGTCTTTTCACGACTGACCAAAGATTTTCAAACGGATTGAGGTCGGGACTTTGTGCAGGCCACTCCATCAATTTAAAATTTTGCTTTCCAATCAGTTCTTTAACAATTTTAGCAGTGTGCTTCGGATCCTCATCTCGTTGAAAAACAATTTCTGTTTCAGGATAAGCACATTTTTCAATAAAATTGGGAAGATTGGTTTGCAAAATTTGTAAGTATAGTAGTCCTCTTTCCGCATAATACCGTCTATTAAGTGCAAAGGGCCAACATGCCACCATGAGAAGCATCCTCAAACCATAATATTTTCACCACCATGTTTTACAGTTTGTTTTACATGGTGTCTCTGAATTCGTTCTCCGGGTCTACGCCAGCAGTATTGTTTTCCGTCAGACTGAAAACGATTAAATTTTGACTCGTCAAAATTTTTATAGGATGTTTGTTTTTTTTTTACACTTGAAATATATCCGATGTCTCGCAGCGCTCTTCTGGCAGTCCATTCGCTAACATTCTTGTTAATAGCCAAAGAAGCACCTTTTGGTGTTCGAAGCTTGTTCCTTCTCATCTCTCTCATATAATCATTATGAACTATTTGGAATAGTTTTAGGGATTGAAAATTACTCGTAGGTATCCAAAAGCGTTATAACCTGTAAAACATATTCCGGGAGTTTAAAAACTAACACCCAGGACATCAACCCGCATAGTTAAACACAGTTACAAGAACCTGGAGATAATTTTTAAAAAGTGTGGTTAGCTTTAAGATCAACACATACGAACGCGACTGGCAATACGTACCCTGTAGGAAAGTTAAGTGTTAACAAGCTAGCTGATAAGCACACACCTTAATAATTACATAGGTATTTGCCTTTTATGAGCAAAAAATAGTAAGACTTTGCTAATAATTATAAAATTCTTTATTTATTCTTCAAAATCTTTGTCGTCGCTCTCAAAGTTTTCCCCCTTGGCCTCAATACACCTGTGCCAACGTTTTTTCTAATCCTCGAAACAGTTGTTGAAGTCAATTTCCGGAATAGCCTTCAATCCTCGTAACTATTCACGTTTAATGTCTTTAATTGATTCAAAATTGTTTCCCACGAGCGGTTGGTAGAACTTGCTGAACAGCCAGAAGTCACACGGAGCTCAATCAGGTGAACCCGGTGCTTGCGGCACGATATTGGTTGAAAATTTGGTGAAAAATTCACGAAGAATTAATTCAGTATGCGACAATGCATTATCGCGGTGAATAGCTTCGCGCAAACGACGCATAGCACTTAAATACTATTCCTTGATGAGAGCGTGGATGGTCGGAAGGAATTCACAGTGCTTCACACTTTGATAATGGTAGAAAACTGTCAACATTACTTTGATTTTTGACTTGCTTCGACGTGTTTTTCGCTTCGGCTCACTTTTGCAAATATTCGGCCGATTGATTGATTATCCAAGACTCATCACCATTAATAATACATTTTATGACATTCTGGTAGTTAAAAAGCATTGTTATACAGACGTTAATGCGAAGCTGTTTTTTGAAAAAATTTAGTGACCAATTGTGCTTTCACTGATCCCTTACCATATTCCAACGATGCCAGTAAGATCTCTGACTGTTGATCGTCGATTCTGAAGCACACAATATTTTGGTTTTTCTGAAGTGTTGATCTTCAGTTGGTGGATGACCGTCCTGGGCGTGGTTCATCATCAACGCGTTCCCGACCCTCTTTTAATAATTTATACCACTCAAAATCAATTGCTAGCGACGAACAATTGTCACCGAAGGCCTTTTCCAACCCTTTATTTGAAGAAAAATATTTCGATGAATGGGTTTTCGCGCCATATTAAATTAAAAAGTCTCACTTTTGCCGACAGGTGCATTTCTTTTATTAACAATGTGTTCAGTTTATATGGAAGCTATATGCTATAGTAATCCGATCTGAACAATTTTTTCGGAGATTATATTATTACCTTAAGCAATAATCCATGTCAAATGAATGAAGATAACAATTCCGATCGTCGGTTTGTATAGCAGCTATATGCTACAGTAATCCGATGTGAACATTTTCCTAGGAGGTTACATTATTTCTATGAACAATAACTCATACCAAATTTCGTGAAGATATATCGTCAAATGAGAAAGTTTCCCATGCAAGCATTTGATTTTGAGCTTGCAATTTGTATGGCAGCTATATGCTATAGTTAACCGATCTGAAAAATTTTTTCGGAGATTACATTGCTGTCTCAGAAAATAATTTGTACCAAATTTCGTGAATATATCTTGTCAAATACAAAAGTTTTCCATACAAGAACTTGATTCCGATCGTTCAGTTTGTATGGCAGCTATTTGTTATAGTCGTCCGATATCGCCCGTTGCGACAAATGAGTAGCTTCTTGAAGAGAAATTGACGTTTGCAAAATTTCAAAACGATATCTTAAAAACTGAGGGACTAGTTCGTATATATACAGACAGACAGACGGACATGGCTAAACCGACTCAGCTCAACATACTGATCATTTATATATATACTTTATAGGATCTCCGACGCTTTCGTGACAAACTTAATATACCCTGTTCAGGGTATAAAAATAAATACAAAAAATTTTGAATGAAAATCCAACATTAAAAGGATAAGTTCGATATTTTTATAAATGAATATATAACCCAGTACTTTTTCTACAGGTTTATGTGTGCTGAAGATAATGTACATATGTATATAACGTGGTTAAACTCACACGTACTCCAACGGAAACGGAAATTAGCTTTTACTTATTATTACCAAGGCAACTACTGACAACTGTTGCAAAGAATGGCTGATGCACGCACACATATGCAGAAATATATAATATTTAGCCGAAGAATGTTGAATCAAGTATATTGTTTTGAGCTATGAAATTGCTTGAGAGTATATTTTATGTGGCTTCAATTGCTTAACTGAACACTGGCTAAAATGGTTTCAACTATCTTCTTCATCTATCTATTAAATATGAATTTAATAAAATTAGTCTTATTGGTAAGTAACAATATTTTTTATGTGGTTTATAAAAACTATTAAATATATAATTAAAAAGTCCAATTTTTCGAGATTAATTCCATAGGTAGATATGCGCACACCCACAAACACATATTAAAATAGTTTGCCAACTTTCATATGCGCTTTCGCATTCACTTTGAGCTGCCGCTTATTACACATGCCCTTTCCACGCATTCATGCCAATTTGGTGCACGCACTCAGCGTGACCCTTGGGGCATGCGACAGGCCAAACGGGTAATTAATCTTTCTTTTGTTCGCAGCAATTCCGTCGGCTCCGTTGCTCGGTCTATTTGCAGCACCTAGCGGCCTTCAGCTCCCCCTCCTTTACTCTCACACTCACTCACACTCTGCCCTTGGCGCACATACAGACATCACTCACTTTTTTTCTTGTGATCTTTCGTGTTTTCGCATTCCATTCGCTGGTTAACGGTACACGCACTTGTGTTAAGTGTTTTTCGCTCGTTGCCCAAAAGGCATTTAGCAGTGAGCGTGGCCAATGGCTGTCATTAATTACACCAGATTGGTAGATTAAAGTCAAAAACTAGATGGTTGCCTCTGATATTAGTGTTTAATTGTGTGCATTTATGTGTGTGTGTAGGTATTTTCTTTTTCTGTAGAGATATTTTAACTGCTCGATATGTTCTTTGTTTGCGCTTTACTTGGTTCGATACGTCGGTAAACGGATTCGCCTGAGTTCCAGAAATATGTCTGTTGTTTTCTTTTAAATCTTATCTGAAATTTTGGCTCAATTCACCCGAAAGTAAAGACTAAAAATTTGTTTTTGAAAATTAAATACTAATTTTGATTGAGAATATAAAAAAAAAACAAATATTCAAATCATTGACGACTGCTTTTTACACATTTTAACCACCTTTCTGGTGCCATGTCAATAGAAATGAATATGAAACAAACCAATAAGACACCCAATTTTCTATTCCTACAAAGTGCTACTCAGGCAATGCTCATTAAAACAAATGGTAATTACGTAGAAAGGGCCGAGTCTGGTAAGAAAACGGCGGGAGGCGTAGCAGCTTCCAGTCAAGTTTTTTGATTGTGTTTTGAAGCGATTTTGCTTTGCGTGCATTGCCGTGTAAGAAAATTACTTTGCCGTGTCCTCAGGCCGATTCTAGTCAATTTTCGATCAATGCATGATTCAAATTGATCATTTGTTGTCTTGCTGATTAGTATTAACAGTTTCATCAGGTTTTAGAAGCACAAGATATACAACACCCTTCTGATCCCACCAAATAATAAGCTCATTTTTCATCGCCAGTGTTAACTCGATACAAAACTGCTTTTCTTATGTGACTTTGAAGCAAACTTTCACAAATGTTTTTTCGGTTTATCATTTGTTCTACATTCAATATCCCATTTGACACCCATTTTCCACACTTTTTGATTTTTTTCCATAGCTTTCAAGCAATCTGAAATTTTGGTTTGTTGTGTAAAATTTAACATGACTGTCATTAGCTTTTAACTCAAAGTGTCATCTTCAACTAGTATTGCTTGCGGTTCGGCGTCTTTCAAACTTGTTTGGTGGTCTTCAACGTTCTTCATTTCTCACATCATTATCTCTGCATCATTGAAAACATATTTTGCATATTGTTTCTGATGGAGCCTGATCACCAAATGCCACGGCAAGCATTCGAGGCGACTCTGCAGGACTTTTCTCCACATGGAAACAAAATATTAATGCTTTTCGCAAATCATCATTTTTCGGTAAGAAATTTGACATTTTTAACAAAATGAAAAAATATCATGTTAATTGTTCAACGACTGCAATGATTTTGAATATTTTTGACAGATGCCATGCCAACCATACAATAAAATATTAAATCTCGTTCACTCGTTCACACGTCCACACGTTCAATTAATGCCGTGCTGAGTTTGGTCGGTTTAACCATGTCCGTCTGATTGTCTGTTCATAGTAAAAACCGTCTTTTTGATTCCTAGAAAATGGTAATCTGTCGGAGCCGCCGATAACGGACAATCACATCATATAGTCTGATTAATAAAAATCAAGTCCTTTTGTGGAAAACTTTTTCGCGAAATTTGGCACATAAAATAATTCAAAGCAGCGCTAACAATTGACGAAGAAATTGTTCAGATCAAGACCTTATAGCATATAGCATCAAAATACAGAATTTCTTTTTCATTGAGAATATATCTTCAAGTAATTTGGCATGGATTATTATTCACCAATACAATACAATGGATAGCATTTATATGCCATGCAAACTGCCCATTCAAAATCAATATATATTTTTTTTAACATTTTTATGCTATGAAAATGCCTCTGTGAAGGGTATTATAGCCTCGATGCAGCCGAGTTTCTTGTAATAAATTTCAATAAAAACTTTCCTTTCACCATTTTTAGAAGCTCGCAAATCATGAAGAAATTTATTTCAAAACAAACCTTGAAAAATAATGCCCAATCTTCGAGCTTTTCTGCATCGAAGGGAACAATAAAAGGGAAAATTCGGAAAGTCCACTGACGAAACAGCCAAACAACAAATTATGAAGTTTTCTCTGGTTAAAATAGCCACAGCACTTCCATAATACCATCCAAATTTTATTATGTGACCTTAAAATTAGTATGACTGCAATTTCGGCAGTGAATGAAAGCCCAAAAATCTCTTTAGCCACTTTGAAATGAAATAACTGGAATATACGCTTATTGGCCCCGCGTCTCACTTGCGTTACCACCCTACTTGACACCGTTTCCTTTCACAGGATATAACCATGGAAACAAAAGATTCGCACAAACCTTCCCTAACGAAGGCGCAAGCGAGTTATACGGACTAATTTAAGCTTATCAGGTTGCCATATGCTAATTTTTTTTCGTATTTATTTGGAAGCCTGCACATACATTTGTGCGGGCGCAAGTTTCCAACGACAAGTTGTTGAACCGTGAAATTGCAAAAATGCTGGAGTGCGATGGAATAAGAATTCTGCAGAACAGGGTGACAGAAATGAGCAAAATTTTTTGAAAATCAAATATTTATAAATTATATTATTTTGCATAAATTATAACATCAAATGAGGAAATTTGTTTGGAAGTAAAAAATTAGAATTGATCACCTCTTCCCTTCTGTAGGCGCTGAAGATCTCATATTAACAATGAAACATTACTAAAAGCTAGATTTTCCTTTAGCACCCCCTGTATTTTCTCCGTCTATACATTCACACGAAATAGGTAGCCTTGTATGAAGGTGTGGAGTAAATCAAATTCGCTGATTGCAGACTTGAATAGGCACTCAAATACACACGAATATAGTGTACCTAGCGCGCCATATGCTTTATCATATGTCTGAAAGACACCCCCCCTCTCCCCCCTTACTTCCTTGGAAAAATAGTTTACCATATTTGCATATCAAATTTTGTAAAACTCCAGCGCTGCAGCTCACGGCCGCCACTGCAGCGCATACCGTTGCCTTTGATAGAGCCTATTAGCGCCATATTAAATGCGAAAATTACAAAAGCGCATGGCTGCAATGCAATGCAAAAATACAAAAAAATAGTTGGAGGGCGTGAAAAAACAAGTTTTAAAGAAACTCAAGTGAGGCAGAGCGCCAAGCAGCTCATACCCCGTGCTGCAGTGCATTGCAGCATATTCGCACATGAGTGGGTATTCAGTGTGCCAGTCGGCATGTGGGCGCAACGTTTGCCCCAAAAAATTAAATGAAGCTCGCAGTGATGATGTGAGAGCAGCGCTGAAAGGGCTCTCCGGTTGCAGGTCTACCAATTAGTAATACAAGAATTAGCTGACGGAACAAAGGCGCTGGTTTGGATGTTGTAATTGAAGATGCGCCAATGCAAGTACTAAAGCATGGCATGCAGGTCATTAGAGTACTACAAGGGATTGGTATATGCGGAATTTCCGATGGAAACCAAATTCAAGGAGTTTCGTTAACTTTACTTATCCATGTTTTAAAATAATTAAGAATTAATTCAATTCAATTGTTGTCATTGGCTAATTAAGGGGTTAAAAATGGCCGGTATTACATTGCCCAATAAAGTTTAAAAATACTGGAGAGCTTTAAAAAATTAATATTTTGTGCAAAGTGGCAAAAAAAATTCCTTTTGAAAAAAATAAATAAAATGTTCCACTTAATCTTTATATATTTTATATATTATATAAAAATTACGAACCGATTTTATCAAAATTTAGCACACTGTGTCCAGTTTGAGGCAACTTAGAAGATAGAATAGACAAAACAATTCATAAATAAGAAATTTAGTGAAAGCCGTATTAAATGAACGCTCTATTAAGGGGACATCCCCATTAACATGTTGACCGGTCCCACAATTTGTTGATATTTATTAAGTACAATCTATTAAGCGGACAACTCTATTAACTGGGCATAAAGGCTGGTAACCAGACATTGAGAAAGCAGCCTTAAATTCGTTATTTTTCCAATGAAATTTTATTGTATGAACATATTCAAAAGTAAACCTCAAGTACAATCCCCTGAATTCTTATACCGACAAAAATGTTTTCGCTTTTATTCGTAAATGTTCACTGTAACAGTTTATTATAAGAACAATAGTATAAAATGTATACCACAGCAACGCGTGGCCGGATCCACTTGTTCTTGTATGTATATGTTTGAGCTTTTAGGTGTATCGTCTAATTTTCTTTACAAAATGGTGATTCAGCAGGAACAGGCAGCTACCTTGACGGTTTGACGACATTCATAACCCAATAGACCGGTTTTCCTTCGAAGCTAAATTTTCAAATTTTTATTTAAAAATAGAACTTTTTAAACCGAACTTTATATAATCTACCATTTTCACTAAAATGCTTTATATTTCAAAATCCAGTTCATAAAATAAAAAGTATTGAACACCTAGTCCATCTATGTAGTAGATATCAAAATATTTTTGAAAATCGTTATGAGAAATATAACTCTTAATTGATTTAAATTTATTTCATCAAACTTAAAGGCACAATATGAATAGGAATAGTTCACTGAACAAATTCTAGCCTGAACAAGTAAGGAAGAACTAAGATCGGGTACAACCGAACACTATATACTCTCGCAACTTGCAAGAATCAAAGCCAGGGGAATACCTTAAGGTGGAAATCGTCAACCAAAATATCAGAATCTAAGCGATTATATATACAGTCAAGCTTCTAACTTGAATCACCATAAATCACAAACAAACCTCAAGTTAGAGAGGTTTGAGTTATGAAAGAATATATGTATGAAATTTCACTTCTATTGGAAATTCAAGGCTTCGAGTTATGGAAGTTTAACTGTATATTCACAAATAATGGTTACACTATAAATTACTAATTTAAAAAGCTTTTTATGGGCATAATTTTCTTAAAAATACTTTCGAGCGAAAACCTAGAAGGAAAACTTTTGGAAGGCCACAAAAAACGAATACAGTCCTTGATCGTCGCTTTGTTACTATTTGAAAGAGACCCCATTCAAGTCGTCAGAGGTGATAGCAGCAGAAATTGGAAATGTAGTAAGTGCTCAAACAGTTCGCGGGCGTTTGCAAAAGGCCAAGCTACCAGGACGAATAGCCAGGAAAGTTCCATTAATGCGATCAAAAAATTTAGATATGAGGTTAAATTTTGCAAGAAGTCATTTCGATTGGTCAGGACCTAAGGAAGCAAAAACGTGGAGAAAGATCTTATGGAGCGACGAAATGAAAGTAAATTTTTTTGAAAACGATTTTGAGAGAAATGTGCGTCATCCAAAAGGAAAGGAATTTCATATTCGATTCACAAAAAAAAAAACTGTGAAGCATGAAAGTTGAAATTTCATGGTTTGGGAATGTTTTTCTTGGTTTGAAGTAGGTCCTATATACCGGACAATTAACAAAACGACAGCATTGGAGTACAAGAAAATAATTGAAAAAGTCATGATGCCCTACGCTGAAGAAAATTTACCATTACGTTGGATAAATCAGCAAGATAATGACCCAAAACATAACTACACTCTCGTTAAGAAATATTTTGAAGGCAATAATGTTTACGTGTTGAAATGGCAAAGCCAATCCCGGATTTAAATCCAATAGGGAACCTGTGGGGAGAACTAAAACAAAATTGGCGAATCAATCTTTCTCTAAAAAAGACCAGTTAGGGGAGTGCGTACAAAAACTTGGTATGAGATGCCTAAAGAAACATGTCAGTCCTTTATCAGTATTATGTTAAACGAATTAGTAAATTAAAGTTTGCGTTTGTGGTTTTGATGTGCTTTACCTGTAAACCTATTGTGTAACTATTATTTTTTGAGCAGGTGTTTATATATATGTAATAACAGTTATTACCGAAACCCATATATATTATATATTATACTCTGTAGCAAAATGTTGCAAAAGTATAAAAAAATTTAGGAGTAACCTAGTGCGATCCGCTAAAACAATAGATTTTTGCTAAAACTTTTTAAGAAAACTACTTTATGAAATGTAGGAATATTTTTAGTTATTTTAAGGATAGGAAGAGAGATTTTCAATGTGGCACAAAACAAGAAAAAAAATTAGTAATGCGTGATATTTGATCTATTGATTTTTATATTTCCAATTTTTTTTAAGCTTAAATTTAGAAGCTAGCAGACTTTGTAAAATGCCAGAAAATTTTAACTGCACCAAAGCTATAAAAATCTTCATAAAAAGTTCTTTTTTCTGATTTTGATCTGCCAGCTTGGATGTCATTTATAAGCTATAGCGGTGCAAGCCGAAAACTAAGTTCGGAAATTATGACAATGCCTAGGATAATAGTCTAAGCCAAATTTCTTGAAAATACCTTTTCAAATGAAACAATTTTCTGTACAAAGGTTTGAATTTTGTCGATCAGTTTGAACGGCAGCTATTTGTAACTTTGGTATGAAAAGGTATATACAAAATAAGCAAAAAAAAAATCGAAGTGATTGAATGATTTGCTTTCAAGTTACAATTTCAGTCAATTTTGAATTCAGTTTCTTTATATGGAAAACAAAACTCGTTTATATCGGGTGATTTTTTAAGAGCTTGATAACTTTTTAAAATTAATTAAAAAAAAACGCATAAAATTTGCAAAATCTCATCGGTTCTTTATTTGAAACGTTAGATTGGTTCATGACATTTACTTTTTGAAGATAATTTCATTTAAATGTTGACCGCGGCTGCGTCTTAGGTGGTCCATTCGGAAAGTCCAATTTTGGGCAACTTTTTCGAGCATTTCGGCCGGAATAGCCCGAATTTCTTCGGAAATGTTGTCTTCCAAAGCTGGAATAGTTGCTGGCTTATTTCTGTAGACTTTAGACTTGACGTAGCCCCACAAAAAATAGTCTAAAGGCGTTAAATCGCATGATCTTGGTGGCCAACTTACGGGTCCATTTCTTGAGATGAATTGTTCTCCGAAGTTTTCCCTCAAAATGGCCATAGAATCGCGAGCTGTGTGGCATGTAGCGCCATCTTGTTGAAACCACATGTCAACCAAGTTCATTTCTTCCATTTTTGGCAACAAAAAGTTTGTTAGCATCGAACGATAGCGATCGCCATTCACCGTAACGTTGCGTCCAACAGCATCTTTGAAAAAATACGGTCCAATGATTCCACCAGCGTACAAACCACACCAAACAGTGCATTTTGCGGGATGCATGGGCAGTTCTTGAACGGCTTCTGGTTGCTCTTCACCCCAAATGCGGCAATTTTGCTTATTTACGTAGCCATTCAACCAGAAATGAGCCTCATCGCTGAACAAAATTTGTCGATAAAAAAGCGGATTTTCTGCCAACTTTTCTAGGGCCCATTCACTGAAAATTCGACGTTGTGGCAGATCGGTCGGCTTCAGTTCTGGCACGAGCTGTATTTTATACGGTTTTACACCAAGATCTTTGCGTAAAATCTTCCATGTGGTCGAATAACACGACGAATCGACATTTCACGGTCTTCAGCCACACTCTCAGAAACAGACGCAATATTCTCTTCTGTACGCACTGTACGCATTCGTGTGGTTGGTTTAATGTCCAATAAAGTAAACTGAGTGCGAAACTTGGTCACAATCGCATTAATTGTTTGCTCACTTGGTCGATTATGTAGACCATAAATCGGACGTAAAGCGCGAAACACATTTCGAACCGAACACTGATTTTGGTAATAAAATTCAATGATTTGCAAGCGTTGCTCGTTAGTAAGTTTATTCATGATGAAATGTCAAAGCATACTGAGCATCTTTCTCTTTGACACCATGTCTGAAATCCCACGTTATCTGTCAAATACTAATGCATGAAAATCCTTCAAAAAAATCACCCGATAAATTATAGCCTACATTTTGGAGCCGCAAGAAATTATTTGATAAGTATAAATATGAAGCATCAATTCTCGTAGCAATTAATACATTTCTTCAGTGCAAATTTATTTACTTTTCATAACTGTCTTATATAAATAGCTGCCTCCAAAAATGGAATTTAACTTGTGAATCAAAAAAAGTGAACTTGCTCTACTCCTGTACGTGCAGATTTTTGAAATAATACAATGCCACTTTTATCAAAAGGCGCAATAACAAGGTGAAGACCTCTTAGCGAAAAGGTAAATGCCACTTTCTATGCACACACTGCTCATATTAGACCCAGATTTTTACTTACGGTATTTTGAGTTTCTGAAAATAAGTAAATTTCTTTTTTTTTCTACACCCAAAGTCTTTCTCTAACACTACTTTCGTTAGACTTTCGTTGCTTTGCCATTATACTTCATTTCAATTAATGGCCGTGTAGACCAAAAAATCAAGTTCCCGCACAAAGCACAGCACACACATACATAAAATCTGTGTATGTAGATTCTATGTAAGCATAAATTTTCACGCTGCTTCTGAAAAGAGCTTCGCCCTCAGCAGCTTGCAGTTCATGCGAGGTCAAACGTGTGTAATTTGAAGCTAATGAGCATTGCTCTTTTGTAAAACCACTTCTACTTAAACACACACACACTCACAGACATTATTTGCATGCGCCGCTCACACTGAATGTGCTGCAATTATTGCAGAACTTCAATCACATGCAAAGACACACACACACATAGCCACAGAAGATTAGTCTAAGCCGATAGTTACAGGCGTTGGGGTCACGAAATGCTGAAAATGCCAAATGCGCTGTCGGTTTGCTGTGGCTTTAATTGAAGTCAGAGACTCGGATTTTGTCGACTGTTTTTGCAAAGTGAAAATGAGTTGTGCTTTGTAAATTGGAGTGAAGGTGTGTGTTTGAACTACTTTGCCCATACATCTATCATTGTTGGAAAGTGCTAAGGTTTCTTTTATTAGAAATTTAAAACGAGAAATGAGCAAATGCTTCTTTTCATGCAGTTTCTAATTTTCGAAAGTAATTTGCTCAGAAAATAATTAGGCAGTAGCGTACTATTTAAGGTGTTTAGTGTGAACTTTTGCTGCAGATAAGGAATGAACTTTGATAGTGTGACCGCTACTGCGTATACGTAATTTCTATTATAACCAGCCAACTATAAAGACTTAGATTACGTATACGCAGCGAGGGTCACAACCGAATACATGAAGAAAAGTTTTTAAAATTTTATTATTTTTTTATATCGTGAGAAACTTTTTACCTATTTTTCTTCAACTCTTTTCATCAGGTTTTCAAATTCTATCGAAGTGACTAGTTTTTAGATCCGAACCTTCCAAAGAACTTTCACAATTATGGGAAAATTGAGACGAATCAACTGTAATGTAAATATTTCTTATGGTAAACAAAATCTTGGTGCCCATTTTTCCGCAAAAACCAAATATTGTTTATCTCTTGGAACAATTTTATGTTAAACAAAATCTTGGTGCCCATTTTTCCGCAAAAATCAAATATTGTTTATCTCTTGGAACAATTTTCTTATTTTTTAGCAATTTAATTATTGAAAATTTTCACAAAAATTAATAATTTCAAAAAAAATCCCAGAACATTTTAAATTACTAAATAAATTTTTGCATTAAAGCCACGCTTGCCGTAATGACAATTTTTCTTCGAGTATTTACATACATATCTTTGCACGTTTGTATATTTATTTATTTATTTATATGTGCACTCACACGCAAGCATTAATTAAAATGTATAATCGCATGCACTCACCTTTGTGAAGTCACGTGCATTTAAGGCTTCAGCCGCGTCTTGTGTTCGTTGCGTTTCCGTTATGACATGTCGGGCGCGACGCAATAAAAGCGGATCTGACTCTAACACTGTAATTAAATGAACGCAAGAAAAACACATCGTTAGTAAGAAATGTAAAGCGCAGCGCAAATGCATGTGAGGAATAAAATATGTGACTGTTGTTTGAGTATTAGGTTGGTGGTTATTAAATAAGCTTAAAATTAAGAAGAAAGTCTAAAATGTTGTGATTTTGTTTTGCAAATTAATCTAATATCAGATAAAAATTTATATTTCTTGTTTTAAAATATTTATTACGATCATCATCATCTGTACTTGAAAATAAATTGTCTTAATACTAAAATTTTCATTATTCATATTTCATTTTGGCATTAAGCCAAGGAAAAAATTAAATTTCTTATATGACTCATTTACTAGTTTTGAGATCCTAGTATTAATTTATGCTTTTCGATCCTTGAACTGAATCCACTCATTTAAGTCATAAAGTGAAGATTTGCGCAACACTAAAAACTTCCTCTCTAATTTGTTTGAGTTTTGGTAGAGAGTGTATGGGGAGTATCGGATTTCTTAATAAAATAATTAAAATAGTACATCTAAAAATATTTTATGTTACAACGAACTATAATCTAACATAAGGGGTTAAGATAAAATATATGAAAAATGCCCTTGTTTCGTTTACTTTTCGAACAAATTGTTGTCGTTGATATACATCGTGTGATATTTATTTTAGAAAATTATTAAAATGCAAAACGAAATTTTTATTTTTTTTTTATACGCTGCAACATGATGACAATGTCTGATGCGCCAAAGTTACGAGTTTTCGAGAGAAAGGTTCTGCGTGAGATTTATGGTTCTTTGCGCATTTGAGCTGTCCAAGTTATACGACGACATTGACATAGCTCAGCGAATTAAAAAGAAGCGGCTACGTTGGCTAGGTCATGTCGTCCGTATGGATGAAAACACTCCAGCTCTGAGAGTATTCGACGCAGTACTCGCCGGGGAAAGCAGAGGAAGACCTCCACTCCATTGGAGAGATCAAGTGAAGAAAGAACTAACTGGCTTGTCATGTGTTGTCGGAATCTAGAATTGGCGCAACGCCATTAAGGAACTAATTTGATGGTACAGAAACGACAATAGTTGTTTATCACTTAAAACTAATCGAGATTGATAAATGGTTATATATATATAAGTGATCGGTATCCCTAGAAAACATGAAATCCGGGTGACTGTCTGCCTGCCAGTTCGTCCGTCTGTGCAAGTTGTAATTAGAGTAATAATTGAGATATCTTGATGAAACCTAGTTCACATGCCAAAAAGCCTAAGGCGAAGTTCGTAAATTGGCGTAATCGGACCACTAGAAAATGTCATAACTAGGCACCAAATTATGTAAGACAGAAAACTGTAATTTGTCTCAGGTGATGGTAGTAGCAAGTGGCAGCTGTGGGGAAACAATTTTTAAAAAGTGGTTGTGGCCCCGCCCTCTAATAAGTTTAATGTACATATCTCCTGGACCACCAAGGCTACAGACAGACAGACAAACAAATTCGCTTAGAAAAATTCCTACAAAAAGTCTTACCGACAGCGCGGTGGGTGAAATCGGTGCTAAACGCTCGATATATCAATGGCTAAATACGCCACAGAGGTAAAATTTTACCTGCGATAGGGTATGAGAAGGATGTTAAAAAGTGATGATGGGCGTGGCACCGCCCACTTTCAAATAAGATCGCACTAATCAGTAACGATTTCAACCAAATTCGGTATGTAACATTCTCCTGACATTTTTATGTTACAGTGCCAAAATGGAAGAAATCAGACTACAACCACGCCTTCTTCCCATAGAACAAAATTTTAAAATCCATTTGTTTCCATCTTTTTCTTGTATATAAATCAAGAGGCTGTTAATATAACGAGATAAAACTTTTCACGAATAGTGACTTTAAAGTATGCCAGCCACCCTATTACAAGAAATCATCTAAATCGGGCCAAAACTAGTATTCAATCCCCTAGGTGCCGAATAATTTGATGCCAGTACTTATAGTTGACTTTTGACTGAAAATAACGGTGAATATGTAAAATGTATAATTGAAATGCGAAGAGAATTCTTTCCTGTTAGTTGCCTGTCTATTGGTTAAAATGAGTTGTATCGGGTCAATACTTTACTTAGCCCCCAAATACATTCCGGCCGACTATATATCGCATACATCAGTATATATTATGTGAGCTAACGTAATGAAAATGACGGAGCGTGTTGTACTCATAACAGTGTATCTTTGTGCGTATAATTGATAAAATTGGGCAAAAACTTGACCTACAAACATAAGACATCCGGATGACTGTACTCCATATGACTGATGATTGTATGGGAAGTGCCTAAAGGGATATTTAATTAGTATGTGAAATCAAGAAAAAGCGCCTTTAGTAACGAAGTTATCGTTTTTTCTTGTTCTTTAATCGATAAATCTCAATCCAGAATTTTCAGCTTCAAATATGGATTTAGGATAAAGTAATTCTAAAGTCATTAGAATTTTTTATCATCTCAACTGCACCTTAATGTACTAATATATTTATGCCTATCTTACAATTATTTACACATTTTATAAGCCCCTCCAACCCCAGTATAGAATTATAGAAACTATGAATGAGTAACAATTTTTAATGAGTTGCAACATTCGCGCAACACGCTCAATACCGCATATATGTGGCATTAAATTGAGAAGAAGAAAAGAAATACCAAAGAAACAAAAACTTGCAAAGAAATGCAAAAGTAATGTAAAAGTAATGAATGTAGTTATGAACGACTAGCCGCCGGCCGCCTGTCGCCTTCCGTTGGCGCAGAACTTTTTCTGCTTGCTACACATTGAATAGTTGCAGGTCGCATGTGTCAATGCAAAATTGAGTGCATATGGAATGTATGTTTAAAGAAGAGCACATACATATGCATATTAACACACGCATACACAACTGTATTTAGTATAGGTGTGCTACACACCAACACCAATGCCACAGCTGGCAATTGCGTGGCTTTGAAAGAGTCTGAAGTGGCTCCTAATCTGCCAGTAATTGCTACTTTTGGCTGTAGGCACAACAAAAACTACAACAACAACAGCACAAGCATGCCTACTTTCGTCCTTGTGGCGCTTGCAATGCGCTTAACGCCCCACCAGCTTGCAGCCTGTGTGTTGTGAGGCCCCAAAGCAGCAGGCAGGTGAAATGCAAAACTGATGTGGCGGCATAATTGCGTATTCACACCTAATGATTTCCGTGTGAAGGCGATGCTTTGTCACTCTTTCTTTGATTTTTCTTTACCTTGCTGGGCTTTGGAAAAGTTTTTCTCGCTCAAGTGCAACCGCAGCGCAGCAAAACTGCAGCTGAAGGCAAATTCATTGCACAAAGCAACGTAATGCAACTAATTAAAAGGGAGAATGAGCGCAGGCAGCCAAGAAGTCAGAGCTTAATTGTAAGCAAAAATTTTGCTAAAAAGCTTAAAAGCGGGCGATTGTGGCTTAATTTTCTTTATGAGTGAATCAGCTTTTGTTGCGCTTCGAAAAAAGAAGCGAAATTCGTGCACCGTTAAGCGTAATAAATCCGTAAACGAATTATCAGCGCTCATCGCAGAAATAACGGTACATAATGCTGCAATTCAAAAGGCGGAAAAGCAAAAAAAATATTTGCCGGGAAATAATAAAATTTTCAATTACAGCAGAGAAATACCAAAATGCGGCGATAATATCGCAATTACCAGCCGAGCGAGCCAACAGGCACAGGCGGGAATACTACTGAAGGCAAGTGATAACTAAAAAAAATGAGAAAAAATTCTGCAATAATAACCACAACTGAACACATTACACATACATACGCCAACATTGACATCCAACTCATAATCTGCTTGCAAAAATCTTCGAGACTCGAAAAGGCGATTATCAGCCGGCGGAAGTCATAAGCAAGCGTAACGAAATTCTTTCAAATTTTGTAACAAAAACACAAACAAACACAAGCTCACATGCAAACACTGAGCTATACAAATGCATCCTGCCCAGTGCCAGCCAAAATATAATTTTCCATGCGCAAACCTTAGTAAATGCAGGAAAAATGGCCTGATTGCATTCTGCTTCGAATTCAATTGAGTTTTCAATGTTTGCTTTTCGCAGATAATCTTTCGATTTAGTGCAACAGCAGCCTATCAGAGATAAGCGGAAATATGCCACTGGCAACTACATGGACGACAGCATTGTTATTGCCCAGACATTTGGCATTACATTGCCTGAAAGGCCCAGAGGCCAGCAAAGAGGCAAAGGGTGACACAGCGTTCGCTTGTATGTGTGGTTGTTATGAAATCGACAAGAAATATTTATGATGATACGTCTTTGAGCAGATATTGAGGGATTATCGCCAACAGCAAAGAAAAGAATTTTGGAAGAAATTGTACAAAAGCGAGTAAAATGACTTTGCGATATTTTTTGTGCATAAGAAAAATAAAATTTTTCGGTGCTGTAATTATAAAATTTAATTTTTGTACAGAAATTTCTAGCAAAACTTGTTTGTATATAAGACTGAATTTTTTTATATTCAAATTTTTGCAATGAAATCTGGCTTATAGTGCAATAATTGCTATATTTGAACGCAAGGAAACTCAGGTTGGATTTTTAAGAAGAGAATTTCAAAAACTTGCTTAAATAACCTTCATCTGAATTGAATTAATTGAAAAAGGATTACATTTTTCGACTCCGCAAAACTTCACGCCGAGCGTACTCATACAAACTCGGAAATATATTTTTTTTTGTTCTCAGAGCTCGGTCTGTTCATCAGGTTTGTTTACGAGCTTTTCAAAATTTTCTCTTGTCCACTCAAGCCAGCTCTTCGAAGCAGTTTTTTGTTAAGAAAATAATCGCAAAGACCATATTAGTTAATTTCCGTGTCTTTCGGATGGTTTTTGTATTATTTTGACTTAAAGCAATCTCAAATAAAGAAACCATATCCTTAAAGACTAATCTTTTCCGCTTATTCAATTGAATTAAGTATCCCGAACGGAATCTAATGGAATGTTATTATCTGTGTCACCCCGATTGCTGAACAAATTTTCAATGTTTCTAGACCAGTTTGTCGTCAATACTTGCCAGTGACATTTGGTGAGAAACCCACAAATAATCAAGGTAACTTATTCGTGAGTCAACACTGAACGCATGTTCCAAGTATTTCGCTGTAAGGTGGTAGTGGAATAAAAAATTAATAACACTATTTTTTCTAACTGCCTTGATGACATAAAAAATAACATACACAGCTCTAAAAACGTTAAGCTAATCGCATACACAGACGACCTTATGGTGGTAGCAGTAGCTAAACAACTTGATGATCTCCAAAATAAATGTAATAAATGCAAAAGTAGTCTGCGACAATGTTCTTCTTCCATGAGTCTGGAACTCGCGGAGCACAAAAAAAGAAGTATTGCTCATAAGCACCAGAAAAATTAAAGAAAAAGTTACTATCAATATAGGAGAGTGTGCGATAACCTTACAGCCACAGTTGAAGTATGTAGGGATAATATTGGACCCCAAACTGAAAATCAAGGAGCACTTGACCTGCAAATCAAATAAAACAAATAAGATTTACAATGCCTTATAAGGATTGATGGCAATTAGTGGCTGCGTACCGCTCCAGCCGTCGACTTCTAATCGCAAAAGCGGTGAGCTCAGTAATACTATATGCAGCTCTTAATAGATCTAGAATACTTAATAGAGGCACTAGAAATAAAAACGTATGCCAGACCAATAAATGCGGTGCATAGACTCACTACAAAAAGAGTAACAAGTGTTTTCCGAACTATATCCAGCGAAGCAGCTGAAGTCTTAGCTAGCAAGCCGCCCACAGACATCCAGGGGACGAATTCGTGAGATTATATGAGCTACCAGCACCAATTACAGAAATCAAAAAAAGAGCGGAGAGAAAGAAGAGCATAATTATATGGCAGCAATGCTGGCAAACTTCAACCACAGATGGTGAACCCACAGGCCTTATACGTGACATCCATAAGTGAGCAACTAGACAACATGGGAACCCGTATTTTCACCTGACCCAAATACTAGGCGGAAATGGGTGCTTCAGAAGCTATTTAAAATAATTTCAAAATGACGTCAGCCCGTATTTTTCGACGTGTACGGATTCCGTAGAAGATTTTGTTTTTCCATAGCCCGCAGTTTCTAAAAATAAAACTGGGTCGCAATGCACTACGTAGCCGTTTAACGCTGGAAAATTTGACTGCTGATAAGTGGAAAGCTGTTCGAAAACAATTTCCCTCATGACTACATTAAGCCAGTTACAGCAGAATAGGCGTTTCTTCCGCCGTGCTATAGAGGAGATGTAAAATGTATTTTCACTCTGACGAAGTAATACCTTATTTGGGCCACTCCTCTTTCGATGCTTCCCCTACTATAAAAAAAAGACTTAGAGCGTAATCCACAGAGATTTAAAGTGGTACAAAATACGGCTTCTTAGGGTTATTTCATTTATTTATAAGCCATAAATAAAATTAGCCATTCTTCACATGAACTGAAAATGAATATTTTTTTGAAATTATCGAAGAATATTAAGAGTATTTAATTACAATTAGTTCAAAGTTTTTCTTTCTTACAGCAAAGAGGAGTATTAGGCGAGAAAAGCTCCCTATCTCTTCACTTATAAATTTTAAGAATCTACTGATAATTCAGGAACAGTGAAGAAATACATCAAATCTCAAAGTATTTAATAGCCGCTATAAACATATCACGAACTGGAGACCACGAATTAATCTGCTCTATTGAAAGCTCGATAACTTCAATAGATTTTAAGCAGACTCTACTGCAATTTGGTTGAATACAACTTTCAAAATTAATAATTGCCATCTTAGTATAATATATTTACAAGACTTTCTTTGTTTGAAATTGTGCCATAACCACCTCTACCCTATTAGAAAGTTCTTCTGAACAACTGCCTACGGATTTCCGTCTCGATTCTTTCAGTAATCTTTAGCGCTGCCAAGTGAGGAATAATCTGTAGAATCAGAACTCACCTGTCGAAATTAATATAGAAAATTATGTAATCTATATTTATATTATAATCAATATCTTGTACTAAAATCAAGAATTTAAAAATTTACTTGAAAGGAAAGCAATTTGTAAAGTTACTCATACGTCATGGTGTCTACAATTAACAATATTATCATATTTTCTTATACAAAAAATATCAAAATTAAATTATTGAGTTAATACAAATTAAACTAATAATTGCATATACATATGTAGAAAATATGTAACATATATTCCTAATATGATATAATTAATGCAAGCCGCCATAAGCGAGTATATGTTACTCATACGCCCCATCTAACAAAGAAAATATATACTAGCAACATCTCATATATTAGAATACCCATGCAGGATATTGAAACATTTATTAAATCAGTTACACTATCATAGCAAATAAGAAAATCATTACATTTACAATGGAACAAAAGCAACCACTATTAACCGAATGATATGTTACTCATACGCCCCGCATGCAGCATAATAAGTTAAATTATTTCATTAATTTCGGATAAATACATTTTCACTTATATTAAGTGACTTCATTATATTTTAATTTTCCGCTGTGGTGACAAGAACAAACAACCACTTCCTTTGACCGGCATACACAGCAGAAAGGAACCCGACTCGCTTGACAACAGTAACATTATATCGCAGATCGCACTAAAAGTGCAGTAAAAAACAAACGCCGACGCGATTATGGGAGATTTTACTGCACGAAAATGGGTCGCAATGCAGTGTCAATAAAACTTTATTTTACTCACTCAAACTAACTTTTATTGTCAATTTCTGCTGCGCCTTTGTTTCAGCCATTAGAGAGCATGTACGAAGAAGCCCAGCTTTGGCAAGCGGCCAAAGTAATCAAAAACCAATGGCAGCGGATGAAAATAACTACAGACTGAGATATTATGCTGCCGGCGAATTACCGAAGATTAAGTATGGAACCAAATGAAAGCGTTACTGCCAGAATGCCACGCTTAACGATAGCGCAAAAATAATGAAGAAGACATAAAATGTGACACAGAATTTTGCTTGCGAGTTAGTTAAGTGCAAACTTATGAAATCTAGCGATTTTCGTTATTTTTAATTTTTTTTTATGAATTTATTATAGTTTTCATAAATTTGTATATACTTTCATATAACTCAAGCTCAGGTAACTGCAATGGCAGCGTGCATATCTCGTCAGGCACTTAATGAAAGAAATGTTGCCATTTTATGCTTCTCCATCGGTTATTGTGGCTTTATGCTTCAGCTCTCAAACACCGTGAACAAGCAGAAAAAATGGTTGAGCATCAATCAACGATGAATAAATTTTGCTCTCATCAAAGCCTCGCAAAAACAGCGAAGAAAATGCGGGAGAGGAGGGAAAATTGCAACGAAAAATGGAAGAAAATAGTAACTCAGGCAAAGAGGATCGAATTCTTTGACGTAGGAGTATATTGATACATAAATATGTATATGCAACTCAAAAGGTATAGTGGGAACCTTCTGCTGCATAGTGTCAGAACAAAGAAGTAGTTTGTCATACAAACTAGCATATTCTCCAAAATTTTAAAAATAATTGTTAAATGGAAAATCGGGATTGCGAAAAAAATTATTTATGTGAACTCGAGTAAAACATTTTTTAAAATTTGTTAAAAATATATAAATCTATTCCACAAAAAAAGAAAACTTAAGTGTAAGAGTTGCTGGTATTTCGGGATCCCGAAAAAAGTACCGAAAATGACAAAGCGTTAATTTTTATTATTTGGTTTATATATATACAAGGTGCATTCCAAAGTAAACAGGACTTAAAAAAAAAAGCAGAACAAATGGATTTTTCGGTAAAATCAATTTATTTCATTCAAAATAGTCGCCTGCTGCTTCAATACAGCATTTTGCACGGTCCAAAAGCATGTCGAACGAGTGTTTTAGCTCGTTGGCCGGTATTGCCGCCAACCTTGCTTGCCAGTGCAAGCCGTTTGAATGCTCTCTACGCCTGCATAACGCTTTCCTTTCATGGGGAAATGCATTTTTCCGAAAAGGAAGAAGTCGCACGGTGCCATATCAGGTGAATACGGTGAGTGGTTAATGGTTAAAATGTGATTTTTGGTCAAATAATCGCCCTTCGAATGTTGGATTCTGAGCAATTTTTGGTCGTCAATCAATTTGTTTGGAACAAACCGTGCACACACCTTTCGTAAGCCAAAATTATCCATCAAATCAAATCGATGTTTTGGAGATGTTCAATTCCATTTTCATGAATTTCAATGCTGATTTCGGCTAATTTTTGATGAATTCACGCACAGTTTCGATGGAATTTCCGTTTATCAAATATTTTGATTTTGAAAATGTTGAAACCACACGTGCACGCTGCTAAGGGTTAGGCAATCATCGCCATAAGCTTGTTTCATCAATTTAAACGCTTCGGTAAAAGTTTTAGCAATTTCAAAACAAAATTTAATGTTGGCTCTTTGTTCGAAGCTCATTTTCGCACCGATAATACGAACATACTGACACTTAAAACGCAATAACTTCACTTTCAATCAATGAAATGTTATGAAATTCTCACTGGACAATCGATAAAGATGGCAGATTCTAACGCACCAGTCGACATATAGAAGGCGCCACCAGGGAGCGCGAGATCCTGTTTACTTTGGAACGCAACTTGTATGTAATGTAGAATAAAAATTCGGTATTCCGAAAAAAATACCGAAAATGATAAAGCGTTAATTTTTATTATTATTTTTTTAATGTTTAATGAATTAAAAACTTTCGGGATCCCGAAAAAAATACCGAAAATGATATAGGGTTAATTTTTTTTAATTTTTACATACATAGTAATAATTTAAAAAAATTCGGGATTCCGAAGAAACACCCTAAATAGCAAAGAGTTATTTTTTATAATTTTGTTTAAATGTATAAAAAATTAAAAATAATTTCAATATCCCGAAAAAGTAAGTAAGTAAAAAAGTAAGTCAGTAAAAATCAAGATACCATAAAAGTACCACTAAGTAAAACGTTTCATTAAATTAATTTTTTATTTTATTTAAATGTACGATGACTGAAAAAATTCGGGATCCCGAAAAGTACCGAAAAAAGTTGAAAGTTTCATTTAATATAACTTTTTATTTTATTTTATGTTTGATTACTGAAAAAATTCGGGATCCCGAAAAATTTTAAAAGTTTAATTTAATTTAATTTTTTATTTTATTTAAAAGTTCGATGAATTAAAAAAAAATCATGATCAAGAAAAAGTGCCGAAAACGCTAAAGCATTGAATTTTATTATTTTATTTAAAGGTGTAATGAGTGAAACATAATTTCGGGATCCCGAAAAAATACCAAAAATTTTAAAACATTACTTTAACTATTTTACTTAAATTTTTAATAATTTTTATAATAAATTTATATTTTATTTTTTTACAAAATCTTGGTATCTAAAAAAAATACTTAAAATCAGTATACTTGCTAAAATCTTAATATTAGCAAAAAATAAAATATAATGGTTCGTACGTGAAAAGCTATGGGAGCGTATAAATTGCAACACGAAGTGCTCTAAAATTCGGTAATGTAAACTGAGGAAGCTCTAAAATGACACGCAAAAATTTGTCATGGCTTTAGTTTGAATTGTAGACTCGAGAATTTGCATTTCAGCTATTACCAGCAAAAGCTGGAAGTCAACGTTTGAATGTCATCATAACTCGCTTCATCAAATGTTACCTATATCTTCACCTATGCACAGCCTAAGTATCAGCGCCTGTGACACCTTTCTGATGAGTTAGAGCCAACGCTCGACATTTTCCAGGACATTGTCGTGCATCGCGTGTTACTCAGAGCCTTTGCTTCCCTACAACACCCAAACACCTTAGCACGCCTTTTCTCCCTCAAAATAAAAGCAACGCCTACGTCCCGAGCAGCGCCGCTGTCACTGACGCTCTATTTGCGATGAAGCCAATTTGTACGCTGAATTGACTGTTTGCCGCGCATTCATTCTCACCTCTCCCACAACCAACAGGAGGCGCTGGCACGCCTGGCCTGGATATGGTGTCTTCAACCAGCCTTGGCCAGCATTGCCAAATTACCTTGATGCCACGAGCCACAGGCAAATGACTCTTCACTTCCTGCGAAGGCAACGAAACTTCAAAAGCACAAAGACCCGCACTTATGCCTTCCTGTGCATGTGTGTGTGAGCGCAATTTCTGCAGGTATTTGCGGTTAACTGACAACGGCGCTGGCAGGCGACGTGAGAGGGGAAGCAAAAATTTATCGCCTCAATGAAGCGCCACGGCTGCCGGCCAGTTTTTCTCCATTTCCAGCACACTCGAATTACCTGAGCCGAGAGGCATGCCCGACAGGCATATTACCTTTGACAAGTTTGGCAATACTTTTTTCCGAGGAATGTTCAGTGTGCTTTACTTTCGCCCCTTTACTTCGTTTGTGTAAGCATTAATTTTTGCTTGTAAGTCGCCAGGTAGATATGAAGGAATCAGCGGCCTGTTTTTGTTGTTCTCCTTCATTCAATTCTTTGTATTTCACAAGCGAGATGCTGCAATGCGACGAATATTTAGCGGAAACATATTTTACTTTGCAAAAATAAACGAAATAAAATCTTCTAATCGCACCTTAAATTCCAAACATTGAGGCATTTGAAAACAAAGCTCGACAAAATTCTCATCAAATTTCGCTGACGTGTCATCAGCAATGACAATATTGCAGCTTGGAGGAAATCTTGTGAGAACTAGACGAAAGCACAGTGCACAGTGGCGCATTTCAGTTAATTTTCGAAAAAAAGTAAAAATAGCAGCTGTCGTGATCGAGTTAGAGCATTCAGACTATTCAGACTATTTTGGTAGAGAATGTATAAAAATATTCCAAGGAAACCCAACCTGCATAGTGGTTTGCTCATTATCCTTTTTTGTTGGAGAAGCAATCACATAAGTCATGTTAAGCTGCGCCAATTTTGGCAGAGCTCGCATTAATGCCCAAGTAGCTGCTACGCTCCTAAAAAAATTACTTCGATAAACCAAATACACAAAGGAAGACTCGTCTTATTTGGACACCATCAACTGATTTTATACTAAATACTCTCTCAGCTGTAGGATCCTCATCCATTCGGAAGCAGTCTCCTTTCAAGTTTTTTATGCGTATGCGTTAAGCGTAGACACGGCTTATGCGGTTACAGCAGCTCTTTGGCTGCAATTGGAGACTGCAACTGTAAGCAGGTCCTACCTCACTTGGTCTTTTCAACGAAGTGGAGGTCTTTTTCTTCCTCTGCTTCCCCCGTGGGGCACTGCGTCGAACACTGTTAAATTTTCTTGTCATTCATTCGAACGACATGACTTAGTCAGCTTAGCTGGTGTATCTTATTTCATGAACTATGTAATATCGTCGCATATCTCGGAATCATGAGCTGGCTGCGGTATTGGCCGTTGGCAAAATGACCATAAATCTTCCGCAGAATATTTCCCACGAAAACTCTTAAAGTCGATTCATCAGTTGTTGGCATCGTCCATGCCTCTGCACCATATAGCAGGACGGGCATGATGAGTGGCTTGTACAGTTTGGTATTTGTTCATCGAGAGAGGACTTTACTTCTCAATCGCCTACTCAGTCCGAAGTAGCACCATTTGGCAAGAGTTATTCTGCGTTATATTTCGAGACTGACAATTTTGTTAGTGACGACTTCGAAGTTGTGATTATCAACAATGACATGGGAGGCAAGTCGCGAGTACGACGACCTAACGAGCCTTGTCGGCCCCGGCGGCGACGAAGTCTCTCTCCCATCACGAATCCCACACCGCATTTGCGCTGCTATATATGACCACTGTAGTTTATGCCGCAAAGGACCTACTCGCCCCAGTCCTTTTTCCATTCATCGCCCTTCTTGGACGGCGGTGATGGCAGCTTTTACTCTTACGAGGACATCAACCAGCTGAGCAGCGACACCTTCCCAATTAAGCGACCGGAGATTCCAGGTGCATGCCCTTCAAGCGTAATTCTTAATGTGTCTTCCGCGGTCGTCATCAAAGTGGAGGTCTTTCGTCCGAGACTGTTGTTTACTTTTCATTGAGGACAGAATTTGATGGGTCCAAAACTCAGCGCACAACTCAGGGAAGGGATGGTGCTTCTTCTGACTTTAGCTCTCCTTCAAATGGTTGTTTTTTGGCTACCTAGAAGAGATTTCTTCTAAGACCGAAAGTCGTGACCTGCTTGAGTCATATGTAAAATATTTTGGCCACTCCCAAGTGAGTGGCGCTCAAAGAACTTTCCTCACTTGCATGAATACTTGACTCCATACCCATTATAAAGCTAATATCAACACACTTCCTAATCTCCGGCAATTCGGTTAACTAGGTACACTGAAATTATGTGTTACGTCCAAGTAACTCTATAAAATAATGAGGCTAAACACTTTTTACTATGTTCACTTTTATATTCTTACATCTGATAGCATAGATTTGGGGAAAGGTACTAAAGTCTTCCCAACCACAGCTTGTGGGTACCCAACGTTTAGAATAATTTAAAAAATAAAAATTTCATTTGAAATAAGTACACCTCCTCTCTTTTTGCTACCATAAACAATTCCAAAAGCCAAACAGGACCACTGATTCAATCTTTAAGGAATCAATGATTAAAATCGTCCTCTTACCATTATAAAAATAGCAGAGGCTCGTCTCATTTATGAACCCGATAACTATTTTCCACTATTAATTTGCCGTAAGAGCAGCACTCACTTGAATATTTCCTGCTCGATCTATTTCAAAACACTGTGTCCAGCATGCAGAGCCTACAAGAAGCACCGCAGCTTAACATCTATGTCAACATAAACCATGTAACACACGAACACACAGCAGCGACGACGGCATTCCTTCGATACGATGACATCGTCACATGTTTGGCATACTTGAACGAACTCGTAAAGATTTCGCTGTTTCTTGCCGAACCGAAGCCTTCGCTGATATTTCACACTTCAAGCCGGCTGAAATGCCTTGACGCTATTTTATTTGTCACCACAAACAGATGAATTTGCCGCACACAAACAGATACCTACATGGAAGCACATACACACAAAGAAGGTATTAAAGGAAAGCACAAAAGAACAGCACTTAAAAAATTCGATGTGGAGGATATCTAACAAATTTTTTTCGCATTACGTATACCTCCATGCAAGCTGACACTCCGAAAGCTGCTGGCGTTCTTCGCTCTGATTCCTTTGCCAGCTCTCCGCTAACCGCACAGCCATATCAGTTTACATGTAAAAACGTGTAATGGAAGAGCGAAAGAGGTGTGTAGGGGAAGATAGGCTAGGCTAGGTTAGGTGAGGCGCGCGTATCTTCTGCGCTAGCGACGAGTGCCCGATGACGGATGCTTGCTCCTTGATTGTTGATGGCTGATGGCATGCCATGTCATCATCATTTTAATTTCTGGCACTCGTAAAGCTGTTGGCCGTAATTGCCAAAGTGACAATGAGGGCATAACGGCAGCAAAATCATGGCACACAAACGCAAACATACACACATACATATATATGCATGTATAAATATATATTTATATACTAAAGGAAGCTAACAAACAAACGCACACATGCGCAAATATATGTGCCTTTATGTATGCATATATATGTATGTGTGTTAACGGACCTCCGTCCACTTCACCACAACCTCATGCCCTGCAAAAAGCTTGCTGAGCGTTTATTATTATTATTGTTGTTGTGGTCGTTGTCAGCGCTGAAGTGATGAAGTCAACAACGAAAAAATGTCATTTAGAAAAATTGCACTCGATGGTGGCTGTGGCATAGCCAGCGGCAAAAGTTATGATACCGATGCTGGCTGCTAAGAGAGAGAGCGAGAAGAGAAGCGGAGAATGTGGAATACTGGCAATCTGTGGCATAAGTGGCTAGCGATGAGTATGAGCACGGTGAATCTTGGGAATACAAAAATATGCGCAATCAAGCGTTGTGAGGTTGCACTTTTTACACTCGACTGCACTGCCAAAGGTGGCATGTGGCATGTTGTATGTGGCAAGCACAGAAGTATGGTGTATGTGTGCTCGTGCAACGCCGCCAGCCGCCGAGAGCGTTGTTAATATGGTTTGGGAGTGGCGCTTTAGCGATTTCCGCCTGGAGTGATGACGTCTGGCACATGTATGTATATGTGTATGTATACTACACTCACACAGCTATTTTTATATGCAAAAAAAGAGCTAAAATATTTTTTTATTTTTTTTTATTTTTGTTTTTTATTTCTCCCTCCCTCTCTCCTCTCTTATGCATATCACTTTCCGTTATTCCTGCATTTTTACCATTACTACGGGCATGCTGCCACCAATTTCTGGTTTCATGCATCATTTTGGCAATTCTGTATAACTGTAAATGCCCACAATTTTGATTGAGCGCTTCATTACTGCTATTTGCACGTCTCCCATTTCCTAAATTTTTTCCACAATTTTGCATTGAACTTTTCACATTTTCAAATTATTTTTTCACATTCTTTTGTTCTTGTTTTTGTAGCGCATATTGGCAGCAATCAATTGCGCGTTGTAAAAGTGTAATTTGGTAATTTGTAATAACCGATGATGCACACACCGGCTTTTCCAATATTTTTTATATTATCAGCGATTTGTTCGACACACAAATTTACAAATTGGCTTTTGCGCATTTTTCGTGGCAATATTGAAAAAAATCCCTCGTATTATTTTTAAGTAATTGCCAGCTTTCAAGTGGAGACTGTAATAAAAATTGATTGCCTCACAAATGAATGGACTTGTGCGAATTATAGTGTGGGTAATATTTAATAGAAAAAGGAGTAAGAAAAATGGAATAATAGTGAAATAATAATAAAAATGCAAAAAAATTAATTCCGTCATGAAAAACTGGGATCCAGTTGTCCCGAGCGCAACGTCGCGGGGGCGGCAAAACGATCTTCGCTGTTTTTTAATATTCAGAAAAATACTTCAACAAATTTTTTTACAAAATTTATTATAAAAGATAAAGAGTTGTACACTCACAACGTAATAATCTGAATAACAATGAAAAATATTAATTTTTACTCGAATACTCTTCAGTCTTTGAATTTGTCTTATATCTTTTAGCTTATATCTTTCTTAAAAATAGTAATAGAACTTAAAAATGCACTTTTCTTGCTTTGTCTAGCGACGTGTCACTCTCACAGTTACCCTATGCTTTGAATGTAACAAATACTTTTATTTCTCCAAATTTTCAAAAATGGTATTTAAAAACTCCAATTCGGGCAAAAATTACTGTAAATTGTGTCAAAAGTGTACAAGATATTGAGCGAAAATGGGTTTTTTCTACGGCTTTTAATAAGAGTCTTCTAAATTTGCTATCAATTTCCTCAAAAACCGTATTGTGAGAATTTTGTAACTTCAGAATTTGCGTGGCTTCTAGTTCCTAAATTTTATATACTTAATATCGAAGATATTTTGTAAAAATTCACTTTTGTTCGAACCACCTCATGAAACTTGTAGGTAGGTAGATAAAGGGGGGCGGGGACATCCTTGGCCCCGGGCGCCCGAAGTTGTAGCTACGCCACTGGCCTGCTTGATCATATCAAACGTCTCTGTCGCAGATTTACGCTTGACACAGAATTCAATCGCATACCTCTGCTCTAACGATCACCGCATTTTCGGCTTGCACCGCTCACAGAAACACGTCGCGCGAAAATGTTTGGTCTGACACCAAGTGCTCGGAGATAACTGACCGCTCCTTCGTTAGCTAGAAACGCCCTCTAACGAATACAATCGGTGAAGGCACGCTCCGAAGTAAAGTCGCGGCGAAAGAAAATCAGTCAGACAAACCCTGTATGATAGCTGTTTGATGAAGTAACTTTCGTTATTGTGAATAAATTGATGCAAATGAATTTCACGTATTGATAAAATATTGCTTTTTGAAAGGAAACCACTTTTAGCTGAAGTCTTAGTCTTTGCTTTATTACTAGATTCCAGACACTGCCCTAGGAAAATCAACCATCTAGGCTTAGTATGCTAAGCTTAGATATCCTGAAATGAGCACCGAAGACGATGAACGCAGTGGACACCTAACAGATGTTGTTAGCGACGAAAACATCAAAACAGTCCACAAAAGCGTTTTGGATGGCGGAAAAGTGAAGTTGTTCGAGATAGCAGATACTGAAATGTGTGCATCATATCATTAACAAATATTTATGTATGAGTAAGCTCCGTGCAAAGTGAGTACCACGCGAGTTTACTTTTGGCCAAAAACAAAGAGGAATTGTTGATTCGGAAAAGTGTTTGGATATGTTTTGCGTCGATATGTTACAATGGATAAAACATGGCTAAGCCATGTCACTTCGGCTTCTAATCGGCAATCTTCCGAGTGCACTGCTCCAATGCGGCGAAAAACACAACAGTCGGCTGTCAAGGTTATGGCGTCTATATTTGAGTATGCGCATGGAATAATTTTTAATGACTACATTCAAAATGGTAATAGCATTAGTGAACCGTTTAATGGACGAAATTGCTGAAAAATGGCCACATTGAATTAAAAAAAGGAGGTACTGAATCACCAAGAGAATGGAGCGTGTCAAAAGTTAGTGGAAACGTTTTCTCCAAACTTGGTCTCCAACAACTATTTGCTGTTCTCAGAATTCAAAACAATGCTCAGTAATTTTCGTCGAATGAAGAGATGATCGCCGAAACTGAGGTCTTTGAAGCATAAATCAAATCGCACTATAAGAACGGTTTTGAAAAATTTAAAGGTCGCTATAAACAATATTATGACCTTGAAGGGAGGTATGTTGAATAAAAGAAACGAACTTTGCCAAACAAAAGGTCTTTAACTTTGATAGGCTGGAGACTTTTCAATTGATCTGTTAAAAATAAATGATTGCGAATGGGGTAAATTAAAGTAGAAATCAAAGGTGTACTAAAATTTCGGTTTTCTAGGCCTCAAATTTTAATTTAGATCATAAATTTGACTCAAAATTATGAAAATCTTGAAATTCTGGCATTAAAACTTCACCTTTAACTGAAATATCATATCAAATTCATCATATAATTTCGTTTAATAATTGCCGAAGAAATTCCATTAAAACCAGCGAGGACTGGTACAGCAAGTCCCCATTTTACTTTTCATAAAATAACCTAAACTCTAAAGGCCTGAGTATTTCTGCAAGTTTTCTAACTATTTCCAATTCTCTCTATTTACGATATTCTTATACGAGGTCTGTTCAAAAAATAAGTAGTATTTAAATTTTTTTCAAAAAATACAAAAAACTATTATTTATTCATATTTCTATTTTGTTCACTTCAAAGTTGTTCCCCTCAGATATAATGCGCTTCTGCCAGCGATTTTTTCTAATCCTCGAAGATGTTCTGATATGCGTTTTTTAGTATGCCCTTAAGCGCTCTCAGTAATTTGTTTGGCTCTTTCATTGGCACGATTGGGCTTTGGTTTCGATGTCTTAACCATACACCCATGATTCTTCACCAGTTATGACCCTTTTTAGCAAATCTGGATTGCTATTGACGTCATTCAACGTTTGTTGAGCGATGTTCATGCGACGATTTCTTTGGTCGAAGTTCCACAATTTTGAAAATAATTTCGCTGCAACGTGCTTCATGCCGAAAACTTTCGAAAAATTGCATGACGTGCGCTAACCAATATGCCGACTTCTTCAGCAACTTCGACACTAGTGATCCTCCGTAACAATTTTTTTTTTCAAATTTTCATCGGTTTTTGATATGCTGGGATATCCAATGCGAGCGTCGTGAAATCTGACACTGTTAACACTTTAATTGTTCTTGAGCATTTAATTCCATCCCGCATAATCTCGGACCCGCAGCACAGAAAGACGTGAAAAATGAGAGGAGTTCTCTTAGTCTTAGTCTTGTAGAAGGTCCTAACGGAGGCCTTTTTTGCAAAATCGATTTTGCATAAACTTTTTTTTGTGACTATCGTTTTTCGAAGTGGTTTAAGCTGGTTCATACTGCTTAGACTCTCATCTCTTGCTAGAACAAGAATATCAGTTAACAACCCACTCTTCGCCACCAGCAACAATAAGCTTCAAAATTAAAAAATCACTTTTTTAATGTTGGATAAACAAATCACAGTCATTAATGAGACAAAAAATATTTCGTTCTGTAAGATCATGCAAAACACAAATGTCAAGCTTCGCAATTAATCCTGAACGTTTCATGTGCTTGTGGAGAAAAATTCCTTGGACAAATTTTTTCTTTCAGCAATATCTCAAGTTTGTTATTTGATGATTTGCATCAACCAACGACTTTATTTTATTCACATCAAGTTTCAAAATGCCTTCCAGAACGTGGTGCATCCTCAAGACTAAATTATTATTTCTCGAAAAAAAACGCGCTAAACTTTGTATGCCGCAAACAAGATGCCAAATTTTTTTTAGTATTGTCATAGCTGATATCTACTCTTCTAAGCATAAGTCGCGTCTAATGCACCATAAGAATTCGACGTAAATGACACTGAAATTAAAAGAAATCAAGCGGCAGTGATTTGTAAAATTTTGCATAAAACGCACTGACAACTTAGCACACACACACGCCCCACAAATGCGTGTATTTACATAATTATCTGTGTATATTGTCGCCGCAGTAAAAGTCAAGTACTCCACCATTGAAATGCCAGGCATTGAGGCATGCAAACGATGCAGCGCGAAAAAAACGAAGATTTACAAGCAATAATACACGAACACATAGATATATTTAAATTACTTGAATGTCTAATAATTTCATTACGAGCGCGCGGGATGAGACACGCCAACTTCAAGCGTCGCTATTGCCATCATCGGTGGTGATGGTGAGAAAGGAGGGTGCGCATTGTCACAGTTGGAATTACAAATTAAAAGAAACCGAGCAGAGTGAGCGAAGCAGAAGCGTCGGTGGCGGCTGCAAGGCCGGGTGCGGCTGAAAAGATGCCATCAACGCAGCCCTTCAGAAGGCCGCCCGCAGCCAATAGCAAGCAATATTAACCAGCTAAGTGCCTGTGTGTGCCTATGTGTGTGGCTGTGTGTGCTGAAGGGTGCTGAGGGGAGCCGCTACAATGGCTCAAGCGCGCGTGCAAAGCATTGTGTGCTTTCAGGCGCACTAACGTCAAAAGCAACAACAGCCACAGCAGCATCGGTAGCGGCAACGGGGGCCGGCAAATGTTGAGCAAGTATTTTGCGTAATTTTTACATTAAGTGCAATTCAAGCGAATGTTGCAATTGAATCGCTGTTGAATATGCAAATGAATTGAATGGAAATCCTCGCAGCGAGCCAACGAAGCAAGCAAGCATTTCTGATGTATTATGAGCATGCCACTGCTTGCTGGCGCACCGGAGGAGGCGGTGTGGTGGAAGAAAGCAAAAAAATGCTTGTTGAATAAAATCAAGCAACAACGCAAACAACCGTCTGAGTGACTTCCAGCAATGTGCGTAGAAAAAATGTCTATGAACGACAAGCAAACACAAGCGCACAAACGCACGCATATATGTATGTGTGTGTGTTTTCATATACATGTATGTACGTTGAGGCTTGTGCTCGTACCTTTGCATTTTAATGTCACACTTTAATTTAAATTAATAGCCAAACACAGTCTAGTTTAATGATGTTGAAGCAGCTGCAGCGACAACAACAACAACAACATCAGCAATAAAAATTATCATAGTCGCTCTTCATTTCGTAACATTTGCCTGCCGCTGGGCGCTGTGCGTTGTCGCGCTGAGGCGGTCATTCGCCCGAAGCAACATCCGAACAAAGTGAATAAATGGACTACTGTCAAACGGAATGCAAAGCGAAGAGTGAAGCAAAAAATTATGTGGAGAGTTTGTAGAAGGTTGCCAGCAATTTTAGAATATCTCTGATATTAATTCATATGTTTCGATATTTTTATACTCTCAAAAAGGTATTTTATATTTTCCACGAAGTTTGTAATGCCCAGAAACGACGATGACCTTTAAATATACATACATACATATATATAAATGATCAGCATGGCGAGGTGTCTATCTATCCGTCTGTACATACATGAACTAGACCCTCAGTTTTTGAGATGTCAATCTAGAATTTTGTTCATGTCCTTTTCTCTCCAAGAAGCTGCTCATTTGTTGGAAACGTCGACATCAAACCACTACAGCGTATAGCAACCTGAACGCAAACTGAACGATCAGAATTCATTTGACGAGATATCTTGATGAAATTTAGCATGGGTTATTTCCGAAGGCATTGGCGCAATGTCTGTAGAAATTGGATAGATTTTACTACCTTGAAAAACAAATTAATGATCGTTTGTATTTGTTAAAGGTATTATAGCTTCAGTGCAATCCAATCGAAGGTAAGCTCTTTTTCTTGTTATGTCGTAAAGCAAACCACCGGCACTTAGGACTTTTATTCAGTATTCAGAGCCTTGAAAAATTATGCTTCGATTTCTCACAATATTGAGGAGTTACATGGGTATACGGGTTACACTTCTAAAATATTGTCCTAAATTTTCAAGTTGATCCGAAGTATAGTTACGGAGATACAGTTTGGAGAACTTTAAAAGCATCGTCTTTAAACGCGTTTTTCTCGAAACTGTGTTTTTGAAGTCGGTCGGCAAGTTTTCTCGAGAATTTCTCAACCAAACTTCATGAAATTTTACACAGGTCTTTAAGATATACTTCTTTAAAACTTGGACGAAGAATTTTTTCGATTACAACTATTTGAAAACAAAAAAAAATGCGAAATTTTCACTGAAATTTTAATTTTTTTTGTAGAAATGTCTGCAAAAATCCAATTTTCAGTTTTTTTCCTTCGTCCAAGTTCTAAGTTAAGGTTTTAACTAAAACACGTATTGTTTTTACCTTAGATGATTCTGTAAGGAGTTATTCAGCCAACGTGGGCGCATCTTTTTTCCGAAGAGTCACCGGAAATGGCGTCGCAATGGCCGAGTTTAAAGTATTATTTTCCAAAAATTTCAGAATTTCTTTGTTAATAGTGTATGTTTGTAACAATAAAAAAAACTAATAAAATATTGAATTTTATATAAGAAAAAAATTATTCCTTGATAATTCTGATATTTTACTTACATATAATCATATATTTATCTCTCATAGGTTTAGATATTACAAACAACTGTTAGGTGAACAAAATAAATACCTATAATCTGCAGCAACACGTTGCAAGAGTATTAAGTTGACTATCTCTCAAAACTTAAAACATTTCTACATAACTAAATTGATGTAAGTGAAGGCTTCCCTGGATGCTTTCACTTTGTATGCTTAGAATAGTCCCTATTTCTCTTATTACGATGTTGCTCAGCCATATATTGGACATACTACATTTTTCAAACCGCCCAAATACTTATGATAGATTTTAAAAGAAGCGAATATTGACAATTTAAGCAATCCGTTCTCTTTTCAAATTCAGTTTTTGTCTTACGGATGATTAACACTCAAATCGGTTTAATAATAATGGACTCTACCAGAGGACTAGAGCAACAGTCTAATAATCCTACATTCTGGAGATCATAATAAAAAAAAGGATAAATTTAATGCCTATTTTCTATCAATATAACCATAGATTATTCATAATATATAATTGTAGGAATATAATGAAAAATTAGGTCTGAAAGGCCTCTGCAATCTTAGGTAAGATAGATCAGCATAAAGGAATATTCATGATAATGGAATGTCAGCCTATTAAGTATTAAAATCACATTGATGTGTTTAAATCTTAACGGTTCTATTATACCCAGCTTAAAATATCTGAATTCAGAAATCATAGAAATGAAAGCCACTGACATGTAATAATGACAGTGCAACACAATGTGCCAAACACGATTCTTTTTCTAAGTATTAGACTAAAGCAATTGTTTTCATAGTTTTTTTGAGTCAGAAGAAAAAAAGGCATTCACAGTTTTTCGAAATTAGCGCCCAACATCGAAATATTTGCCTTGGAAGTTCGATACTTTGGTTATTAAAATAAAATAGTCTGAGGTCTCTTATTTGGTAACTCCTCAATGTTATCTGGTGGATATAAAAAAAATCGAGTTGAGAAAGAGGAGGAAAGATATTTCCCAAATAAGAAACGAGAGGTATTCAATGTTTTTTGTTAACGTTACCGGTAAAAATTTATTGATTTATACTATGTGTTTTGTGTTTTCAATGTGGAGAAGATAAGCACTCCTCTTTCTTCTCAATACCATTTTTATGTACCAGTATATAGTATGGTTAGAACGATCGTGCTGTTCTCTCAGCTGCTTGACCCCTCCTATGACCCATTTAAAATATGAAACTAGTTCGAGTCTCCTACTAATGTTTCCCTCCTTCAAATATTTCTCAAAATAACTATCAAAAAATAATTAGAAGATTATACTACCATTATATCATTATTATATGAAACAAGTAAGGAAGGGCTAAGTTCGGGTGTCACCGAACATTTTATACTCTCGCACGATAAAGTGATAATCGAGATTTCATTATCAGTCATTTACATATTTTTCAAATACCGTATTTGTGTAAAGTTTTATTCCGCTATCATCATTGGTTCCTAATGCATGTATATATTATACAGAGAAGGCATCAGATGGAATTCAAAATAGCGTTATATTGGAAGAAGGCGGGGTTGTGAACCGATTTCACCCATATTTCGTACATGTCATCAAGGTGTTAAGACAATATTACATACCGAATTTCATTGAAATCGGTGGAGTAGTTCCTGAGATATGGTTTTTGGTGGGCGACGGCACGCCCATTTTAAATTTTTGAAAAAAGCCTGGATGCAGCTTCCTTCTGCCATTTCTTCCGTAAAATTTAGTGTTTCTGACGTTTTTTGTTGGTCGATTAACGCACTTTTAGTGATTTTCAACATAACCTTTGTATGGGAGGTGGGCGCGGTTATTATCCGATTTTTTCCATTTTTTAACTGTATATGGAAATGCCTGAAGAAAACGACTCTGTAGAGTTTGGGTGACATAGCTATAGTAGTTTTTGAGATATGTGCAAAAAACTTAGTAGGGGGCGGGGCCAAGCCCACTTTTCCAAAAAAATTACGTTCAAATATGCCCCTCCCTAATGCGATCCTTTGTGCCAAATTTCACTTTAATATCTTTATTTATGGATTAGTTATGACACTTTATAGGTTTTCGGTTCCGCCATTTTGTGGGCGTGGCAGTGGGCCGATTTTGCCCATCTTCGAACTTAACCTTCTTTTGGAGCCAAGAAAATGTACCAAGTTTCATCATGATATCTGAATTTTTACTCAAGTTACATCTTGCACGGACGGACGGACGGACAGACGGACGGACGGACAGACAGACATCCGGATTTCAACTCTACTCGTCACCCGGATCACTTTGGTATATACTATAACCCTATATCTGACTCTTTTAGTTTTAGGACTTACAAACAACCGTTATGTGTGTGAACTGTCATCCATACACTTGCATATGTATTGAGGCACACAACTGACCTGTCACAGCATGCACGCCTTCTATTTATATTATTTGTTGCATACACAAAGGCGCACACAAAACCAATTGCTATGCAAAGCCCGCGCCAGCTTCGTGTTGCATTAAGCGACAAATGAATGCAACAAATGGCCAGGCGACAAAGTGTTAAAACAAACGCTGCGGGATATGATCAAGCACACATACATAACTATAAACAAATATATTTATACACTATACATGTGTACGTATTTATGGTAGCACAAATATTTAAAATTGTTGAGCATGCCCAGCGCAAAATAGCTAAGAAGAGTAAAGAATAATATGTATAATCTATATATTATTTATTTTTCGTCCCCGATCAATATTTTTAAGTTATTACAGAAAATAATAATTTTGCTCTAAACACAAGCGAAGCACTCTAGAATCGCTTAACACTATTTCTTACGTTTATAACCTCAAAAGATAAGGGACTGAGTATTGTCTGGGCTGCCAGAAAATAAACATACAATTAAGATGATTTTGGGTTCATTAGAAGTTATAAATAACCGGTTCTATAATATATTATATAAATTCGACACATTCCAACTCAGTGGAAACCCATTAAGCCCACCTTAGTGGAGTTTGAATTTTCCTTCAGGGCACCTTCAATTAATGGAAATAAAAACTCACACATCTAAACACAAACAGCGTTAGTAATTTAATTGGACGTGTCTGCTGGGGAATGGGAATAGGCGAATGCATACAATATTTGTTGCATACTTTTGGCGGCTAAGCAAATATGTGGAAACAAACGACATGAATACGGGATAGAAGTAATTTTTGTATCTTATTTGCTGTTTCTATTTATTAAAAATATGTCAGCTTTAGAAATAGTTGAAAAGAACATGCTGGTGTCTGTTAGCAAATTAATTTTTGAATTGAATCCACACATATTGATCACATGGAGACTGCAAATATAATTTAAGTTTAGTTTGAGGAAATAATTTACTTTTTTTTTAATTTAAAAGAAAAATTATTTATATTAACATTACTCAAAAAAATTTTAATTTATATTTGTTTCAATATGAAAGATTTGATGGCGAAAATTCCGCAATTACGACGTAAGTACCAAATCCGATACGAAAAGTGGCTTGATTAGGCAACTCATTTATGATAACTGAAGTGTAATGCAATGCGATGCAAATTTCTAATTAAAATATGATATGTAGTCGTAAGCAATAGAAAACTCGATTTCGATTTTTATGAAAATACGTTGTTTTGCCTTTTAGGTGAAAATATACATACATATATATATATATATATTTTTTTTCGAAGATAACCTTTACGAAACCAGCCTGGTTCGATCTCTTTACTGTACGAAATATTTCTTAATCAGGTGGCAACTCTTTTCAACACATATTTTTGCATTGGTTCATAAATATCTTTGACGTGTGCTCACATCTTTATTCTAGTCTTCTACGTCATCTAATTTTATGAACTTTAATTTGCATACTGATGGCTTCTTTCTCAAAACAGGGTTTGTGGTTTTTCATTCTCATACAATTTTTTTAAATTTTCATAAATATAAAACAGAGACAAATATTTCTTAAATATCTTCCTCTCCCTCTTATGATATAATCTATTTAAATATTCGAAAAGATGGCAATACATACCTTTTTTCAAGAGAGCAATTTGAAATTTAGTTTGTTCAAAGAAAGTTTAAGCTCAGAATAGTTTAGAAGTCAAATTATGTTAGGTTAGGTTAGGTTAAAAAATCAATCCTGTGATGAAAGCCATTAAAGACAGCTTGGATAGCTTAAAACCTCAATCTTTTGTTCTACTTAAAACTCCGAATATCGATCGTCAACAGGTTGACAATGGAGATAAAAGTTCCCGAATGCTTTCACTGGCTTACAAATTTAATAAGTCTTATCTTATAAGACAAAATGAAGCTTTTTCAGAACAAGTGGATCTCCAGCGTAAAGTGGAACTATGCTAAGTTCAAGGCAGGCAAGAGGAAAACAGAAACCCAACTCGTTTCAGAGCGATTTCATTGGAACAAGCATGCACACTCGAAAAGTCAAAATACATATTTTTTTAGAAAGTTTTTTTGAGTTCCATATACTTTATCGGCTCTTCTTCTACAGAAAAGATGTGGGAATAATCTGTTTTTTTTTCTTATACGATATAAGTTATCATATTTTTTATTATACAATGATTTGTTATAAATATGATAAATTTGTATAAAAGCATTATAGCAAGTCTTTCCTTAATTTCTATTACATTCCCTATAACTCACCCCATTTACACTCCTTCACATCTGCCACCACCTCATAGCTTACCAAACCCAGTGCTCATCATTTAAATACCCTGCTTCACAATGCGAATTAAGCGTCTGCTTTACTTGCACCAACAATAATAACAACAACAGCAAAAGCAGTAGAAGTGCAATTGTAATAGCATTAATTACCTGACAAATTCTCCACTGTGGCATCTCTGTAGCTTGTCTTTTCCATTAGCTTGAGTGCCTGGCCGCATTGTTTGCGTCTTGTCGGATATTCACTCTTCGATAATTCGTGGCGCACACCTGAATTGCAAATTAAAACCACCAAGTCCTCAGAGCCGCCAAGAAATGGTATTTGGAATGTTTCCAGTGAGCTGCAAAGACAAGCAGAGTTTATAATAGAAGCAACGACAACAATTAGTGCCAAACTCATGCATATTCTTTTCAGCAAAGAGACACTAATGCAGAAGAGCAACCTAGGATACTAGCGAGCAAACAAAAAAATTATATCTGAAGAAAATAAATATTTAAGGTAGGAGGTGTATGAAAAACTTTTAAGTAAAGAGAGTTATTGCAAAGATTTTGTTGGTAGCATCATACTATATAAATTTGGAAAAACACATCCATAGTCTACTCTACAATCCCACATCTATCATCATATTATGGGAGACAACTTATAGATGCTCTCTCGAACAAAAAAATCCTTAAAAATAGCGAGAAATATTTTTTTTTGTAATTTCTTGCCCGGTAAGTCTAAAAATTTTCTTCTGAGAATAAAATTAGCAGTTGGTTTTACTAAAGAGATTGTATCCACTTGCGAATTTTAAAAAATATTTGTATATCCTGATCAGGGTATATTAAGTTGGACCACTATAACATATATAGCTGCCATATAAACTGAACGATCGGAATCAAATTCTTGTATGGAAAACTTTCACATTTGACAAGATATATTCACGAAATTTGGTATAGATTATTTTCTAAAGCAACAATGTAATCTCCAAAAAATTGTTGAAATTGTTAAACTCGTTTTTCTCGAAGCGGACTGATCGACTTGAAATTTCCTCACTAAGCTTTTAAATATATTTTTCAGGTAATGATCGAAGAAATTTGATTTGACTTAAGATAATCATTTCAATTTTTAAGCCCTCTCAAATGTAAATTTTTTCACGAAAAACGATTTTTAGCAAACCTCAAATTTTTGACTACTTGAAAGCGATAACAATTTTTTTTTAGCAAATCATTTTCTCCGATGAGACTCACTTTCATCTGAGTGGTGCGGTAAATAAAAAAAAAATGTAGATTCTGATGCAAAGCATATCCAAAGAGTATTCTGACAGTTGTGATTTTTGGTCTGGTGTAATCATCGCTCCGTACTTCTTTCGAACTGATGCTGGCGACCTCGTTACGGTCAATGGAGAGCTGTATAGATCGCTGATAACCAACTTTTTATGACAACAATTGGAAGATTTTGATCTCGACAACATTTGGTTCCAACCTGACAAGGCTATGTGCCACACAGCACGTGCAAAAACCAAAGTATTGCGAGAAAAGTTTGGGGATTCGCTTATTTTAAGAAATTGTGACATTGAATGGCCTCCAAGCAAATATGATTTAACAACATTTGACTACCCTTTATGTGGTTATTTGAAGTCAATTGTCTACGCCAAACTCTCTTCAAGCTTCAGAAGTCAATATTGAATGTGCTATCATAACATACGACGTGATTTCGTGGAAAAAGTAGTCGTGAATTTTGATCATCGAATACGTTCCTGCGAAAGCCCTCAAGACCATTTGAAACATTCATGTACAGTTCTACAGAATTTTCAAATAAAAAGAAAACGTATCTTTGAGACGAATTAAAAAAATTACGGCAGTTGGGGCATACTGAGGAAAGTGTGTTAAGAAAATAAGTCCCCATTTTTCTAAAATTCTTTTTGTTTTTCTTCAACAGGCTAAGTGTCGTACTGGTCTTGTTTGCAGTAGATCATTTATTAAATTGTAATGGGATGATCAATATTCAAAGAAGCATTTATCAGACTAGCCGGTATCCAAGTCCGGTAAATACCCTAGTATTCATAAAACCGTGTTCTTCGGTAACGTTGTTGAAATCAACAATACCATAGCATCAACCCCACATTTCACCCCCTAGGAACATCAAGAGATCATTCCTCAACTACGTCGACGACATCAGACAATACGTCACAACACCTTCACCGACTCCCTTCCAGTGAATGGCGTACTCGGAGTAAAACCAACACCCATTGCAAACGAAGAGCTCGAGTTGCCGCAAGAAATTAGAGTGACCCTTTCGCAGCTTCGTTCTGGAGAGGTAGCAGGTGAAACTCCTACTTCCTCCGCATGACACTAGTCACCTCTTTGCATGCCCCACCAACCCCACTCAGCTGACTCCCCTCTCTCTTTGGTCTTACCCCGTCAAAACGGCACTCTTCTTGGGCCTTCCGTTGGATGACGTAGACGACAACTTAGCTAATCTTTACCATCTTAACGGGGACTAGGTACCCGCTATAACAACAACAACATCGACCCCACATTTGTTTTAGGTCCGTTTTTTTACCTGAGATGAATGCTGTCGGCTCGGTTCCAGTTACATTCAACCGACTGTTGTGTGAAGTAGACTTTAGTGAAATCTATTTCGATCAAAAAGGTGCCTTCCTGTTAAGTGGCGCTTTTTCCAAGATTCCGATCGCTGTCAATATAGTTTCTTATTGGGTGAAAAATATCTGACAGAATCGATAGCAAATAACAAAGAAATGGTTTTACTTTTTTACTTCAGAAGAATTCTAAGAGAGGTGGGGACTTAAGATTCTAAAGAAGTAAAAGCTAAGCAACCAACCAGAGTTCACTTTCACATTTAAGTTTTATTGGCACTTACTTCATTACATGTTTTTAAATTTATTCCTAAATTTTCTTCTATAAATTCTTTTTTTTTTTAATTAAGTAATTTAATCAAAGCATTTTTTCTAAAGATGTGGTCATTGAAAAGAGTACTGTGCTTAGGCGGTTATTTATCAAACCAGCCAAGATTCTAAATAACAAATACATATATACTAACATATCTATCCATATACTTAGTTAGCACCTAGTAATTTCAGTCACTAACAGTTAATTAGTTAATATATACTTTCGCATATTCAGCACTACCAGCAACCCAATCCTGCTACCTACACATACATATACAAGTATATGTACGTCTTCATGCATGAATTCGCTCATGTGGTCGCTTGAGGCCACCACCTTTGCATAAATTAGCCAGTCATTGTGGCTACTTTTGTTCGGTTGAAGAAAGAAATCCGAGACCTAAAAACGACAACAAAAAAGCAAAAGCAATTAGGTTCGAGCAAAAAGCAAAAACAAAGTTCGGTAGGTGATGCAGATTGTTTTTGCCAGCATTTCAGCAAATAGTTTTGCAAAGCAATGACATATTCCCCCACTTAACACACACCAACACACACATCCTCACACGCTGCACCTGCATATGGTTGGCAAACACAGGCGAGTAAAAAGCTTATAACTGCACCGTTATAAATGGTTCCGCATATGTATATACACTATTTCCTTGTGACTACCTATGTTGGGTGCACGTTTGTAGGGTTTTCAATTACGACAACAAAATCTCTATTTTCAGCCAGATGTCGATGGCCATACATATATACAAGTATAACTGTACAATATATATCTACACAATTCCAGCTAAACTCGTACTTGGCCATTGTCCATGCAATGTGGCTTCCGTCTGCCGGATTTTAAGCATTGAAGCGCACAAAAACGACGACCACAAAAACCACTTGGGCCACTGTCAGCTTCAGGTAGTCGCCATAGAAGCAAAAAACAATGCATGTGAAATAAATAGGTGACAAAAAATTAGATAGCGGAAGTAGTGCTTTGCAATGGCAGTCAGCAGTTGCACAGAGGAAGGAGCCGGAAGTGTTGCAAGAGCTGCCCGTAAGGAATGAATTACATTGAAAAAGCTGTAAATGAAGTTAGTTAAGCGCATATGTTGGCTGAAATTCGAACGAAAATGGAAATGAAGGAGTGGAAATTAAGGTAGACGCTCTAAATGGTGAGCGGGTGTAGGAGAAAAGGAGTTGTGGAGGAGCTGTAATCACTTGTGCAGCTCACAAGTGTGGTGCGCTGAGACCGGCATCAGCTGTTGCGGCAACAAGCTGCGTATATTTTATTGAGAATGCGAAGCGTTTTGAGTGGAAAACTGTGTTACGCATATAATTCATGCACTGATATACTCGTACAAGTATATTTGGGAACGTGGAATGGAATGCTAAAAGGTATGAAATTGTTTGAAAAAAATGAGACTGACTGCCCAAGTCCTTATGTTAGTTTTCAAACGAAGCCTATCTCAACTTGAAAAAAAAGAATTGAAAGAAACTAAAAGAGAAAAGGCCTACAGAAATTAATAATCGCAGCTAGATAGGGAACATGTGCACACCTATTTTTATTTCCAGGGCTCGGGAAATATCTGGTTCATTATTATTACGCTTAGGCGAAATGATATTGTGATCTGAAAAACAAAGCCTCTTAATTTTATTAAGATATCACACATACTGACAAATATATAATATATATTTTTCACAGAATAGAACCCACTGTAAAGATAGAATCCACATATTCGGCATATGGTATGAAAGAAAGTAAAATAAAAGGTTTAAAGCAGATATTTCCTAAACTTCCCCATCTAAATATTCTTTCTGATCATATTTTAGCTTTCGGACAATTAGTTTAGTCGTGTTTAACTCGCATAATATAAAATGTCATAAAGGTACATGCAAATTTCGTACATTCATAAAAATTTACATACATATTCAATTTCATTTCCATTGTTGTTGGCAAATTTTAGTGAGAACTGTTTCAAGTACTTTAGTTGAATGAATGGAGTCGAGTGATTTTTGTTAAGCAAATATGAATTAAAATAACTCGAAAATTGTTTGGAATATGCAAATGTACAATGAACAGTTGCGAGAACTAAGTTGAGCTAACTGTAGTGAAGGTTTGGTAACTTTGCAGAGAGATAGTATGGTATATTTTATAGAGGAACATTTTACTGAGCTTCTGAACCTCTTTAGTACAGATTTAGTACAAAATAAAACTTTAAAAAATGTTACTTTCTTAACTTGGTAAAGTTGCTAAATATTCTCAACATATATCGAACATTTAATAAGGTCAACGAGATTTAAAAATAGCAAACAAGGTCTTAAATGATTTGGTGGGGACCAATTTAATTAATTTTGGCGTTCAACTAAATTTTATTTGGCAAAAGGTTTACAAGAATAAGGAAAATCACTTTAAGTATGTGCACCGATGTCAGCACCAAAACTAATAGTGTATCCAAAATTGTACATTCATTTAATTTTGCTACGATATCTTGTTTAGAAATATATTAAAAGCATAAGAACATACATTTTTGAAAATTCCTATATTACACTGGTAAACACTGTTTTTGTCACATGAACTTTGTTATGATTTTTATTAATGTTGGTGTACCCTCATTTAAAATATATAACAGTTTTATTTCTATCACATCCAGTTTTCTTGTGACAGCTACATATTCATTTCTGACCTCATTTACGTTTCTTTGTTTACATAACTGCATTTAGTCGACTGTGTAACTATTGTGTTTGCTAAATTACATTTTATTTACATTAGTTAGATCGTAAATATGCCACGAAAGTGTTTGAACAACCCGGACAATTTTTGTTATGTGTGTGGAGAATTAACTTTTACATCTCAGCGTCGAAATTTCACATCACTAATTGAACATTGCTATTTAGACTTCTTTGGTTTTTCTGTGAGGAATCAAGACAAATCCTGGAGTTCCTCATAAATGTTGTGTAACGTGTGTGAGGCTCATTTTAGGTCGGGCTAAACAAGAACCTAGACATTTGTCATTTGCTATACCAATGATTTGGACGGAATCAAAGGATCATGTAAGTGATTTTTATTTTTGTTTGCCTCAAACAAAAGGTATTACTAACAAATCCAAACACACTATCCAGTATCCAAACTTGTCTTCGGCCAAGAAACCCATCCTACACAGTGCCGAACTGCCTGTGCCGATGCCTCCAAATCGATCAAAAAGTGAGAATTCTAGTCCGAAAGATGGAGATGGATTTTTATTTCTAAAGGAGAGATTCCCTAAACTTAGCGAGGCGAAAATCAAAGAGGAAATATTTGTAGGCCCACAAATACGGCAATTGATGAAGGATAAGAGCTTTGAAGAAAAACTGAATGATCAGGGAAAACTCGCCTGGAAATGTTTTGTGAATGTTGTTTAAAGTTTTCTAGGTAACCATAAAGCGGAAAATTACAAAGATTTAATAAATGAACTTATGAAATCATTTAAAGCTTTGGGGTGTAACATGTCCTTGAAAATACATATGCTGAACTCTCATCTGGATTTCTTTCCGGCAAATTTGGATGCTCTGAGTGACGAACAAGGTGAGAGGTTCAATCAAGGCATTTCCTTAATGGAGAAGCGTTATCAAGGGAAATGGAGTCCAGGAATGCTAGCAGTCTATTGTTGGAGACTTAAAAGGGACCTACCGGAAGCCAAATGTTCAAGAAAATCATAAGTATCTATGTATTAGATATTAGGAAATAATTCTGTAAGTGTGGCTGAATTTTGTACTTTTTTACGAAAATATATGTTTTCATGTCACAAGAAAACATGATGTATACATTTTTTTTCATTGATATATTATTATTTGGTGGCCCTAGTATATTGAAAATTTGATATAAATTTTCATGTGACAAAAAAAATTACAAATTAGTTGACCAGTGTTATGTATTTAGAGAATTCTTCAACTGATTTGACGTATTTTATTATTATTTACTTTGACCTTCATACAGATATCTCACAGATTGAGCAATATTTTCGGTAAAATGTCATACTGTGGCGGAAATTGAAACCTGGACAAGTTGCCAGGTAGCAGTTATAGCGAAAATGCATCATGTTGGTGTAAGATTTGGTCGAAAAGATTTTTTTGTATAAATAAAAGAAATATATGCTGTTTCGTTAACTACTGATTTGTTGTTTGGGACTTACAGTTTAGAAAGTGAAAAAAATATAAAACATGGCAAACCTAAAAAAATTACTATCGTGGAAAAGAGCAATATTTTAACTTTGCGAAAGAAAACCTTAGCGTTTGGAGGATCAATGAAAGAGTTAGATTCAAGAAGTCTGCCGTCGGAGATTTTTTGAAAAATTTCTAAGCAGTGGGTCTCTGAGTAGACAACCAGGCTCAGAACCGGCGAATAGAATGCGTTAGTCTAAAGGATCGATTCAAAACTGCTAAAGACATCAGGGTAGTGACCATAAAAGCCCTTGGAACTGAAATCACTGCAAGAACTATACGAATCAAGCTCCGGGATGCTGGTTTGAACGCTCGACGACTTGCAAAAAGCCAATTTTGACTAAAAAAATGCGTCAAGAACGCCTCCGGTGACTCTGTTGAACGCTATAGCGAAAGTCCGTCCGAAGAACGATTAAGCAGGGAGGCAGCCGAATAGTTTGGTAATGCTTTTCTTACCTTAGACTTAGAAGACTGGCTCTAATAGATCGAACAGTAAACGCAATTACGTACCAGCAAATACTGGAGGAATATTTAACACCTTCAGCTGAAGAGCACTTTTCGTAAGAAAACGATATTTTCTTCCAGAATGATTCTGCGATATATCATTGTGTCAAAATGGTAAGTATCAATTTTTTCATGCCTCTAATTTACAAAAATTATTTCATTAACAATATTAATTGTACCTTTTTTATTTTTTTATGTAAAAGACATCCTCTCACAAAATGGAATTTTGACGTTAGAATGGCCAGGCAACAACCCTGAATTAAACCCCATCGAGAACCTTTGCTATATTGGAAAGACCAGGATGGTAAAGAAGAGACCCAGTACCTTAGCTGAGTTGGATAAAATTTTGGAAGATGAAATCGCAGCACTGCGCGTAAGGCCGCTATAGAAAGCAAAGGAGACTCAACAATATATTAGTTTTTAAATTTTTGGAGTATGTAATATACACTCTACCTGACGATTAAAAATTATTTTTGTAAAAAACTTAGCACTAAAATTATGTAAACATTTATTATTTTTTACTATACAAAAACAATTTTTTTTCTCTCTTTGTTTTAGACCGAAATTGCGGCCGCAATTGGATTTCAACAATTTATTTAACCATTATACACCCAATAAATACACATAAAAGAAATCATTTTGTATTTGTCATAAAAGTATTTATATAATATATAAAAAATCAGACTGGGATAATCAATTTTGGGATGGTTACACTGAGACGATCCTTTAACTTTATATAGGAATATAATAAGCACACACAATATTAAACTTCATAAGCTAAGACACTTGGCCGAAAACAATAAGAAAAACCATGACTTTTTAATTGTCCGTATTTCAATTTCCGCCACTGTATTTTGGCTCGGAGGTACACGTTTCTGGTACAATAAAGTTTGGAAAATTATGGGCCGGTATTCACCATTTTTGGGTAATAGTTGATATACCTTGAACGAACTAATTGTGCTAAGATTTATTCCGATGTCTTCATTGGTACTTGCTTTATACACTCTAAGATGTATAAGTTCAAATAACGACAGATTTGGTACAAAAAGTTACGTAGTCGGTGAGTTATGAGCTTTCATCTAATAATAATCGAAGGCACATCTATTGTTCAATTACATACCGATTCACGTTTACGCAAGTTAGTTTTAATGTTTCTTATATTTTTAAGGAAGTTTTCAGCAAGGGATTAACTAATATGTATAACCTCAGAAAATGCTTTAAACATTGGCATGCTTCTTTTTTTTCTATAATTCCATGAAAACATATTTAAAGGGGAAAAATTCTATAAGTACCATAACACTGTATAGATTCATATTTCTACCAGTAGGATTCAAACTTAATTGTTATTAGAAATCATTTTCACGAAGAAAAGAACGAAGTATGATAAAAATGGTTAGGCCTTATATATTAGATTGGTCTGGTAGGCTTATTTGTCTCTCATAGGCAATTTTTGCTCCATAGCGATGTAGTGCCGTTTTTCAGTTCATGAGAAAAAGTAAACCTTTATCCGCTGCGAAATTCAATAGGTTCTCCGGCCTACCTATCATCACCTCGTTTAGTGTCTCATATCGTAGGGCATTTAAATACTTAACGGGTTGCCTTGCTAAATGCACAAGATCTACTATACTTCATTGTTTCCCTGGTGTCTTGCTCTTGAAATTTTTGCAGTATTCACGTTCAGTCAGCCCCATTCTGCAGGCGTCTGCCACGACTAGACTGTGACCAGAGAATATTCTAATCTATAAAGGCTGAAAAGGAGGTTTCTATATTTCTGATGTATTGCTTGGTACATGACTTTTGCTGTTTTTCATCCCGGAAGATTATTTTAGTCACCTGTCCAGAACGTTGTGAAGTAATCTAGTTCCCTATCACGAGTTTTTTGTGACCTGGCACAGAGTAGAAGTGAATACGCTTGCTCCTGTTTACATTCGCGACTACTGTTCGGCTTCTCAAGGCACTTCTGATTGATATGTGAAACGGGGGTGTTGACTTGAGGTATTTAGATGCTAACTCTGGAGTTTTCTGCTGATGCAATAGAGGTAATCCCCTTGGCTTTCCCAATAGCAAATACCACTACTTGGAGTATATTGAAACATAGTGGAGTGGTCTGTCAACTTAGAAAACCGCTTGATACCTAATTCTGTACGGCATTTTATAGTTTATGGTTGAAAGAAATACAAATGAAACTAGTTTCTAGAAATCGAAATTTTTTAAACAATTATCACTATTGACTCAAAATATTTCCTTTAAAATGTTATCAACAAAATTAGAAACTCTTTAAATCCACTTCAAGCCCTGTCTTGCTAAAAAAAAAAAACAATTCACGGTGCTATCTCCAACAAATTCTACAAATAGTAGCTAAATATTCACATTATTATTGCCATAAAAATGGCCGCGTTTGGCAGCATAGAAATTTTTGTGCAGCTATGCAACATTTTTTATGCCACACTGTCTGCCAAGACAATGTTTGCGCTTTTTTATTGTCCTGCGCAAACAAATTTATTTACATAAATAAAATGCAAAAGTGAAACACACACACGTGCTGTACTAATAAACAAGCGCACACTAGTGCAGTGCAATGGCACGAATGTGCTGCGGCGGCCGGCATGGCGTATACGCGATATTATTATTACAACGTTATTTTTCTCGCGCAAACCGCCACATAAGCGCGCAACTTTTTCAATTTCACAGCCGCAGCAGCAGCTTGGCATTAGTAATGTGCAGAGTTGCATATGTGCCTGTGTGTATGTGTAGAAAGTGGGTGTGAGTGTGTGTTAAAGCGCTGCGGTTGCCAGCCAGCTGACGCTATTCCTCGTAAATTTGTTGCTGTCTGTCGCAAAAATTCCACAAAAAAATATTACTTTTATTACAATTATTATTTTTTGTTTTTTATCATAATTCGCTACACAAAGCAAATGTGTTGTTTCTATTGTTTTTGTGGGGTTGCTGCAGCGCGATCATTGCAAGAACGCCAAAGTAGTCAGTATGTTGCATTTTTTATGATTTTATTACTTGATTTGTATAATTTTGCATTTATTTTTTTATTTATTTACTTTTTTTGGTGCTACTCATTTTGCTTTGTGATGCATTATCAGCGCATTTTGGCCTTTATTAAGACCACAGATATGTTGTAATGTCCATATGAGCATGTTTGAGTGAGTCTTCGATGTGATTTTATGGCTGCCCTGTGTGAGCATCTCTATGACTACTCGACTGTGCTGAGCTGTGCCGCATTCGAAATTTATTAAATTATATAGAGCATATAGTATAATAAAAAGTTACTTGGCTGTAAAAGGTCACGTGTGGTGTGTTGAACTGGCAGTCGAGCAGTAAAGGTTCAGTTAATTTGAAAATTAAATACAAAAGCTGATTCAGTAGAAATTAATTAAATATGCAAAAAGCCTGAAATGAAAATAACAGCCAGCAATTGTTCGTGAGCTCAAACACCTTAATGTGAATAACGTTTTTGTTTATCTCACCATCACTCGTTACAATGATACTGATAGCATCGCAAAACGCCATGGAGGTGGTCATCAAAAGACTGCAACGTCTCGTGAGATGGTTCGGAAAGTGAAGAAGCGACTTAGGCGAAATCTACGACGAAGTGTCAATCAAATGGCTAAAGAACTGAAAATATCCGACCGCAGCATCCGACGCATATTGAAAAATGAGCTCAAGCTCAAGCCTTACAAGTTCCAAAAGGCCCATGATCTCACACCGAAGCAGCAACAAGTAAGGCTTGAGAGAGCGAAGCAGTTGCTTCGCTTGGCCGAAAGCGGTCAAATTCCGAACATTGTGTTTTCTGACGAAAAAACCACTTTAGCAATTCGTAAACTCTCAAAACGATAGAGTTTACTTGACAGACCGCTCATATGAGAATCTAAGTCACCACCATCTTCGCCATCAGGAGGCATCACCCGCCACAAATAATGGTTTGGGCCGCTGTCACCGCAGATGGGCGCTCTCCAATTATTTTCATCGAGCCTGACGTCAAAGTAAATGCGACATATTATCGGTAAAGTGTTCTGGAGGCTGCTTTGAAGCCGTGGGCAAACAAACATTTCGGTCGCAAACCATGGACGTTTCAACAAGACTCAGCACCGTCTCACAAAGCGCGAGTGAACCAAGTATGGCTGAAAAACAACGTTCCGAACTTCATTACGACCACACAATGGCTCTCGAATTCACCAAATGGATTATTCTCTCTGGGCCATTTTGGAGAGCAAAGTCCGAACAAAAAACTACACCAGTCTCGTGATGCTGAAGAGGGCCATTGTCCGTGAGTGGGCCAAAATAACGGCAAGTCACATTCGGGCAGCTTGCGATTCGTTTTTTGACCGTCTCAAGGCCATAGTTAAGGCAAAAGGTGATCATAACGAGCAAAAGTGAATTGGTCCTGAATTTATGAATATTTTCACACATTTTGTACTTTAAAATAAATAAAAATAATTTTCCAAACCGAATTTATAGCTTTTTTAATTGGTTACACCGAGTTCCGGACCCTGCAAAGGAATGAATTCACTCAAGTTTACCAAAGACTTGACGTTTCAGCTATCAACAAACCCTTATTATACTCTTATTAGCACGGTCACTTACTACAATCTTCACTTATTTTTGAATTTTCTTTAAAAGATCTTGAGCTAGTTCCCAACTGGTACGAAAATGTTAACCTTACAGCTAAAACCTAACCTCAAAATAAATTTCTAAAAGAGCATGCATAAGGTATTCTACTTCAAAACTGTATATTTTGCAATTTTCTTAGAATATGAGAGAACTAATTCCCAACTAGTTTCAAATGATACTCATAAAATCCAGAACTTGTCTCCAAATGTTACTGCAAGTGTCTGTACTTGTCTGACTATTTGAAGCTAAAAACAATTCTCTTACTATCCTATAAAAAACTTGTATGAGAAAGATCGAAAACAATATCCCACTATAATTACTAAAACGACATATAATCACATAAAACACTCAACATTAAAAATTTGTGTAATATATCTCAAGAACTGTGACATTTATTTCTTTATTCCGTTTTGTGTGCAGAGCGCGCCATCTATTAACTCGATATGTAAACATCCAATATATTTGAGAAAGCCCCAAAATAATATCGTTTTGCATTCAGTCATACAGTTTAGCAAACTTTTTATCCATTTCATAGAATTATTCGAACTTTGCTGTCGAACATTGTTAAGCATGGGATGGAGATAAATCGTCAGTGAGCATGATCCTTTCCGAAAACAAAATTATTTGGCTTCCACAAAGAAAGAAATTATTATTACCATATTGGCCATCCCGACCTTCTGATATGACTATCTCTCACTAGTACCGAAATTTCTTCTTTACCGTTCGGGAAGCTCATATAAGTATGTTATTGAAAGATGCGGACTTTGATTGTCGTTATATTCATGAATTAAAAACCTGTTAAAGGGAAGTACATATCTTAAATAGTTTCTGAGTGACGGAATTCTAAAGTGTAGCCGCTCAGTTCAATCAACATTTGTCAGCGGAATAAGTTACCTAACCAAGGTCCTCTACCTATCGCTAACCACTCTTCAAATATGCAAATACACAACGCTACTAGAGGTCATCAAATAATCTACGTTCCCTCCAGGGCTGAAGAAGTGAACCATGAACCATCAACGTTCATGGCCGACAATCAACCGTACTGTTTCGAGGACAAAATTCTACGATAAGAAAAATTAAACTGGGGTTTTACTGGGAGGTATCTTCTACCTCTAAAATTTAACTCCTATAATTTGAAACTCAACAGCCAGAGGAAATTTTCATCACCTCATACGCAAACGATTGCAGGATATTGAAGTGAAGCAATGAAATCGATGGCATGAGTTCGAAAATAAACAGCTTTTTACCGAACTTTCTGTTTTTTCTCCACAAGGAACATGAAACTCTCCCTCGTCAAATACACAGTAACCATATTTACTAACTGAACGTAGGAATACAGACTGGATCTTAATATCACAGTGCATGATGTTTAAATTCTGAATATCAACACTGCGCAAGCAAGTTGCAACAAAATCTTCAAGTACCTAACCCGCTGCTCGTGTGGAAAGGACAAAGAAATGTGTTTCATCAACTAAGCTGCAACGATGTGGTCGCATCTATATGTTGCGGAACTCAGACGAAGGCTCTTCAGACGTGGCCGAAAATTCGTACAATTACAGGATGCCTCTTGATGTCCCCGTCGAACACCTACATAGTGAGCCAACATACTTCCCTTATGCACTTCCCTCGAGGCAGTTTTTGCTGGGATGTTTTCACAGAAACCAAACGGAAAGCTCGAGTAACCCCGAGAATTTAGAGTGGCCATTCCGCTACTTCGTTCTGGATGCTGTAGCAAATTAAACTGTTACTTATCCCGAATCGACCAAATGCTTATATGTTCAGCGTGACTCTAACCACCTCTTTGCATTCCAACCGAACCCCATTCATCTAAAAACCTCTCCCTATGGTCCAACCTCGTCTTGCTTCCTGGGCGTACCATTAGATGATTCCGATGACAACCAACCTGAATCTTACCATTCAAGCGAGGATTAGGTAACCGCTACAAAATAAAAACAACAGCAAGACCTATTTTTCGACGCCGGATATCGAAATTAACTCAAAAAATATTAATTTGTTTCTTAATAAGTAGCAATTTATGCATAGAGTAGTTTTTATACGAGATGCAATATGGGAACCTTTTATTAAAACTTTCTCCAAGGGCTACCGCGAGATGACGGACCCTCTGCAGTCTATACAAATAGTGGTACTTTTTTCAATATCTTTTTAAGACGAACCAACGTTTTCGAGCCAAATTTTGTTCAGGGATAACTCCATTTTTGGCCCTATAAGTATGTAAACAAGCGAAATTGCAGCATTTGGGACGAAGAACAACTTGAATAGATTCAAGAGCTGCCATTTTATTCAGAAAAACAACGGTTTGGTGTAGTTTGTGGGCCTGTGGAATCATCGTTCCATATTTTTTTTTTCAAAGATGATGCCGGTGAGAACATAACCATCAATGGCTGCCGTTATCGTGTCATGATAATGGACTATTTCATGCCTGAAATTGGAGGTCGTGAATTAGGCGACACTTGGTTTTAACAAGACGGTGTCACTTCCCACATATCGCATCAATCAATTGATTTATTGAGAGAACACTTCAGTGAGCAGATAATTTCACTTTTTGGGTCGGTCGGTTGCCCACCAAGATCGTGTGATATCCCACCGTTAGACTTTTTCCTGGGGGATATGTAAAGTCCAAAGACTATGCGGACAATCCCGCTTCGATTCAAGCCTTGCAGCAAAACATCACGCATATCATTCCGTCATTGAAAATTGGACTCAATCGACCGACCATCTAAAACGTAACGCCGGCCAACATTTGAAAGAGATGATCTTCCAAAAATAAATACCAAAGAATGATCTCGCGAATGATAATAAGCATTTACCATTATGTTTGAAGTTTCTTTGTTTTAAAAAAAGTAGGGATCCTCGAAATGGATCACCTTATATATGTTATACTATATATATACAGAGCTGAAAAAAGCAGCTGAAGAGTTTGATAACAAAACATCACTTATAATATTTTCAACCTTTAGTCGATTTACTGGCAAAAAATTGACGAAATTTTAAAAGTTCGCCACCAGAATTTTGTCAGTACAAACATTATATGCAAGCTCCAATGAAACCAAAACATACAGAAATCCAGTCGGAATTTCAATTTAAGCAGCTCATAAACACTTTCTGCGCTTTTTTGTATTTTTCTACAAAAAATTATTCAACTCACCGACAATCAAGCAGCAGTGCATTATTCCTTTGGCCGGCGACGGAAATCATTTGGTCCATAATACCACAGGGCATACCAGCGAATTTGTGTTCAGCGGCTTGGCAAACTAAAGCGCGTTTCTGGTTGCTGTAATTTTTAAACGAAAAATTAAAATCAAAAGGAAATAAAAATTAAAATAAAGCAAAATAAAAAGAGCCAAGTTGTTGACTTGCCAACCAAGCCAAAAAAATAAAAAATATGTATTATATAATACATGCAAAAGTTGCACAAAGAATGCTTGATTGCTAATTTACTCACCTTGCAAGTTGCTTGTTGGCCAACTGCTCCATTAACGTCACAGTGGCCACCTCAACTGCTGCACTGGAAGACAAGCCGCCGCCCACCGGTACATTGGAGGCAAACACAGCATTGAAGCCGGGCAGCTGACCTTCCAGTTTCGATTCGATGGCAAAATGGTGAATCACACCTTTCACGTAGTTCGCCCATCTGCAAGGAGAAAGAGAGAGAGAAGGAGGTAATACAATTGTCGAAATTCTCAAAAGTGCATGCTGAAGCTAAAGTTCTCTGCTGCATGGATGGACAGGTGGACCACTGGTCGGCTATGTCAAAGCATATTTAAATTTCCGAGGTGAAATTTGCTTTTTGCCACTGACGAATTTACCGTTTTTAGATGGCTTGGCGAAATCTCAGCATTGATTACAAATACATATACAAACACAAACAAGCCACAAAGCGCATATTTACAAACACACACACACAATCATTCTCCCACACACACACACATTGCTGCATGTAAACCACTTTCAACTCGTTTTTGCATTTCCTTTGTGGCTTTACAGTTGAGTAGTTGAACTTTACAATTTGACCACATGTATTTGCACGCACGCACACACACACAAACCGGATTGCACTTGCTTAACTATGTTTGGTATATGCATGCATGTATGTGTGTGCGTGTGCATATGAATTTCTAACACCGCATTTCTCTGCCTTTTACTTTGGCTTGTTTATTTGTTTATTTGGTCGGCAAACGCTCTCCTTTCACTCACTTGACAGCACATATCAGGAGAACGGGCCAACCATCCGGCAAACGAGTTGACAGCCTGTCAGAAAGCACCATTCACCAACTTTTTGTGACGCACAAATTGTTGTTATGCGCTCTTTGCAATGTATGGCTGCATGCATGTGTGTGTGTTTGAGTTCATGCAAAGAAAACCGAACTATGTTAAATACTGGAGTGGAGTGGCCATTGGTGGCTTGGAGTTGTTATGCAAGCAACTGGCTGTAATCTCATTGCGATTTTGAGGATTCCTAAAGGACTTCTAATAAGTGCATATATGGCAGGGAAAACAATAACTATAGTGATTGTGACCAAAAGTGTATGCTTGTATGTAAACATCTTGGATATATTTTCTCCCTAAAGGCCTTGTAGTTTTTGCATAAAATATTTGCCGAAATAAACTCCTCAAATAAAGTTCTCTCCCGACGAACAAAGAAAAAACTTTACAATTCTGTCACCCTCATCATTTTCATACTTGTTGTTGTTGTTATTGTTGTAGCAGTTATATGGTGCGAAGGAGGTGCCGAGTACCACAATCGATGGAACGATGAGCTGTACGAGATAAACGGCCATACATGGCTGAGTCAGGTTGTCCGGATGGAAGCGAAAACTCCAGCCTTGCAGGTTTTCAATTCAGTACCCGCCGATGGAAGCAGAGGAAGACATCCGCACCGTTGGAGATATTTGGTGTAGAAGATCTGGCTGCACTTGGTATCTCGTATTGGCGCCAAATAGCGAAAATAAGGTACGAATGGCGAACTGTTAATAAATCGTCTAGAACCGCCTAAGAGGGGTCTACGCCAGTCACAAAAGAAGAAGAAATAAACTCCTGGAATAAACTACAAGCAATTCATCAAAGCCTTCAATCGGGCCTTTGACATACAACGCCTACAGAAAGTGCTTCTATACAACACTACTTAACATAACTATATACTGAAGATAATATATTATCAGACAATAAGTAGGTTAAATAAGCCTATCTCACAGCCCACTATATTTACTTAAACAAAGACTTGTTGAAAGAACATATTACGAACAACTATTCGTTGAATATGAAAATGGGTTAAATCAAATGATAACCACATCGACCCCATATAATAATGTTGAAAACTAGAAAATGGGCGACAACTTACAAAGCCAAGACGCCAGAAGCATCAACACCTTATATGGAAAAGGAGAGCATCATAGGTATCTGCCACAAAATTCGACGTTTGTCGTGGCAGCGCCCACCTTTAAGAGAGATCCCATACGTCAAGAACTATTCTACCAATTTCAACCAAATTCGGAACATAGCGTAGCATAGCATTATAGTGCCGTTGTTAGCTTAGAGTATGAAAATGGGCGAAATTAAAATACAACCACGCCCTTTTCTAATATAACAAATTTTTTAATTCTATCTAACCACTTCAGTTTCAGTACACTTGTACAATCCAAATACCTATGAACTTATCAGAAGACACCTTTGTGCGTATAGTCCCCTTAAGATATTATATCTAATATCCAAATCGGGCTTGACTATAACAAGCCCCCAGATACCGTTTAAGTGGACTTGACTACGTGTTGCTGATTTTTTACAAAAAATTATGATTAATCTGAAAGTATGAGAACTTCTTTTCGTGACAATAATGTGTCTTGGTGCCAAAAATTTATGAACTTGGGCCATAATAATTTTAGGCATTCAAGGTGCGTTCTAAAGTGAATCTAGCGAATCTTGCTATCTTTATCGATTATCCAGTGAGAATTTCATGACATTTCGTAGATTGAAAGTGAAGTTATTGCGTTTTAAGTGTTAGTATGTTTGTGTTACCGGTGCGAAAATGAGCTTCGAACTAAGAGCATTGAATTTTGTTTTAAAATTGGTAAAACTTTTACCGAAACGTTTCAATTGATGAAACAAGACATGAAATCATCATTGAAATTCATGAAAATGGAATTGAGCATCTCCAAAACATCGATTTATAGCATTTTGACCAAACGAAAGGCGTGTGCTCGGTTTATTCCAAACAAATTGACTGACGACCAAAAATTGCTCAGAATCCAAAACTCGAAGGACAGATTGTGACCGCTTATTTGACCAAATATCACATTTTAACCATTAACCACTCCTCGTATTCACTTGATATGGCACCGTGCCACTGCATTTGCCCATGAAAGAAAAGCGTTATGCAGACGTAGAGGCCATTCATACCACCGGCATTCGGCCATACCGGCCAACGAGCTAAAAACTCGTATGACATGCTTTTGCACCGTGCAAAATGCTGTATTGAAGCGGAAGAAGACTATTTTGAATAAAATAAGTTGATTTTGCCGAAAAAACCATTTGTTTTTGTTTTGTTTTTTAGGTCATGTTAACTTTGGAACTTACCTAGTATATCCAATATTTCCGCTCATCTTCCATCGCAATAAAATCATGTGGAATTGAGCGAAGCACGTGAACAATGCAGAACTATAAGATATTTTTCGTTCGTGAAAGAAAAGTTTATAAATATGTAGTAAGTGAAAACTCTTCGAAATATTTTTTTCTTATCTCTCTAATATCGGATATTAACATGATTCCTTAATGAATACATATATTTGAAAGGAGTAAAAATTTTTACTCGTATAATCTCATCTACTGAGATATGTTTGCCATAGGTTCCGAAAGTCTAAGCGACTGAAAAATGAAATCGTTAGTAGCTATTTAATAATAGCTCGATGGTAATACTTCGTAATATTCCCCTTAAATGCCTTGTAGCGTCCATTTAGTCCCAGTACCATCGCGGATTGGTCATGAGATGAATACATGATTCAGTCGAAATAAAATGTTATTCATTTTGAGGTTCCCTACTCTTTTAAGGAAAAACAAATATAATTGGGAATGTTTTTTATTATGCGAAAGAACATCCCTTGACATTTCTTTTTTGAAGATTATCTTATTCAAATGTTAGCCGCGGCTACGTCTCAGATGACCAATTCCTTGAGTCCAATTTTCAATGACTCGTTAGCGCATTTCGACTGGCATCTGGTTTCATTGCGTGATGTTTTGCTCCGAAACCTGAATCGAAGCGCGACTGTCTGCATAGACTCTAGACTTTACATATTCCACAGAAAAAAGTGTAATCTTGTGATATCACACGGTCTTGGTGCCTAATCGTCCGGCCTATATAGAACGTGAAATTATCTACTCGCGGAAGTGTTCTCTCAATAATTCTATTAACTTATGCGATGTGTGGGAAGTGGCGCCGTTTTGATAAAACCAAATGTTTACAAGCTTCAATTTCAGGCATCAAGTAGTCGGTTATAATGGCGCATTGACGGTTACGTTCTCACTGGCATCATTTTGAAGAAATATGTACTGATGATTCCTCCGGCCCACAAGGCATTCCAAAACGTTATTTTTTCTGGATAAAATGGCAGCTCTTGAACCTCTTCAGGTTCCGGTGAGCTAGAAATGGGCTTCATCGCTGGAAAACATTGGCTCGAAAACGTTAGATATTCTTGAAACTTTTCTGGAGCTCTTAGAGCGAAGTGATATCACATGGAAAGGTCGAGCGGCTGCAGTTATTGCACAAGCTGTATCTTGAACGAGTATGCTTTCAATTTAAGATCTCGATGTTAAACGCGCCAAGTCGCTCCATACGACAGTCCGAGTTGCCGGGTCTTAGCTCCGACTGCTATATTTTCTTCACAACGTGGTGAACGTGATCTATTCGTTCGAATATTATCCAATAATGAATGTTGTGTTTCGAAGTGAGTCATGGTGTGGCGAATAGTATGCTCAATAAGCCGATTAGGTTGATCATAAGTTAAGCGAAGCGCACGAAACATATACTTTACAGAACGTGAATTTCCGTAATAAAGTTGTAAGTCTTTACGTGATGTATAAGTTATGGTATGGATATATGATTATATCGAAATAACATTTATGTAATAATTTTCAAGAACACTGTGGCAATTATATACTTAGATATTTTACATTTTTGTGTATTACATACATATGCATATTTGATACTATATTTCGATTGTCTTGAGGTCTTGAAAAAGCGGTGGCAAAGTGGATTTAATCGGACGCGTATGAAACTGATTTGGAAAAATAAATAAAGAATTTGTGTCTTATTAAGCTAGCCTAAAGCCTTTCCCTCTAGTTCTCTCTGTATATGGTAATAATTTTTTTGCTTGATTTCAAGCTGAGTAGTATAGAAGTATAACTAACTGTCACCCTAATTTCCAATTTCAATATGTAGTAAAGTATCACATTTTCACATGACAGCAAGGAGAACACACAAAGAGCCACGGTGTCCGTATTCCCTTGTTGAAGCAAACACACACATTCTCACATGCCAAGGCTGCGGCTGTGGTGCATTTTCATTTCCATTTTCATTTTATCCTTATTGTTTTCTGCTTTCATTTGAGAAACACGCACACAGTGTGATATTGCTGTTGTTGTCGCAAAAGGTACACACACACGCGAACAACCACAATGACGATGACAGGTGACGGACGCCAACGGCAATTTGCAAAATTTCGGAAAGAAAAGTAACCCGATGCGTGGCTAAAGAGCGGCCTGTTGACAAACATACATACAAACATGTACATATGTATGCATATAAGTGTGGGAGCAATGCAATTGGGCAGAAGGGGTCCACCTAACAAGGAAGTACACAACAACAACGGACAGTAACTACGATAAGAGAGTTCAGGAAATGTTTGATGCCCGAGAGGGTACGCACATACACAAACAATTTACGTTACACTGTTATTCCACACTTAAATTAGAAGCCGATATTTGCGGAGTTTCCTCCAAAATTTGAAGCTTATCTACACTTCGGCTTACTAAGAAACTACTTACTTTGGCAATTCGGGTTTCAAATCCAATAATGAGAACTCCACTTGCTTTGGATCATCGCAGCCAGCACAGTGTGTAAAGACTGAGGCCTTATTGTCCGCACGGCGACCGCCAACGACCAGTGTCACCATGGGCAGCGCCTAGAGAAAGGCATAAAGAAAGAGTGGTATGAGTAAGGAGAGAAGTATATGCAAGCTTGTAAAGAAAAGCTCACAAAAAAACTATGCTAAGTAAGGTAGGAAAATGAGTAGCTTGCTAAAGCATAGACGAATTTGGGCAGCGACATGGCGAAAAACAAAGCAAAGATTTAATACGGTGATTAAAAAAGTTGCCTCTTTTGCTCCTTATTTCGTACAATGCTTTCTAATTAGTGATTTTTGTCGACGTTTCCACTACAATATCGGGTAGACTTTATGCTATATTTGTAGGTATATCATCTCACTTGCTTGCCTTTGTCTGTTGCGACCCAATTTCTCGCAGCGGTTTAATTAAGCGCTCAAAAATTCTATCAAAAACGAGTGTGTATATACATACATATGTGAGCAACTCACCATCGGCAGCACGAAGCCGTCATTGTAGTCAATATGTTCGCCAATCAAATTAACACGTCCGGGAGCACAGCAGGCCACTTCTGGATCGCCGCCAAAGAGATCATGATACGTCGATTTGGCCAATGCCAAAATTTCTTCGTACGTGGCTAACTTGGTGACTGCGGGCATTTTTATATTGTCTCAAGTTACACGAGCACTTGCTGTTGCTGTTGCTGGCTGCTACTCTGCGCGCTCGGGTCAATTGGCAACGAATGACGCCTGCTGATTGTGGGTAATTAGTGGCACGTGGTTGAATCTTTTTCTGTCTTCTTTTTTTATATTTTTGTTGAGTCTTAATATTCCGGGAAATGTTTTGCTATAAAATTACAGTGATTCTCGTGTTTTCTAATGACTGAAATGAAAATGTGAAATAACTATAGGGAAACTATTGTGAAATTAAATATTATTTAGTATTTCAATACATGTTTAATATAAGAAAGAATTAAATAAAAATAATTTTGAAACGTCAAATACGTAGTTTTTCAAAACTAAACTCAAATAGATTATAAGAATTATCCACAATATCATATGAGCACAATAATAATTTCAAGAGAAAATACAACTCTGGTTCTGCAATAATAACGCGTCCGCCATGAGCGGTGCTGCATGGCATCACTTCTGAGGATTGTCAGAAACTACATGTGTGCGCCGACCAAGAGCTACCACCACTTAATCCCGTGTCTTATACGACACCCTTGCCCATTGGGTGATTGTAGCTGGGAGATTAATTCGGCTGTATTCGACACCAACACCGCCCTGCAGGCGAAGTCATTTACGGCCGCTGAAAATTTGGCAAGCACCACCAAGGCTCCCCCCTACAAGCTCAGCTGCTCGGATTCAGGAAAGTCACATCGTGCAAACACCAAAGGTGCTCAAAGAAGGAGGAGGAAGAGGAGAAGGGAGGAAGAAGTAAACCCGGCGGGCACGACGATCCTCATAGGAAAGGCATGAGGGGTGCCAGCTTGAAGTGGTACGTGAGGCATCTCCGGGAGAAGAAAACTTCTGAGATAGTGGAGGTATTTGCGAGAAACAGGATCAGAGACAGGAAGGATCGCAAAGGCAAATCCGGGTCCACTCGGGCGGGAGGCAGCGCGGCTACCAGACGAGGAAGCGAAAAGGCAGCGATTTCGACAACCCAAACCCAAACCGCGAAGCGGAAGACGGGAAAATCGACTGAAACAATTTCATTTTTGAGCACTCAAATCATCACTTTGATAAGTCATCCTCCGTATAGTCCTGACTTGGCACCGAACGATTTCTTTTTATTATAAAACGGAAAAAATAAGAAGAGGTGATCGTTTCTCCACACCTGAAGAGGCAGTTGATGCATTCAAAAGGCATATTTTGGAGATACCACATTCTAAGTGCCAAAAGCAATTGGACAATTAGTTCAAACCTGGTTAGTTTTCCTGATTTCTTGAAAGAAAACTGTCATACAAATGGTTGCGTACCACCGAGATTTTATTGTTCTGCGTTGTTACAGTGGTATGGTCGCGATATGTCCAGTTTTTCCAAAAGAACAGGCAACCAATTAATATGAAGGGAAGTGCTTCGTCCGCGAACAACTTTTGTTGCATTCTGCTCATATTTCCACACTCATACAGTTTAATGATGTTTATTTTCAGGCTCATACGAGTAAATCCACAATTCAGCACCTGTCAAGACGTCATAGACGTGTTTCGAGGCATCTTTTTCATATTCTGTTAACATTTCTCTAGAGTCTAGACTAACGACACAAGCCTTTTTGAACGATTGACAAATTGTGTGGAATCCAATGGGAACAATTTTTTTACAGTCAAATGTTCACGCAATATTGAATGTGTTCTAGTCCCACTAATGCCCAAAGTTGTCTCAATCTCACGATAGGTCACATGACGTTCTTGCAATATCTTTTTGCGCACAAGAACTGATTTTAGACGACCTTCATGCAATTCGATTGGAGTGATCTACGACCTCGATTGAGTTCACCATACCATCGATAAATACTGGTACTTGATGAAACTTCACCGCCAAAACTTTATTTAAGTTCATCTATGCACTCTCGCTGAGTTAATCCATTTCGAAAGTTGTAAAAAATATTCGAAAGAAATGGTCATGATTTAATTCCATTTTTGGTCGAAGTGAATATTTAAGTTACTGTAAATCCAACAAGTAGCCCTCGTATGTCAAAACCTTCTGAGTATTTATGACCTAAAAATGCCAAATTTTACGATAAAATTGCTAGTTTTCGGATTGGAGCACTAATGTTGCCAAATTCAGAAATATAAAAGGCCGCCTACGTAAGGAGCAGCAAAAATCTCCGCGAGTAAACTCACGCAAAGTAATATCATGCGAATGTCCTCTCAGTAAGTTAAGCGGTCCACAAAATTAAATAAAGACAAAGTTATTTAAAAATGAGAGAGAAGTCGGAATGGCTTCGGATCAAAGATATTTAAAATTCTAAGTCTCAAATATTCTAACTGGAAACAGTAGCGAAGAAAATGGTCAATATAAAAACAATAACCGATTCCTTAAGACATTGGAGTATTGGAAGGAACCATTTCTCTTAAGATTTGGGAGAATAATATTACGTTAACTTGTAAGTGTTTAGTTCATACATTAGTTAAAGAATTTTTAGAATGAACTCACGAACCTCAAAATCTGTCGAATGAGATCAGCGTCACTGTAACTAAACTTAAACAATACTTCATATGTTTTATATTTTTTTTAATTACCATGCAAGACAAGCTACAAAAACTCATTTTCATTAATATTCAACTTCGCATGACGGATTGTTTTTTAAATAAACAAACAAAGTGCAAAAAGTAAAAACTGGAGAAAAAACTTGCGGAAGCAAATAAATCTTCTTTTATGGTAGTTTTTAACTTTACCGCATATTAAATTGAAAACCCAGCCACAAGCAATTGGATGAGCACAGAAAGCGGGCTCCTCCCGCCAGTGAACTCAACAAAGAGTGAATAAGCAACTTAGTGCATAAGCACTTGGGGTCATAAATTCACACACACATGCGCCCGATTGTACGTGTGTGTGTGTAAGTTGCTGTTTTCGATGCTCAAAGCGTACGTAAGACCCTTGCCCTGCAATCTTTGCCGCTTTTTTCCACATTCGATTTCACTTTATTTACACATGAGCGGAGATCAACGCACGCCGGGCCCAGCCAGCCGCCCGACCAGCAGCCGAAACTTTGCGCATAAAAATCTTAAAAGTGTTTCTGAAAACGCCATAAAAATTAAAATAAAAGTAACTAAACTTACTTAGTGCAAGGCGGACGTGTCGGAGCATAAAGAAGAGTGCCGCTCAAAACAATGAAGATGAAATCGCGAAGACAAAGGAAATTTTTATTTAATTACGCTCATATGAAGGAATTTTATGACTTTCTGCGGGGCTTCCTTTACGTGGGCGATCCCTAAGTGGTGTATGTAGTTCCGCTTTTATTTCGATGATTAAATTTATGGCAAATAAATGGTGAAAGGATATGGTGAATATGAAAGAAGAAGTTGTAAGCAGTAAAAATATTTTTTATGTTTCTAGTAAAAAAAATATGATGACTTAAAAATATTTGGATTTGTAGTATTTTAAAATATACGAATTTTTTTTTAATTTTTCGTATATAAACTATATCTATATTATATTGTATTATATATATCGCCAGCTAAAATGCAAAAATATATATCATCAAAAAAATTGAGTTTTTATTGCTCACGTTTCACATGATGTAACAAATATGCAGCATAAAATTTTCAGCCTCCGCTGTCAAATATAACCACTATATAACCATTTTTTTAACCGAAACTCAAATATTGTTTCAATGCGAGTGATTTATATTACATCGTTTTTCCTACGCTGTAAACTTGCTAAAAGTGATGTTAGCATAGTATACTTAGTAAAGAGCGAGATTATTGGTTGCGACATCTAGTACGATTTAGATAAAAATTTGCAGGCCAGTGAATTTTTATACCATTCGCAAGAAAATTTTGGTTTGAAGTGCTCCAATTCGCTCAGTTAAGACAAGTTAAGACTGTTCAATCTAGCCTTAACTTCAATTTGAATCTTTATATCGGGTGATTTTTTAAGAGCTTGATAACTTTTTTTTAAAAAAAAACGCATAAAATTTGCAAAATCTCATCGGTTCTTTGAAACGTTAGATTGGTTCATGACATTTACTTTTTGAAGATAATTTCATTTAAATGTTGACCGCGGCTGCGTCTTAGGTGGTCCATTCGGGCAACTTTTTCGAGCATTTCGGCCGGAATAGCCCGAATTTCTTCGGAAATGTTGTCTTCCAAAGCTGGAATAGTTTTGGCTTATTTCTGTAGACTTTAGACTTGACGTAGCCCCACAAAAAATAGTCTAAAGGCGTTAAATCGCATGATCTTGGTGGCCAACTGCCCATGCATAAAAATGCACTGTTTGGTGTGGTTTGTACGCTGGTGGAATCATTGGACCGTATTTTTCAAAGATGCTGTTGGACGCAACGTTACGGTGAATGGCGATCGCTATCGTTCGATGCTAACAAACTTTTTGTTGCCAAAAATGGAAGAACTGAACTTGGTTGACATGTGGTTTCAATAAGATGGCGCTACATGCCACACAGCTCGCGATTCTATGGCCATTTTGAGGGAAAACTTCGGAGAACAATTCATCTCAAGAAATGGACCCGTAAGTTGGCCACCAAGATCATGCGATTTAACGCCTTTAGACTATTTTTTGTGGGGCTACGTCAAGTCTAAAGTCTACAGAAATAAGCCAGCAACTATTCCAGCTTTGGAAGACAACATTTCCGAAGAAATTCGGGCTATTCCTGCCGAAATGCTCGAAAAAGTTGCCCAAAATTGGACTTTCCGAATGGACCACCTAAGACGCAGCCGCGGTCAACATTTAAATGAAATTATCTTCAAAAAGTAAATGTCATGAACCAATCTAACGTTTCAAATAAAGAACCGATGAGATTTTGCAAATTTTATGCGTTTTTTTTTAAAAAAGTTATCAAGCTCTTAAAAAATCACCCGATAGAACTAACTTTAATCTGCAATGACCTTTTGTGGACCTCTTTTTTCGCATTCCATCTACAGGTTCATACAGATATAACATCTATTTGCCACTACTATTTTCTGACATTCCTCTACAATAACTTATTTTGAAACAGATTATTCTAAATTGTAGACTAAATTCTTTAGAAAGTATTTTTTATCGCAGTAAGGTTCAAAGAGCTAGTAGCGTTCATTTTAAACTAAAACTATTAGTGGAGGGCTTCCCTTTCAGTGTACTGAGACGTTTTCTCCGTGGATAACGCCTGCCGACATTCGACTGGTCGTTAAACAAAACAAAAATAAGAACAGCATATTTTATTTATGAAACAATGATAAGATATTTAACGCGAAAAATCTACTGTAGGGACTACCTTAGTCAACAAACAGTGAGAGAGAGAGAGATAGAAATAAGAAAGAGAGATTAAACTAACAGAGAGAAGCGAGAAAATTGCATTGTGTAAAGTAAGTAAAGCGTAAGTGTCATAATTTCACCTCCAAATCTGACCGATATGGGACGAATGACTGCTTATCACAAAAACTTATCAATTTTTAAATTAAATTATCTTTTAACAACATAATTTTGTTGAGAATGAGTTGAAAATCATTTTACAGCGAGATATTTGTATAAGCTTTTCATGCTTTAAGATTTCCGTTGCGAGTTGTTTAAGTTTTAAAGGTTCAACGACAATTATTTACAATCACAATTTATACTATGTTGCGTTTAAAATACCTACATATATTTATATATAAATACATACATACATTCATATTGTAAAATCTTAAATTTTTACACTTGTTTCAAAAAATTGTTTTTGGAATACATACCAAAATGAGTTTACGCAATTACAATTCTCAACGCTATTTTTTCGGTTCTTTATAACTTTATAAGACCATATGAAACCCCCAAGCATACACCTTTATTATATAGTTAAAGCAACTAACTTAAACTAAAACGACCTGCTGACATAGGAAAGGTTCAATTTCAGTAGTGGAAAATGTAATACCTTTCGAAAACTTGGATAACGAATAAAATCGTAGAAGTACGACAAATTTGGCATACTAATCCAGTAATAGGTATATTGCCTGACACATAGATGGCGCTACTGGAATTATATTTGGCTGCTTAGTTAGCCCTAATCTTCAAAAGACAGGTGTATAAATCTGACTGCTACCGAATCAATAGTTTGTGAGCCACTTTTATAATTGTAAAAAAATGGGTAAAAAGGAATTTCGAGTGTTGAAAAAATATTGCTTTTTAAAGGGAAAAAGTACAGCTGAAGCAAAAAATTTGTCTTGATGGCGAGTTTCCGGACACTATCCCAGTAAAATCAACCATCAAGATTTGGTATACTGAGAATAGACGTGGTGAAATGAGCATCCAAAACGGTGAACGGAGAGGATGCCCAAAAGAGTTACCGACGAAGGCGTCAAAAGAGTACTCAAATAATTTTGGATGACCGTAAACGTGAAATTGATCGAAATAGCAGATATTCTACGGGTATCAACTAAACGTCTACATCATATCATTCACGAATATTTGGGTATTAGAAAGCTCTGCGCTCACTTTTGACCAAAAACAACGACGAGTTGATGATTCGGAACAGTGTTTGGAGATATTAAGGCGTAATAAACCCGATTTTTTGCATCGATATGTGACAATGGATAAAACATGGCTCTCTTTCACTCCGACGTTCAATCAATATTCAACCGAGTGGACTGCACAGGATCAACCCGCTCCAAAGCATGTAAAATGCAACAGTCGCCTGTCAAGGTTATGGCGTCGGTCTTTTGGGAGGCGCATGTAATAATTTATGGACTCTATCATGGAAAAGAAAGGACTAACAAGGGCGGTTATAACATAGCATTATTGTACCCTTTAAAGGATAAAACTTCTTCACCACAGTGCACCGTATCACAAGTCACTAAAAACGACGGCAAAAATCCATAAGTTGGGCTTCGAATTGCTTCAGCAATTAAAGTATTTTCCAGATCTGGTCCTCAGCAACTGTTTTCTGTTCTCAAGGCTCAAAAGAATGCTCGTTGGGAAGAAATTTGTATCAAATAAGGAGGTGATCGCCGAAACATGGGCCTATTTTGAAGCAAAGTTCTACTGTGACATTGGGACATTTCAGTGGCGAAATGAAAGTTATACAAAAATTAGTTTTACAACAGATTGCGCAGCCGCTGAGTATTTTCCACAACTAAGAAAATACTAAGTCTATTCTATAATTCCATGATTATCAGAAACTCCATTTATGGAATAACATTAATGGCTACGACATTAATAAGCTGAGAAGTTTGTCTTACCATAATAAGTGCATACACGAAGTTTTCTTTATTTGTGGAAATAGAAAAGGGTCACAGAAAGCCATGTCTAGCGTATATGAAAGCTGTAGCAGCGATACAGTATTGTTTTTGACCAAGACTTCACATACAAGCAACGAAATGTGAAGATAGGTGCATTAATTAAACTCGCCAAGCTCATAGAAACAAATCTAGCCTTAGCTACAGATAAGGTTAGCAATGAAAAGAACTGATAATTTTAACGTACTTCATGGGCTCAACATAACAAAAAATATTGTAAGAATTGGACTTTGCAAAAGCCCGACATTTTAGATTTCAAAATTCTCATTGTTTTCTAAACCATCCTCCTATTGTGAAGAAATTTTACAAATAGGGACTCCACCCAAGTTATAAAAACAAAGTTTTACAACAGATGTCGCTGAGTACTCTGTACTACCAACACTTCATTTGTGGAATAGCATTATTAGCTACGACACTAAATAACGGAGCAAACGGGCCTACAGCCGTTCATCGCAAAGCAACGAACACTAAGTTGAATAAGTTGAGTTTGTGACTAACAGCATGTGAATTGCGCGTTCATATCCCAGTTAAGGTTACCAAAAATACTAGTATTTTAAAACTTTGTCAGAGTAATCGGTTTTCGGAAGGCAATGCCAAAATATCAATATCAAACTGCCATTACCGAAAAGCTTGCCGAAAATATATCCGAACTTCGAAGCTACTTCGAAACTTGTTGGCGCCAGTAAGAGTTTGCCAAATATTAAACGATTCGGCAGCACCACATATAGATATGTAGATGTAAGCGTCAGTTTAGAATTGTTACCACAACGAATATTTCTAGCACAATAAAATAAAAAATAATATTATTATTTTTTTAATATTGAACGCAAATCGCTTATATCAATTGGCACAAAGCAATTAACTTCTCGTTGTTCTCATTATATTTTTGGCAACTAATTGCCGCATATACTATATACTAATGACACTATAATATTTAGCACATCACTTATAAAAGCAAGTTTAAATATTAAATTTTGCCTAAAATGTTTGCTTATCGCCACTCAAGTCGATTAAATAAATATTATATATTCATATTTTGCCAAAGCTCACTTCTTACGCCACAAATCGACGAAATTTTCACCGAAAGCCACACGAAAGCACACTTTTTATTGAAAAATTCGGACTTCGCTCACGCAGAGAATGGCGTCAACTGATTGAGGGACAGCACCTGCCCAGTGCCGGGTCCAAATTATTTACGAAATTCACTTACACATTTTACTTTACTTTCATACTCGCTTTGCGCACACTTTTAACACGCTCCCTGCTCGATTACACTCGTTCAACCTTTTCGAGGAATTATCTTGATTAGAACACTTGTTGCTCGCACTTTTTATTATTTGCTTTCTGCAATTATATTTAATTTAATATTTACACAAACATTCGTTGCCTCAGCTGTTTATCAGCGCTTGCAGCGATAAGCGACTAAATGGGCGCGAATATTCAACACAAAAGCAAAGAAAGCGAGAAAGCAGCGAGAAATGTCAATTCACTACAAAACAACGGTGGGAAAGTTGAGGTATGAAATGGTTTAAGTACTCACTGGGTAGTGCAATGAACTGATTGCACATTATTATCGCTATACACAACACATCTCTCAGTCATCAAACAACGTCTCTTACTCATGCTCAGCCGCGGCCCCCTTATGTGTATCGCTCAATGTGTACTCACTTGTCATTGCTAATTTTGCTTTCGTCCGCTTCGTTGTTTCGATTGTCTTCCTCCCATTCGTCATAAATATGCATTGCATTGATAATGCCAAATTCTCTCATACATATATAAATATATTTCATTACTTTCTCATTCATCAGTGCAATACAATGTGCTCACTGTACTCATTGCGAGCGTGAGTTGTCCGCTCTAAATGTCTAAATGCGTTTGTCGGTTCTCGAATGACACGCGAATGTCATTTTTTTTTTTTGCCAACAATTACTGATAAGAGTGTCTACAACAAAACACTAATTCTTTGTACTTGACAATCACTTATAAAGTTTAGTCAGAAATACCCACAATATTAGAGCTTCTGTTTGCTGTTGGTAAATACCCACTTTAATGTATAAATCAATATGGGAGCTGACACAATACTTTTATATTAAGCCTTTTTTGTCAATTTGATATTTTCGCACAGAATTTTTCCAACAAGAAGGAGTTCCTTCAAAAGGATTTTTTCGGCAATCCCCGAATCCTACTCTCTCTCTCTTACTCTGGTAAAATTAACCATCAAAAAATCATCTCTGAAAGAAAAAATCTGACTTTTTAAGTAAGGTTTATAGAAACCCAGAGGTTTAGCGCATTCCAGAGGTCTTTAGCGAATGTTTGGGGTCATTGAAATGTAGGTTTGTAGAGTCTTCAATATATACTCGAAGATGATAAATGTATAAACCAACATAAAAATATTTTTCGGTTCTGGGGCAGGTAGGTACGTTCGGTTTAGGTTAGGTTAAGTAAAATGGCTGATCAAAGATTCCACGTCGACTGTTATATGTAGTCCTTTGTGAAGCCTTAGAAAAGAAGAACTACTCTGTTCGAACTTATAAACGCAAACTTTCGCGAAGCCCAGCTGTCTAATAGTAAATGAGAAGAGAATACGGTAGCACCAACCCGCTCCCATTCTACCGATAGCGATTCTAGGGAGCCTTTTCTTGCTAGCTCATCAACTTTACAATTTCGTGCGATTCCACTATGGCCCGGCACCCATACCAGTGTTATCACAAAGACACTCGATGCTATTGATGGCGTGGTTAGGCACTCCTCGACCATCCCTGAACGCAGTGTAAATGAGTTCAAGGCTAGTATCGCCGCTCTGCGATCTGTGTGAATGATCACTTCTCTGAAGGAGGCTGCACTCCGGAGTAGTAGATCTACTATTACCTTAATAGCTGCAACCTCGGCTTGGAAGACACTGCAATAGCCAGGAAGACTGAGGCTGGAGTTGATGGACAGCTCCTGACAGTAAAGCCCTCCACCAAACTTCCCCCTCAAGCTTTGACCCATCCGTTAAGAAGCTTACTGCCCCTCTCCTCCAACGGCTTCTTCCCACCTATTGCTCCCTCGACGGTATATGGCCACAGAAGGAGCCGCCAGAGTTCGATTTGGCGACTCCATGATCTAAGTGAACCGGTATGAAGTCAAAGTGTGTGAGGATATCGGATTCAGATACGTATTCTTTTAAGAACCCATATTCTCTGAGTCTGATAGCCACTTTTGCAGCCATACACCTTCCAGCAATGTCTACTGGCAGTAATGGCGTTAAGTGCAATGATTGGAGTGCACCACACATGCTGATGAACGCGGCCCGTAGAACGCCCTCAACTTTCTTTGCAATTGTGGTCTTTCTATCTCTTTTTTATAATAATTGATTTGAAGGTGGGATGGTGGATGCACCTTTTTCATATTTTAATCAGACTTCATATCGACTGCAATGACCCGACTATCTCATAATCAGTCTACCATTTTCTATCGTGCTTTTGCAAGATTCAAAGCCACCGTCAGTATGTGGTCAGTCACGGGTTAAAACTATTTATATGTACACAACATGTATAAATATTATTATCACAAAACCCAACATTTATTGGCACTCGAGTACTTAGTTAAACATATGCATGTTCGACACTTCTGTACTCAATTTGTTCACATAAAATAAAATTTACAAGTACCGCAAATGGGTTTATCTCTTCTCAGCGCTCTCCCAGTTGTACGTAAGCAACGGCAACCATCGCATAGGTGTTTAGTGATAACCCCTAGTGGTCTGCTAATCATCTGACTTTGTTTACCGTCATGCCTTCTCATATACAGCGAAGTAATGCGGTAGGTAATATGAGAAATGCAATTGTGTGATAGAGGAGAAATAGGTCATATGTTTTAGTTGTTGGTTGATACTATATTTTAACTTTTAAAATTTGTGAACGGAAACTTTGGAAGTTATAAAAAAATTATGGTTTTCGACTAATCTAAGTTAAAAAACATTGAAGTATTTCTTCTGTATTTTTACTATTCTTAGAATATGTAACTACTCTGCCATACCTAACATAATTCTATTTATCTGTTACCTATTAATACTTCCTACCACCGACATATTTATCTCGAAGAGCAGAGTCATTTCTCAGCTTGTACAAAATCTGAAAATATTTAATAAACCTTCACAGCCCTGCTTACGCCTTTATTTGTATAGTGGAGCTTTCTTACAAATTTGGGGTGTTACTATTATCATTCCTTTCATGCTGGTGAGAACGTAACCGTCAATGGCGACCGTTATCGCGCCATAATAACCGACTATTTGATGCCTGAAATTTAGCTCGTGATCTCGGCGACATTTGGTTTCAACAAGACGGCGCCACTTCCCGCACATCGCATCAACCAATGGATTTATAAAGAAAACACTTCGATGAGACGATATTTTGACGTTTTGGTCCGGTCGATTAGCCACCAAGATCATCTGATACCACAAAATTAGACTTTTTCCTGTTGGAACTATATAAAGCCTAAAGTCTATCCTGCTTCGATTCAGGTCTTGGAGCAAAACATCACGCTTATCATTCACCAATTACCAATCGAAATGCTCGAAGCGAGTCAACGAAGACGAAACCACGTAGCCGCGGCAAACATTTGAAAAAGATAATCTTCAACAAATAAATGCTAAAGAATGCATTAAATTTAAAGTTTCTGTGTTTTTTCTTTGAAAAAGTATGGAACTTCGAAATGGATCACCCTTTAATAGAGACGAAACGAACTCTCAAATCATCGACGTAATCATAATCAAAGGCTTTCGATCATGACGTCACGCACCAAAGCATTTTTCTGTCAAACGGACTCCGAAAATGTAATGCCAAAGCTGTCGGAACTTCTATATTTTTAATTACTGCTTAATACTTAGTAAACCAGAAATGAAAACAGATGCCTACCATCAACTTTGCAGCACTAAAATTTATCGAACTTTTATAGTGGTAATTTGTACATAAACTTAAGTTCAAATTTCGCCATGGAATATCACTCTTAATCACAATTTACAAGACAGTTGCTACAATTAGAAGTAAAAGAAAATATTTATAAGTCTAATTCAATTAAAAAATTAAATGTGTTCCACCAAGAAATCGTCAATCGCGCTTAGTGACATTCCCTTTTGTAGAACATACAGTCGATGAGGCCGATTTTTTTACTTGTACAGTGTAGCAAACTGTGCTAAAAGTGTGGAAAAAACTCACAATTTTATATTAACTTAAGAGCCTACTTAATACTTGAAATAATTTTACTTAATCTTCTTTTGCAGTAGAGAAACGAGCTCTCCTTGCTTTGTGTAAGTTTTTTAAGTATTTCGACCGATCATCACTATGATTTTTGTCATGCATTTCTCAACTGTACGAGTATTGTTGGTATATACTTTGCTTTTTAGACAAAAAGTTAGCAGCAATAAAATTCGAGGACTTCGAAAGTGAGTGAATATAAACTCTTTTTGATATCCGATGCCCAAGAACGGCTTACCTTCAACCAAACCGATTCGATATGACAATTGAGGTTTCCTATACATATCCCACCGCGAAACGATCAGTTAGTAAATCTCAAAATTGTGCGATATTTTCATAGCAAAAAAGGTGGTATATTGCAAAAACTCTTATCAAAGACTCTTACCCAAACATGTTCAAACTAAATATTTAAGCAGTACATACATACATTTCTGTATTTATCAACGCACTCAAGACACTTAACTTTAGATTTAGGCAACATAAACATTGACTTGACACATAGATAACGTTAGTAGAATTAAATCAATAAGAGTTTTAGCCAGCCCTAACCTACAAATGGTGCGTGTATAAATTTGCCAGCTGTCGAATCGTTAGCTTGTGAATTATATCATTTTTATTGAAACAACTTTTGTTATTTTGACAAAAAAATCAACCATCACGGATTGGTATACTAAGTCTAGACGTGGTGAAATAAGCACCGAAGACGCCAAAAGAGACTGCCGATGCAAAAATCAAAAAAATTCGCAAAGTTGTTCGAGATAACTGGTTATATCTAAGAATATAAACTGAACGTGTTTATTATAAAAGTGTTATTCACGAATATTTAAATATGAGAAAGCTCTGTGCGAAGTGTTTGCCGCTCGAGCTCACTTTTGACCAAAAACAACGACGAATTGATGATACGAAGCAGTGTTTCGAAATATTGAAGCGAAATAAACGCGACGTTTTGCTTTTACATGTGACAAGGAATGAAACATGGCTGCACTACTTCACTTCGAAGTCCGATCGACAGTCATCCGAGTGGACTGCACACGTTGACCCCACTTCTAAGCATGGAAAAAACCAACAGTCGGTTTGTAAGGTTTCGGCGTCTGTATTTTTGGAATACGCATGGAATAATTTTCATTGACTACCTTGAAAAAAGAAGGACCATCAACAGCCAAAATCGAAGTCGTCAAAAATCAGCAGAATTTGAAGTAAAAAAGAGTGCTATCATCCCAAGACAATGCACCGTCTCTCGCAAAAACTCATGAATTCGAATTGTTTCCGCAATCGCCGGATCTGACCCCCAGCGACTATTTTCTGTTTTTAGATATCATGTTCTGTGTTAGAAACTTTCAGCGAAAGAAGTAGTGAGCGTAGAAGCCTATTTTGAAGCAAAGTGTAAATCGTACTTTAAAAATTGTATCAAAAAATTTGATGTTCGCTATAATAAGTGTATCACCCTTGTTTTGCTAAGGTGCCGGGAACTTTTCAATTGACCTGTTAAAACATATAATATTGTCTACAATGAAGATACCCAAAGCGATAATCGAATACGTTTATGACAATAAAATATTACCTTAAACATGTTTCGAGAATATGGTTATATTAGTTTTTACTTCACCAAAGTATCATCTCTACTCACCACACTGTGCAGCCTCGATCCATCCTCATTTCTCACAAACATTCACAGAGTGTATCAACTGATTGTAAAAGCTGCCTGATTGCAACAAGCATTCTGTTTTCTGTCCGAATCAATGACTCTGGCTCTAGTTGTAACTGCGCTGACAATAATGTTGTTAAAAGGAAAAAACAATTAGTTGTCAATTAATACAAATTATCAAGACTTGCCACATTGTTACACTTCATTGTGCAACAAAAATGCCAAAGCGCAATGAGGGCTGAGACAAAAAAATGCAGAAACAGCAAAATCAGTAGTCGCATTAAGCACATAATAAATACCAGTAGAAGGGCAGGAGTCGCTGAAAAGGGAACTGGCAGCGCTGACAGCAAATACTGACGACTCATGCATAGACACACCCACACACATACATACTTATATAAAAATGCGAGTTTATAAACACTCATGTTTCCTTGCACATCCTGGCGAGTTCCGGCAGACCACCGACATTTGCGGCCATTGTCATTCCCCTCGGCGGACTGTGCTATCCCGGTTCGTTCCTCGGCGCATTACTTCGCTTTGTTTATTTGAATTCTGTTATTTCTCTTAATTATTTTTTATTTAATTTTCTCGCCAACACGCAAAACGCAGAGAAGCGGAAAATCCACAGCAGCTTCCAAATGCAATAACAACAAAATACAACAACCCCGAACAATCGCATTCATCTGCTGGTGTGCGGTGGGCGCGGCATTGAAATACCAACGGAAATGGGCGCATATAAAGCGGTTCGAGCGTAAAAATAGAAATTAAATGACTTGCAGGACAACATGCACTCGCACTGATTTGTTTTTGTTTGCTTCTTTTTTCATGCCTCTGTTTGTTTTGGCTGTCTGCGTTTGCCTAGTATATTTATATGTGTATTGTTGTGTGAGTGTGCGTGGGCAGGAGCGCGTCTCGTCGGGCTGACCTTTGATAATTATTCTATGCGGTTGTGTTTAAGACAGCCAATACGAGGGTTGCTGTTTACACTTTATGATTACTTAAAGAAATATGGTAGACAAAAAATAGTCTAAAGGCGTCCAAATCGATAATCGATCTTGGTGTCTTTTCAACAAAATTAGTCCATTTCTTGAGATGAATTGTTCTCCGAAGTTTTCCCTCAAAATGGCCATAGAATCGCGAGCTGTGTGGCATGTAGCGCCATCTTGTTGAAACCACATGTCAACAAAGCTCAGTTCTTCCATTTTTGGCAACAAAAAGTTTGTTAGCATCGAACGATAGCGATCGCCATTCACCGTAACGTTGCGTCCAACAGCATCTTTGAAAAAATACGGTCCAATGATTCCACCAGCGTACAAACCACACCAAACAGTGCATTTTTCGGGATGCATGGGCAGTTGGCCACCAAGATCATGCGATTTAACGCCTTTAGACTATTTTTTGTGGGGCTACGTCAAGTCTAAAGTCTACAGAAATAAGCCAGCAACTATTCCAGCTTTGGAAGACAACATTTCCGAAGAAATTCGGGCTATTCCGGCCGATATGCTCGAAAAAGTTGCCCAAAATTGGACTTTCCGAATGGACCACCTAAGATTCAGCCGCGGTCAACATTTAAATGAAATTATCTTCAAAAAGTAAATGTCATGAACCAATCTAACGTTTCAAATAAAGAACTGATGAGATTTTGCAAATCTTATGCGTTTTTTTTTAAAAAAATTTATCAAGCTCTTAAAAAATCGCCCGATACGACCGACGACTAGTGATTATTTGTAGCTTTCTGCTCTGACAGTTTTGTGATTACTTCCAGTATTGTTCAAGATTCAGCTCAAGTTGGATATCAGCAACGGAAAGAAAATACGCATTTTTACTGTCACTCTTCGATAAAGCGAAAATGATAAGACGTTATAGCGGTTGAAACTGTTCAAATTTACTAATGTTTATGGTCCTGATACACCAAGCTTTAGAAGGCCAATTGTCGAGAAGATCGATATGCAATGGAAATCGTCGAGTTTCACAATGTAAACACTACATCTACCAGGCGCTAAAACCTCGAATGTGTCAACTTCACAACATATCGTTCGAGGTTAGAAAGATCTTTCATACAACAAGAGGCCTCCAAAGAGTTTTTTTTTTGTGGTTGGCCCACTTCTACCAGTATCATCAACTACCAGTCAATCTACCAGTCTATCAACTTTCTCACCTTTTTTGAACAATATCACTCCGTCAATGCCATATCATCATCATATACTCCCCCTCTCTACCATTTCAAAGTATTCCAATATTTCTTCAATGAGTCTATCTGTGTTCGATCAGACAGCATAGTTTCGGTGCGCTGAATTTTGCAGAACGATTTGACCTGAGGGCTTCTACACTTAGTCATACCAAGGATAATGCGTTAACTTTTGGAAAAAAACGCCGTTGAAAGTCCCTTTAATATTTAGGAAAATGTTTTGGTTCAGGTTTATAGAACCACTTAACCAAAACGGCAGCCCTCGTAAGAATTATTTACATATTTTGCGTGTTACTGTTTTGCTTGTTGATCCCTTGCCTTCCATCGCTGACACACATAAATTGCTTGTTGCTGTTGATGCTGTAGAACACGCTGGCATTATATTTGCATGTGAAGGGTCGGAAACTAATTTAATTTGTGAATGCAACGTTATTTGAGTAGTCGCATTTCATTCGGGATTTTAATTTGTGCTCGCATTCTTCTACGAATATTTTCAGCTCGCCACTTTTAAGTGCATGCACTCATACATATGTACATATGTATATATTAGCCTGGATTTGCTTTAAGAAAATTAGATTGCAATAGTAGTATTTTCTTCATGGAACTTAAAAGATTAACAACGATTGATTAAAGTAAGGACTTGAAGCTTACAAATCAATGCAACTATAATAACTTAGGGGCACACAGTGATTGATTTTTTTTAAGTAAAATAAGGGAAAGCTTTGAATGCTGTCATAGGTATACGGAGGGAATCCGAAATAGTTTGTGCATCGTTTCATGAGCAATGATGCAATATGGATCTATTGTTAGAGACCACAGGTCTAGCAATAGCCTAAACAGTGAGGTTCAACCGCTGAACTTTTTCCAAGGAAAACGCAGAGCTTCGTATTCGCCGGAAAGGGAACCGTTTTCTCGGTTTCCCAAAGTGTGATTTAAATTAAGAAAATTAAATTACTTAAGAAAAGCAGAACAGTCATAAAGCTCTGTTATACCGCATTATCAGGCTAATGGAATACACCGTATTGTAAAAAAAACCCGCAATATTTAATGAAGAGAAAAAATGCCCTTCCAATTTTACAGCGCATCTGCTCACAATTTCACGACCACGCCACGACCAAATTGACCAAATTATGATACGAACCACTGCAGCATCCACCGTATACTCCATATTTGGTCTTGAGTGATTAATTTTGTTTCAAGAGATCAAATATAAATTAAAGTCAATGGAAAGTTAATCTTCGCAATAGCAATAGCAAGGCAGACACTGGTAGAGGGATCGTTAGTCGGCCACAGACTCTGTTTGAAATTCGCGTCAAAGGCAAGCATCCTAAAGTATAACTGCTTCTCATGGCTCCAAGTAGAGGTACTTTTTTCAATAGCCTCTTTTTCAGATCACGTTAGAGTCATTTGAAGCTGTCATCTTATTTTTGTTCAGTATTGTTTGGCATTTTATCATGGAAAGAGTTACGTCTGAACAACTTTTACAACGTTCTGTAAAGAATGTGTTTCGTCCGCTTCCCTCAACTTATGGTAAATATAATCGGCCTCCTGAGCGTAATATTCGCTACATCATCATCCATCTTTAGACCCTGCATTCATTATTGGATAATATTCGACCGAATAGCCTACGTCCAGAACGAAGTGAAGAAAATATAGCAGCGTTACCTGAGAGTGTTCACGAAGAGCGTGGAGAGTTTATTCGGCACCATTCGCAGCAACTTGGACTGACGTATGGAACGACTTTCCGCATTTTAGGTCGATATCTTAAATTAAGAGAGTATGAGCTCCGGAAAAGTACCAAGAAGATCTGGCGTTTTCAGCAATTTGACCCATTTCAGCCTCAATGGGCATGCAAGCAAGCAAAATTTCCGCATTTGGGACGATGAGTAACCTAAAGAGTTTCTAGAGCTGCCATTTTATCATCACTCCAATTAATTAATGGATTTATTGAAAGAACACTTCGGTAAGCAAATAATTTTACGTTTTGAGCCGGCCGATTGACCACCAAGGTCGTGAGATACCACACCGTTAGACTTTTTCTTGTTTACATATTAAAATCCAAAGTCTATGCGGACAATCCCGCTTCGATTCAGGCCGATTACCAATGCAAATGGTCGAATGAGTCATCGAAAATTGGACTCAACGGATGGACCATCTGAGACGTAGCTTCGGCCAAGATTTGAAAGAGATAATCTATAAAAAATAAATGACAAAGAATGTTTTTTCTAATGATTATAAACATTCCCCATTAATTTTGAAGTTTCTGTGTTTTTTGTTTTAAAAAATAGGGAACCTCGAACTGGATCACTTTTACATCTGGTATCATTAAAGACTAAAACTGGTATTTTCGTGACACATATGACTATAATAGTCTTATCGAACCTAATATCCACAGGCATCCAGAAAATGTATTCTTCTGATGGGTTAAAGATACTGGATGTTTTTAATAGTTTTAAATTTCTTTTTCTATATTTTGAAACGAATTTTGACTTTTTTATAATATATTTATTGAAAACGCTTTATCATTTCATTAATTTACAAAAGCATACATTTTTAAAATTATTTATATAAGCTTATAATACAAAAACATTAGTTTCTTAAATTTCCATATATTTTTCAAACCATCCAATCCAATTTCATTAAAAACCATAAAAGTGAATACATAAATTTTATTTGTGACTTGCAGAATTCCACCATAAACGAGTAAGTAGGAGGCGGAGTAGCAAAACGGACTGCTTAAGTGTGTAGTTTGCCAAAGAGCGACATGAATTAAGCCAATTAGTATAAATACATTACCGTTAGGTTGAATTTTAACTTGGCAATTTTATTTGTGATACATATTTGTCAAACATTTTTATAATAACTAGCTTCGTTGTTGCTAAAAATGTGCACGGAACATCGCTTGAGACTAATGATGTTGCTCTCACCGCAGTTAATGTGGCTAAAAATCGGTTGGGAGCGGATAAGCTGAATTCAAATTGCCACAGGCTGCTGAGCAAGCTTTCAGCTTGGATGATAGCATTGTTGTTGCAGCGCTTGTATGACAAATATGACACTAATACCGTTAGCTTATAAGCTTATCCTTGCTGGCAACTTCGCAATTATTGTTATTTTAGCAGCCACTCGAATTTACACGCTCTGCTGAATATGTCTCGAGCACGCTGAGGTGTTCCAAACTAATTGTAGCGTCACTCGAGCATGCCATTTTGACTTTGCCGCACGACACCGTTAACCCAATATGACTGAACCGTGTCACAAAATTTAGTTAGCTGGAATTTTCACACCACTCGCATTACCAATGATAGCTAGCTTGGTAAGATGTTCACTTAAGCGCCGCTGCGTTACTGCGCCTCACACTTCCACTCTCTCTCTCTACTTATTCCTCTCTCCATCACGCTCTCTCTTTCCTTCCCTATCTATTACCGTCATTATGATTCCTGCATTTTTATATTTTCGTTTTATTATTTATTTCCTCTTCATTGTTATTGTTATTGTTGCACCAACGTCTTGTTACTGCATATTTGCTTTCGTTGCATTTTAATTTGAAACCACCGTTATGTTGTTCCTTATCTTCCACCACGTTGTCATAGCACCTCTCAACTCGGTGATCTCTTAACTCCTCATATTACCGCCGCTTATACACACTTCTCACCTCTCTCTCACCTCCAGCTCTCGAGCTCTTCGGCGCCACTCTCCTCTGCATTTTGATTGGAATTTCTAATTTCTAGCACGTTGAAAGTTCTTGCCTTGCAACGGCAATGGCGGCACACCTTCGTTGGCCAGCTGCTGGCGTCAAGTGTCCGTGCGGAAGCAGGTGTCCCAGAGCGTCAAATGAAAGCAAACATGTAAGAGACAACAAAAAAGAGCAGAAGAAAAATACAAATGAGCAAAAAGTGTTATAAATTGAGACAAGCATGTAATGTAATAAAGGTGCCACACAAAAGGTGGCGTCCGCGCAACAGCAACAACGCCAACAATGCTGTAATGAATGCGGGTAAAAGGATACAAATTAAAAAATATTTCGTTAGCCAAGCTGACCGAACACACAAAAAGTCGAACGCATGCGGAACAAAGTAATAAGGCTACAATAGCAAGAAAGTGTTTACAACAATTAAGGTTTAACAATGTTAGCGGAGATGACGGAGATGCCACAAAAAATAATAGGGACGCACAGAAATTAAACACACAAAATGAGAAATACCACACAATGGTACACTACAAGAGCGGTAAATGGAAAATAAACAAAAAAATTTAAAATGTTCGACAGACACATACACTACAGTAGATCCGTTTAGTTGAGGTCTAAATAGAACACATTGCTTTTTAATAGATATTTCAATTTCAGAGCCTAAGAAAAATTGGAAAACATTCTGTTCCAAAAAACTTCACATAAAAAATGTCACCAGAGGGGATTCCCTCAATCAAATATCGCGAAAAATAAATGAGACAATTCAGTCCAGTATATGTTCAGAAAAAAGACTCTGTTTTCATATGAAGAGATTACTTGAAGACTTATAAGAGTTAAGCAGCTATAAAATGGAAGGACTTAATCCAGAAAAAATCCACAAAAGGTCAATTTAAAAGTTCCCAGTCTGACTCATAGATGGCGCTACTAGAACTAAATCAATTTAATTTTTAATTAACCAAAACCTTCAAAGGCGCATATATGAATTGGACGGCTGTCGGATTATTATTTTGTAAATTATATAATTTTAAATCTAGCAACTTTTATTACTACATATGAAAAAAAAAAATAAAAAGGAATTTCGTGTGAAATATTGCTTTTTGAAGGGAAAGAACTTGGCTTGATGACGAGTCTCCGTGCACTGCCGCAGGAAAATCAATCAACAAAAGGCCGATCGTCAATCATCCGAGCACACGAAGACCTCACTTCTAAGCATGGAAAAACCCAACAAACGGCTACCAACCTTATGGCGTCTCTATTTTAGGATGCGCATGAATTTTTTTTTTTTTTGAAAGCCTTGAAAAAAGAAGAAATTAATCGCTGAAAAATGGCTTAGATCTGGCACTTCAGGGGCTATTTACTGTTCTCAGCCCTGAAAATAGCAGAAAGAAAATTAAGGCTTTGCACTGAGACCTATGGTCTATTGCGCCCTCTCCTATATCTCCTATGGTCACACAGATCCAGCATTCTGAACAATCCCAGGAGCCAACTGCTGAGCGCGACTGTCCAGATGATGGAACCTAGAGCCTTAAGTCTGCTTCTGCAAATTGTTGGGCAGCCCAGAATAAGGTGTTCTGGGGTTTCCTTTTCCATGTCGAAGGCCCGGAAAGAGGCTATGTCCATTTTGGACAAGTGCTTGCTGAGCCTGCAATGCTTGTATAGAGCGCGACAAGGAGGAGGAATTTATCTCGGGGAAGCTTGATCATCTGCTTAAACCTTGCAATATTGTAATATCCCTAAAGTGGCATATTTATGCTACCTGCTACACAGGCTGTACCGCAGAGCGGGCTAGTTCGTCGGTCAGCTTATTGTACCCCTTTATGCCGCGGCTCCCAGATTAAGTGAAGTGTACCCGGTTGCACTCTGATAGGCAGTTCAGCCTTCCTATACACTCGCTAAGTATAGCGATACGCTAGTTGCGATAGTGCGGCGGAGATTGAGTTCGGCGCACTGACTTAGAGCAAATACTTATAATTGAAAGATGCTCGGAAAACGTCCCATTGAAATGGGTAGTTTGGTATGCGGTCCTGCAATGCCAACTCCAGTGCGTTCCGGTGTTTTTGAGCCGTCAGTGTACCACTGGATATGTGCTGCTCAGTAGTATGTCGAGCGTGGAATCGTTCCACTTCGCTTTACTTCAAAGAGTAACCCGGAATTTCTCTGTAAAGTTAACTCTTTTCGTCATGCCGTCCCTTGGAGGAAAAGCCAGTGGTGTGTCTTCCTCTAGGGCCTTCAATTGTTCTTCCCTTTGCCGAAACCCTCTGCTGCCATTAGCATATGTTTCGCTATCTGTTTGATCACTAGATACAGCGGTGTGAGCCACAGTATGACTACAATATCTCAAATATCAAATCGTAATACAAAATTATATCAGAAAGTTGGAGGGTCGCTATAATCAGTGTATCACACTAAATAAAAAAAATGAGTTTTGCCAGAAAAAGTGTTTTTATTATGGTAAGCCGGGGACTTTTCAATTGACATGTTTACTTCTTGGCCGAAAATATATCTCTACAACGTTTTCTCGACTATTTTGGGAACCCTTAGACACTTGTTTCTTAATATTTTAAAACAGATATCGTTTACTTACGTTAGATGTCGCTACTATAATCTTAAGTTATATTGTATTTAGTTTACGGGAAGTTCTAGAGTTCTACAAGGAAAGCGTGGGTTCGCGTCTCGGCTAACTGCCATGATAGCAGTCTATCAAAGAATGAGGCGATTCAAATGAACTAGAATATTTTTTATTATGTACTCGGTCACAGCAGCAGATAGTTTATTTGAGAACGGTCTCGAAGAGCTAGCCCATTTTCCGAAAAATATATTTCTTAATAATACCGTATGACGTTCTGAGCACACTCGTACATCGGCGTCTTTATCAGTCGCGTCTCAAATATAAACTGTTCAAGAATTTTTTGGTTCACGAAGACTGATTTAATTTTTAAAATATTAGAACAGAACGAAAAACGAATTATCCGGAGAAAAACGAACAAGTTGGTGAACTATAGAAACCTTGCCAACAATATGGTGAAAAGATATCAGAATCACACTAAAATTTTCCTAAGAACTTACTATAATATTATGTGCGCTCGCAACACATATGTACATATTTTTTTAGAAGAAATTGGATTATCTCAAATATATAATATATACATACACATATGTGTAAGTACATAACTGTAAGCTCGAGCATTACTGAGAGAGCTAGTTTTAAGCAACCAATATGTCAGCGCTCATACTATAAAACTAGCAACACTTCCAAAGACGCCATAAAAAAGCAACCAAAGCACAGCAATTTTTAATCAACCGTTTCTTGCAGTGTACTAAAAAGCGTCATAAAAAACATCGCAGCTTCACGGAAAAGAATGCTTTGTGGTCGGACAAAAAAGGAAAGCAGAATCTAATAAACACAACCTCTGCCACAGTCAAATCAAGCCGCATTCACTCATTTTTTCCGCTTATTCTCTTCCTGCTGTCCTTCCTGCCTTTGTTTTGGTCTTAAAGTGCCGAAAATGGTGACCATCATTCGTTTTAATTGTTTAATTAAAACATGTTCGTTCGGGTTTTTTCCACTTCCTTGCTCATATTCTTTCGTTCACTTGTTTTCTGCTTTTTCTTCATTACCGTTATTTCCTGCGCAGCTCTTTATTACCGTTATTTTGTTGTAAGTTGCATATTATGCTGTTTTCGTTAATTAATTGGTGTTAATTAATGTAATTTGTATGTTAATTAGTATTCATGGCGTAAGCAAAGACATCGAGGCAGCTGCTAAAAATGCTAATTGTGGACCTTTTGGATAGCAATCATTGTGGAAGTTAGCTAAACCGGTTTATAAAATTAACTGAATGTGGTTTTATGCGTTCGACGCTGTCAAAATGTTTACAAGTCAAAGACCCTTAAAGGTTCAACAATGCTAAGCATGAATTATTTTGTAAAAACAGAAATTGTTTAAGTAAATCCCGTCATTCCTTACTCCTGCAGGATATATTTTTCTGAAAGGCACGCGGAACCGTTCGTATTATCAGCTTTTAAGATTTGTGATCCAATATCCTTAAACTGCTATACTGAAGACAACAGCGACTAGATCTCGAGGCAATCCCTTGGTAAGTTGGCTTTTAGGCACGGAGCTATGTAAGGCTTTTGAGCATATACCAAGTATGGTGTGAATTGTCCAAGTAATAGCTTGGTTAATTAGTACAAGAGAGGCGCAAGAGCGCCAGATCCCTGGCGGCAGCACTCAAGCCATCATTAGACCCATTTTGCTAACTAGTGTTAGCCAACTAAGTCTTATCCAGCAACTGGTTGGATTTGAGAAAATTTGCCTGATTACTCCAACTAACCAATTTCTTTTATGTTGAAACATTGGGAACCATAGACGGTAGCCGGTTTCTATACCCTGAACACTACGCATTCACGTATTCATGCTCTGAATTCTACAAAATCCACTTTACCAACTTTCTGAAGTTGGGATTTTAAAGGTAGGTTAGAGTAGAGTTAGATGTAGGCAATGTTACTTAGTTTCCTCTTGCCTAAAGTTCTACCTTTTCAAGTTGAAGTGAAGTGAAGTTCTAGTTATTACTTTTAGTCTTTATCAATAAAATGTTGTTTGAAAAAGTCATCGAAAATGAATTCCAGTCGAAAGTTTCAGATCTCTCTCGATAATTTAAACACTGAAAAATATCATAAAATATTCCTTTTCGAAATCATGATTCCTACCTCCGACATAATGATAGATAGTATTTAAATTTTTTACACTGACCATCTTTTAAAAACAATAAAACACTACTTTAAATTTAATTTTATATTTTGTTCAGTGCTCATGCAGTCGCAAGGTAATTTTGACCCGACACATATATAGCAAGATGTCCAGCTTGCATCTTAACTTCAGCAAAGTTAATTTTTCCTTAATTATCGCTAATGTGGTTAGGTTAAAAATCTTAATTTTAAAAGAGGTTTGGAAGAAGGAGAGGTAGAATCTTTTCAGCACATCTTTCTAAACGACCCTACTTTTATGAGGTTAAAGCCGAAATACCATGATTTTCATATCATTAGCTTTTCAGGCAAACCAACCGAAATCAAAATAAATTAACATGTGAATTCATAGAAGGTTTTGGGTAATTTGTAGGGGAGTTTAGTGTCACAAAAGGACTTGGCTACAATATTCCAAACCTTCAAGCCGTACTATAATATCTAACCAATAAATATCGTTACTCCAGGAACCTGAAAATATTTGTAACGAGCGTTTCTTAAGACTTTTGGTTTTCAATTAAAAAAATATTTTTTTTGTATATTTTGTAGAGCTGATACTTGATTTAGACTTAGTTTGGTTTGCCATTTCATAATAAAGAGACTTATTTGGGAAATCATGCAAATGAAACGGATCACATGATTCATTGCGCGCTGAGTCCAATATTCGGTCGATATAATCGCACATCACAGTTGATAAATCGAGCATCATGGAGTTCAATTCTGATTGAATTGGTACGTTAATAATATGTGATAATAATCCACAAGTCATTGTGCGAAAGCCGTTACTAACTAAAAAAGTCTCTGCTGGATGCGCTATATGAGCAGATGACATTATTAGTCCATTCTTCTTCAAAAATGAAGTCGAACATAATGCCACAGTCAACGGGAACGCTAAATGGCCATGATTAAAATCTTTTTCGTGCCTAAATTTGAGATTAATTGATTTTATTATGTTGTTGATGCGGACGACATTCGGTTCCAACAAAACGGCGCTGCATCTCATACAGCCAATGAAACAATCAATTTAAGAAGAAGAAACTTTTGGTGAGCACATAATCTCCCAGACTTCAAGATCGTGCACGGCACAGGGCTGGACAATTTTTGTAAAGTCGCTTGTCTACGCAGATAAATTCAAAACGATTAACTCCTTGGAAGAGAATATTGGTAAAATTTTTGCTGACATACGCGGCAATTTCTGGAAAAAGTGATTGAAAATTGGACTTCTAGCATGGAATTTATTCGAGACAGTCGCAACTGGGTGGTCAATTATCCAAAATTATTTTTAAAACAAAATGACAAATCCTTGACTTATAATAAAGCTAAATTTTTGGCTATAAAATTTAATAACATACTTTCAGTATAATTTCTTCTTGAAACCACATGTCTGAAAGAACACCCATTATATTTCTTTTAAATTTTATAAAGCTAAATTTAGGTTAGGTTAGGTTAGTTTGACAATTGATAGGCCACGCATAGAGCAGCCTTCGTACTTTGCGATACCAGATAGAGTTCAGTCGCTAGGTTAAAGAGGAGTAGTCATCCTTTAAGATGCTTGTACTTGACGCGTAATTTAACAGGCTCTGCCGCCTCACCATCGATACCTCCGTGGCGACCCCAGATGCTACTAGCGTAGTCTTACCAATACAGGACAAGTGCACAAAGATGCTCCATTGTTTCCTTGGCCAGTCCTATTCTGCGGCCGTGTGTTGCCTCCAAACAGTGATCAGTTAAATTCCGATCAAATTTCTACAGTATCTTCTATCGAGCGTCAATAGGAAAGCTAGCTTTAAAGTACAGACGATTTTTTTGAAATATTTGATACATTTTGCGAGGAACCTTATACTAAGTTTGCTATCTGATAATGCTAAGCTAAGAACTCCTTCCTTATTACTTCCGAGTCCACGACAACATTGACGACTATTGTTGAGGAAACACCGTTGTTATCAATGAGAAGCAAGCTAAATCAATAATCGTCCTTCAACTGTTTCATACTTAAAAACCAAAAATCCACCAACAAAAAATGTGCTTCCCATCAGCTGATTACTTGCTCGTTAACCACAAAAACGCATTTGTTATACAAATTTCACTTTGAAATATGCAAATTGACGTTCACACTCAAACATGAGTCCGCAATAAAATTTTCGTTGGTTGCATGAATTTGAAGAAATATTTGTATTAAAAATGCAGCACAGCATGAATTGTGTCAAAATGTCAATAAAATATTAGACAAGTACTCAACATTTTCGCCAAATTCTGCCAACAGTCAACACTAAGCGAATTTACACTAAGCAACACACTTGCAACATAGCATAGCATGGCATAGCAGAGCAATGCACAGCACAGCTGATGCCAAATTGCGCTCGAATGCCGTTGCAAATATTGAATGTGGCAGAATGAGAATGGAAACGTGTTGCATGGCATCCAGTGCACAATGCAAAACAAATTACAATAAAATCCCAAGCACACACACATACACACAAATGCAGTTGCACATACACGCATGCAAAAAAATAATACGGAAAGTGTTGAAATGCAAAGTGATATGTTCGAGCAGCGCCGGCATGACAGGTCGGTGGTTTTAGGGAGATACTCAGTGTCCCTGGCGGCGTGCTTAGATACTTGTAGTAGATGAATAAATAGATGAATAAAATAAATAAGTAAAATGCACGTAAGCACTTATGTGAGTGTATGACGTGCGTATGTGTGTGTGGCACCCACCTTTGTTGCATTGCCGAGTGTAACAGGTGACTTAATGCAGGCAAATAACTCGATAACAACTGACACTGAGTGCTGGCAGTGCTGAGCACTATTCTATTTTATTTCCAAATATTTGCTTTTGCCAAAATCGGTGTCGACAAATGTACACACTTACACATGCGCACAAGAAAATGTCAACAAAAAGTACTTTTTTCTCAAAAAAAACTGTCAAAAAAATTTCACTTTTTTCCTTACAACTTGTCAACACCACAAACTGATTTCCAACACAATGCAAGTGCTATAAAATAACGTTTTATTTGTGGAATTTCGTAGCTTTTTCAAATATTAATTTCCGTTAGCAATAACAATAAATAAATTTCATTTTTCACTTCATCCTTTACTCTCGCTCTTGTATCCATGTGAAAATTCCCTGGCCAAAACAAATTGCATTTCACTTACAAAATTCCACACGATTTTGATTTCAATTTCCCTCAATTTATTTTTTATTGAACTTACATATGTAATTTAAATACCCAGCAGCAGGAGGTTTTTGGTTTCTTTTCAAAATATTTACAGTACAAGGTGTCACGGAGTGATTTTTTTAGTTTCGTGAAGTGATTATATGGACTGGCAATGCGGAAGCCTTTTCTGCTTAAACTTTTCTGAAAACTTGGAGACGATCACGTTCATCTCGGAGGCTGGCAGGGATAGGCCCAAAAATTTTAAGCCCAGCAGCCTCTCCCCCTTCTTACTAAAAAGTTATTGTAAAGGCAAGTCATACTATAGTGTTGGAAAGATTGATAGACTAGTACATAAGGAGGCGTATTTCGAGGGACCATTTATCAGGACAAGTCAGTTAAGTCAGTCGATACTGCCCTGCATATTATCGTGTCATGACTTGCGGAAACCATTACGGTTAAGGAATTGGCTGCTGAAACCTCCCTTGATATAGAGGAAGCTTCCAATAACGTCCAATCGGAAGCAGTCGTAACTGCTTTAGACAATCTTGGGGTTGAATCAAATCTCAAACATCTTATTTTCAGTCTTCTGTGCGACAGAGTGATTGAAACGGAATGGGGAAACTTACGTGCTTCACGAAATATAAGTAGGAGAAAGCCACAAGGTGGAGTACTCTCTTCTCTTCTATGGATCATGGCCGTTAACTGAACTGCTTAAGCAAATTGAAGATCGTGGCTGCCGAGTGATTGGCTATGCAGGCGATGTAGCGTTTATGGTCAAAAGAAGGGGCCTGAGTACCGTTTACGAATTGACAATTGGGTAGTCGTAAAAGGTCTCGCTATCAACACAAATAAAACTGAGATGATTTTATTTACTAGAAGATATAAGATCCCGGTGATACCGCTGCCGCAAATGGGAGACATCCGTCTGCAACCGGCGGATACAGTAAAATATCTAGGGCTCATCCTGGATAGGAAGCTTTCATGGAAGCCGAATATCGAAGAGAGAGCAAAAAAAGCATCGAATGCATTGTACTGCTATAGAGGAGCCATGGACAAAAGGAGGGGTATCTCACCGGAAATGGTTCTCTGGCTCTACGAGACCACAAGCAAGCCCATTCTGTTTTATGGAATCTTTATGTGGTGGAGGGATCTCGAAAAGACCACACTTACAAAGACACTTGAGAGCGTTCAACGGGCGGCATTCATCAGCATGTGCGATGCACTAAGGACCACTCCAACCATGGCACTTAACGCCATCTTGAGTAGACATCATCGGATGGAGTATGGCTGCGAAAGTTGCTATCAGACTTTCAGAGTCTAGGTTCCTAAAAAACCGCGTGTATGAACACTCGAAAATCCTCACACACTTTGACTTCAGACTGGCTCACTTGGATCATGGAATCGCAAAAAACCATACACTGCCGACTTTCCCTACCCAAACCAGCGAAAGCGTGGGAAGAAGTATGAACACTTCTTTACGAAAAGCTTGGGAGGAAGGTTGTTGGAGGGGTTTTCTGTCACACACTTTGACTTCCGACTACACCCAGATAGCTCACTTGGATATGCATGGAATCGCGAAACCATAATCTGCTCTTTGCTCTCACTCCTCTCCCTACCCATATACCGGCTGAGGAAGCTAAACAACTCAGGTGGGAAGAAGTTTAATTAAAATTCCCTCACTTCCTTTCCATTCTGCCGTTTTCCAAACATCTTCTCTCTCTTCAAGTTGGAGGAAAGACATTTCAGTTGGACCCGGCAAACACAACTATTGAAAATTCTTCAGTCTCCGGATGTGAAGCCTAAAGCAAAGCACTCGTCTGCCTCTACCTGCTATGCAACCACATAATAGACTGTATAGAGGTTTCATTGTCAATCCCACATTTAGTTAAAACATCCCATTGATATCAAAAATTTTCTTTAATAGGGTAAGTCAACAATATGTAAAACACCCTAAAATCACAAAACTGTCACTTTTTCATTTCTTTACGTTCAACTATTTTAAGCCAAGTACCCAAAGACGGCACTAAAATGTTTCAATTTTTTTCGGCACTTCCGCTATCTAAAATGACTATTTCGCACTTGCTTTTCTCCAGCGACATTCATTTCACTCGCTTCCGTCTACGGCGAGCAGCTTCTTTCTAGTCTTGCATTGTAGAAGATTGAACTAGAATCGGCGATAAGCGTTGCTTTGAGGCGGAAATTGAAAATTTTCTCTTTTGAGAAATTTTTCCGCTTTCTGTCGCCGCTCGCTGTCAACGAACAAAGAGAATGCCGGCTATTTAGTTGTTGTTATTATTTGTACTGCATTTCTATGGAGTTCTTTGCAACATTCAAATGCTGGCAGATCAGCGTGCCGAATAACTGTGAGCCAGGATGGCAGAGAAATGCGGCCGCAACAAGAAAAAGTGTTCTATTGAGAGGTGTTAGGCAGAGTTCACACTCAGCAAATGTTTGAGCTCCAATTTTTAAGCCTAATAGTATAATAAGGAATATTGCTAATCACCTGGATAGATATTTTGCGACTGGAATGTCTTCTCTAATTACCGCTATCGGAGGAACAATGTCATATGAGAAATTAAATGTCCATTAAGGGTTGTCTTCCATTATTTAGTGGGTAAAAACTCAATTTTTTTCCACCACAAGATGATTTACTTCTTAATAGAAATATCAGTCGGTTGTTTAATACTTGTAGTAACATCTAGAAATTGGCCTTAATAACTCTAGAAACAACAACTAAAACCGTCACAAAGCTTATCACTAATTTCTTATTTACAGAAATCTTTTTTTTTTGACCCACATTCACTTTTAATGGCGTATTAATAGCTTTCTCGAATCATTATAAAAATGGTTGGAAGCTTTATATAAGCTCGAAGCTTGAAGCTTTTAAAGAGCTTTCCTTCAATTCTCTTTTTGATTCACTTTCAATTGACGTATTTAAAGCTTTTCCGAACAAATTTCTTAGAAACTGCCTATAAGCTCGAATCTTTGAGCTTTTAAAGAACTTTTCATTGCAGAAAGATTCAAAGTGTACCACTAATATTTAAAATGCCTGTTGAGAGCCGAACACGATATGAAAATAAGAATATTTTCTAAAACGTAAGATATTGTTTTCCAGAACCGTTATAAAACCGTTTTCGAAGCTTTCTGTGTCGTATTAATAACTTCCCCAAGCCATAAAAAAAAAGTTTTCTAAAAACATTTACTTCAACGTTAGATATGACTATCCCGAAGCGTTATAAAAACCGTCCCCGAAGCTTTCGAAGTAGCACTAGAATCTACAAAACAAAAAAACTCTAAGCTTTTTGTAAACTTCTCATTCCTTAAAAAAGTTCTTGCCTTATGTTAGATATTACTTTCCCGAACAATTTTAATAACCGTCCCCGAAGCTTTCTATAGCAGACTAAAATTTGGTAGTCACAGAACAAACTATTACAATTTTTCCCAACAAGTGCGCATCAGCAATTTACTCTGTTCACTTTCTTAGGAGCCATATTAGCTAAAGAAGTCTCAACACAAGACTCTTCTAACTGAAAAACTAGCAAAAAAGTTGGCACACAAAGCGTTCGGTAGGCATTTTGGCCCCGCCTATGGCATACAAGAATTGCCACATCCTGCCGCTGTCAAACTGATAAGCTGCATGGCCCACTACAGGCATACATATTCACCCCTTTTTATACCCACCACACACACGAACATGCACAACGATTATTGCAGTGAAAACGGATGCTGCTGCCAGCACCCAAAGGCATTCAATTTTATTGAATATAAAATATTTGTAAATATCATTGCATTTCTGGAAATCAGTGCAGCAATGCAATGCTCGATACAATTATGCGCACACACACACTCACACACATCTATAATATATATGTAAGCGTTTTTATTTTGCAATATTTTCTGCAACAAATTCCACATCTCTGGCGTATTGAAGTGCTCATCTCATTCATTCCGGCATTGATTCGTTCAATGCGCGCCAAATCAGCGGCAAATGTGAAGAAATTCCATGCTGACATATTTTCCCCGACATTTCAATTGAGGGCATTGAGGGGGAGGTGAGCGCAATCTCGATCGCTATGTTGTAAGTTCAGTAAGTACCTCTGGCATATCCCAAACCACTTAGCAAAATAAAAGATGAATAAGTACATGCTTCTCCACAAGCACATACACACATAAACATTTAGAAGTAAGTATGGGCGTGTGTGTGTACTTGCAATGTCGCTTTAGCTTCGTATTTCTTTGAAAAGTAATCGCTACAAGTTTTTACGCTTGTCTGCTTTGACAGCAGGAAAATTCATTACATTGAGTATATGCGATTTTAGTTCGATGTTGGCAAACCCAGGTGGATCGCCTGCCATGACTTTTTTGTTTTTTTTCTGTGTATTGGAGATTTTTCTACTTTTAATTACTTTTTACTATCGCATGAAGCTATAGTTCAAGGTTATCTGCAAGTTTTCGCACAGAAATGATTTTCTTTTATGCCACATATACTCTTAAGAAGCTGGAATGGAGTACCACACTTATTAAATGGAGCTTTAACTATGAAAGCTCTTCAGCAAAGAAAATACAGCAAATGAAATAGAGCTTTAGTGAAGAAAGGATGAAAGCTCCAGAGGAATGAAAATAACTAGAGTAAAGTAAGTAAAGTTTTAATAATGAAAGCTTTACAGCAACGAAAATAAAGTGAAGGAAATACGTCTTTTATATTGAAAGCTCTTCAGCAATAAAAATAAAACAAATGAAATAAAATTTTAATAATGAAAGCTCTTTAGCAATAAAAAAAGATAAAATGAAATGGAGTTTTAAATATGAAAGCTCTACAGCAATGTAATTAGAATAAAGGAAATAAAGTTGTAATAATGAAAGCTTTTCAGCAAAGAAAATAGAGTGAAGAAAATATAGCTATAGCCTTTCAGCAATAAAAATTGAGCAAATGAAATAGAACTTTAATAATGAAAGCTCTTCAGCAAAGAAAATAGAGCTTTAGTAATGAAAGCTCGTCAGAAATGAAAATAGAGCAATAGAAGTAAAGTTTTAATAATGAAAGCTCTACAGCAATAAAAAATAAAGTAAAGGAAATGGAACTAAAATAATGAAAGCTCTTTCTAAATGTAAATAGAGTAGAGGAAATAAAGTTTTAACAATATAAGCTCTTCAACGAAAGAAATAAAGTTGTAATAATAAAAGCTTTTCAGCAAAGAAAATAGAATGAAGCAAATATAGTTTCAATATTGAAAGCTCTTTAGCAATAAAAAACAAACAAATCAAATAAATTTTTAATAATGAAAGCTCGTCAGCAATAAAAATAGAGCAAATCAAATAGAGCTTTAATAATGATAGCTCTTCTTCGAGCAAGATGGTCGGATACCTAAATACTAAGAAGATTCTAGGAAAAGAGTAGAGTTTTAGTAATGAAAGCTCTTTAGAAAAGCGTTTAGATATATTGAAATATAAATCTAAAAAATTATCCTATGTTAAAATTACTTGGTAAACATTTTCAATCAAAACGAATTTAAATTCTCCTGACTGAAATTTCAAGTAAATATTCCAATGTTTGCCGCTTTGGTTGAAATGTAGAGAGACATTTTTACCTACCATACAAACAAATGCCAGGAAGGTAGACTTGAACTCTGTTAGAAAAGTTAAAAAAATTAAGCTGAGACAATATCGTAAGATTTTGATATTTTTAAGCCCAACCAATAAGTTATCAGTTTCTCAACAACTTTCCTCTATCACTTAGCGGAACAAAGTCACAGAGAGCCAAATGTGTGAAATAAAATGGTCGAAAGATGTATCTGGCTGAGATAAATATTTTTTAAGACCTCTATCCAAAATACGGACGGATTTGTTATTTTCTTAGTGAAATCGGTAGAGAATGTCTAACGAGAGCAAGAGCCGAACTCATAATACGAGCTTGTGCTGCCAAAAATTGGAGCGTCTAAAGGAAGCACTAGACCTTGGTGTTCCATGAGAACAGCGTCAGACCACACACATTGCTAGGGACTTGTCAAAAGCTCCAGAAACTTGGTCGTTAGGTCGTTATGGCACCATTTTATAGTCCGGGCCTAGCATCAAGTGATTACTAACAGATTCTATCTCTTTCGAATGATTTTGCTGGAAAAAAGTTCGCCTCAAGAGAAGCTTATAAATATCGACAGTGGCTGTAAGACTCGTGTGAGGCGAATTCTAGCTTTCAAATGCAAAATAATTGACTTCACTCATTCTATCCACATAAGTGGAAAGAGAATTAAAAATCTCGCTTGTTTTTCTTAATAAGTCTCCTTTTTTCTAAACAAATAATGAAGACGTCTAGATTGATCGAGTAACGGAAACAAGACCAAATACCTGGAGATATTTATATTTTATATTCCTCCATGGATGTACCTACACTTCAAACATTTCTGAAAAACCCACTTAACTATTCGGCTCCACAACAGCCTATAGAAACAGTGCAAAGCCGGAGCAAGAAAAAAAGTGGAAACGCAAGAAATCAAACAAGAGCTCAATAGCAACAATATTTGACATTGCGTAGCAGTAAAGCCGCAAGGATACAAATATGAATGACAACGCAACATGAGAAGGTATACATACCCTTTATACACCCAAAAGTATACGTGGGTGTAAGCTATCTAAGCTAGAGTACGCAGACTGCTAACGACTTAACAGAGCACTAATGATGAACGCATGTGGAGATAATCTTCGATATGGCAGATAAATGATGAAAGCGCAAAATAAACGAGAGATATTCAAGAAGAAGCATTGAAAGGAGTTGCAAATAATTTCAGCTGCAAATAGAGCATTAGCAGATTTGTACGTCTATATTTCTCAAATGCTGTTTTTTTCTCCGCTCTACAACATCAAAGGTTGAAATGAATGGTTCGGAAGGACCCCAGTTGCGTACAACAAGTAATGGCTTGATATCCAATTCAGACGACAACAGTGCTGCTTTGCGGTTATTATTTGCCACCAGAGCAACGCAAGAACGCCTCAGATAACGTCATGCAACGCCAACTGTGTGATGCCAACGAGACGCAATGCTGAAGGAAGTGCGAGTTAGAGGGAGATTAAGCAGGCGTCTCACTGTGAAATTATGGCTTTTCTAGCCCGCTGCGATAATATCGCGGAGTTGCTGCTGCTAGAGTCATCAACATCAGCATTATACAATCAGTGGTACATATACACATATAAACATAAACACATATACACACACATACATTCATACAGTCACATGTTGTCTTCTAAGCCATGCTGCACCTATACTTCCGCTTGCCATTTGTACAATTGGAATCGTATTACCCGAGCAGCCAACTCAAACTCCAGCATGCTGCGTCTCTAAGACGCTTTGTCGCGCAACTGCTTCTTTGAAATTTCCGAAGCGTGCAGTCGCTTCTACGTTTCAACTAAATTGAATTTTTCTTCATCTTCATATTGAACGCAACGGCTGACGGCAACGCAAGAGCGACAGCTGCTGGCAATAAAAAGGCAACTGCACGCCAGCCACAACAGTCAGCCAGCCAGCTCCGGCGATGTCTTGATCGTCATGCTCAAAGCAGCCGTCGCCGCCAACATCTTCATCACAGCAATGTCTTTATCTGCGCCAAAGTCATGTGAGACGCCGCAATCAATGGCAACCGTAACCCGTAACGATGCGAGCTGCAAGGATGATGTGCAACGCGCAATGAGTGGAAAATTTCACTGACGCGTGGCACAACTTTATTTATAAGCTAGCACGCCGCTTAAACGCTTTGTGCTGTAGGCGTGTCGGAGTTTGAAGCTTAGCTCATGTTTATGCATTAATATTCCAAACAGAATGGGTTTAACGTGGACTGGGAAAGGTTAGTAGATATATTTATGTCTGAGGTAAGTAGTAGAGATTTTGTCCGTGGGTGGATCCGGGAGGTAACAGATGCATTGTCTAAGAGTTTTATTGATACGCTGCGCTCAGTTATTCTCCATAATTATTGCAAAGAGACAAAACGATTTCAAAAACTTTTGTACTCATATTTTCCTAACCAGAAAATCAACTTTTCAGTTTGGCCTTTGATTTTTAATCATTCCCTTTATTCAAACATGGAAATTCTCTCAATTAGAAATCCCTTCTAAATGGACGAACTCTTCAATACAAGTTGTGAGTCAGTGGTAGTGTACTTCATTCAGCAATGGCTGCTATTAAGGCTGCAGTAGACGTACTGCTTCGAAGTGCAGCCTCTTTCAAGGAAGTGAGCATGCGCTCAAACTTACTCAAGAAGTGTCTATTCTCACTATAAATAGTCCCTACTTCATTATCAGTGGCATTTGGGTGCTAGTTACATATAGTGAAACACCAGAAACTGCAAAGCTGATAAGCTCGCAAGAGGCAGCTTCTCGTCTTACTTACATCGAAATGCGAACAAGCTGGATCCCTGTTGTCCCCCTGCGGTTTAGCACGGCTCATAATGATCTCGCAAGATCTTAAAAGGCGTTGGTCTATGATCACTTCCTGTGCGACGGCGAGAGCCTCCCGGTCTAGAGTAAAGCGCAAGAGATGCACAACACAACAAGGTTCATCTTGAGTTCGAAACATCTCGGCAATGCCACTGTTTATCGGTATTTTGTCTAGCCACTGTTCTATTGGGGTTCATCTCATACCCTCAGAGCTGGACTATTTTCATTCATTCGGACGATACAACCTAGCCAGGGTAACCGCTGTTATTCGTCATTCGTAGAACTATGTCAATGTCGTCGACATATCGTATAGCTCATCGTTCAATTGCCTGTGGGGTTCGCCGTTACCAATGCACAAAGGACTACAAATGTTCCGCAAAACCTTTCTCTCGAAAACTCGTAACGCCGACTCATCGGATGTTGTCATCGTCCATGCCTCTGTACCATCTCGCAGGTCAAAGCTGATAAATGACTTGCAGAATTTGGTCCAAATTGTCTAGCAGCACCGATTGGCAGGAAATATTTTGTCTTACCCTCATTCACTACCAGACCCATTTGCTTCGCTTCATTGTCCACGCTAGGAAAAACAGAACTAACGGCGCGGTTGTTGAGGCCAACAACAAGAACAATTCTAGCTTTACAAAGTAGTGTCTTAAAATGTCCAAGTATGATATCACTTCCTGAAGTCCGCCATAACAGCTAACCTAACCGCATTCCCTACAAGCGCCTATATCCAGATCCAGGTATTACTTGAGAACTAAAGTTTCTTTGAACGATCCGAACGAAATAGTAAGAAAAATAAATAATAAATATAGAAATTCTCCTAAAACTATGCCTCGAAACTGTCTGAACCACTTCATTAGCGCTTAAATAGCTACCAGTTATGAAGACAGACTTAACTAACCTACACTGCCTACAGGGATCAATGCTGCAGATACTTCCTAATGCACACTTCATTCACGTTCACTCCTTCATCACACTCATTTCTCCGAACACCTTGAACTCCACCTCATCCTTGGAGCTGTCGTCGTCAGCATTTGACATGATTAAACGTCGATTAAAACGACAGCGCACGAAAGCGTAGGCACAAATGCAGTAACATACCACACACACACATCCACACACATTTGGAAGGAAGCCTTCACACACCCACACACACACCCTTAGCCATATTAACACCACGGCAATACCAATTGTTGCACCGCATGTAAGCCAGAGCGTCTAAACATTTCAACCTTTCAGCGTTCACTTATGCCGCCGTCGTCGCTGCCAGGAAATATGCTGTGCGCCACAATGCAGGCTGCTCGCATGCATGAATCACGTTGCATGTTGCACGCTGAATGCCCCCAGTCATTCTTAAGTCGCTTGTCATCAATAACAAATGTTGCAATGTCGATATTAGCAGTAATCGCTGTCGCAACCAGTGAAGCGTTGAAGTGCAGCAGCTGTTGCTCCTGCTCCTGCTGCAGTTACTATTGTTGTTGTTGTTATCGTCAAGCGACTGGCAACCTGCTGCGCCGGCATTGGCAAGCGCTCGACTGACTTCGCTAGTGAACAACGTGCTTTTATGCTCGAGTTCAGGTGAGTGTGTGGTAGTCCTCTTACGTGTTGTTGGCGCATTTCATGGTCGGGTATTTGAGTTGTGAAAGTAATTTTGAGTTTGTTTTTAGAGTATTTAATTGAAATGACTGTAATTGCGGGCAAACATGCGACACAAGTGTATATATATTATATTAGAGGTGCGGTCGGAAGATTTATATAATATCGGTCTGCTGCTTTTCATCAAATTTTACGTAACAGGAAGAGTAAATTTGATTAGCAACTCGGCATCAGGGAACTGTGGGACGGCACTTCTAGCTTTTTACCATTGGATTTCGTAAAGGTCGAGAGAACACCTAGTACAATGAGGACTGTCGGGTTGCAGTGAAGAGAAAGCAGACAGCCTACCCCGCGATTGACCATAATACGAGCGGAATGGGATACATAGATACCGAAAGTTGCAGAGGGAAGCGAGACGCATATGAAGGCTAAAAAAGAAAAAGGCCGAAATGCGTGAGTGTGAAGAGTTTGAGAAGCTGGCCGACAGGAGTAATGCTCGAAAATTCTACGAAAATAGTATATGAGGCGACTAACAGAAGGTTTCAATGACGGTACATACTCCACTAGAGCTCCCAGAGTTAAACTGGTGACTGTTACCAGAGCATGCAGAAATTATGGAGAGAACACTTCTCAAACCTGCTAAGTGGCAATGAATGCTTAACATCAGGAGATGGTGAACCCGATTCCCCAATCAATGACGATATAGCGGACGTTTCATTTCCCGACCATGAAGAAGTTCGAATAGCAATTAACCGCCTGAAGAACAACAAAGCGGCGGGGCCGATGGATTACCGGCAGAGCTATTCGAACACGGCAGCGAAGAACTGACAAAATGCATGCATCAGCTTATTTACAGGATATGGTCGGACGAAAGCATGCCTGACGATTGGAATTTAAGTGGGTTCTGCGAGATCCACAATAAGGGGGATCCCACAATCTGCGCCAATTACCGTGAGATAAGCCTCCTTAATATCGCATATAAGATCTTACCGAGCATAGTGTCACTGAAGCCCACTGTCAACAAACTGATTTGGCCTTATCAGTATGGTTTTAGACCTAGAAAATCAACAACCGACCAGATATTCACCATGCGCCAAATTTTGGAAAAGACCCGTGAAAGGAGAATCGACACACACCACCTCTTCGTCGATTTCAAAGCTGCTTTTGACAGCATGAAAAGGAGCCTTTATACCGCAACATCTGAGCTTGGTATCCCCCATAGCTAATACGGCTGTGTAAACTGATGTTAAGTAACACCAAAAGCCCTGTTAGGATCGGGAATGACATCTTTGAGCCGTTCGATATCAAACGAGGTTTCAAGCAAGGAGACTCTGATATCGTATGACTTCTTCAATCCATTTGCGAGAGAAAATAATACGAGCTGTGGGGCTGAATAGAGAAAAGATTATAAGAGTGTACAGCTGCTGGCGTACGCTCGACCTCGGTATTACCGAAAATGAATTAGAATATATGCCCAAGTCCTATACCGGACTTCATTTTTGATTTTCAATGATTACCTTTTTAAACATAGCCTTGGTGGTTAAAGAGGGGGGAGAATATCTGAAGACGCACTTAGGACTTTAGGAGACCATTGAGACACCACCTGGATTGAAATCCTCTCACTCGATTATGTCCTCTCTCGACCACTCTGTGCCTCTAATGTTGTTCAACAATACAAAAAACACTTCTAAGACATCGCCAAAAAACCGGCCATAGCCATAGAGCTTTTCATTCTCATAGAAAATGTTCTATACTCTCTTTTTTCTTCTACCTCTTGGCGGCTTCTAACATATAATACAATAATCGTTGTATGGTATCCCTAGCTAGTTGGCAATTGGATCTACATAACCGAAACGTACCCGAAACTTTAACCGACCGAAGGCTGTGACATCGCAGGAGTAGTCCTAATTATTCTTGATAAGTTTTCTGACATCACAACAACAACTAGATTTCCTATAAACACAGTAACCCCCAAAATACTCAAAATAGGATATTTTTGGGTCAAACTATTGCCATTCATACTTATATGATGTTCCCCTATGTTCCGTCAGTGCTACCACCACTTAAAACGGATCCATTAAAACTTCAGACACACACCCACTAATATATGCATGAATAGATTGACAAACACGGTCATTAATTTGTCCATCAGCGAAAATCACGCGTGTGCAACCACAACTAGCATAACTCGGCAAATGTTTGCACGTACACACACAGGCACATGCACACGTGCATGGAGGTAAACACTTGATTTTGCTTTCAAATAAGCCATGACCAATATTGAACTGTCAGCTGGCGATGACAATGATGTCAGACTCTTCTCTGAACTGGCCGAAGTCAACCAGCCGGTGCAATTAATCATCGGTTGCACCCAAAATATGCTAATGCATTGCCATGAAATTTGCTGTAAACAGCAGCAGTACACACCAAACGGCAAACACACGTACAACAACAACAAACACTGTTTACCCTTTCATATACGGCCGACCGCTGCGGGGGGAGCGAGGGCAAAAAGTAGTGCAACAGTGTGGTCAAACTTTTACCGGTGAACTAACATCTACTTTAAGCATATATTTACACACATACGTGTAATGTGTGTGTCTGTGTGTGTGTGTGTGTGGTTAGTATGTTAGCAAACATAAATCACAGCTAAAGCTTACCTTTCGCTCCTGTTCGTCCTTGGACAGCTGACCGCCGCCGACATTGTTGTTCTCTCCCTCGCCGTCGAGTGGCGTTGGCGTTGTTGGTATATCGCACTCCTCCGTCGGGGGTACGACGCAGCGCAGCGAATGCCGATCGAATACCAACATAGCGGGACAGCGTTGCAAGCGTGGATAACCGCCCTGGCATTGCCAATAACGGTTGCACGATTTACCCAGTGGGACATTACCGACATTACCGTTGGCATCGTCATTGCAGAGAGCTATAAGAGAGGGTACAAACAAATAGAGGTAAACAAAAACAAATATTAGACAACAAGTACAACATGTTAGTGGTAATAAATAGAAATTGTGGTAAAGACGCGGCTTAGGGCGGCAATCGAACATTAATTACTCTGTCAAAAATTAAGAGGTCGGAAATTAATATATCAAGTTTAATGGGGGACATAGATCAAATTCTTAATATTAAAATCAAATTATTGCGAGTGGCCAGAAACGATTACTTTACATATGGCTAAAGTATCTTACGACTTCCTGTCTTAAATCAAATATCCTCTGGGTAGCCAAAAAACATCCGTTTGAAGTCGTGCTAAAGTGAGAAGGCGAATCATCCCTACCGAGTTTTTGCGCTGGGTTTGGGACTAGCCGGGGTCTTCGGCCTCGGAAAAAAGGACATTTTGGTCACGATCACAACAAACGTATTAAGGATAATTATTTAAAGACATGCACCTGGAATGTCCGGTCCCTTAATTGATTGATTTCCTCGTAAGAGTAAAATAATTTGAGCTGTAGAGCTGAATAGAGAAGGCACAATCTTCTACAAGAGTGTACAGCTTCTGGCGTACGCCGATGACATCGATATCATTGCCCATAATAACCGCGCCGGTAGTTACAAGCGAAACGAATGAGTCTGGTAGTGAATGAGGGATATGCGAAATATATCCTTTCATCAAACAAATAGTCATAAGATTCGCGACCTGGCTCCTACGTAACTGCAAAGACGTAGATAATTTCGTCTATCTCGGAACCAGCACCAACAATAACGACAGCCTCGAAATCCAACGCAAAATAACTCGTGCCACTTCCTACTTCGGACTGAGTAGGCTAGTCCTCTCTTGACAAACAAAGACCAAATTCTCAATGTCACTCATAATCCCCGTCCTGCTATACGGTGCAGAGGCATGGCCGATGACAACATCTGATGAGTCAGCGTTACAAATTTTCAAGAGAAATGTTTTGCGGAAGATTTATGGTCCTTTGCGAATTCGCAACGGCGAATATCGCAGTCGATAGAATGGTGAGCAGTACGAGATAAATTACGACATTGACATAGTTCTGCGAATTAAGAGACAGCGGCTACGCTGGCTAGGTCATGTCGTCCGAATGGATGAAAACACTCTAGCTCTGAGAATATTCAACGGTGTACCCATCAAGCCAACTAAGAAGAAGAGAAAGGATCCACATCTATTTGAAAGACCATATAAATGATACTTAATATTCAATCCAAACCAATTTTAAGTGGTAGTTAGGTTAGATTAGGTTAAGTTGTCGGTTCTGTGACACATGCCTATAAAGATGAGATGTCTCACTTGACAGCTTAGTACGCCGGTCAATTGTGATACCTAAAACTAACTACTTGTAAACTTATTAAGGCCAAGTAGTTCAGTAGATCTCCTGAGTTCTACTCTAGATAAGGAGGATTTCGCAGTCGCAAAGAATATGGTCATTCCATAACAGCTGCCTTAATGGGGTTCATATATGCAGCGCTAGAAAGCAAGAGAACATTTGAAACTCAACTTGTTCCCAGTCTGAGGTAATTGGTACAAAGTTGTTCCTTGTTGCTTCATATTCAGTATATCAAGTTGTAGAGTATATATCGAGCGATTTTTCAATGAACATTTGTGTTCTATATTAGGATAGATCCTGCAGTTTCAAGAGCTGGTCGCTGACAAACGCTTGTTATGCTCGCGCTAAGGTCGATAGGTCCAGCTAGAACGCAAGAGGAAACGAAAGCCTCAAATCGTTTTAAATCCGACATGTTTTCCTCCTGTATAGATCTTCATTTTCAGTAAATGGGGTTGTAGAGTATGTATCGAACTGTCAACATCGTTTTTGCAAGAATATAACCTGAAACCAGTGGAACCTATTGTGCTAAGTTTTGTTTCCATACCTTCACTTAAGTTTGGGGTGTTTGTAGGTCAGTGGGTGGGTGGGTGTATGTAGTTAGTAGGTGTGGTTCTGATCCAGATTTTCTCATTCCCAAGCTCTACTAAGAGGACTTGTGGAGCTTTGTACATAGTTTTTTTTTTTTGAAATTGGTGTGAAATTAAAATTCGTCCAAGAGTAGTTATATCGGGTCCTTAGTTCCATTTTACGTTGCTGATATTTTTCCAAATCAATACCAGAACTGAGAATAGTTCTCAAAATATCTTTATATGGAAAGTAGGCGTGGTTTTAACGTACTACTCATAAATAGTTTTAAAATGACGGCAGAATTAAAAAAAAAATCTTTGTAAGATAAGGGGTTTCCAAGGACTTTAAGCCTCTGATAGTGGGATGACGTTAATTTTTTCAGTATTTTAAATTTAAAAACGTTCTTTTTTGTTTTTGGCTTAGTCTGATCTGATCAAGAGTTTGCCCAGAAAAACGCAGAGACCACGGTTATTATAGGCTTGCATATAACCTATATCTTCTATTAATATCTTCTTCCTTACATAAGCTACGAGGCATCTTTTGCTCCTATCCAATTAAATAGGGTTTTGGCCATGGAGTATTACATAAATCGTCCTACAAAAATCCACATCAAGGCACACAAATGAAACACCAAAAATACCAAGCTCAATGGTTGCTACTCTGCGAACCATTAAGTTATCGACTTCTTGTTGTTATAGTTGCCTAACTTTAACAAGAAACGTACGAAGCGTTGAAAGTGCATTTCAACTCAATTCAACGCGCCTATTGCATCACAACAACAACAACAATAGCAACAACACAAACTTCAGCTAATTGCAGAAACTTAACAAGCTTTTGAAGGCACGAGCCATAAAGCCCACCGGAACGCCAGCAAATCTCACCTAGCAAACACATGTAAGTGCTAGTCTACTGCCATACTACCAGTGGGTCTTCACTTCACATCAATACGCATAGGTACATACAAATATATAGATATATGGGCGCACTTACGATGCTTCTGACAACCATCTACATTTTCCGGCCAATCGCAGCTGTGGGCATTCTCATTGTACAGCAGACCGCCGATGCAAAGCTGCTCCGTGGCAGTGCCATTCCAGCAGGTCCAATAACGTGTGCAGGAGGTCTCATGCCCGAAGATGCCGTACAACCAGTCGCAATGTTCCGTCGATAGGGGACCATCTGAAAGCACAAAGCAAAAGAGTTGAATTAAAAAAATTGAAAGTTATCAATGTAAATGTGGATGTGTGTGTGTGTTCGCTTGTAAGCAATAAAGTGCGAGTAGGTCGTGACGTTTATGAAACCAGGACACAAGCCGAGCATAAAGCCAAACAAGACGTGCTGTATTGAATGTTACGGCGCAAAGCAGCGCCAACACTTTCCTGCTCACCAGCTCACCAGCTTGCTAGACTGACAGCGTGTCACCGAATAGGCTTGTTTCGGCTCTCGTTAATGAATTGGCAGCCGGTAATGCGAGGCTCTAAGCCGCTGCCAGCACAGTCGGAGACGCAGCCATACAATCCGTTTAAATTGTTGCTTGCTACACTCCAAACCCACTCCGCTTCCCTTCCTTACGAATTTTCACATAGCAAAGTTAGATTTAATACTCGGTGTCTTGGTGAGGTGTTCGACACTCATAAATTGGCTTCTGTTGTTCTACTCGGTATTTTCAGTATTTTCGGCCTGCTTACGCTGGTTGCTGTTTTTGTTGCACACACATGCTTTGCCACACGCTTTGTGGCATAAACTCTTTGTGTTGCCATGAGAAAAAGTCTGCCCGTAAGTGTTTCTGTGCGCTTGGCCGGATTAGCCGAAAAGTGCTGGCGTATTTGCATGCTTATATGCAGATCTTGGCGCAAAAGTACGCTTGAACTCGGTAAACAAATTGAAAGTTGAGCACGCAAATCGGTGTGGTAAGCTGATTGTTTTTAGCTGCTAAGGCGATGCTCCACTCTACTTTGTAATATATGGTTTTGAGGTAAGGAAGGGGTATAAGGTTCTTAGGTTAGAACGTTGCTTGATTTCCTGAAGTTAAATTTAATGAATTGTGAATAGAATGACAACATAAATTTTGTCTGACAGAACTTTCAATATTTTTTAACTATCTGGTTTATAAAGGAAAAGGATAAATAATTTCTTGGTAAATTTCCTAAGCGATATGCAAGTGAGAACCTGTCACACTGGTAATGCGATAAAATGATCAAACCACGTTTGTTTTCTGCAAAAATAACTGACTATAAACAATTAGTCCAACAAATTTTAATAAGTCTTCATTGAACCGTAATAGTCCTAACTATTTTTGAGATGAATTGTTCTCCGAAGTTTTCCCTCAAAATGGCCATAGAGAGGTTTCTTATTCTTTTCTTCAAAAATTTTTAATAAATTTCAAGTACATCAAACTTCAACCCAGACTGGAACATGCTGCAAAAGGTAATGAGATCCAGTAGCCGATCCCGGAGGGGTGTCAAACCTTCCAAAATCGGAGATCTCAATTCAAATTCAGAACAATTTACGAAGTAACATCAATATTAAAAATATAGTAGTAAAAACTCCCCAAAAAGAAGTTCTGGCGCCACCTATGGTGAGATCGCAGAAAACTACTCTCACATCAAACACTGACGCATTACAGTTCACTATCATGAAATGGAAAAATGAGGTTTGGGCATCGTTTTTTTTCCAACAAATTTGGTTAGATTTTCGGGTCTACAGTATACAGTCTTCATACATGTTCTAAAGACCTGATTTTTCACTAAAAGAACGGTAATTTCAGAGCAAAGAAAAGTTATTTCCAGAGAAATGTATAACTGTAACTCCTGTAACTCATTTTCCTTTCTCTGAAACTTAAATATTGTTTTCCAAAAATCGGCAAATGAACTACCGATTCATCTCATGTGATCACTCCCTCAAGGTATTTGACTGTAATTGAGTCGGGTTAGATCTAGTAATATTGAACAATATAAAAGATTACTTCTTAAAGGCCTGACTGGAGTTCCACAAAACAACGCTTGCTAGCGAGCCACGTGCTTGAGGATTCGTATCATCGTTTTGAAGAGTGGTATCATAGAATTGTCGATAATATTTTGATAAACTTCAAAAGCAACGAAAATGGGGTGAAAACCTTCTGTAAATTCCTACTCACCACCCTTTCAAAAACATTTTTTTATGAATTGTAGTCACTGAATTGGTTTGACGATGCCTTTCTACGCTATAGATATCATAAATTCTTAAGAAGAGCTCTGAAATGAACGAAAACGGATCGTCACTAGCTACAAATAAGTGAATTTCAACAAACAAAGCTCCTTCTGGGAAGATGAAAAAAATCAGGCAATTACAGGCATTGCTTGTTCTAACCAGAAACTAACTAAGGCAGCTTGTAGTATTGAATACTTGCTATCATAGCTGATAGTGTATGCTTCAAAAGGCAGGAATCTGATCGACAGAATACTATCGGTTCTGCGAACCAGCAACCATGACACTGCAGCATGCAAAAGAAGGGAATTTGGTCAACGGAATATTACCAATTCGGTGACACTGCAGCCGAGACACCGGTACATCTAAAATATGTGAATATGGTCGAAGGAATAGGAAGGTCGGTTCTGAGACCACATAACCGAAACTCCAGAAAATTCGGAAGGGATAGCCAAGACATCGGCGAAATGTATTTGCAAAGAAATTATCCATAATCCATACTTTATTAGCGTTGTCCGGTTGCGCTTGGATAAAATGATTTAAGAGTGGGGAGAGCACAATGGACCAAAGATTGCTGTACATACTTCAACTTTAGTATATCTTCTAACTAAATGAAGTGGATGATTTTCAAATTCTTCTTTTTCTTTCCTTTAGAGTATTTTCCCATTGTATACTGAAAAGGTTCAGCTCCACTTCGTATGAAACTATTAACGCCACATCGATTAATTTAGTTATTATAGGGTGACCCAAGTAGATACACTTTTTTCAATAGTCCGTTTTTGATAGATCGGCATGTGTTGTGTCAAACTGTCATATTATTTTTGTTCAGTATTGTTTGGCATTTCATCATGGAAAGACTCAGCCTGAACAACGATTACAAATTGATCAACTTTACTACGAAAATTCACGTCAACATGGTCAGTAGGCCGACTATGCGTACTATTCGCAACACCATCACCCATCTTGACAGCCAGCATTCATTATTGGATAATATTCGACAGCCGTAGCTAAGAGTATACACGAAAAACGGTGAGAGTCGATTCAGCGCCGTTCGCAGCAACTCGGACTGACGTATGGAACGACTTGGCGAATTTTACGTCGAGATCTTAAAATGAAAGCGTACAAACTACAGCTTACGCAAGAACTGAAGCCGCTTGACCTTCCCAAGCGACATAGCTTCGCTCTATGGGCTCTTGAAAAATTCCAAGAAAATTCGACGTTTTCGATCCAAATTTTGTTGAGCATTGACTCCCATTTCTGCATCAATTGGTATGCATACAAGCAAAATTGCTACATTTAAGACGAAAAGCAACATGATGAGATTCAATAGCTGCTATTTAATCCAGCAGAAATAACGGTTTGATGTAGCTTGTGGTCCGGTGGAATCAACGGCCGATATTTTTTCAAAATGAAGCCAGCGAGAACGTAACCGTCAATGGCGATCGTTACCGACTATTTAATGGCTGAAGTTGAAGCTCATGATCTCGGCGCCATTTGGTTTCAACAAAACGGCACCACTTCCCATACATCGCATCAGTCAATGAATTTATTAAGAGAACAGTCTTAAGTTTATTCGGACAATCCCGCTTCCATTTAGGCCTTGAAGCAAAACATCACACGTGTCATTCGCTAGTTACCAGTCGAAATGCTCAAATGAGTCATCGGAAATTGGACTCAACGAATGAACCATCTGAGACATAGCCGCGGCGAACATGTGAAAGAAATAATCATCGAACAATAAATGCCAAAGCATGTTCTTTCGATTGATAATAAACATTACCCATTAAAATTGAAATTTATTATTTTTTCTTAAAAAAAAAAGTAGGGAACCTTGAATTCAATCAACCTTTATGAAGCTTTTCCAAATTTACCTACTAATAAGGCAAGAAGATCGATCTGCTTATGTCAAATTTTGTTTGACTTGTATTCGAACCTACACTAGATATTGGATTCTTTTCACAAATTTTCGCTATTTGATAGGAATATAGACTTTTAAGATAGCGGGACAAAAGTTAGTTGAGTTCTCCCTAATTTTGGTTTTATCTGAAGAGCAAACCTTTTTTATGTGTCTTGAAAGATCCTGGTTGAATAAAAGGCTGCGCTCCATAGATAGAGGAAAGTTCACTGAGGCACCTATCTCTTTCAGCTCCAAATAAAATAAATTTGTTTTTAGAATACAGTTGTTACTCTTACCCCGATCTAATTCATTCACAACTATCAACTATAACGACCATAACCCAACCACAAATCTTCACTAAATTCGCACCAAAAACTAACCAGAAACTGAACTCCAGCGCGAACACCTTCTATGCCACATTTCAATTATCCGATGTATCCGTGTGTGCATTACCAGTGTTCGGTTGTACAAATAATAACTGTAATAGCGGTTCGTGTTTGCATAAATGTACCGTTGGCATAGACAACAAAAAGAAACAAAGGACCAGCCGGCGGCACAGTAACAGGAGAGCTTAACTTGCGTGTTTGCCGAAGCTTTGTTGTCACACACACACACACGAACACGGCCATGCACACGCGCCGCCGCAATTAGTCCAACTACACCACAATAAAATTCTAATATGCAAACTAAAACTGTACGAAATTGTCGCTGCGGTTTGGCGAGTAAAAACTTTTCGTGCCACATACAACATTGTGGCAATGTGAGCGCGTGGACGCCACAAAGCGTGCCACAACGGTGCACAAATACGCACACGTCTCTCAGCGCCACTCAGCGTAAGTCGCCACTAAATGGCGCGCACAAGCGCACATACACATGTTGCAACCGACGCGCGTATGTGCAACAACAGTGAAGCCATTAAAGTGGAATCCACACCGGAAAAACGCACACAGCCGCACGGCGACCGCAAGCGATAGCTGCCACATAACAAACACACACACACACATAAACGCACGTGCGCTTGTTTGCATGTATGTGTGTGTATGTGTGTGTACATCGATATTGGCACGCATCGATTGCATTGCCTTGTCACATTTGGCCAATTGTGGTAAGTTGCATGTTGCAACACAGCACATAACGTGCAACGACAATGCAGCAAAAACTTTTAATAAGCAGCATAGTCGCCGGTGCAACGCTACACAGCCCGTGTGTGTTTGCATGTGTGTGTTTGTGGCATAAAGGCAAACAGCATGCCACACAATGGCACTCAAATGACGCGTGTTGCAAGTGAATGCAATGGCTCCATATGTTGCACGACTTTTTCCAGCTCAACTTGTTTGCATCGACGCCAGCGCTTGTGTGCGTGTGTGTGTGGCAACCGCAACAGCGTCAACAGTAAACATAAAATTTCAACGAACCACACCGAACGTCGCACGCCCAGGCACGAAGCCCCCATTTAGGCGGCATAAAGCTGCATGCACCTTAAATTCAATTTACCCCGAACACCTGACCCACACCCCAACCCCTTCCCTGCCCTTCCCTTCCCTTCCCGGCACACAGTGCACACTGTACTCACTCGCTAATTGCTTGCCCTCGCAATAGTTGGCGCGCCACGGATAATCACAGCCTTCTGTAACGCCACGGTGCTTCCCGGCAAAGACCAGTCCATTGGGGCAATCGTAAAGCTCGGGCTGATTGCTGACACACTCCCAATAACGGTCACAATAGACTTCATCGCCAACCACACGTCCTTTCACCTTGCACGGATCCTCTTGGTTGCCCTTCAGCTGTTGCCCGGCCGCGCCGCTCGCTGCAAAATAGAGAACAAAACAAAGAAGATGAGAGCTGTTAAGATAATTGTTACTGTTGCGAGTGTGTGAGAGAGAGATATATGTATATATAGAGAGTGAGAGAAAATATAGAGAGTTGCTGGTATTGTGTGCATCCAAATTGTTGGTCACATTGTTTGGTGTGCAGCAAGTTGCCACTGATTTTTATTTACTTTTTTTTTTGTATATATATTTATGCTAGTATGTGTGAGTATGTGTACGAATGTGAGCATATTGTCAAATATTCACAGTTAGCTGGCTATGTACATATGTATGTGTGCACCTCAGGTGCTGTTTTAGTTTCGTGGTCTCAGTCAATATTCTGCTTGCATATTTGTGGACATTTGTGGACATTTCTCTTGTTTGCATTTTTCGCTGGCCGCCAATTTCACGAAATTTGTTGTCTTTGCATTGCGCAAATGGCAACACGGAAATGTATTGTTGACTACAGGTAGCTGGTTAGCTAATTGGGTCACAAATTTCGCGAATATTTTATTTGAAGTATTTACGCTTTTCTGCTGTGCTAGAAGGGAATATGCATTAGAGCGGTTTGATTTTTTTTTGTATAAAAACGCGTAAGCAGGAAATGTCCTGCGGATCATTCTGAGCAACTTTGCTCAAAACAATATGGATTTAAAACCGGTTTCGAGTCTGTGATTTTTCGGAATAATAAGAATTTCTTCATCAGTTTTTGAAATATCCCAATGAAATTTAATACATAGGGGTATTTTGACATTCTATTGATCATTTGTCAAAATCGCTCAAAACGGATATCACAATCTCACATAAAACCGAATACTCAATTATTTTTCCTTCTAGTTGCCTGTCTTTAATTAAAACGCTAAGAGCGCGTAAATTTGCGAAATTGTCGTTCAGTAACTATGAGAGTTACACGTCGCTAGACAAAGTTAGAAAAGTGCATTTCTAAGTTCTGTCACTATTTTTAAGAAAGATATAAACCAAAAGATATAAGATCAATTCAAAGACTGAGGAGTATTCGAGTAAAAATTAATATTTTCATTGTTATTCGGATTATTACATTGTGAGCGTATATAATAAATTTTGTAAAAAAATTTGTGGAAGTATTTTTCTTAAAAAACAGTGAAGATCGTTTTGCCGCCCCCAAGACGTTGCGCCCGGGGCGAAGATAGTTGTTCAGTAGAGCAAATAATGCAGAAATTGCTCATTATCAAACCGAATGAACCGCAAAATTTCCTCGAACCGAGATTTCGGGATCGAGATGACAAACTGCTTCTTTACTCCACAATACATCAATGTCTTCATCATTAGACTTATAAACACCAGCCAAAAATAAGAGCCCAATGAATGCTCTCAATTCAACAATTGTCACTTTAATCCACATTCTCTTCTTTCCGTTATGGTTTTGTTCATTACACTTTTGAATCGATTTTTCAGCTTTCGCGTTAGTAACAATTAGAACTTTTTCGAACATCGATGGCGTGAAAATCAAATCAAATACACTTGACTCGATGAGTCCTTTGGTAACACGAGATGCGCCAACAGCAGTGCCACGAAACATATTATGAGAACTCAATCGAATTGCTTGATTAGACAGATTGGAAAGCCAGGTAATGTTTCTTGGACGCTGTTCATCTGCCTCCTCCTCCTCGAAATCCATCACTTCCTCGTAATCTGCTTCAAACAATACGCTTCTATCTGCTCCTCGCATCGAATATCGTCTTTTTCAAGTATCATTTCGTTTTCAGCATTTGATTCTTCGAGATTTATACCAGGTGGTACGTAATCATCAGTAGAATCATCAAAGTCTAGGCCCTCTTCTGCTTCTTCATCAACCTCACTCAATAGATTCTCAATATGGTTTTGAAGCTCTTCGTACTCTAGCCTGTGTTTACAATTTTCTTTTATATCATCCATATCATGAGAAAATTAGGTCAAAGAAATAGATATGTCGACCACATCAATCTCAATACTTATTCAAGATGATCTTCAAATGAAAACCTACCCTCATTCAATTGGACATATTAGGTTCAACAGATGCAAGGGGCATCTTCAGTGGCAGGCGGTCAACAGCTATGAAATTTTCACCGTTGAAAAAGTTTTTAATAAGCAAAATCACAAAATCTAAGTAAAAAATTCGAGAGCTACTGTAATGGTTTCGTGGATAGCCTCCTGTAAATGCGTTGCACCTCTTCAGCTGTAAAAGTGTACCAGCTGAATATTTTAGAAATCATGGTAAACCAGTAAACTAAGTGTACTCGCTTCGGTGAAAAACATTGAATCTTCCAGCAAAATTCTGCTCCAGCATCCAAGACTGAAACCACCCCGCAGTGACTAAAAATAAATTTTCCTGATTTCATAGCTGCAGATGATTGGCCGTATGGAAATCCAGATTTGAATCCATTGGACTACCTACTTAACATTAATGAATAATATTATAAGAGTATCATACAGCCAAAAGGTTCGACCATCGTCATCATGTATGCAACTACTTCTTCTTAATCAAGCGCTCAAATCGCGAACGATTCGAAAAAAAAAAATAAAAATGCTTCTCAAGAAAAATATCGATAATACCTAAACGGATAAACAGTTGTCGAATATTATTGCGATATAGAATTACGAGTATCATCGTATACCGAAAAGCTCGTTCCAATAATCGAGTTCTAAAAAGAATTGCTTTCTCATGCCTCTACTAGCAATATTAAGAATCTTAATTATTCAACTCTGGAATTTCATCTATGAAGCTATCTAGGAAGCTATGACTAGGTTAGGAATTTCGAAAAAAGTTCTTGGAGACCAGAGGCCTTCACTAATTGTAATTAATTATGTTGTTTTGGAATAAAATTCCTTAATTATGGTTGATCCTCACTATGTCAAATTCAAAGACAAGCGGAGGGCTACCTATACAATTTATTATCACGAGACCCAATAAAATACATATATATAAATGATCAGCATGATGAATTGCATCGTCAATTTAACGACGTAGTCCCTCAGTTTTTGAGTTATCAATCTGGAATTTTGCGCACGTTCTTTTTTTCTAAGAAGCTGCTCACTTGTCGGAAACGCCAACATAAAACCAGTACAGCATATAGCTGCAATACAAACTGAACGATCAAAACCAAGTCCACATACGGGAGACTTTTCATTTGAGACATCTACATGGAATTTGATATGTTTTACTGTCCTAAATAACAGTTGAACCTCCGAATAAATAGTTCAGATCGAACCATATTAGCACATATCTGACATAAAAACTGAACGATCGAATCAAGTCCTTCTAAGGAACCCTTTGTATTTGCAAAGGGTATTAAAACTTGGGTGAAACCAAACGGTTAACGATTTTTTTTCATTGAAATTGTTGTCATTTTAATAATTTGTTTTGCTATCAAAGTTATTGTTAAAGAAATTTTACTATTGTCAATTTCGTGTCATTGAATTTGACACCATGAAAATCGCGTATTATTTAGTTTGCAAGTAGCAAATTTGAAAGAAATATTTCTAACAATCAAGAATGTATAAATATCATTTCAGAGATATTTCGACTTTAGCGTCATCTCTATGACATATTTTTAGTTCGTAATCAAACTCATATATTAACTAAATCTTGTGACAAATATGAGATTTAGAAACGTGTTTAACTTCTAGGTTAATATTTGGTCTAAAGAATCGGAAAGCGAAGAAGCGACTTGAGCGAAATCCACGACGAAGTGCCAATCAAATGGCTAAAGAACTGAAAATATCCGACCACAGCATCCAACGCATATTGAAAAATGAGCTCAAGGTCAAGCCTTACAAGTTCCAAACGGCCAATGATCTCACACCGAAGCAGCAACAAGTAAGACTTGAGAGAGCGAAGCAGTTGCTACGCTTGGCCGAAAGTGTTCAAATTCCGAACATTGTGTTTTCTGATGAAAAAAATTTTCCAGTTGAGCAATTCCTAAACTATCAAAACGATAGGGTTTACTTGACCGACCATTCATACGAGAATCTAAGTCATCGATTGGCCGCCAGGAGGCAGCACCCCCCACAAATAATGGTTTGGGCCGCTGTCACCGCAGATGGGCGCTCTCCAATTGTTTTCATCGAGCCTGGCGTCAAAGTAAATGCGACATATTATAGGGAAAGTGTTTTTGAGGCTGCTTTGAAGCCGTGGGCAAACAAACATTTTGGTCGCAAACTATGGACGTTTCAACAAGACTCAGCAACGACTCACAAAGCGCGAGTAAACCAAAAGTGGTTGAAAAACAACGTTCCGAACTTCATTACGACCACACAATGGCTCCCGAATTCACCAGATGCGAATCCAATGGATTATTCTCTCTGAGCCATTTTGGAGAGCAAGGTCCGAAGTAAAAAATACACCAGTCTCGAGATGCTGAAGAAAGCCATTGTCCGTGAGTGGGCCACAATACCGGCAAGTCACATTCGGGCAGCTTGCGTTTCGTTTTTTGACCTTTTTTGACTCAAGGCCATAGTTAGGGCAAAACGTGGTCATATCGCGCAAAAGTGAATTGGTCCTGAATTTATGATTATTTTTACACATTTTGTACTTCACAATAAATAAAAATAATTTTCCAAACTGAATTTATGCCTTTTTTAATCGGTTACACTTCGTGTGCCGGACCCTGTAATATTCTGTGTATATTCATACAGCGAACCTTTAATTATGCGAAGTATTTAATTGTTTCACCACTTAATAATACTATGACCGTTAATTTGTAACCTATAAATTATTTTTAGTTTCTAATGTGTATATAATTTTTATTACTCACATATCATAAAAAGCTCTTCAACGTAAAAAAAAACTCGCTAATAAATGTCGCATGTGTCTGGCGTTATTAACAAGCGTGTAGGTTCTAATCACAAAATGCTAAATTACACAGTAGAACATAAATTTTCACACGCCCACATTGTTGGCTAACAATTTCCACATTAAAGTAATTACCTTTGCCTCACCTGAAATGTGTGAGAGACAACGAGGCCGCATTAATATAGCAAAGTGGGCACTGGCGAGCCAATATAATGCCTCAAATTTATATCCATATAAATATATATGTTTATAAATATATATGTGTAACACAGATACATATATGCTTCTAAGTGTGTGTGTATGTGGACGCGTTCGTGCCACACGCAAACCGCCGTAGCGTAATCGAGCTGGTCACTCTTTACAGCCAGACAGTTGATTGGAATGGTGGCGAAATGACATTGAATAAAGGTAGTAAACCAGCCGTAGTAGTAGTTGTTGTTGTTTTTGCTGCTTTGGTGAAGTAAAACTTAAATGTCAGCAATAAAAGTTTTATCACCAGAGTTCTTTAAATATTTACGGCCCTGGCAGGAACACTAAACAAAGCGGAGAAAAATTCATTGCTGACCATGTGTGAGTGTCTGTACTATATGTGTTTGTAGTTGTTTGTAGTTTGTGTGCATGTAGTAAGTGATCATATATGTTTCTATATATGATTATAAGTAAGTCGTATTCGCCACTGTGGGTGCAATAAAAGCAAAACGATGTCAAAGGCGGCTTTTGATAAACTTTTATTAGCTTAAGATTGGCTTGTGAGCCAAACAACTAACTACCAGTGTTTATGCTTTGATAGTGTTGTGATCTAGACGTGGTCATAATCATGATTATCCCGGGACACACGGGTGATTCACGTGATTTATAATATTTATTGTTGTTGGTACATTTTGTTTGGTTGCTGGCAATAAAACTTTAGTAAAGAGCAGCAAGTGTCCTAATGCGCAAGGAAAGTCTCCAAAGCGGCTTAGAGGAGTCGGAATAATACGGTAAATAAATAAATTAAAAAACTGTTGGTGGTAAGCGGGTGGTTATAGGTGTAGTGGAAGGGAGTAAGTGGAAGTGAGTAAGTGTAAGGTAAAGAAACTTTCAAGCAATAGGTGGCAGTTTCGGTTACACAATAGATTATATTATAAACTTGTTCCTTTGGAAATGTAAATTTTTTGAAATAAGTGGTTTGAAAGAATATGATAAAACATATTATTTATATAAGAAATGATATCTTTCTCCAAGACACGTTATTTTCTAAAATGTAATATTAAAAACTTTTCTCTACACTGCGTATACGTAACTTTTGAAAACGTTTGCTCCTGGTATTTGATAGTTACGTATACGCAGTGTAGAGACTTTCAAGTAGAGTATTTATATAAATTCAAATACCCATAGAGAAAATAGTCTATAAACACAGGAAACTAGAACATTTTTGTACTCATATTCGTATCAGGACACCTCAAACACTCCAAGGACCTCTTAGGACAATTGCAAATTTTTCCTTCAGAACTGTTGAGTGGTGCTATTTTGTAAGTTTTGATAAGGATTACCTTTATTATCATGAACTAAGTCTTATTTTCAGAACATTAACCGACCTTTACCTCAAAGCATGTAGCAGCTAATTGGTTATATAAACCCAAAACATTAACTAGAAATTAACTACTTTCTTATTATTCACAATTCCTCCATCTAACGATACCAAACTATTTTCGTGCAAGATTCCTAATGTAATTTTTTTGATTGTGAAGCAGATAACTGGTTACTCATACCCGAAACATTAACCAAAAAGTACCCAATTTATTCAAAATTCCTCCATCTAACGATAGCAGACTTTTTTCAGCAAATATCAATAAATTTTGTACCCATGAATTGGTTACACATACCCAAAACATTAACCAGAAATTAACCACCTTCTTATTAGTCACTTCCTTCATCTAACCATAGCAAACAATTTTCGAGCAAGATGTCATACAATTTTTTTAAGCATGAGGCAAATAATTGGTTACACATACCCAAAACATTAACCAGAAATTAACTACTTTCTTATTATTCACAAGCCTTCCATCTAATGGTGGCAAGCAATTTTGGAGCAAGATTTCATTCAATTTTTTCAAGCATGAAACAAATAACTGGTTACACATACCTAAAACAATAACCAGAAAGTACCTAATTTATTAAAAATACCATTTTCATTCAATTTTTTCTTGAATACATATACTTGTGATTAAGACCTGTGCTGCAAATTGCGAGAGGAGTATACGACTCCCAAAAAGTTTTCCGAAAATTCGTTATTTTTTAGCTTTTTACAGGTTAGTGATAATTTTAATAAACATTTCTTATCTTTAACTTAAAAAAAAAAAACAATTTCCTAAGACAGCAGCATTTGCATTATCGAACAACCCTCTCTAAAAGTTTAACCAAAACTTTCATGTTCTCCAGTAGCAATGCATTCCTACAGGGTCATTTTACCTCCTCTATAAACCTTTATTCGCATTGCGAGACCTCAAACGAATACGCATGGGCACGCACACACACATACGAAAAATTAGTTTGTTCAATTTAGCGGAAGTGCGTAAATTCATTTCCGCTTAACGCTTAAATGGCGCAACTAGCCGCCACAAGCGGTCAATGGCAACCGCTATTACAAATCACACACACACACACGTGTTTACAAAGGTCAAACGAAAGGTAAACATATGTGAGTGTGTTTGTATAGTTAGGCATATGGGCTTATAATAGTAAATCGCTAAATCCAGCGGCGTAAAACTTTTGTGGACCAAACAGTGATTAGGAAAGGTGGATTTCAAGTCTTAGTGTGGGCTCTATATATGTAAGGTAGTGTGTGTGTAATGCACACAAACTTGTTTAATTCAGGGTACTGTTTCCGGGTGTGAGCGCTCAAGTGGGTCACTTAAAGTAAAAGGAAATATTATAGCTTGTAGCTCAATTGGGGTTGTGACAATATTTGGACCAAATGCTTATGTATGTGTGAGCGTAATTATAATAAGGGTGCAGCACGCTCTCAATAAAGTGAGCTTAAACTCTGCCAACAACAATATGACTATAAACACAACTAAGCTAACCACACTTTTCAAAAGTCTTTCTTTGCATTCAGCAACTCATCAGCGGACAAATACTTCTATTCAAGCACTTGTTGGGAAAAAAGGAAACAAATCATGACAAAGTTGATAAAAAATGCGTAAGTATATAAAAACTTGTTCATAAAAACAACAATACAACAAAGAATGTGAGAGCGCATGAGATGCAAAAATGAAGTTAAAACGAAGAAAGCGAATACAAAAGTCTGTGGTAGCAAAAAAATGAGGCATTTCCGCCTGACACGTCTTGTCATCAATCAAGATCAGTCGCTGAATTTCCGTTATGTCATCGCGGCACTCAACACGCATAGGCTGGGCACTCTTAAATGCTGAGTTATGCAGCTGTCAGCCAGAGAAATAATGCAAACGTGCAACTTGCCGTGCTCTTTTCACCTTCAGGCAGCAATTGGATTAATATTGATGCCGAAATGTGGACACAATTAATTGCGACTTCATGGCATTTGAGCTTATGGTCATTTAGCTTGAATAAGTGGAGAAAATTTTCAGGAGTGGAGATAGATTCTTTTATTTTTTAAAACAAACATTTCTTTATTGCATAAATATTACATTAAAAGACGAATTTCTAATTTAAAGATTTTAAAATTTAGTAATGAAGATAAAAGCAAATAGATACCTATGATACATATGTACTTCTTGTATTCCTTTTTAGTTCTAAAATGGCTTTCAATTTTCTTCTTTATTAAAAATATTTCAACGAAAGGAAGATTTGCGTTTTAAAGTACCTTTTAAGACAACATTATCATAAGTAATGGAAAAATATGTATTTCTCCAAATAGGTAGGAAACTTTGGTATAATGCGCCTAAATGTAGGCAACAAATTCTTATATTTTTTAATATCGCCTACTGTTAAGAGTATTTAATCAAAGTTGCACACCCATTTGGGCAAAAAAAATCAACTTTCACCTAGTAAGACAATTGAGCAATTCACAACCTGTCGTAAAGCATCGTAAAATCGTAAAATTATAAAAAACAAGTGTAAAAATTTATAATTTTACGATTTTACGATGCTTTACGACAGGTTGTGAATTGAACAAATCAAAACCGAGGTATAAACTTACAAATTTTTTCAAAGTGATCAAGAATATAATCCAAATATATAATAAGAGGTAAATTGCATTGAAAATGTATAATCTTTTTTTTTATTTACTCTATTTTTTTAATATTTCGAAAGCAAAACTTAAATTGATTTGGAAAATACCAAAAAAAGATTAATAAATTTGATTATTTTTCTAAGAACTTCAACTTCATAAATAAATGCAAAAAATGTTTCAGAAGGAAGAAATGTTTATATTTTTGGTATAGTCATTGTCTCTTGATTCAAAATGAATAAAATCGGATAAGTTTTAATAAAATGCGTTAAAAAATATATAAAAGTGAACATTTTTTTAAGATAAAAATTAAAAAACAAAGTTTAAGAGTCACAGAATTTGGTTACTGCAATAAGGGGTGTTTTTTAAGACGTTTGGTTCTCAATGAGGCAATACTGTTGGGTTAAGCGAGGAGTTATGAGTATAATAGAAATGAAACTATAAGACAAAGACACTTTCAAGCAATGGTTGGATTTTTCGGTTAACAAATAGGGTATGTTATGAACGCTCCCTATTGGATCCTAATTTTCACAAGAAAATTTTGGTTGAATGAAAAAGCTACCTTTTAGTTGAATGGGCATGTTAATAAACAAAATTGTCGCATTTCGAATGATGATAATCCAAAAGCCATTAAATCCTCAAAAAGTCACTGTTTGATGGGCTTTATGGGCAGTGGGAGTCACTGGTGCATACTTTCTTTTTTCAAAATTACTATCATATTACAAACAATCGGCAACGCTATAGGGCTATGATTAATGACTGTTTTATGCCTGACTTGGATAATGGTGATGTGGATGACAACTGGTTGCAACCAAAGAAACAATCAATTTATTGAAGGAAACTTTTGGCGAGCACATATTCTCTCGTCGTGGCGTGCCGTTCAAATCCGTCTGATTTAACATTGAAAAAATATTTAGAGGTTATGTAAAGTAGCTTGTTTACGCCGATAAACTCGAGATGAATTAGAATGGAGAATATTAGCGCAAACGATGCAAAAGAGTATTTCTTGTAGCCAGTTGGCCGATAGGAAGGAATCGGGAGTACACCACAACTCAATAATCAAAGATAACTCAAAATAACCTTGATTTTTGACCTGCTTTGAAGTGGTTTTTTCGCTTCGGCTCATCTTTGCCATGATATGCAGCCGAATGATCGTTTTTTTCCAGGTCGTAAGCATAGATCCAAGACTCATCGCCAGTAATAATATGTTTCATAAGATCCTTGAAAAATTTAGTGATTTTAAAACCAATCCTGCATTCACTTTTCTAAGACCCAAATGATTTCTCAAAATGCCTTTCACTGATCCTTTCTAAATACCAATGAAGCCATTAAGATCTCTGACTGTTAATTTTCAATTCACAAGCACCAATTCTTATATTTTATTGACAAGTTGATCATCAACTGATGTTGATGGCTGTCCTGGACGTGGTCTGTGATCAATACGTTCTCGACCTTCTTTGAGTAATGAGTTGTACCAATCCGAAACACTTGCTCGCGACAAAAAAATATCAACTAAGACCTTTTCCAATATTCTGAACGTTGCGGCACCAGAATGGAACTTCTTTGTTGAATTATTTCACTCATCGCAAAAATCGCCGAATCCAATTTATGCACTTCAGAAAGACAAGCGTATACTAAGGACTAATGATTATTTTGATGTGACATTTGGCGCAGATGTAACTGATAGTCATAGCAACCAAGAAAAAAAAAATATATCGACGAATGAGTTTTCGCGCGAAATTTAAATTTAAAAGTCTTACTATTTTCTGCCCACAGTATCAGTATGCTTTAGAAACTGATAAAACCAACCGGATAGTATTGAGACAAGACTATGAACGGTATTTCAGTAATTTTCCAGTAGAAAAAATTTCTTCCTACCATTCAATATCAAACCGAGCTTTCCACCTCTATCACAAGATAACACAGAAAAAATGTGATTTCACGACTCTTCACCTACACACATACAAATACACAGCACCAAAATCGCTAAATTTGATTCAATTTCATTTTCATCTTAATTTTTTCTGCCTCATCACACGCCAACACCACTGCCATCACCGTCACCATCACCACCACCACAAAAGCCAACCCAAACACAAAGTAAATAAAAATGTAATGACACTTTTATTTGTATACAAGACGCAGAAAGCAAATCTAAATTAACGAAGACACATTTTTCTTAATGTCGGTCGCAGTGACAGCAGCCAAATGACATTTCACCAAGAGCGATGTGACGTTTTGAGCGGCTAAAGGGACATCGGGCATCAATATACGCTTATGAAGAACGAAAAAAAAATATACACATATATATATGTATATACGTATGTGTGTGTGCATTAGTGCATGTTGAGATTCGAAAAGAATCTGGTTGTCATTTGCTAACTGTCACTGTGATTACTGTTATGCGTCTGACAAAGGCGCTGTGTTCGCCTTAATTTGCACCACCTCATTATTTTGCTGTGCGGCGCATTTGTAAATGAACACACACTTACATACAGACACACACGCTTACAAACATACTGCCATATCAATAGAGATAGCCACAAACACTCATTCAGAGTACAGTGTTTACTTTTGTTGTTGTTTGATGTGATTCGACGACATCATTGACAGGAAGTTGTCAAAGTCTCTCAGACACACATAAATAAAATCGTATTTTATCTTGTAAGTTTGTATTAGAGTAATATTTTATATATTTATGCTGGTTTCTGCGTCCATGCGAGGAATTATTCTTATTACTTTTGTTCACTTTGTTTCGACAGTTCTATTTGACAAATTTCGCAGAACATTTTTCAACATTTCCACAATCACTTTATTTGTTTATCTTTGTTTTTTTTTCTATTTTTTTCTTAAGTATTTGATTAATCCTCCTTCAGTAGTCTATTCTTCGGGGATTTTCTTTAACTTTTGCTTCAAAATCTCTACAAAACATGGAAAAACGTTAACTTCGGCTGCTCCGAAACTATAATACCCACTATCAATTCTTACAACGTAAGAGAGTATGAAAAGATCTTCATTTTGTTTCAGCTTGATCCAGATTGAATGACAGCTATATGCTAAAATAGTCCGATCTGAACAGTTTCTTCGGAGAATGTATTGTGTACGAGACTTGTCAAATGAAATATTTTCCATACAAGTGCATTGTTTTGATCGGCTATGGTGTCTGATAACGGGTTTTTCAATAAGAGCGTTACAAAGGCGGTTGGGATATCACCGAAGTTCTTTATTCCTTTGAAAGTACATTCGGACTTGACTTGTTTTGCATGGCCACCACGGTCACGCTTGCAGAAGTCCAGACGCTGAACACAATTTTCGGCGATTTTCAAGCATAAGTCGGATGATAAATTCACGTTCGATGTTCCTACGAAGTTCATCAATCATCGCTTGCTCATTGGCATAAACCATAGACTAGACGTACCTCCACAGGAAATAGTATAAAGGCATCAAATCGCACCACCGAACCTATTCTCTTCTAGTTGACCGAGGCGGCTAATTGATTGGGTCATTTCGTGAGAAAACACGTTCGCCAAAATTGGTTATCGATTGTGACATTCGCTGTGTGGCTTGCGGCGCCATCCTGTTGGAACCATATATTGTCCAAGTCCATATTTTCCAATTCGGGCCAAAACTATTCAGCTATCATTGCGCGGTAGCGATTCCCATTCACAGTAACGTGCCGGATCATCACGGAAGAAGTACAGCCGATTGATTTTTCTTATGTTTCTACCTACGGCGTTTTTCTTTGATGGTGTAGTGGGGACACACACCAAAAAGATGAAGGGCAAAAACCGGCTTCGAATCTGTCGTCTTAGTAGCGGCCTCTTCTCAAGTCAGCTTGTCTATCTCCAATATCTTTGTGTAATATTGCCGATGCAAGTGAATCAAAAAGCTTGCTGTTAAACTTTTCCACTTGCTCCAAAAATAGTAACAAGATAACTTACGATGTGATGGCCTGTAGTGCTAGTTGAATATCGCTAAAGTTGGCAGTTTGTTCTATTCTGTTCGATGCTCGAACAGCGATGGTCCGGTTCAAGGACAGTCGAAACGAACCCGGATTTTTATTCGGTTAAGGACTGTCAACTCGACACCATGCCTCCAAATTACTTCATGAATGTTTACTGCCGCTACAACAGCAACAACTGAGTACGTGCTTTACTATTCCTGCATCAATTCATTCCCCTTTTTTTACGTCAACGGAGTATCACTGTATATACTCTATATCAACAGATATGTTCAGACAACGCAATCATACTCGCTATCCTGAACTTTTAGGAATTTTCTCATATAAGAATGTTCGCATAAAACTCTTTGCATCTGTTATTATCTTTCCTTTGCGGCATTTTTCTGAATCATGCTCATGACGCAGGGTACACTTTGTGGATTATCTAGTAAGAATATGAAATAAAGTGAGATCCGCAATCACCTCCGTCGCAGCAATCGCTGCAGATGGATTAGTGCGCGTAGACGGTATACTCAAGCTACCGGCGAGACCAAAGACTCTAACAAACATCACTAACCCGTATTAGTGTTTTTGACGTATAGCTGAAGGGTTCATCTGCCAGAGTAATGTACACTGTCAATTTGTTATGTATTGTCTTCGCTTTGTTTCAGAAATGTTTTAAAGAGTATACTTTATCGCGAACACAAGTCTTGAAGTGACACAAATCATTCAGTGATGGTCGTGAATTCATCGAAAACTTGCCGCATATGAGTCGACCATCCATCTCGGTTAATCACGATAACAGCAAAAGAAACAGGGTTTGAAGATCTTCGCTTTGGCATCAGAGAGATATCAGGAGATAAGAGATCTTACGGAACGACTCAAAACATTTTGATTAATATTTTGGATAATGTTTTGGTTAGTGTTTTGGTAAATATTTTGAATAATGTTCAGGTTAACGCTTTGAATATGAGGCATGTCAAAGCTAGATTTGTAACAAAAGATCTGAATTTTTTGAAAAGACTACCTGGGTTAATATTTTGGATAATGTTTCGGTTAATATTTTGGTAAGTATTCTGAACTATGTTTAGGCTAACATTTTGGGTATGTGGCATGTCAATGCTACAAGTATAATCGTAACAAAAGACCTGAATCTTTTGGAAAGCCCACGTCGAGTAAAGATCGCAAAAGGGATGCTTGAAAACATAGGTTCTACATGAGATGATCCAAAAAAACCCAAGCCGAGAGCTTAAAGAAATATGTGAAAAATTGGATTAAGCATTGGCATGCTTGGATTGGCTCAAAATGAGCTTAGTTTGAAGACGACAATAAAGTTTTGTATTAAAACACGGGAAATTGTAGTTTTTTTTGTGGCAATCCGGGTCAAAGATGATCAGATGGTAGACCCTATATCAACCCTGGATATTTGATTATAGTTCTACTAGATTTTCTTAGATTTCATTCAGACAATTATAACTTAATTCTTGCAAGAAATACCACACACATCCCACACATAAAATGCTTTTAGGTATTAGCACACAGCGCTGAGTAAAAGATACTAGCACATCTCCTGGCAATAAATCAGGGGTCAGAAAGTTTTCAACAAACTGAAACTAAAACATAAATTTCGTGACTTTCATAGGAGTGTATTAAATATTAAAGCCACAAAGAGATTAAAATCAAGCTGACAAATGGAAACAATCACTTTACGATGAAGTTGAGAAGGCAGAATTTTATATCGCGCTGACAAAAACAATGAAATGGACATATCACCACGAAATCAACCACAAACAGAAATGTCGCACACAACAGGAAAATACTTACACAAAGACATACTTACATACATATAACTACACACATGCGTATATAAATACATACATACACACATACATTCTTACTTACATACAACCAAAAATTCATACACTCATACACATATACATACATTCATTCATACATTCATATATACACATTTATATGAGCACTTAAACCTGCCGGCTAACACGCAATGGCGGCGAAAACTGTCACTTCAACAAATGTCACACAGTCAAACGCACACACACACACACGCAGACACATTGTGCCCGAGTTTATTGATATAAATGCGAGTTGACACGTTGAGGGCAGGCAACTGGTAGTCGGTGGCGCAACTGATTGACTGTGTGAACAGGTGGGTGAGGCTTGAATACACGTATATGACATATATTTTTTTTATTTTTTTACATTGTATATGTGTTTGTATGTATGTAGTGGGCGTACGCAAGCATATTGAGTTTAATTCGATTTATTTTTAATCGAAATTTTATTTACACTTGATTTCGTTGCGATTTTTGAATTGGATTTTTATTGTGCGACATTCAAGGTGAATTCAAGGTGAAAATCAGAAAACAATTTTTGTCAAAAAACAAGAAAAATCCCTCAAAAACTGAGGCACTGATTTGCATGTATACTGACAAACAGACAGATGGCTAAATCGACTCATCTCGTCATGCTGGTCAGTTTTATAGCTTCTGGACATCGTTTCCCTCTGAGCGTCACAACATCTTCGTGTCGAACTTAATTTACTCGGTTCAGGGTATACAAATACCCAGATATTATGTTAAGCCACTAATTTCTTGCATTTAATAGACGAATTTTTCAAATTCAAATTTTAAAATTGCTGCGTTGAAAGCTTAGCTTATGACCTTGCAACATGCAACCAACGAAATGCCGTGACAACAGCAGCTGTGGATGGCATGTTGCACTGGCGCATGACATCAAGGTCGCCACATGACGTGAGTGCACTAGAATGTGAAAAGCCAACAAAAAATTAGAAAAATAAAAATATTATAACAACAAAGGAAAAAATTCGAAAAAAATATTACAACAACAAAAACAATTTTTTTTAATGTGGCAATAACAAAGACAAAAATTTGTCAAAAAATATTACAACAACAAAAGCACAATATCTTTAAAAAATTATACAACAACAAAAGCAACAAAATGTAAAAATAATACAACAGCAAATGCAAAAATTTAGAAAATACAACAACAAAAGTAAAAAATCTTTTAAAAAATATTATAACAACAAATGCAACAAATCATAAAAAAACAATACAACATCAAATGCAAAAGTTAGAAAATACAACAACAAATGCTAAATAAAATACAAAAATTACAACAACAAATACCTTAAAAACTAAATTCATCATACTAAACACATGACAACATACAATACAAACCACAAAATCAAAGTGCTTTAAGAAATATTACAACAACAAATGCAAAAAATTGTTTAAAAAATATTACAACAACACATGCACAAATATTACAACAATATATATAAAAAAAACAATACAATAACAAATGCAAATTAAAACAAAGAAAATACAACAACAACTGCAAAATAAAACAAAAAATTACAACAACAAATGCTTAAAAACTATATTCATCAAGCTAAACCCACAACCCAACACCTGCTAGAGTTAGCGATGTCGCCAACAACAACCACAATAACAACAGTGTGTAGACAAAACGCCGTTGGCGGTCTCAATACGCACATGGCACACTAACACACACGCACGCTCAGCAGGGGGCTTGCCACTAGGAGCGTGAAAGTTTCTGCTTTTTTCCTTATGCTTCTGCACAGCGGGCAGCCAACGAGATAAGCTGAGCGCGTTGTTGTTGAAAGCTGCACTTACAACAATAAAGGGGCGGTGGAAAAAGTTATAGTGCGCAAAGGCCAAGGCAAGAGGATGGGAGGGTATGCAAGTGGCACACAATTTACTTTTGTTTCTCATATCCAGACAACTCAACACATCGTCAGCTGCCACTGCTTGTTGCATAATTTTATTCGTTTGGCGTACTTTTGCTACAACTCAACGCTGTACTCTGGTAACCATGGCGTATACGTGATTAATGGTTTTGCGCTGTTGTCATGGGCGCTCGCATTTTATGTTAATTTCGATTATTTGCACTAGCATATTTCTATTACTATGTGGCGGACTTTAGTAAGTTATTGCATACATTTTTCTTTAGGTAAAGCTTAATAATAAATACTTATGAACCGGTGCTCTATAGTATGTATCTTGTAGAAGTGTTGAGAAGCAAAAATTTCTGGGTGTAAAAGGAAATTTTTTTTAATCGCGTTCATCTGGTAGCTAGAGTGTCTATTAGGGTAGCAATAGCACATTAATTAGACTATGCTAACGCATTGTCTCTCCGGTTGAGAAATTAATATCTTAATTAAGAAAACCTTAATTGTTGTCTATATTAATTGGTTAGGCCAGACTAGGATTTTTACTGTTGAAGCCCTCTTGTATAAGTAATTCTCAAAGTTGGCTTAGATGCCGCCATTTTGTATCAAAATGGTCTCAAAGAAAGAAATTCGGCTTCCTTCTTCTTAATTTCCAAAATAAATTTTCAAAGTTAGGCACCTTTTCAGTGGACGATACTGGACTAAAAAAAATAAAAATTCATATTATTTTCAAAATACAGTTGAACTTCCCTAAACCGAATCACCATAATCCACAAACAAACTTCGAGTTAGAGATACCTCGAGTTGTGGAAGAAAACTTGTATGAAATTTGACTTCTATTGCCAATTCAAGGGTTCGAGTTATGGAGAACCTCGAGTTATAGAGAACCTCAAGCTATAAAAGTTCGAGTTATGGAAGTTTAACCTTACCAAACCTCTGGGTATGTGACCTTGCTTAGCTAAGACATAGATTGCGAATATGCCTAAATGTAGGCAATTTCCAAATTTTATTTGTTTAGAGAATTAGAAGACTTTAAGTTATGGGAAAAAATTTTATGAAATTTTACTTATTTTGCCAATTCAAGAGTTCGAGTTATGGAGAACTTTGAGTTATAGAAGTTCGAGTTATGGAAATTCAACTGTACTAACACATCGTACCTTTAGGTATGTGACCTCGCTTAGCCAAGACATATACTGAGAATATGCCTAAATGTAGGCAACATTTAAATGTTATATCTTTTTTCGCAACAAAAGTTTATGGTTACCTATATTAGGGCATATAGTGTAGATATCCAGCCACAAAAATAAAAATTCAGGAAATATTAAATAAAAGCTAGATTTAAATTGTTCTTTAAAATACTTTTAAATATCACAAATAGTCATAGATACATATATATTTTCTTTTTGAAAATTATAAATAAATACTGAAATGACTATGAGTTGCCATAACGAAAACAAAAACCAAAATAAAGTTTTGGATTGTTGATATTAATCTCCCGAACTATTTTTTTTAAATAAAATGGTTTAAAGACCAAGTTCAAAAAAAGATTTGGCATCTTAATGCAAAATATATTTTTTTTTCTTCTCGGTTCATTCTACATACAAATTTTTCCCTCAAAAGCAATCAAACAGAAAGCATATAATTCTATAAATCTATTTTTTCCTATATCATCATTTGTCCCTCCCAATCACACTCGGAAAAAATTGCCATTCACCAACTCTCCTTCATTCCTCCAGTCATCCAACTTTTCGTGTCATCATCTCTGTCTTCGGCTTCGCCGTTAAGTTGTTGCCGTTACTTTTACTTTAAGCCAATTTAAGCAATGATGCTGAAAAGTGACTTACACGCCAATGTCGCTCGCTCGCGGGATTTGTCGGTCACCTTGTCAACGTTCAGCACCAATTGGCTCGCAAAAGCATCGATAGCATTGCCATTTATATTGTTTGCGCACAATGTGCCTTTTAGTCGGGCCCTATCGGCTGTCCACTGTCGACAGTCGGCTGCCGGCTCTTTGGTTGTTTTACTTTTGACTGCAGTTACTGCGCAACTCTTTTCACTGCCACACAGGCAGTTTCTACATATAAGAAATATATTCTCACGGCGCTTTTCTTTTAGAGTTAGTTTTCTTTTTTCTTGTTCGTCGATGAATTTTTGTTTTTCCATTGTGATGGATCGTCTTCTGACCGAGTTTTCACTTATTTGTATGTCTGTAATGTGACTCAGGCTTGCGCCTTCCCGTTTTTTGCTCTTTAATTGTAACCTCTGGTATTTTAAATGTCTTATTATTCTTGTTATTGTTATGGCTTTAGCATCAATCACCAGCAGCATTTATGTTTACTTTGTTTTTGTGGGGAAATTTCCTTCCATTCATTGAGCTTTTTACGACCCACATAAGTCTTCTTTTAACATATCTGCCATCCTTGCTGTCCTGCTATTCTCTCACATGCTTTTACTTGCATTTTCCTTTCTCAAACTGCACTTCCTCACCTTTCCTCGTCTGCTTGCAATCATATTAATAGCATTGGTCATGCTGATGCAGCCGATTTGTCCTTCACCCACACACGCACACACACACATGGATACAACACATACTTGTACATATGTATATGTGTCGGCTTTTTGTGTGCGTCCTCATTGGCAACCAAATGCAGTTAAGATTCAATTAATGTGCAATTTTCATTGGCTTACAGTCAGGGCTTCTTGCCGACAATGCAGTCTCCTTGGAGATGCCATACACGTATCTCAGTAAAATCTTTTTGTTGTTATCGTTTTTTGTTGTTGTTGTTGCGGTTGTCTGTGTAGCATTTATAATTCAATGAATGCTTACAAACCGTTTCATTTGGATTTATTCTCCCTTTCTTGCGCCATTTAACCAAGCAATTAACCTTTGTCAAGAATACACACATACAATATGTACATATATCTACTTTGATATATACATTTGAGTGTATATGTGCTTAATGTAATCTGACGGAAAAGCTGGGAAATTCAAGCGAAAAGAGCAGCGTTCATCCAAGGAGAATGGAACCATGTGTAGAAGTTCACGCAAGTGAGGAGAGTCTCTGAGCGTCATTCACTTGGGAGTGGCCAGAAACGAATATTTTACATGCGGCTCAAGCAGCTCACGACTACCGGTCTTAGACCAGATATCAAAAAACATCCATTTGAAGGTGACCTAAAGTAAGAACGCGAAACATCCCTCTCTAATGTTGTTCGCTAGGTTTGAGACCCGCCACTAAAAAAAAACACCCAATGAGAAGAAAAAAAACCTTGGATAAGAGACCCCCATTTGATGAAGACCACTGCAAACGCATTAAGGATTACGATTTAAGGGCACCCACCTGGAATTTCTGGTCTCTTAATTGGGAAGATATCGCAGAGAAGTGCGATGGAGTGGACAAGGACTGTGACGAGTAGGGCCTTAAAGCATTCACTACAGTGACCATATAAAGGGGCGCAAATTCGGTGTGGGACTCATGATGGGATAGAGACTCCGTCGCCGAGTCCTGGCATTCACCCCGGCGGATGAACGTCTAGCCATACATCCGCATCAAAACGAAGTTCTTTAACATATCGCCGGTTTGCGCCCACGCCCCACGGAAGAGAAGGACGATATGAACAAAGATGCCTTTCACGATGTCAAAATCGGGTGACTCTTACATCAGGGTGGGCAAAAAAGCTATATTTGGCACAACAGTTAGTAAATTCAGCCTCCATGAGGAAACATCCCCAAATAGGTTCAGGTTGATCGACTTCGCCGGGACGCAAAATATGGTTATCTGTAGTACTAGATCCCAGCATAGCAAAATTCACCAAGCTACGAAGCTGTCTCCGGATCGAAAAGCCATCAACCAGATCGATCATGTTGTGATGACGGGAGACACGTCTCCAATGTTTTAGACGTGCGTACGCTTCGAAGTCCTAACATTGTCTCGAACCACTATCTTGTTGCAGCGAAAATATGCACCCGCCTCTATGTAGCGAAAAACGTAGGTCAACACAGACAAGGAAGGTTCGAAGTCGAGAATGTGCAATCACAAAAGACAGCCGAATGATTTGCTGCTCGACTTTCACTCCTGCTCTCTGAGAGCACTCGTCAATAACGTCAATAACTCGCTATAAGGGAACTGTGGAACGGCATTTCCAGCTCCTTACGTACAGCTGCAACCGACACCATTGGTTTTCGGAAAAAGTAAACGAACAGCTGGTACGATGAGGAGTACCGTGTCTCAGCGAAGAGAAAGAAGACTGCCTACTTCGTGCGGAATGGGAGAGAGAGTAGAAGAGGGAAGCGAGACGCATTTGTAAACAAAAGAAGATAGATGCCAAGATGCGTGAGTACGAAGATCTTGATGAACTGGACGACAGGCATAATTCTCGAAAAAGTAGTGTCTTTAGTATCGAGCTAGCGTCTTAATTCTTTCTTCTATGCTCAAACGCATCGAATTTCTTTATATTTGGTAAAACATCTTTCTGTGGAAGATATTTTTACACTTACTTACTATATATTGTATGTAGGTTCGCAAGGCAAATAGAAAATATATTTGATTTGCTACTTTAAATCTAGCATTTCTATCTGTTCAATATGCCAGTTTTATTCTGAATTCATAATTTATTTCAACATCGTTTAAATCTAATCAAAGCATAAATTTCAATTACAATTTGCAATACGTTCAAGCTTAATAGTTGCTGAGATTGTTCCAGTTTGTCATTTATGCAAATTAGAGGTTCAATTACAGTAACTTTTTTCCAACTTTGCGGTTGGCTATAAATAAATTTATTGCACGAAAAAAAAAACTATAAAATATGTTAATAAATTGGCTGAGTTTTGCAACTGAATAAAATTTGTGTCAAATTTTGGGTAACTATTTTGCATACTTTTCAAACTAGATGACCTTAGGGGTATATGATATTTGGGTATATATTTTATTCATTTGTAGAGCATTTTGTTTGCATATGTAGTGTCATATATAAGCATATATAAAGGGTGTTTTCTAGAGTTATACAAGTTTTTATTTTATAAAATATAATTTACAATTTTTATACCATAAAAATGTAAACGAAAATAGTTGTATATAACAAAAAAAAAATATCATGATACAAAATTCATATATGTCATGAGAGAAAATCTTAACTGCAAAATTTTTAATAAAAAATTAGTTTATATGTAAATATTTGCATTTTCAAAAAACTAGCATGTAATAAAAAATTGCCCCTAAATTACTCTCAAGCTATAAAAAAATGAAACATTGCTGTGACTGACATATTTCAAACATAAATTTATTAAATATGAGCATCTGCACAACAAACTACAAAATCACACAAGTAAACTGCCACTCACCGCCACACGCACAAATGTACATATAAACATATTTTAATAAATACTTTTTATCGCCATATTTTTTATCACAATATTTATTTATTATTATTTCTGATCACATTTTTTCCGCGCTACTATTTGCTGTTTTAACTACTAAATTTTGGAATTTGCAAGTAAATAATGAAATAGAAAAAATATATGCAAAAATTTACAGTTAGATAAATTGAGTGCTTTCCAAAGCAAACAGCCGCCAACCAGCTGTGTTTACTGCGCGTTGGCAAATAAGTTTTTGTTGTTCGAATGCATTAAAAGATATACGTATTGTTACTTTTTTTGGGTAAACAAGCCGGCATTTGTTTAGAAATATTTGTATTTTATATTAAACCGCTTTATGTAAAATTTTAATCTAAAATATGCATTTTTTGCTGTTATTTGCTTTGAGTAAATGAAATGAGCAATCAACCGAAATGTATGGCGACAAAAAATATGTAATTATTGGAGAGAAAAGGAAAAGCGCGCGGGAAAGAGGAAAAAAAATATTTTTGGAAAATGTTTGCAAAATTTTTGGAGTTGAGCAGCTTAAGTGCTGCACAGCGGGAGATTTCTAATTTGATAAATATGTGTCTGTCAACGGCAGTGCTAACTGAAAGTGGTATGTTGTTGTTGTTTTTCGTGATTGGATAAACCATATTAACCGTTGTAAGAGTGGTGTGGTCAAAGGAACTAGCGATAAAGTATCTCATAGCTGGTATAAACCGCAAGATAAACTAGTCAGCCGACTGTATTCTACTCTCTGCAGGAATCTGGTGTATCTTGAGAGTTGATTTTCTTAGACATGACTACGCTTAGATAAGGCTCTTTACCAATTCAGACCGTAGACAAATAAATTTTAATTTGTATTATAAAGCGACAGAAGCGATCTTGTTGAAAAAATATCAATTTTTTTGCCTAATTGAATTTGAGTAAGGATTTTTAAGTGTTTTTCCCAACTATTTTGTTGTCTCACTACAGAGATATTACAGAACTAATACAAGATCTATAGAGTTGATACAAGTAGTGGTACTGTTTTATAGTATATGAGCTGTTGCGAAGAGCTGCGAATATAACAAGACAGCCATTATAAGAGTAGGGAATATGAAAGCCAGTTGATAACAAGCAGAGCCTCTTTGCATGCAAAGGCATATATTTGGTAGCACGTGTTTAATTCCAGAAAGTAAAGATGATCTTTTACTATCTACTCCAGCAACCAGACCGCAATCTCAGGAGGGATACTCGAGTTTCTAGAGGCAGTTAGAGATCTTTGTATTTAAAGGATGCTATTTTGATACCGCAAATCACTTAAAGAGAGGAAATTGAAGTTGTGTTGCGAATTGTTGGTCGTCTCGCAATAAATTACTTTAAACTAGTAATTATAAAAACTAGAACAGCATGACCGATATATTTATGTATGTTCCGAGAGATGTCGCATGTCGAAAATTGTTACAAAAGTAATTGTTATCTTCTAGAGTAGTACCTCAGCAACCAGACCGCAATCCCACGAGGTTTACACGAGTTTCTAGAGGCAGTTTGAGCTCTTTGTATGAAATGGATGGTACTTTTACACTGCAAACATCATAATGGGAAGAGAATTGAGTTGAGTTGGGAATTGTGGTTCCTTTCTCAACAAGTTACGTTAAACTAGTAACTACTAACAACCAGAACAGCATGACCGACATATTGATGTATGTTCCGAGAGATGTCGCATGTCGAAAGACACCAATGAAATTTATAAATGCTTCACAGACAAATATTTCTCCCTGAAGCGATTGGTCTAAGCAGTCCAAAAGGAGTTCGTTATGTTTTTCTTCAAATAAGATACAGATATCATAAAACTAAGTTGTTCGAGAGTCGAGTTGCTCAGAAGTCTGTAAATATGTAAAATACAAAAGTAATTGTTATCCGCTAAAGTATTACCGCATTTAAATCCCTAAAGCCAAATATTAACAGACATAAATGCAGAGTTTACTTTCCCTTACTTATGTACTTTACACTTGCATTCCATGGCAACAATTTCATCTGAGAAGTTTTCATTTTAACTTTAACCCAAAATCCAATTACCTTTCCATTTGCTAAATCAGCAACAGAGGTATAATCAACAAAAATATGGGAGATGAGCTGAGAAAAATTGCGCAAAAATGAATTCATATTTCCAAGCCAAAAACACACACACATGTAGCGCAAATATTAGGCGAATAACGTGATAAGACTAAGGCGATGCTCGGTTGTGTATATGCATTAGGGATTCGAAGAAATATGAGCGGTTTTTTTGTATTTTTTGGTAGGTTAGCTAAGCAACTGCTCTAGCTTGTCGGCATAAATAATAGCAAGCGAAAGCAACCGATAAATTCCGACTGGAACTTTAAGCTTTTGAGTTGAATTTTTCAAAAAATCTTTTTTTTTTAATTTTTTGTATCAAAAAATTTAATACATAGTTTCTTTAGAAATCCATCCTCATCATCGATCCGAGTTATTATAAAAATGTTCAAACTTCTATACACAATAATAATATATAATAATATTTTTCAATATTTTTTTCATCCCGAATCCCGTATGAAGCTTAACCACCCTAATGCACTTCGATACACACACACATAAATACCGTTGAAACTCCGCTGTTTGCTTAGCTAATAAAAATCACAGAAGAAGTGCAATGCCAGCAACAGATTATCACATATCCGCCGGCATATCCGGCACTCGAACAACAGCAGATACATAACTTAATATATAGTATACACGGATACATAGATATATCTACTCGTGTGTTTATTCTTCTACCGTTTGCTTACACATCTTGTTGTGATTTTTTGATTTTTCACTTTTCCACCGGAGGAAAGCATTTTTCCTGAGAAAACGTAAGCTCACGGAAATAATGCACTAGGGCGCACTCAAGACGGAAGTTTTTGGCATAAAGGCACACAAAGCCCTATAGATGTTTTTTTGTATTGGTAAGCATGCAAGCACAGTGATTGCAAATGCCTAACATTGGGAAAAATTTATTATTATAGTTTTTCCCAAGAAAGCAAATGAACTGTAGCAGTTTTGCAGTTTTAAATATGGCAACTATGTGTGCGGGGTTTCAAAGCAGTTCTAAGTTGCTAGGATTTTGATTTGTCTTGCTGAACAGGTAGAGAAAGATATTTTTAACAAATAGATACTTTTTTAGAAATACTTAGTTCAATAAAATGTAATATGATGTTAATTATTTCATGTTGAGGTTATGTCCCAGAGATTTATGGTGATGTTTTAAATGAAAAATTATATTTATTTAGAGTAAAATTGTTTCATTGATATGCATTTTGGTACGCTGAAAGCAATATAACTAAGTTCAATGGAGATGTACATAAATTCAAGTAAAAATTTAATTTAAATTTTGATCAAACTTGACCCGGACCCTTGGCCCACCTGAACCGCGCAAACCGAATTGATAAATATATAGATTCAATGAAGATATAGATTCAAGTAAAAATGTAAATTTTAAGTGTGATCAAATTTGACCCGGACTAGTCCACTTGAACCGCACAAACCGAGTTGATAAATATATAGATTCAATGAAGATATAGATTCAAATAAAAATGTAAATTTTAAGTGTGATCAAATTTGACCCGGACTGGTCCACCTGAACCGCCGGTATAAAAAAATTCAATGAAGATATTGATTCAATAAATTTTAAGTGTGATCAAATTTAACCCGGACTGGTCCACCTGAACCGCGCAAACCGAATTGATATAAAAATTTGTCTAGTTGTCACAAACCGGTATAAAAATCTGGAATTTCCTCTGTTACTATTCGGAAGTTTTTGCTCTACGAAACCGTAGTCAAAGCAATGTTAAACTATGTTGCGTTCGTCTGTTGGATGACGCTCGAGAACAATATACTGACTAAGAAGCTTGAACGTGTCCGGCTTGAACGTGACGGAGCTCATCAGATGCTGCGATGCACTGCGCACTAGGCTACAATATCATTCTACTCACAACATCCCTGGATATTGCCGACAGATGCACTACTGCGAAGGTCGCTATAAGGTTCACTGAATCAAGTTGAAGTTCTCTCTTTTTCCAATTGTATGTCCCTTACTGTTCCGAAGTTCAGCTCCTATCAGGAAGTTGAGCATTCACTCACGTAGCAGAGCAGCAATACTCGCGTTATGCTCGCAAACTGTGAGCTAAGAGTTAATCACAAAGTATCCAACTTGACTAGATATAGGGAGCGAGTTGGATCCCTGTTGTCATGTTTCGTTCTAGCACTGGGCGTATGAATCTCGCGTGCGCTTAGCGGGCTTTGGTTGAAGATAAGCTTCTGTGAGACTTTGAGATTTTGCTAACCTAGAGTAGAGATAGGAAGTCAACTGAACCAAATCGTCTGAAATCTACTCTACAAGCCCATATACCGAATATGCAGATCAACACAGAAGGGATCTTTGTCCCAATTAAATCGCTTTGGGAACGAGTTGTGTCTAGATCATACGAGAGCTTAACAGGCCTTGGCCAACGGCCCGCTCCTTTGCAACTGCGAGGTCAACTGGTCTGTAGTAGAGTTCAGGAGATTTACTGAATTACTTGCCCTAAACAAAAATCATCTTGCCGCAATCGTAAGGGTTCTTACTGAGTATTATTTAATAGCCTTTCTTACACTGAAGTTAAAAATCTTGTCCGACGCAAATTGTTAAAGTTGATGGATTAAGGTGAGGTGGAAATATCCAAACACTTTCTCTTCTGTTTTAAGTATTATAAAAAAAATTAAAAATTACATAAAATAATTAAAATTAGAATATGAATAATTATTCTAATAAAAATGAATATATGCAACAGTTTGCTGCAAATTTCAATTTCAATTGCTTGTAAGACATATGTTTGGTATCATGGGTTAAGTTCCAGAAAGCAAAGTTGATCTTCTACTATCTAATACAGCAACTAAAACGCAATCGCACGAGGGTTTCTCAAGTTTCTAGAGGCTGTGTGAGATCTTTGTGTGTAATGGATGTTATTTTGACACTGCAAATATCATAATGGGAAGTTGAAATGCGAATTGTTGAACGTCTCTCAGTAAATTACGTTAAACTAATAACTATTAAAAACTAGAACAGTTTGATGCAAATTTCAATTTCAATTTAAGTTGAGACATTCCTAACGCAGCCAAGAAGCTACTTTCATGTCAGCAATTACTCGCTAACTTACAGCTGACATAAAATCCATTTTTAGCAACAAATGACATTATACTTCACATAACAATATTCACATATGATATAAGCATTTACATGGACAGCCGCATTTCGCCAACCAAACGAAGCCATGATGGCATAATATTTAATCTTACAGACATAAATACACCAACAAACATAAAAAGTATCATACAACAGTGTTATTAAAATATTTACGATTATGCACATGCATACATAACAATATAGCACACACACGCACACGGCGTTGCCACATGTTGACTATAACAGTTGTTATTGTTATTGCCATAGCCAAGAGGATTACGCTGGTGGCTTTAATGCACCTTTGCTGCATTGCTGTCGTATCTCTAATTTGCTTTTTCACACATTTCTTTACTGCACACATACATATGTATATATGAATGTACATATGTATGTAAAAAAAAACTGTTAGCCATATACATATGCATGTATGTGTGTTTGTTGCTGTGTAAATGTGTTTAACAACAACTCCACTTTACGCCCACAATGCGCTTTTTTATGACACCAAATGCTTCCTGTTACAGATGCGCCACACGCACACACACACATATGCGCACAGATTTTCCTATAAGCAGTCACTTACAGGCTTACAATTTTTGGTTTTCTTGTTTTTTTTTGTGCTTGGGGATGTGTGCAAAAATATAAAATATTATTGTTCGCGACAAAATCAGAGAAACAGACATCTTACTCAGGGATAAGACCAAAAGCATGTGAATATATGATGATTGGAAGCAACAAGCGTACATGGCAACCCAATACAGGGTTGCTACTTGAAGAAAAAACTTTTTAGGTGGTTACAACGGAAACAAAAATTCTCTTAATAAGACTGTAGCAGAAGCCAGTAGCGTTTAATTAATCTTTACTCTCTTATAATATATATACAAAATGCTATATTATATTCCAAAAAATCTTAAAAACTTCGTATTAGTTATCTCAAAAGCACTCCAAATAATGTAAAGTGGTCATCACAATTATAAAATAACTCCGATGAACGAATGAATTTTATATTTTTTACATCTTGGTGAATTCATGATATAATGAAAGAATGAGTTCCTTCTCATGTTAGAGAGCTCACCGAAACATATACAATAAACGAAAAATTTGCATGACCCAAATAAGTTCGAGATCAAAAAGACATAGGTATTTCCTCCGGCAGTTATAAGTTTTTAGAATCAGTAAAGGTAAACCTACCAAGTTTACTAGGTTATGGTACCTAAATACTCGTATATATTCAATTATAAGTCTCTTACAAATCGACAAAGCGCTTTGAATCTGTCTGATATTTGTTGAGACTCCATACAGATCTAAGTAATATGACATACTCCACATTGGCAAAACACAGACACCGGAGAATTCTTAGCATTTGCAGCAGTATTAACGCTTTTTTCACGAAGGTAGCTCTTTCACAGATATTACCTTGCTACCTAAACTGACTGCTTGATCCGAATGGTTTGTCTAATGAAAAGGAGCGTTAACTCGGTTTTAAATATTGCTCTCTGTTTCATTTCATTATTGATTTTCATTATTTCTAAACCAAAATCATTTGAAAAATCTATAGTCTATATTGAGTGTCAGGTACATGCTATAGGGGGCCCGATTTGATCAATTTATTTAGATATTATAGCCTTGCTTTGGACAATAAGTGATACCAAATTCCTTGAAGATATCCTAAGAAAGTTTTCCACACAAAAAGGTGATTATTATCGCTCAGTTTGTACGTCAGCTATATCGTATAGTGATCCAAACTCGCCGGTTTCAACAAATAAACAGCTTCTTGGGAAAAGCAGGACGACTGCAAGATGGCAAGTTGACATTTTAAAAACTCAGCGATTAGTTTGCGTATATGCAGAAGGAGTGATACTCCGACGTACATGATATAATGAGACAAATCTAAACCAAAATCTTCAAATCATGAAATCTGCCAGATGAACATAAAGTTTTTAAGGACTCAAGTTCAACCTTAAGACATTAGGATTAGAACTATTTAAAAGCTTGTAGCATATTCTTCTCTCCCAAAAGTTTTGCATTTATTCTGCTCAATGCTCGGGATGTTCAAAGCGGAGTAGAAGTCAAGATGCTCGATATCTTAGGTGAGCATCCTTAGCAAACACATTATTATTATTGACTAGACTTTTTTGTGAATACGACGTCAAAATTTTCAACAATTCAGCGAATGGAGCTTCAAAAATGAGCCGAAACTGACAAAAGCCAAAATTCACTGAAGACACTGAAAGCAATTCCAACCGAGGCTTATTAGGGGTGATCCAAGTAATGGTAGAGAGTCGATTCGGCGCCGTTTGGAGCAACTAAGACTGTCGTATGACTGACGTCCACTTAGTGTATTTACGTTGAGATCTTAAATTGAAAGCGTACCAAATATAGCTTGTGCAAGAACTGAAGCTGCTCGACTTTTCCATGTGACAACGCTTCGCTCTATGGGCTCTGGAACAGTTCAAAGAAGATCCGATGTTTTCGAGCCACATTTTGTTCAGCGATGAGGTCCATTTCTGGCTCAATGGGTATGTATAAACAAGCAAAATCGCCGCATTTGGGACGAAGAGGAACCTGAAGAGATTCAAGAGCTGCCTTATCTAGAAAAAACAACACTTTGGTGTGGTTTGTGGGCTGGTGGAATCATCCGGTGAAAAGAAATCGCGTCATGATAACCGATTATTTGGTGATTGAAATTGAAGCTTGTGATCGGCGACATTTGGTTTCAACAAACCGGCGCCACTTTCCACACATCGCATCAATCAATGAACTTATTGACAGAGCCCTTCGGTGAGCAGCTAATTTCATGTTCAGGATCGTGTAATATCACACCGTTAGACTTTTAACTGTGGGAATATGCGCGAAGGAGTCATTTTTTAAGAAAATTTATTTTAAATAAAAAACATTTTATAATCAATATACAATAATTTTTTGTTGACTCATTGGGTACAATTTGCGGGTGGCATCAAGAGACTCTCTCAGGCTGTTTTCGCACTCCTTAATATTACTTGTATTTGTTTTTGTTTTCGTTTGCCCACAGCGTCACATAATTTTTAATGCAACATTCGTGTTGTACGAGCTTCTGCAGATTAACTTTACTACTTTATTGCTGCTGCCAGCGACACCACCGCGGCCGCCGTGCCGCTGCCGCAGCCATTGTCGCTATGACAATTTTCCGCAGCTAAAAAAGCGCTTTCGCCCGCGCCACACCACGCTTTGTTGTTTTTGCATTTCTTTTTTAACACCAGATTTCTTTAGAGTTTTATACGCTTGAGCAAATAAAGCAAAATAAGCGCCGAGAGGGAGACACAGACAAAGAGAGAGAGTGGGAAAATTGTTGGCATTAAATTTGTGCAAGCGACTTTTGTGTGCGCAACGGAAGTTTACTAGCTGCAAGGCGAAAGCGTACTTATTGCTCAGTGCGCACACGTATGCGGCAACACGAGAAATCCGTTTGTGACCACTAGACGCGGTGTATGACCGTAGAGGAGTGCGGTGGGTACATAGAGAGTGGCGGTGGAGAGACACAAAGCCAATTCGCACATTTGCGCGACGAAAGCAAATGCTGAGAAGCGGCGGCAGTGGAGGAGAAAATAAGTTGAGAGCACGAGCTTACAGTCAGGATATTGAAAGCCACTTAATTCGTTCATTCTCGATTGTTTTCTTTTTGTTTTCTTTTTTTTTGTATATTTTTTCAGTTTTTTTAAGCGCATGTGTATGTCTAACCAATAACTGCATTAGTCTCACTGCCAATGCCAAAGCTTAAGAATTGGCTTAACGCCTTCACCAGACAGCTTTAGAAAGCAGAGAGGCGAGCAGGTGGTTAGACTATTATACTTGCCACACTGTGGCATTAGTCTGCTAGCTGTACAACTAACTATTTTCTCTTCGTATTTTTTTAACGCTTTTCGCTTTTCTAGATTTATTTTTTCATTAATTTTTTTTCTCTTACAACCGCTTTATTGTCACCAGTCACCCGTCACACGTCATTACTCAGCAACTCACGCAAAGTGCCCTGATCACTTGTCCACCCCACATAACTGGTCAGCATGCATC